>NC_058519.1:373918973-374532544 GCF_904849725.1 Hordeum vulgare subsp. vulgare
GGCGCACCAAGTAGGTGGGGTCAGCCCAAGGCTGTCTTGCGCAAGAGAAAGAAAAAACCAAAAGAAGAGAAAGAAAAAAAAGGAAAGGTGGGAAAAGAGAGAAGGACTCCACCTTCCAATCCTAGTTGGACTAGGATTGGAGGAGGACTCCTCCTCCCCTTGGTGGCGCAGCCCTTCGGGCTCCTTGAGCCTCAAGGCAAGCCTCCCCTCCCTCCTCCTATATATATGGATCAATTAGGGCTGATTTGAGACAACTTTTTCAAGGCAGCCCGACCACATACCTCCACAGTTTTACCTCTAGATCGCTTCTCTACGGAGCTCGGGCGGAGCCCTGCCTAGATTAGATCATCACCAACCTCCGGAGCGCCGTCACGCTGCCGGAGAACTCATCTACCTCTCCGTCTCTCTTGCTGGATCAAGAAGGCCGAGATCATTGTCGAGCTGTACGTGTGCTGAACGCGGAGGTGCCGTCCGTTCGGCACTAGATCGTGGGACGGATCGCAGGACGGTTCGTGGGGCAGATCGAGGGACGTGAGGACGTTCCACTACATCAACCGCGTTCACTAGCGCTTCTGCTGTGCGATCTACAAGGGTACGTAGATCGGAAATCCCCTCTCGTAGATGGACATCACCATGATAGGTCTTCGTGCGCGTAGGAAATTTTTTGTTTCCCATGAGACGTTCCCCAACAGTGGCATCATGAGCTAGGTTCATGCATAGATGTAATCTTGAGTAGAACACAAAAGTTTTTGTGGGCGGTGATGTGCGTCTTGGTTCCCTCCTTAGTCTTTTCTTGATTCCGCGGTATTGTTGGATCGAAGCGGCTCGGACCGACATTACTCGTACGCTTACGAGAGACTGGTTTCATCGCTACGAGTAACTCCGTTGCTCAAAGATGACCGGCGAGTGTCGGTTTCTCCAACTTTAGTTGAATCGGATTTGACTGAGGAGGTCCTTGGATGAGGTTAAATAGCAATTCATATATCTCCGTTGTGGTGTTTGCGTAAGTAAGATGCGATCCTACTAGATACCGATGGTCACCACGTAAAACATGCAACAACAATTAGAGGACGTCTAACTTGTTTTTGCAGGGTATGCTTGTGATGTGATATGGCCAAGGATGTGATGTGATATATTGGATGTATGAGATGATCATGTTGTAATAGTTAATATCGACTTGCACGTCGATGGTACGACAACCGGCAGGAGCCATAGGGTTGTCTTTAAACTAACGTTTGTACTTGCAGATGCGTTTACTATATTGCTAGGACGTAGCTTTAGTAGTAATAGCATGAGTAGCACGACAACCCCGATGGCGACACGTTGATGGAGATCATGATGATGGAGATCATGGTGTGACGCCGGTGACAAGAAGATCGTGCCGGTGCTTTGGTGATGGAGATCAAGAAGCACATGATGATGGCCATATCATGTCACTTATGAATTGCATGTGATGTTAATCCTTTATGCACCTTATCTTGCTTAGAACGACGGTAGCATTATGAGGTGATCTCTCACTAAAATTTCAAGACGAAATTGTGTTCTCCCCGACTGTGCACCGTTGCGACAGTTCTTCGTTTCGAGACACCACGTGATGATCGGGTGTGATGGACTCAACGTTCACATACAACGGGTGCAAAACAGTTGCACACGCGGAACACTCGGGTTAAGCTTGACGAGCCTAGCATGTGCAGACATGGCCTCGGAACACATGAGACCGAAAGGTCGAGCATGAATCGTATAGTTGATATGATTAGCATAGAGATGCTTACCACTGAAACTATTCTCGACTCACGTGATGATCGGACTTGAGATAGTGGATTTGGATCATGTACCACTCAAATGACTAGAGAGATGTACTTTTTGAGTGGGAGTTCTTAAGTAATATGATTAATTGAACTAATTGTCATGAACATAGTCTAATGTTCTTTGAGAATTACGATGTAGCTTGCGCTATAGCTCTACTGTTTTTATATGTTCCTAGAGAAAATTTAGTTGAAAGTTGATAGTAGCAAACTTTGTAGACTGAGTCTGTAAAACCGAGGATTGTCCTCGTTGCTGCGTAGAAGGCTTATGTCCTTAATGCACCACTCGGTGAGCTGCACCTCGAGCGTCGTCTGTAGATGTTGTGAACATCCGACATACACGTTTCTGATGACTACACGATAGTTCAGTACAAAATACTTAATGGCTTAGAAGCAAGGCACCGAAGACGTTTTGAAACGTCACGGAACATAAGAGATGTTCTGAAGAGATGAAATTGTGATTTCATGCTCGTGCCCTTGTTAAGAGGTATGAGACCTCCGACAAGATTCTTTCTCCACAAAGTAAAGGAGAAAAGCTCAATCATTGAGCGTGTGCTCAGATTATCTGAGTATGACAATCGCTTGAATCAAGTGGGAGTTGATCTTCCAGATAAGATAGTGATGGTTCTCCAAAGTCACTGCCACCAAGTTGTGAGAGCTTCGTGATGAACTATAACATATCAAGGATAGATACAATGATCCTTGAGAGATTCGCGATGTTTGACACTGCGAAAGTAGAAATCAAGGAGCATCAATAGTTGATGGTTAGTAAAACCACTAAGTTTCGAGAAAGGCAAGGGCTAGAAGGGATACTTCGTGAAACGGTAAAACAGTTGCTGCACTAATGAAGAGACCCAAGATTAAACCCAAACCCGAGACTAAGTGCTTCTGTAATGAGGGGAACATTCACTGAGGCGGAGAACTCTAGATACTTGGTAGATAAGAAGGCTGGCAAAAGTCGAAGGAAGTATATTTGATATACATGATGTTGATGTGTACTTTACTAGTACTCCTAGTAGCACGAGGGTATTGGATACCGGTTCGGTTGCTAAGTGATTAGTAACACGAAATGAAAGCTATGGCATAAACGGAGACTAGCTAAAGGCGAGGTGACGATACGTGTTGGAAGTGTTTCCAAGGTTGATATGATCAAACGTTGCACACTCCATCTACCATCGGGATTCGTGTTAAACCAAAATAATTGTTATTTGGTACTTGCGTTAAGCATGAACATGATTGGATCGTGTTTATTGCAATACGATTATTCATTTAAAGAGAATAATGGTTACTCTATTTGCTTGAATAAATCACCTTCAAATGGTTTATTGAATCTCGATCGTAGTGTTACACATGTTCATAATATTGGTGCCAAAAGATACGAGGTAATGATGATAGTACCACTTACTTGTGGCACTGCCGCTTGAGTCATGTTGGTATAAATTGCATGAAGAGGCTCCATGCTGATGGATCTTTATACTCACTTGATTTTGAATCACTAGTGACATGCAAATCATACCACATGAGCAAGGCCTTGTTTTCATTGAGATGAAACAAGATAGTAACTTGTTGGAAGTGATACATTTTGATGTATGCAGTCCAATGGGTGCTGAGGCACGCAGTGGATATCATTATGTTCTTACTTCAATGACGATTTGAGCAGATACAAGAGTATTTACTTAATGAATCACAAGTCTGAAATATTGAAAGGTTCAAATCTGTTTCAGGAGTGAAGTTCGTCGTAACAAGAGGATAAACTGTCTACGATATGATCATAGAAATGAATATCTGAGTTACGAGTTTTGATACGCAGTTAAGACAATGTGGAAATTGTTTCGCAGTTCATGCCACCTGGAACATCATAGTGTGATGATGTGTCTGAACGTCATAGCCACGCACTATTTGGTATGGTGCATGCTATGATGTCTCTTATCGAATTACCACTATCGTTTATGGGTTATTCATTAGAGACAACCGCGTTCACTTTAAATAGGGCACCGCGTATTTCCGTTGAGATGACACAGTATAGACTGAGGTTTAGAGAAATCTAAACTGTCGTTTCTTGAAAGTTTGGGGCTTCGACACTTGTGTGAAAAAGTTTCATTCGAATAAGCTCAAACCCAAAGCGGATAAATGCATCTTCATAGGATATCCAAAACAGTTGGGTACATCTCCTATCTCAGATCCGAAAGCAAAGTGTTTGTTTCTAGAAACGGATCCTTTCTCGAGGAAAGGTTTCTCTTGAAAGAATTGAGTGGGAGGGTGGTAGAACTTAATGAGGTTATTGAACCATCACTTCAACCAGTGTGTAGCAGGGCGCAAGAAGTTATTCCTGTGGCGCCTACACCAATTGAAGTGAAAGCTGATGATGGTGATCATCGAGCATTGGATCTAGTTACTACAAACCTCGTAGGTTGACAAGGTCGCGTACTACTGCAGAGTGGTACGGTAACTCTATCTTGGAGGTCATGTTGTTGAGCAACAGTGAACCTACGAGTTATGGAGAAAGCAATGGTGGGCCCGGATTCCGACAAATGGCTGGAAGCCATGAAATCCGAGAGAGGATCCATGTATGAAAACAAAGTGTAGACTTTGGAAGAACTACTTGATGGTCATAGGACTGTTGAGTAAAGACGGATCTTTAAAAGGAAGACAGGCGATGATGGTGATAAGTCACTATTAAGAAAAGCTCGACTTGTCGCAAAGATGTTTCCGACAAAATCAAACAGTTGACTATGACGAGACTTTCTCACTCGTAGCGATGCTAAAAGTCTGTTCGAATTATGTTAGTAGTTGTTGCATTATTTATGAAATATTGCACATAGGATGTCAAAACATTGTTTCCTCGACGGTTTATGAGAAACTTGTATTTCCAAAGAAGTGAGTGGGAGCACTATAGAATTTCTGATAAGTATATGTGGTTGACATATTGTGGATCAGAAGTAATGTAGAATTTCTGTAAAGCATACAAGGTTGTTTGAAAGGAGTTTTCAAAGGAATACCTGGATTGCGCTACTTGAACGTTGAGCATCAAAGATCTATGAAGATAGATCGAAAGCGCTTAATAGAAGTTTCAATAAGATGCATGCCTTGACAAGTTTTTGAAGGAGTTCAAAATAGATCAGCAAAGAAGGAGTTCTTGGTTGCGTTGTGAGGTGTGAATTTGAGTAAGGCTCAAAACCCGACCTCGGCAGAATAAAGAGAATAAATGAAGGTCATCTTCTATGCCTTGGCCGTAGAATCTGAAGTATGCCATGCTGGGTACCGCACTTGATGAGTGCCTTGACTCAAAGTCTGTTGAGAGGTACAGAGAGTGATCCATGATTGAATCACTAGCAGCGGTCAAAATTTATCCTTAGTAACTGATGGACTAAGGAATTTTTCTCGATTATGGAGGTGGTTAAAGAGTTCGTCGTAAAGGGTTACGTCGATGCAAGCTTTGACACTAATCCAAATAACTATGAGTAGTGAAACGAATTCGTATAGTAGAGTAGATATTTGGAGTATTTTCGAATAGCACATAGTAGCAGCATCTATAAGATGACATAAAGATTTGTAAAGAACACACGGATCTGAAAGTTTCAGAACCTTTGACTAGGACCTCTCTCACAAGCAAAACGTGATCAGACCTCATAACTATATGGGTGTTGGATTCGTTGGAATCACATGGTGATGTGAACTAGATTATTGACTCTAGTGCAAGTGGGAGACTGTTGGAAATATGCCCTAGAGGCAATAATAAATTAGTTATTATTATATTTCTTTGTTCATGATAATCGTTTATTATCCATGCTATAATTGTACTGATTGGAAACACAGTGCATGTGTGGATGCATAGACAAAACACTGTCCCTAGTAAGCCTCTAGTTGACTAGCTCGTTGATCAAAGATGGTCAAGGTTTCCTGCCATAGGCAAGTGTTGTCACTTGATAACGGGATCACATCATTAGGAGAATCATGTGATGGACTAGACCCAAACTAATAGACGTAGCATGTTGATCGTGTCATTTTGTTGCTACTATTTTCTGCGTGTCAAGTATTTGTTCCTATGACCATGAGATCATATAACTCACTGACGCCGGAGGAATGCTTTGTGTGTATCAAACGTCGCAACGTAACTGGGTGACTATAAAGATGCTCTACAGGTATCTCCGAAGGAGTTCGTTGAGTTAGTATGGATCGAGACTGGGATTTGTCACTCTGTGTGACGGAGAGGTATCTCGGGGCCCACTCGGTAATACAACATCACACACAAGCCTTGCAAGCAATGTGACTTAGTGTAAATTGCGGGATCTTGTATTACGGAACGAGTAAAGAACTTGCCGGTAAACGAGATTGAAATAGGTATGCGGATACTGACGATCGAATCTCGGGCAAGTAACATACCGAAGGACAAAGGGAATGACATACGGGATTATATGAATCCTTGGCACTGAGGTTCAAACGATAAGATCTTCGTAGAATATGTAGGATCCAATATGGGCATCTAGGTCCCGCTATTGGATATTGACCGAGGAGTCACTCGGGTCATGTCTACATAGTTCTCGAACCCGCAGGGTCTGCACACTTAAGGTTCGACGTTGTTTTATGCGTATTTGAGTTATATGGTTGGTTACCGAATGTTGTTCGGAGTCCCGGATGAGATCACGGATGTCACTAGGGTTTCCGGAATGGTCCGGAAACGAAGATTGATATATAAGATGACTTCATTTGGTTACGGGAAGGTTTTTGGGCATTACCGGTAATGTACCGGGAATGACGAATGGGTTCCGGATCTTCACCGGGAGGGGGGGCCACCCACCCGGGAGGGCCCAAGGACCTTGGGGGTGGCGCACCAAGTAGGTGGGGTCAGCCCAAGGCTGTCTTGCGCAAGAGAAAGAAAAAACCAAAAGAAGAGAAAGAAAAAAAAGGAAAGGTGGGAAAAGAGAGAAGGACTCCACCTTCCAATCCTAGTTGGACTAGGATTGGAGGAGGACTCCTCCTCCCCTTGGTGGCGCAGCCCTTGGGGCTCCTTGAGCCTCAAGGCAAGCCTCCCCTCCCTCCTCCTATATATATGGATCAATTAGGGCTGATTTGAGACAACTTTTTCAAGGCAGCCCGACCACATACCTCCACAGTTTTACCTCTAGATCGCTTCTCTACGGAGCTCGGGCGGAGCCCTGCCGAGATTAGATCATCACCAACCTCCGGAGCGCCGTCACGCTGCCGGAGAACTCATCTACCTCTCCGTCTCTCTTGCTGGATCAAGAAGGCCGAGATCATCGTCGAGCTGTACGTGTGCTGAACGTGTAGGTGCCGTCCGTTCGGCACTAGATCGTGGGACGGATCGCGGGACGGTTCGTGGGATGGTTCGCGGGGCGGATCGAGGGACGTGAGGACGTTCCACTACATCAACCGCGTTCACTAGCGCTTCTGCTGTGCGATCCACAAGGGTACGTAGATCGGAAATCCCCTCTCGTAGATGGACATCACCATGATAGGTCTTCGTGCGCGTAGGAAATTTTTTGTTTCCCGTGCGACGTTCCCCAACAGCTCAGTGATCCCAGAGATCAATGCTCACCGAACACAGATACCGAATAAAAGAGTCTTACATCCATATATACCGTTTGATACAATAAATGACCACTTCGGTCGAGTCTTACATATGTAGGGCCTTAAAGACCAACACTCCAAACTGGACCAATACGGAATTATTGGTTGAAAGCGTGAACCCATGCCATCAGCCTTAACCTACAGGCATTCTGACTGGGAAGCGTCCTAGCTCACAAGAACATCATCGAGTTAATCTTCACCATATCCTGTTCTTTCATACCTGGTCAATGAAATAACTAGTGGCAAGCCAATGAGTACTTTGAATGTACTCGCAAACATCCCATGATATGAACAATGAAAGTGAAGGATAACAATATCATGCATCTTTGGTGTAACTCATCTTGGTGGAATGATCAGGAATATGCATCAAGTTAAGGAATTAGTTTTGAAGAACAAGTTACAGATATCAATATATCTGTCGAGGGCTGAACCATCCGGGTTCACCCTATATGCCAAGTCACCGGACTTGGTCATATCATTACTGTCACAACAACACCTTCTAGTTCTACCACCCGGCCTCGCTACTTGCTGCTGCTCCGGTCCTCTTCTTCTTCTCCCTGCTGGTGCTCGAGGAGGGATGCCAATGGTAAAAATAGAGTTTGGTACTAAACACATGGCATGATCATTAGGCAGGAGAACATGGGCTAAGGAGGTGAGTTGGAGAATAGCAAGAATTATTGGGGATCAACACAAGCATACCAGCAAGCAGGCAAACAATGGTGAATTCAAGCATCACAAGCATTCACAAAAAGTTTAAATTGGTCCTATTTTTTGTAATAAGCTAATTAGTCAAGAAGCTAAACACAGGGTGTTACACACCTTACCCCCTTAAGAAAATCTCGCCCCTGAGATTTGTTATGGCGGAAACAAGGGTCTGCTCCTGCTATGCTACAGGACTCACTAGCAGCAATAATCCAAATACGCGGTCTGACGTGGTCACCTCAAGAGTGACACTTATTGGTGCATCTGCGTTCTACGAGGATGTTGGAGAAAGGGAAAATTGACATACCTGGTTGCTAGTTGGACCTGGTGCTCGGTACCTACTCCGGCTAACAAGTGGGCCCAGGTTCCGCTGTCAGCCTCTTCTTCTTCCTCTGATTCTTCTTTCCTGGGTGAGTCCCGTGTGCTGCCTCCACTTGCGGTGTCTAGGGCGTACGGTGTCCGGGGCCGCCCTACGGTGGTGCGCGGTGAGCCATCTGCCAGCGCAACAAGCACTCATCTCGCGGGCCTGTGTAGGCCGACACTGCTCTGGGATTTGAGCACCGACGGCCGAGCGGCAAACGGGGCTGGTGGCCTGGATAGTGGCTCTCCGAGCCTGGCTATAAATTGGCCAGGGAGTCCTTCTCATTCTCCCACCCGACATCGCTACTTGCTGCTGCTCCGGTCCTCTTCTTCTTCTCCCTGAAGTTGCTCGAGGAGGGATGCCAATGGCGGACCAGACCCCGGGATGGCTCATCATCTTCCTGTCCGGGATGGCGGCGTTGCTGGTCGGGGTCTTGATGCCGTACTGCGCGATCGTCCATGATGATCGCCATGATGCTGCCGCCCGCACGGTGGCTCTCTGCGGCGGTAGGGTTCATGATGATTAGGCATCTGCTCGGCGCACATGTGGTGTTAGTGTGCTAGTGGTGTCCGTGCGATCTCTTCTCACGAAGGAACCGAGGTGTGCCATAGTCGCAAGTGGTTAGGCGTTGATGTGATGTGTGGCCGTAAACGCAGTCGGGGTCCGGGTGGAGGTTGCTCCTGGTGTGTCTGTCCTTGCTGGCCTTACTGTCTTGCATGTCGTGGTCGGCGTAGTCGATGTTGGAGTTGCAATAAAATGTGTCATTCTTCTTTGTCATCGAGGCTCCTTGATCATGTGCATGCTTCACCATGCTCGTGGAGACTGTCTTCGGTTGCCGGAGGGTTGCAATCTGTGGTGTATGTGGCCCATCTAAACAGCACTAAGGCACTCGTCCTCTTACTGGGTGAATAAGTATGTCATCGGTGAGGATGACAACATACTTTCCCCAAACATGAGATGAGCACAGTGCTCAAGAGTCCGGTGAGGAGAACGGAACTTGCTATGGGTGGGGTATTGGCCATACTCCAACGACTTAGAGTCGTTCTCTATGGTCGTAATCCGACCACCTTATGGCTGGGCGAAGCTTTAGGGTCTCAAGGAACTTAGGATGTGGGTGAACAATTATCATCTTATCTCTGAGCACATTCCTTAGATGCCAGTAGTTCGACCGCTAACTTGGGAAGACATCACCTCATCTCATCAAAGATACAATCCCACACGGTCAACTGCACACCGCTCATGCTAGTCAATTCCGGATTGAGGGAAGAACTAACCCAAACGCTACAAGTATGGTGTAGCCCCAATGCACGTGCATTTCTATGCAACAACCTCAGGGAGGTATATAAGCTGCTAAGGTGGCACTGGAATGCTACAAATCCAATGTCCAGCTAGATCATACAATGGTCAGGGTACTGCATTACTATATTAAGGAAACACATAGTATACCAATCTAATATTTTGTTTCCTTTCTATGAATCCGATCAAGTGATCCATCTATCCGATCAATCATTACTGGACCTATTACTCCTACAAATCCAACATTGATGGGGTTCTACATAATCTCTTAGACTCCTCATAATTCACATATTACTGCAAGGATTACGTCATAGTATGTCCACCAACTTCAATAATCATGGCCATTTAATCTCCAAGGCCAAACCACATAGGTTGTAAACCAATCTGACAACTCCAAGTACACGCACTCTATATCTACCGAGAAACATGGTATCGTGATCGAGATTATCGGGCTAAATACAGTTTACTCCGAACCATGTGGTCTATGTCATCCTCGATACTCTATTAAGATTACCTATTTAAATCCAGGTTTCAAGTCCATTAAGAAGTCTACTTGATACTCCAAGTCATTATGGTAAAGCCATCAAATCATGCCAACTACTTGCTGAAGTCATGTATACCACCAAGACTATTGTTGTTCATGATTATAATCGTCCCACTAAATCCAACCCTACTCCAGGATTATGTAGGTTATGCTATTATATCAACTCGTTCCACCAAATTCACCTACCTTCATAAGGGTCTTATGATCCACCAAGATAGCCTAGCTATATCCTCAAGACACATATCATCATCACCACGACAGTCTTTAGTCTATACTCTTATATCTGAGATCGGTCCTTCTTATGGCATCAGGGTTATGGTGCTATCTTAAGATTGAAGGATATTGGTTCACTGCGATCACTCGTTCCATTAAGAACCCGACGCTAGGCGGGGTTTATCGGGGACCTACACGTGTTCTGGCAGGTCCGTGTACTAGACACGTGACTAGAAAATTTGAGCCGGAAAGGCTTGTGGAGGTTAGTCTGGTCTAGTGAGGTTCTTCCTATCTTGAGGGAAAAGCATCACTACTGTGGTTACGTGTGGTTAAGCATAGCACGGTCAGTGTCTTCGGTGTCATTCATCCTTTGAAGTGGATCCTTGGCGCATCTTGTCTTGTCGTCTTCAGTTGTCAAGAGGGGTGAGTGAGAGAGAGCACAGAGGGGACTGTCTAAGGGTTTTAGTGCAATCAACAAGCGTAGGAAAGTCATCTTAAACAAGTGCCAAAATCGTTTTGAACATCCAAAATAAGATGAGTGATATAACCGCATGCTTGTTGCCTAAGCAAAAGTGCGACTTATATCAAAGCACAAACAACAAAAACAAGCAACACACAACATGGTCCATCCGAACCATTTCACAGACTCAACTCCGCATAGGGAATTCATGACTCATCCTAACCTAGGTTCTTGGACTTGACAGTCGTGCTTGCTTCGTGCCTCGGAGAGGAGTCCGCTAAGTCTTGTGGACCTTCTCATGGTGGTGTCACGCCTCTTGTTATCGCTTGCCGAAGCAATTCGCTTGAGTTGTAAAGAACTCTTGTTGTCTTCTCGTCTGGGGAGTTGCTGACGAAGGCGGTCCTTCATGGCTGTCATTGACAGGATCTCCTTGTCTTCATGATCTTGTCATTGTCTTCTTGTCTTCTGAGGCTTCGAGAGTCCCAAGTGGACATCTTCATGCACCCAGAATTGCAAGACATGATAGAGTTCTAATCTGTCAATCATACTAATTGCGAGATCGAAACCTAGAGCGGGGGATGAAGAGAACTGTTTTCTTGCTCACTAAGGTGAGGCGGACCAAATGGCAAGGGTCTCATCCACCGGTGGTGGTCGACACAATACTTTTAATTGAAAGGGTTGCTCTATTAGTGATGCACATCATGGTTTGCATATATTATGCCCATATTATCGTAGGTGAAAGTGGCATCCCTCTAGAACAGTGCCCAGGGTGTCACCATCTTCTATGCCCTGATGTCCTTGTTCCTCATGGAGGTACTTCTCTTGGCGTCGTCTGGTCACAGAGTTGTCTTCTCTGTCTTTCAGCACAGGTGTTTGCCTGGAAAGGTTACTTCCTTCCGGGCTGCCCACGAGGATTTCAATTTATCCCGTGGTTAGAGGGCATAAGGTACCAGCGACCATTTGCAACTTTTGAAAAGGTAGACATGGAGTGTCAGGAAAATAAGAGTGGAAGGCTAGAGTATAACCGTCACTTTCTTTGAAGATCTAGGAGAATCGATAAAATATATAGGTTTTTGTAAGTATTTTGAAGGATCTGGAAAGCAGTTTTATCCAATCTAATGTCCGTGCCAACTAAGGGCTTCCTATAGTCAGGATGGCTCTGATACCAGCTCTTTGGGGACCCCGACTTACGAGTCGAGACCGCTGTGCTCAGTGATCCTAGAGATCAATGCTCACCGAACACAGATACCGAATAAAAGAGTCTTACATCCATATATACCATTTGATACAATAAATGACCACTTCGGTCGAGTCTTACATATGTAGGGCCTTAAAGACCAACACTCCAAACTGGACCAATAGCGGAATTATTGGTTGAAAGCGTGAACCCATGCCATCAGCCTTAACCTACAGGCATTCTGACTAGGAAGCGTCCTAGCTCACAAGAACGTCATCGAGTTAATCTTCACCATATCCTGTTCTTTCATACCTGGTCAATGAAATAACCAGTGGCAAGCCAATGAGTACTTTGAATGTACTCGCAAACATCCCATGAAACAATGAAAGTGAAGGATAACAATATCATGCATCTTTGGTGTAACTCATCTTGGTGGAATGATCATGAATATGCATCAAGTTAAGGAATTACTTTTGAAGAACAAGTTACAGATATCAATATATCTGTCGAGGGCTGAACCACCCGGGTTCACCCTATAGGCCAAGTCACCGAACTTGGTCATATCATTACTGTCACAACAACACCTTTTCCAACACCACACACACACTCACACTTGGTTTATGCGGAAATAACTGGACGTAGTTTAAGCAGGATTACCCAACTGTCCTTGACCGTGGACACGGCTATTCGAATAGTTTACACTCTACAGAGGTAGTACGCTGGACCCATGAGATCCGGGAAACTTCCGTTTCATCCACGACTCGTGGTATATCACATACCCGAGGTAAGTACCCGATCAATGCCTTTCCCCTGACGATACTAGACAAAGAGGTCCATTTGATTGGTACCCAGCCCACAAGTTGTACGTCTTACGAGCACCAACTCTGGACAGTACCAACCATGCAGGGACCAACAGTGTGACTGGAACTCATAAAAATGCCATAGTCGTCCTACCTGGCACGACCCCATCACGAGAGTGACCACACATCACTCCCGCCACTAGTAATGTGGCTCTTTGCTAGCACCGACCAGAGTAGTTAACATAGCCCCGCCCCACGAGGGGTAACGTGGTCGTACTGGTGAGGTTGGGACGGTCGACGCATCATAAATCTAATCCCATTTCCGAAACCATACTCACACAAATACCGGGTGCATCACTTCACCGAAAGTGACCACCTAACTCATCATCACCTTCGGGCATTAGTGGCACCCGACGGGGTTTTAGTAAACTCTTGTTTTATGTCAACAACATGCTCATGATAAAATTACCTCTATCTTTACTTGTAAACATGATATTAGGAGGACCCTCAAGGGGTAGGGTCAAGCTCAATGCATGTGCTCTCGGGGAGCCTTCGGTAAAATCATATCAATGATTACCGGCACTTATGATCATTTGCAACGGGAATACTTGCTATTTTAACATGCAAAGTAACATATGCTCAATCATGGTCAAAGGGCTACTTGCCTTGCTCACGTAAGTCCTCGGGGTCTTCGAGGTCTTCCGCTCCAACTCCGAATACTCCGTCTACCCGTCAACTATCGTCGGAAACAACCACGGTAAGCCACACAGCAAGCAGAAATAAAGGTGCCACAAAAATAGAAGTTTTTTTTTCTTGGACCTCTTTGGTCTTAAGAAAAATACATGAAGCTTTCCATAGGAGATTTGAATCATCAAGGATTTTTGAATGGATGGAATGAGGAATAGGTGATTATTGAAGAAGCCTACATAAATCATTCTCTTAAAAATGAGTGGAGGCACTCAATAAACAGAGCATGAATTTAGAAATATTTAGGAAGTTGTTTCACTGGATTTGGAGTTTATATGAATATACTAGAGATTTTATAATACTGGATAAATAGCAAAAGGGAGCTATTTATTTATTGGAACAGAATAAAGCCTGAGTAAAATGTTGACCAAGGTTCTAAAAATAGGGAATGATTTTAGATGGCCCTAGGAATTGGAATCACTCCAGTTGGAGTTGATTTGGAATCTATAGGAATTTTGAAAGGTGGGACATTTATATCCAGATTTGGACTTTGAGCAATAACACTACAGAAAATCTTCTTGGAAAAATGTGCAAAGCACATATGTGGATAGAGTTTGAATTTAAGAACATGTTGAAATTTGAATAAAGCAATTTGGAGTCAGAATGATTTTATGATGGAATTTGTAAGTTATGAATAAAATGAAAAAGAGAAAAGGCTCAGCCTCTAGGGTTATCCTGCCCCCAGGGCGTTGGATAGGCCTCGGGCTGGCCCAACTCAAGCGGCTAGGGCACGCGAGAGCCACGCCGGAGGCGTATTCGCCCGAGTGCGCCTCTGCTACAGGGAGGCAGCAAGGGTGGAGGCGCTGCCACTTAAGTGGTGAGGCCCACCTGGCGGCTGCACCTGCTAGCTGACGCGTGGGGCCGCTGGCCTTTCTTCAACCTCTCGCCCGACTAACTGGAGGTGAGCCATGGGGATGCCGACACCGATGGAGACAGCGCTCTGCGCGGCGCTCGACGAGGCCCAACCTCCCGGAGCCCCCAAGGAGAGGTAGCGACCCGGGGGAAAAGGGCTCCATGTACCAGGGGAATCCTGGTCGCGGCCAGCTCCTGCCACGGCAGATGCGGCTTGCGGCGATGGAGGGGCAGCGCCATGGCTACCAAAGGGGAATGGGAAGCGGCGGGGTGGCTCAAGACGGCGAGGGGGGGCCCCGTGGAGTGCATCAGAGGTGGAGGGGAGGCCCTGGGCATGCTAGCCCGAGCGGAGGCCGGAGCTCTACCCCGCGGCCATGGGGAGAAGAGAGAGCCCGAGAGGAGAGGGGGCTCGAGGGGCTTCCTAGGAAGAGAGGATGAGGGTTTGAGGGAGCTAGAGATGCTCGGGAGTGAGGAGTTAAGGGAGGGGAAGGTCGAGAGAGCTCGGGAGCTCCTAGAGCTCGCGTGGGCATGGGTGCCACACGTCCCAGAGGAGCCTTGGAAGCTAGCTAGCAACGTGGAGGGAGCTTGGACCAGTCAAATGGAATACCCCGGTGCTCTGAGACGTGCTACAACGGTCGAAAGAGGTCTGGAAGAAGGAGACAAGGTGCAGAGCACCCATACTGCTGTCCAGGGTGGTGGTCACCATGGCCACCTGTGCCTACAGGGTCCAAATGACCAGTCAAACATGTGTGGGAGGCGGGGCATGCTACCTGGATGGTGAGTGAGGATTTTGGCTTCAAGTGGAGTTGATTTGAATGGCAGGAAACTAGAGGTTGATACAAGTGATTTTCACAGGCAGAGATGGGAGGTGAAACCATGTCCTCGAGCATCTGGTATGGAAGGACTACACATCTGCAAAATTTCAGCTCAAGCAAAGAAGTGTAGCTAGCACTTGCTGTACAAAGCTACCTTTGAGCTATAAATCAACTTGAGGATGTGCTGCTCATTTTGTCCACATGAGCATGCCATCTCTTGGTTTTCAATGAAGCATTGGCATACTAGAGATGCTCTGGAAAGTGTTGGGAGCCTTGGGTTAAGCAGAAGTATGGAAGAGAGGTGAAATAGTGCTGCCAAGGGTGAAAATGAGAAGTAGTTACAAAGGATCCTTCTCCAATAATTGACCAGTGGCCATGGGGATGTTACTCGAGGTAAAATGTAACTATAGATAGCTGTGGTAGAAAGTTGAGCTCAAGGGTATAAGTGGAAGGGGTCAAAGAAGCCAATTTAGTGAGTACACACAAGGTGTTTGATCTATGGTTAGGCCATCAGATGAATTCCAATGACTATGAAACTTACCAGGATCAAATTATATATGAAAATAAGCTTGCACACCAAATTTGGGATTTGCTCGAGAAGTTTTCCAATGCAGACTTGGAAAACCCTTAAATGGGCAGAAATGGCTTTCTGCTTACAATCCTATTCAAATCAATTCCCAAAAATCCAATATTTGGTCTAGGGGCATTATTTGAACATTAAGGCATGCACAAAAAGTTTGAGGTCAATTGGAGAAACTTTGTAATGTATAGTTTCCCAAAGGCAGAAATCAACACACAGGGTTTTGAGGGTCTTTGGACAAGTTCTTCTATTCTCCTTGATGCACCACTTGGTGTGGATGCATTATTGGATTATGAGAACATGTCCACCAAATTTGAGCCCAACTGGAGACACTTCGAAATGTAGAGTTGCTCAAATTTGAATCTGGACAGATAGGGTTTTAGAATAATTAGGGGAGTCAAATCAACTTGGATTGAGATGAACCTTGACAAGATCATCAACAATATCATAGATGACATGCTGGAATTTTACCGGAATTTATTGAGAATATTTCTTATAGAAATATTTCAAAATCTTGAAATAGGCAGGAATGGTTTTGGAGGGGTTTTCCCAACATGACCATGTGTTTAAACTCATATATATGGAATAAATATATCCTCTGAGTTTCCCTAAATTTTCTTAAATATTTTGAAGGCAATAAAAACAACTTCCCTTCATATGAGACCATTTCTGGCCTCACAGAAAGACATTTAAATAAAATGATAAAATAACCTTTAAAATAATAATATTGTGGTTTTTGGAAGATATTTTGATAGTAGGTTTTAAATAAAATAATTGGTGCAAAATAAATTCCCTAATTTGAGGACTTGTAGTACAAATCTCATCTCAGGAATTTGAAAGTTTAATTCAAAGAAATGCTTTTGGTGAAAAAAATTATTTGGTAAAAGTAGAGTTTGGTACTAAACACATGGCATGATCATTAGGCAGGAGAACATGGGCTAAGGAGGTGAGTTGGAGAATAGCAAGAATTATTGGGGATCAACACAAGCATACCAGCAAGCAGGCAAACAATGGTCAATTCAAGCATCACAAGCATTCAGAAAAAGTTTAAATTGGTCCTATTTTTTGTAATAAGCTAATTAGTCAGGAAGCCAAACACAGGGTGTTACAGACCTTACCCCCTTAAGAAAATCTCGCCCCCGAGATTTGTTATGGCGGAAACAAGGGTCTGCTCCTGCTATGCTGCAGGACTCACTAGCAGCAATAATCCAAATACGCGGTCCGACGTGGTCACCTCAAGAGTGCCACTTATTGGTGCATCTGCGTTCTACGAGGATGTTGGAGAAAGGGAAAATTGACCTACCTGGTTGCTAGTCGGACCTGGTGCTTGGTACCTACTCCGGCTAACAAGTGGGTCCTGGGTCCGCTGTCAGCCTCTTCTTCTTCCTCTGATTCTTCTTTCCTGGGTGAGTCCCGTGTGCTCCCTCCACTTGCGGTGTCTAGGGCGTACGGTGTCCGGGGCCGCCCTACGGTGGTGCGCGGTGAGCCATCTGCCAGCGCAGCAAGCACTCATCTCGCAGGCCTGTGTATGTCGGCACTGCTCTGGGATTCGAGCACCGACGACCGAGCGGCAAATGGGGCTGGTGGCCTGGCTATAGGCTCTCCGAGCCTGGCTCTAAATTGGCCACGGAGTCCTTCTCATTCTCCCACCCGGCCTCGCTACTTGCTGCTGCTCCGGTCCTCTTCTTCTTCTCCCTGCAGGTGCCCGAGGAGGGATGCCAATGGCGGACCAGACCCCGGGATGGCTCATCAAATTCCTGTCCGGGATGGTGGCGTTGCTGGTCGGGGTCTTGACGTTGTACTGCACGATCGTCCATGATGATCGCCATGATGCTGCCGCCCGCACGGCGGCTCTCCGCGACGGTAGGGTTCATGATGATTAGGCATATGCTCGGCGCACATGTGGTGTTAGTGTGCTAGTGGTGTCCGTGCGGTCTCTTCTCACGAAGGAACCGAGGTGTGCCATAGTGGCAAGTGGTTAGGCGTTGATGTGATGTGTGGCCGTGAACGCAGTCGTGGTCCGGGTGGAGGTTTCTCCTGGTGTGTCTGTCCTTGCTGGCCTTACTGTCTTGCATGTCGTGGTCGGCGTAGTCGATGTTGGAGTTGCAATAAAATGTGTCGTTCTTTTGTGTCGTCGAGGCTCCTTGATCATGTGCATGCTTCACCATGCTCGTGGAGACTGTCTTCGGTTGCCGGAGGGTTGCAGTCTGTGGTGTCTGTGGCCCATCTAAACAACACTAAGGCACTCGTCCTCTTACTGGGTGAATAAGTATGTCATCGGTGAGGATGACAACATACTTTCCCCAAACATGACATGAGCACAGTGCTCAAGAGTCCGGTGAGGAGAACGGAACTTGCTATGGGTGGGGTATTGGCCATACTCCAACGACTTAGAGTCATTCTCTATGGTCGTAATCCGACCACCTTATGGCTGGGTGAAGCTTTAGGGTCTCAAGGAACTTAGGATGTGGGTGAACAATTATCATCTTATCTCTGAGCACATTCCTTAGATGCCAGTAGTTCGACTGCTAACTTGGGACGACATCACCTCATCTCATCAAAGATACAATCCCACACGGTCAACTCCACACCGCTCATGCTAGTCAATTCCGGATTGAGGGAAGAACTAACCCAAATGCTACAAGTATGGTGTAGCCCCAATGCACGTGCATTACTATGCAAGAACCTCGGGGAGGTATATAAGCTGCTAAGGTGGCACTGAATTGCTACAAATCCAATGTCCAGCTAGATCATACAATGGTCAGGGTACTGCATTACTATATTAAGGAAACACATAGTATACCAATCTAATATTTTCTTTCCTTTCTATGAATCTGATCAAGTGATCCATCAATCCGATCAATCATTACTGGACCTATTACTCCTACAAATCCAACATTGATGGGGTTCTACATAATCTCTTAGACTCCTCATAATTCACATATTACTGCAAGGATTAGGTCATAGTATGTCCACCAACTTCAATAATCATGGCCATTTAATCTCCAAGGCCAAACCACATAGGTTGTAAACCAATCTGACAACTCCAAGTACACACACTCTATATCCACCGAGAAACATGGTATCGTGATCGAGATTATCGGGCTAAATCCAATTTACTCCGAACCATGTGGTCTCTGTCATCCTTGATACTCTATTAAGATTAGCTATTTAAATCCAGGTTTCAAGTCCATTAAGAAGTCTACTTGATACTCCAAGTCATTATGGTAAAGCCATCAAATCATGCCAACTACTTGCTGAAGTCATGTATACCACCAAGACTATTGTTGTTCATGATTATAATCGTCCCACTAAATCCAACCTTACTCCAGGATTATGTAGGTTACGCTATTATATCAACTCGTTCCACCAAATTCACCTACCTTCATAAGGGTCTTATGATCCACCAAGATAGCCTAGCTATATCCTCAAGACACATATCATCATCACCACGACAGTCTTTAGTCTATACTCTTATATCTGAGATCGGTCCTTCTTATGGCATCAGGGTTATGGTGCTATCTTAAGATTGAAGGATACTGGTTCACTGCGATCACTCGTTCCATTAAGATCCCGGTGCTAGGCGGGGTTTATCGGGGACCTACACGTGTTCTGGCAAGTCCGTGTACTAGACACGTGACTAGAAAATTTGAGCCGGAAAGGCTTGTGGAGGTTAGTCTGGTCTAGTGAGGTTCTTCCTATCTTGAGGGAAAAGCATCACTACTGCGGTTACGTGTGGTTAAGCATAGCACAGTCATTGTCTTTGGTGTCAGTCGTCCTTTGAAGTGGATCCTTGGTGCATCTTGTCTTGTCATCTTCAGTTGTCAAGAGGGGTGAGTGAGAGAGAGCACACAGGGGATTGTCTAAGGGTTTTAGCGCAATCAACAAGCATTGGAAAGTCAGCTTAAACAAGTGCCAAAATCGTTTTGCACATCCAAAATAAGATGAGTGATATAACCGCATGCATGTTGCCTAAGCAAAAGTGCGACTTATATCAAAGCACAAACAACAAAAACAAGCAACAAACAACATGGTCCATCCGAACCATTTCATAGACTCAACTCCGCATAGGGAATTCACGACTCATCCTAACCTAGGTTCTTGGACTTGACAGTGTGCTCGCTTCGTGGCTCGGAGAGGAGTCCGCTAAGTCTTCTGGACCTTCTCATGGTGTTGTCATGCCTCTTGTTGTCGGTTGCCAAAGAAATTCGCTTGAGTTGTATAGAACTCTTGTTGTCTTCTCGTCTGGGGAGTTGCTGATGAAGACGGTCCTTCATGGCTGTCATTGACAGGATCTCCTTGTCTTCATGATCTTGTCATTGTCTTCTTGTCTTCTGAGGCTTCGAGAGTCTCAAGTGGACATCTTCATGCACCAATATTTGCAAGACATGATAGAGTTCTAATCTGTCAATCATACTAATTGCGAGATCGACACCTAGAGCGGGGGATGAAGAGAACTGTTTTCCTGCTCACTAAGGTGAGGCGGACCAAATGGCAAGGGTCTCATCCACCGGTGGTGGTCGACACAATCCTTTTAATTGAAAGGGTTGCTCTATTAGTGATGCACATCATGGTTTGCATATATTATGCCCATATTATCGTAGGTGAAAGTGGCATCCCTCTAGAACAGTGCCCAGGGTGTCACCATCTTCTATGCCTTGATGTCCTTGTTCCTCTTGGAGGTACTTCTGTTGGTGTCGTCTGGTCGCAGAGTTGTCTTCTCTGTCTTTCAGCACAGGTGTTTGCGTGGAAAGGTTACTTCCTTCCGGGCTGCCCACGAGGATTTGAATTTATCCCGTGGTTAGAGGGCATAAGGTACGAGTGACCATTTGCAACTTTTGAAAAGGTAGACAGGGAGTGTCAGGAAAATAAGAGTGGAAGGCTAGAGTATAACCGTCACTTTCTTTGAAGATCTAGGAGAGTCGATAAAATATATAGGTTTTTGTAAGTATTTTGAAGGATCTGGAAAGCAGTTTTATCCAATCTAATGTCCGTGCCAACTAAGGGCTTCCTATAGTCAGGATGGCTCTGATACCAGCTCTTTGGGGACCCCGACTTACGAGTCGAGACCGCTGTGCTCAGTGATCCTAGAGATCAATGCTCACCGAACACAGATACCGAATAAAAGAGTCTTACATCCATATATACCATTTGATACAATAAATGACCACTTCGGTCGAGTCTTACATATGTAGGGCCTTAAAGACCAACACTCCAAACTGGACCAATAGCGGAATTATTGGTTGAAAGCGTGAACCCATGCCATCAGCCTTAACCTACAGGCATTCTGACTAGGAAGCATCCTAGCTCACAAGAATGTTACCGAGTTAATCTTTACCATATCCTGTTCTTTCATACCTGGTCAATGAAATAACTAGTGGCAAGCCAATGAGTACTTTGAATGTACTCGCAAACATCCCATGATATCAACAATGAAAGTGATGGATAACAATATCATGCATCTTTGGTGTAACTCATCTTGGTGGAATGATCATGAATATGCATCAAGTTAAGGAATTACTTTTGAAGAACAAGTTACAGATATCAATATATCTGTCGAGGGCTGAACCATCCGGGTTCACCCTATATGCCAAGTCACCGAACTTGGTCATATCATTACTGTCACAACAACACCTTTTCCAACACCACACACACACTCACACTTGGTTTATGCGGAAATAACTGGACGTAGTTTAAGCAGGATTACCCAACTGTCCATGACCGTGGACACGGCTATTCGAATAGTTTACACTCTGCAGAGGTAGTACGCTGGACCCACGACATCCAGGAAACTTCCGTGTCATCCACGACTCGTTGTATATCACATACCCGAGGTAAGTACCCGATCAATGCCTTTCCCCTGACGATACTAGACAAAGAGGTCCATTTGATTGGTACCCAGCCCACAAGTTGTACGTCTTACGAGCACCAACTCTGGACAGTACCAACCATGCAGGGACCAACGGTGTGACAGGAACTCATAAAAATGGCATAGTCGTCCTACCTGGCACGACCCCATCACGAGAGTGACCACACATCACTCCCGCCACTAGTAATGTGGCTCTTTGCTAGCACCGACCAGAGTAGTTAACATAGCCCCGCCCCACGAGGGGTAACGTGGTCGTACTGGTGAGGTTGGGACGGTCGACGCATCATAAATCTAATCCCATTTCCGAAACCATACTCACACAAATACCGGGTGCATCACTTCACCGAAAGTGACCACCTAACTCATCATCACCCTCGGGCATTAGTGGCACCCGACGGGGTTTTGGTAAACTCTTGTTTTATGTCAACACCATGCTCATGATAAAACTACCTCTATCTTTACTTGTCAACATGATATTAGGAGGACCCTCAAGGGGTAGGGTCAAGCTCAATGCATGTGCTCTCGGGGAGCCTTCGGTAAAATCATATCAATGATTACCGACACTTATGATCATATGCAACGGGAATACGTGCTATTTGAACATGCAAAGTAACATATGCTTAGACATGGTCAAAGGGCTGCTTGCCTTGCTCACGTAAGTCCTCGGGGTCTTCGAGGTCTTCCGCTCCAACTCCGAATACTCCGTCTATCCGTCAACTATCGTCGGAAACAACCACGGTAAGCCACACAGCAAGCAGAAATAAAGGTGCCACAAAAATAGAAGTTTTATTTTTCTTGGACCTCTCTGGTCTTAAGAAAAATACATGAAGCTTTCCATAGGAGTAATGAATCATCAAGGATTTTTGAATGGATGGAATGAGGAATAGGTGATTATTGAAGAAGCCTACAGAAATCATTCTCTTAAAAATGAGTGGAGGCACTCAATTAACAGAGCATGAATTTAGAAATATTTAGGAAGTTGTTTCACTGGATTTGGAGTTTATATGAATATACTAGAGATTTTATAATACTGGATAAATAGCAAAAGGGAGCTATTTATTTTTTGGAACAGAATAAAGCCTGAGTAAAATGTTGACCAAGGTTCTAAAAATAGGGAATGATTTTAGATGGCCCTAGATATTGGAATCACTCCACTTGGAGTTGATTTGGAATCTATAGGAATTTATATCCATATTTGGATTTTGAGCAATAACACTACAGAAAATCTTCTTGGAAAAATGTGCAAAGCACATATGTGGATAGAGCTTGAATTTAGGAACATGTAGAAATTTGAATCAAGCAATTTGGAGTCAGAATGAATTTATGATGGAATTTGTAAGTTATGAATAAAATGAAAAAGAAAAAAGGCTCAGCCTCTGGGGTTATCCTGCCCCCACGGCGTTGGATAGGCCTCGGGCCGGCCCAACTCAAGCGGCTGGGGCGCGCGAGAGCCACGCCGGAGGCGTATTCGCCCGAGTGCGCCTCTGCTGCACAGAGGCGGCAAGGGTGGAGGCGCTGCCATTTAAGTGGCGCGGCCCACCTGGCGGCTGCACCTGCCAGCTGACGCGTGGGGCCCGCTGGCCTTTCTTCAACCTCCCGCCCGACTGACTGGAGGCGAGCCATGGGAATGCCGGCGCCGATGGAGACGGCGCTCTACGCGGCGCTCGACGAGGCCCGGCCTCCCGGAGCCCCCAAGGAGAGGCGGCGACCCGAGGGAAAAGGGATCCATGCCCGAGGGGAATCCTGGTTGCGACCAGCTCCTGCCGCGGCAGATGCGGCTTGCGGCGATGGATGCGCGGCGCCATGGCTACTATAGGGGAATGGGAAGCGGCGGGGTGGCTCAAGACGGCGAGGGGGGGCCCGTGGAGTGCATCAGAGGTGTAGGGGAGGCCCTGGGCATGCTAGCCCGAGGGGAGGCCGGAGCTCTACCCCGCTGCCATGGGGAGAAGAGAGAGCCCGAGAGGAGAGGGGGCTCGAGGGGCTTCCTAGGAAGAGAGGAGGAGGGTTTGAGGGAGCCAGAGATGCTCGGGACTGAGGAGTTAAGGGAGGGGAAGGCCGAGAGAGCTCGGGAGATCCTGGAGCTCGCGTGGGCATGGGTGCCACACGTCCCAGAGGAGCCTTGGAAGCTAGCTAGCGTCGTGGATGGAGCTTGGACCAGTCAAATGGAATACCCCGGTGCTCTGAGACGTGCTACAACGGTCGAAAGAGGTCTGGAAGAAGGAGACAAGGCGCAGAGCACCCATACTGCAGTCCAGGGTGGTGCTCACCACGACCACCTGTGCCTACAGGGTCCAAAAGACCAGTCAAACATGTCTGGGAGGCGGGGCATGCTACCTGGAAGGTGAGCGAGGATTTTTGCTTCAAGTGGAGTTGATTTGAATGGTTGTTTACTGAGATAAACATTTTAGCAGGAAACTAGAGGCTGATACAAGTGGTTTTCACAAGCAGAGATGGGAGGTGAAACCATGTCGTGGAGCATCTGGTATGGAAGGACTACACATCTGCAAAATTTCAGCTCAAGCAAAGAGGTGTAGCTAGCACTTGCTGTACAAAGCTACCTTTGAGCCATAAATCAACTTGAGGATGTGCTGCTCATTTTCTCCACATGAGCATGCCATCTCTTGGTTTTAAATGAAGCATTGGCATACTAGAGATGCTCTGGAAAGAGTTGTGAGCCTTGGGTTAAGCACAAGTATGGAAGAGAGGTAAAACAATGCTGCCAAGGATGAAAATGAGAAGTAGTTACAAAGGATCCTTCTCCAATAATTGGCCAGCGGCCATGGGAATGTTCTTGGAGGTAAAATGTAACTAGAGATAGCTATGCCAGAAAGTTGAGCTCAAGGGTAAGTGGAAGGGGTCAAAGAAGCCAATTTAGTGAGTGCACACAAGGTGTTTGATGTGTGGTTAGGCCATCAGATGAATTCCAATGACTATGAAACTTACCAGGATCAAATTATATATGAAAATAAGCTTGCACACCAAATTTGGGATTTGCTGGAGAAGTTTTCCAATGCAGACTTGGAAAACCCTTGAAATGTGCAGAAATGGTTTTCTGCTCACAACACTATTCAAGTCAATTCCCACAAATCCAATATTTGGTGTAGGGCCATTATTTGAGCATTAAGGCATGCACAAAAAGTTTGAGGTCAATTGGAGAAACTTTGTAATGTATAGTTTCCCAAAGTCAGAAATCAACAGAGAGGGTTTTGAGGGTCTATGGACAAGTTCTTCTATTCTCCTTGATGCACCACTTGGTGTGGATGCATTATTTGAGTATGAGAACATGTCCACGAAATTTGAGCCCAATTGGAGACACTTCACAATGTAGAGTTGCTCAAATTTGAATCTGGATAGATAGGGTTTTAGAATAATTAGGGGAGTCAAATCAACTTGGATTGAGATGAACCTTGGCAAGATCATCAAGAATATCATGGATGACATGCTGGAATTTTACTGGAATTTATTGAGAATATTTCTTATAGAAATATTTCAAAAGCTTGAAATAGGCAGGAATGGTTTTGGAGGTGTTTGCCCAATATTTTGAATATGACCATGTGTTGAAACTCATATATATGGAATAAATATATCCACTGAGTTTCCCTAAATGTTCTTAAATATTTTGAAGGCAATAAAATAACTTCCCTTCATATGAGACCATTTCCGGCCTCATAGAAAGGCATTCAAATAAAACAATAAAATAACCTTTAAATAATAATATTGTGGTTTTTGGAAGATATTTTGATAATAGGTTTTAAATAAAATAATTGGTGCAAAATAAATTCCCTAATTTGAGGACTTGTAGTACAAATCTCATCTCAGGAATTTGAAAGTTTAATTCAAAGAAATGCTTTTGGTGAAAAAATATTATTTGATAAAAATAGAGTTTGGTCCTAAACACATGGCATGATCATTAGGCAGGAGAACATGGGCTAAGGAGGTGAGTTGGAGAATAGCAAGAATTATTGGGGATCAACACAACCATACCAGCAAGCACGCAAACAATGGTCAATTCAAGCATCACAAGCATTCACAAAAAGTTTAAATTGGTCCTAATTTTTTTAATAATATAATTAGTCAGAAGCTAAACACAGGGTGTTACAGACCTTACCCCCTTAAGAAAATCTCGTCCCCGAGATTTGTTAAGGCAGAAACAAGGGTCTGCTCCTGCTATGCTGCATGATTCACTAGCAGCAATAATCCAAATACGCGGTCCGGCGTGGTCACCTCAAGAGTGCCACTTATTGGTGCATCTGCGTTCTACGAGGATGTTGGAGAAAGGGAAAATTTCCATACCTGGTTGCTAGTCGTACCTGGTGCTCGGTACCTACTCCGGCTGACAAGTGGGCCCAGGGTCCGCCGTCAGCCTCTTCTTCTTCCTGAAATTGCGTTATATCGACTAGGGGGGGGGGTGAATAGGAGATTTTGAGAATTTCATCACTGAGGAAATTCCTTTTGAGGAAGTTCCTCACTAATGACTAACTTACAGCGGAAACAGTAAAGGATTAGAAGTGCAAAGTTTCACAACTGCAGTTTTTCAGTGTGAGGAATGTGAAAACAGATTGCACAATGAGCAGGCATGCAGAAAACAGATGAGGATTAACTAGCGTGAAGAATTTCGGGTTGAGGAATTTCAGAGAAAGTCTTCAGCAAATTCTTCAAACAGTAACAGTGAAAGTCATCAACACATAATCTGAGGAATGTAAGGAATTGAGGAATTAGAACCCGTTTCACAGCGAAGACAGTAGTTGATGACCCAGTTCCAACTGCTATGACAGTTGTACATCTGGTTTGGAGCGGCTTGGTATTGAAACCAAAAGACACACAGTCCGAGGACACACAGTCCCTACCGTATTCTCCTTGGGCTAAGAACACGCAGTCCTCGCCCAACACTCGTGGTAAGTCTTCAGGGCAGACTTCCAAACCCTCACAAACTTGGTCACCCGGCGATCCACAATTGACTGCTGGATTGCTCTAGACCATGACGCCTAACCGTCTGGAGGATGCACAATCCTCAAAGGTAAAAGGCTTCAGTCCCACACAGGAACAACTTCTTCAGTGATGCTCAATCACTTGGTTCTAGGTTTGTGGTTTGGTGTTTGGGGTATTTCCTCACTGATGAATTACTCTCGAAGACTCTAAGGAATTGGGTTGCTCTTATGACAAGTGTCAGTTTCTAACGGAGCAGCCAACCAGCTAATGGTTGTGGGGGCGGCTATTTATAGCCTGGGAGCATCCCGACATGATTTGACACTAATGCCCTTAAATAATATGACCGTTGGTGTGGATAAGACCAATGATGTGGCGTGGCTATCAAAACGGTTGGAACCCTCAAGTGCGAGAGTCCTCATGTCACTCGTATTCCTCACTTGAGGCTTTTGGTAGGATTAGGCTTGGGTTGAGCATCACGAGGAAATTCATTTCAAAGTGTAACTTCGACCCCCTTTAACAGTACGGTGTTCCTATTACTCAAGTGTGAAGAAAACAAAACAGAAAGAGTAAATATTCATGCTTCAAAGTCTTCAGAATGATTTTCTTCAGGACACACCGAATTCCCCAATTTCAATATCTTCATGAGGAATATCAATTTCAGCGCAGATACTTCGCGATTCAATTCTTCAGCTTCAGACCAATTTCTTCAACCGAAGATATACATTTTTAGGGGTCGATATTAATCAAATATTTCAAACTCCTCAGTGACTTATAGATCCTATGTACACTCAAGAACACATTAGATACTTAACCTATAAGTCTTCAAACCACCAAAATCACTAAGGGGCACTAGATGCACTTACAATCTCCCCCTTTTTGGTGGTTGATGACAATTAGGTTAAGTCTTCAACAGGGATAAAAATATGAAGTGTAAATACTCATTTGAGGAATTTGAAATCAAGATTCAGAGAGACTCCCCCTGAAGATGTGCATATCTTGAGGATTTTGCTTTTCACAGCAAATGCACATTGATGATTTATATCATGGAGATCTCCCCCTGAGTCTTGTAAATCATGCATACATGTAATATATAGTATGAAGAAAATGAAGATGCATGATGACAAATGGTATCTGACGAATTCCAGCATGTGTGCATTAAAAACTTGAGGAATAAGCATGCGAAGAAAAACGTTCAAAAGCGTCAGAGTACCATCGGGCTTAAGTTTGAACTCATTACATAAAAACTTCAGAAGAGCCAAGAGTTTGTAACTTAAATATAGTTCATAAGCCCCAAAATATCCCGCTTGAAGACTAAATCTCAAGTTTCTCCCCCTTTGTCATCAAGTGACAAAAAGGGACAAACTGAGGACTAACGCCCGTGAAGACTTCACTTCTTGGCGGTTGATGAAGATGCGTGGTGCTTCTTGGGAGTAGTCTTCTTCCTTGGACCGGTTGTAGTGTCATGCTGTTCTTCATCAGATTCAGCAGTGCAGAATGAATAAAAGGAACTATCTTCAAGGTCTGGAACTGGAATTGGCATGAACTTCTTCTCGGGAGGCCATGACCAGTCAAAGTCTCGCTCAAATTCCAATTCTTCAAGTTCTGTCTGAGTCTTCAGATGAGCAAGTGTGGCCCAGGTGCGATCAAAAACCTCATGCAGATAGTGATGGTTAAGCTTCACAGAGTTCTGTGTTTCAGTGAGGGTTTTCACAATGGCGACGAACTGGCATTTGACCCACTTGTGATTGCGATCCACCTTCTGGTGAAGACTGAGGAGAAGCTCTCTTGTATTCAGCATGTGAGGAGCAACAGGGCTTTGAGGGTGAGTCCTAGTATCATCCCATGAAGAATATGCTTCCGCTCTCGGAACTGGCCATCAAGGGGCCTACGTCCTTCATCAATCACTGACTTGCCTTTTCCTTCAACTGGCTCGAAAGTCTTCTTGTTGACCCTGATAGGAGGCATATAACCAACATGGTTGTTGAAATCAGCATGGAAGTTGATGCATGTCCTTGCCCTGATGAATCTCATGATCCATGGGGCATATATCTTGTGATCAAATGGACACATGGCATTGTCGGCCAAAGTCCTCAAGAAGAAATTATGTATGTTGATAGGAATACCATGGATGATGTTGAAGAGGATATTCTTCATGATGCCTAGGACATCTTCTTCATCATCATGGCCTTTGATCGGCACAAGCACACTGCAGAGGATTCTGTAAATAGACCTTGGTGTATATTTGAGCTCGTGGACGAGGAAGGTTTTTATCGGTGGTTGCCCTTTAGCCAAAGGCTTCATGAGGACTTCCATCATCCCGTTGGGCAGCTCACGCTCACCATAAAGCTTCACAACCTCCTCTGAGGGAATTGATACTGGCAGTTCACGCAGTAGCTCAGTAGGAGGAGCCTTGTAGTGAGTGTTTTGTGTCATCTAGTCAAACACCCAGGTGTTAATGTCTTCAGGATCGCCAGATATGTGAAGAGTGGCATAAAACTGAAGAATGAGCTCACTGTTCCAATTAGAGATGTCTGAGCACATTGGTAGCAGTCTAGCTTCATGAAGGACATTGAGGACTGGAGCCAGGCATGGTATTGCTTCAAGTTCAACGTGAGGGATATGCCTGTGCTGGAATATCTTATTTCTTCCACACAGCACAGAGGCATAGTAATTCAGCTGTGTCCTCGTCCAAAACTTTAGATGTCTGATTTGAGGCTTGTCATAGGGATTTTCTCCAATGAAGTACATGCGTTCTTCAAAGAAGTTCTCCTTTTGAAACTATGGTCTCTTGGAGAATGGCTGACGCTGCATTGGCTCAAGATTTTGCTGCGGAGCTGGAGGGGAGACAACAATTGCAGTCTCTGGTTTGAGCATGACGAAAGCATTGTCTTGGTCTGGTGCATGTTCCTCAGCATTGTCCTCAGGGTGAGGAATTTCATCAGCTTGGGCTTCAGGCTGAGGAGCTTGCTCATGTTGTGCTTCATGTTGAGGAATGGGATCTGGTTGGGCATCGGGCTGAGGAATTTCATCAACTGGAGCATCCCGTTGAGGGTTCTGCTCCTGAGAAGGAATAGGTTCATTCTGAGCCTCAGTGTGAAGATCTTGCTCAGGTGGAGGAGTTGGGTCAGCCTGTTCCTCATCTTGAGGATTTTTCTCAGGACTTTGAATTTCATCAGCTTGAGGAATTTCACTTTGCTCTTTCTCAGCTTGCTTGGTGACAGAGGCAGTTTCATCAACTGGTGCAGTTGATCCTTGTGCAGTGTCTTCCTGAGGAATGGAGGGCTGAGGACTGTCGTCAATACTAATTTCTTCGTCAGTATGTTCCTCAGATGCAACATCCTTCATTTCCTCATCTGGCCCTTTCTCCTGGTCTTCAAAGGTGACCATTTCATAAGATGGAGCGATGTTTAGGGGCACAGGGTCCAGTGGAGCATTTTCTTCAAGCGCTTTGAGGCGCTTGGCCTAAGTGTTTTCTTCTGCTGAGGAGGCCTTTCTCTTTTTGGCTTCCTTCTCAGCAGCCCTTGTCTTCTTCACGTCTGATGCAGACAGAGTCATCTTCTTCACCTTTGAAGCTTTTGGTGAAGGTGTTCTCTCAACAGATTCATCAGCTGGCTTTGAGGAACCAGCTGGAACAGAGTCATCAGCTTGCTTTGAAGCAGCAGCTGGATCAGGGGCAGTCTCACCAGCTGTGGCAGATTCATCAACTGGATTTTCCGTGGTGATTTCTTCATGCCAGTACATCCACACGGCTTTCTTGTGGTATTTCCTGAGCTTGAGGAGTTTCATCAGCTTGAGGAGATTCATCGGCTGACTTCTCAATCAGAGGCTGAGGAGTTGGTACTGGAGGGGCAGCCTTCTTGTTGTAGTCGTCAACAACTTTAGTGGCAAATTTGATGAAACTGCTTTTGAGACTCTGACGATCAGATAGCTTGGAGTACTTATCTCTCAAAGTCTTCAACTCAGCCTGTGTTGACACTAGTGCATCAGGCGAATTTCTCCTTCTTGAGCTTAGCAACTTTGGCCTATTTGGCTTGCTGCTCCTTCCACTTGGCCTCGTTGATGAATGTGGCCACCATGTGTCTGATGCCAGGGGGAAGTTTCAAATCATCAAGCAGAGTGTTGGGGTCCTCATACCAGATGTTTATGTAATCTAGGAGGACCTTGGGGTCCATGGCTAGAGAAATGGCGCTACCCGAAGCTTGAGCTACCCTCTCCTGCTTGTTTCTGATTATAGCTTGTAGGGTTTGATCATCATATTCATCACTACCCTCAGATGCAGACGGGACTGTGATGATTTTTCTGGGGCTTGGTTGTGTTCCTCTTTCAGCAGACACCTGAGTCTTCACAAGAGGTGGTGAAGACTTTGTCTCCGAGCTGGTTGCAGCTGGGAGTGAGGAGCTGGAGGTAGCGGGCAGTGGCTTCATGACTGGCTTCAGTTCTGGTTTTGAAACCTGTGGTGGTGCTGAGGATTTTGGCGCTGAGGGTTTTGTAACTGATGCCTGAGCTGGTTTCTCTTGAGGCTTTGGAGCCCTTGGTTTTGACGGCACATACTTTGGTTGAGGAATTGCTGAACCAGAGGTCTCAACGGCAGAGGAAGTAGCTGCAGTTGAAGCAGCAACTGAGGATTCATTGAATTTCCTCACCGCAGCATCTGCCTGCTTCTTAAGCTTAGCCAAGTGCTTGTCCTTTTCACCAGGATAGTCATCAAGGGTCTTGAGGCTTGAGGGATGTGCTACTTGATGAGCCTCAAGTGGAGCCCGTTTGCCAGGAGGCTTCAGAGCGAATTTCTTCGCATACTTGGTAGTGACAAATATGTATTCCTTCCATTCCTTAGCCCATCGGCGTTCTATCTTCTGAAGCCGAATCTTTCTCTTGGACATTGTTTCATTTTCATCACGTGTGCAATAGTCCAAGTAAATATCCTCAGGGATATCCAAAGTTGTATTATGCTCAAGTTTCTTCCCTCCCTTCTGTTTCCTGTCATCCTCTATTTTCTTCAGCTGAGGATTTTGGTGATGAGATTGAACTCTTGAGGATTCTGATGAGTCTTGAAGATTTTCTTCAAGAAACGCTGCAAATGAGTTAATGTGATGAGAACCGAGAGATTCATCAGCTGACATGTGTGTACCTGTGAACAGAGTATAGTTGCGAGGAATTTGGAGAGGTCATATGCGTTCTTAGATTTGAAGAAAATGAAAAGGTTTGTCAGTTGAGGAATTTAACAAGTGGTTGAGGAATTTGCCTAAGCATACTGTTCTTGGGTTCCAGAGTTGTACAGATCCGAAAATTCGCACAATTGAGGAATCTCGTGAAAATCTTAGATGCTTAGTGAAGTTCATCAATGGTGTGGTGATAGGCAGTGTTTGAGGAATCAGGTGCATATGGATTCTTGAGGAAAAACAGATTTCACATCACAGATGTAAAATAGTAGATTAACTTGCTGTAAAAATAGGGTTTTTATTTACCCTATATGGCGCGCACGAAGAACAGAGGAAATTTGTCGGGAGAAGCTCTTCGGTGCGTGTCCAATGCGCCCTAACCCGTCAGCAGAGGACGTCTACGGCGGCGGCGGACGAAGATGGTCCGACTCCGGCGTGATTTCGGTGACGGAGAAGTCGAGGCAGTGAAGCTCTTCTTCGCCGGCGACGAGACTTCCAGCGGTGGCGCTAGGGTTAGGTGCTTTTGCTGTAGCAGGAGAGTGATGGAGCGAAGAAGTGTTTGCCGAGGGGGATAAGGACATATTTATAGCCATGTAGTTAATGTTGGCGCGAAGAATTCAGACCAAACAACCCCTACCTCTACGTCTCCGCACGACACGTGTAGCTCCCGAGCAAGGCGGTGGAGATAATGGAGATCGTGGTTATCCAAACGTGGGAACTGGGGTTCAGTTACTATGCATTAAAGAAACATTTTTGAAGAGTTGAGGATTTTGTTACAAAATCATCAGCTGACAAGGACGCAGTGAGGATTTTGAACAAAGTTTCAAGTAGAACGCATATGAAGAATCGAATAGACTCGATGAGAATAGCATAGAGGGAAAGTAGGGTCCAATCACATTCACTTAGATGAAATATCAACTTGAAGAATTAGCTATAAGTGAATGTTGTTGAGGACTTGAAATCATAGTCTATCTAGTTCAACGAAAGTGATCAAGTGTTTTTGAAGATTTGACTAACTTGAGGATTTTGTGATAAATCGTCACAATGAAGAACAACTGTTTTGAAGAAAAACACATTTTGAGGAAATGGAACATTGAAGAAAATCAACTTGAGGAATTTCATGTTGGGCGGTGGCGTGACCCACAATATAAGAATATTGATTACAGACGCCGCGTACAATTGTCGTAGGGCCCTTAGAATCTATTTCTTTGTTGATTTCTTCACATTCAGAGTGATATTCTTCATCAGTTGAAGAAAATCGATTCCTCATGTGTTGCACATCTAAGTCATCAATTTTGCATAAGTGTTAGGATGTGTGCATGTTTTTACAAAACATTTGAAGATTCTAAGATATTTAGCTCACACCGCAACTTGCAAAACCTTTTCTCATCCAAGGGCTTAGTGAAGATATCTGCCAGTTGATCATCAGTCTTCACATGGTCGATGAGGATATTGCCCTTGAGGACATGGTCCCGAAGAAAATGATGACGAATCTGGATGTGCTTGGTCTTCGAGTGCTGTACTGGGTTGTATGCAATCTTGATTGCACTCTCATTGTCGCAGTAGAGAGGCACATTCTTCATGTTGATGCCGTAGTCCTTGAGGGTTTGCTTCATCCATAGTAATTGAACACATGATGAACCAGCAGCAATGTACTCAGCTTCGGCGGTGGAGAGTGATACACAATTCTGCTTCTTTGAGGACCAGCAAACTAGTGATCTTTCAAGGAAATGACATGTACCAGAAGTTGACTTGCGATCCACCCGATCACCAGCATAGTCAGAATCAGAATACCCTACCAGATGAAGATTAGAGCCCTTGGGATACCATAATCCTAGTGTTGGTGTGTGAGCTAAGTATCGAAGAATATGCTTCACAACCTTACGGTGTGATTCCTTCGGTTTTGCTTGAAAACGTGTACACATGCAAACACTAAGCATTATATCTGGCCTAGATGCACATAGATACAATAAAGAGCCAATCATAGAGCGATATACCTGCTGATCAAATTCTTTACCATTTTCATCAGTGTCGAGGTGGCCGTTGGTTGGCATTGGAGTCTTGGCACCTTTGCATTCATGCATGTCGAATTTCCTCAGAACATCCTTGAGGTATTTTTCATGTGATATGAAGATTCCATTGCGTTGTTGACGAATTTGAAGACCTAAGAAGAATTTCAGCTCCCCCATCATAGACATCTGATATTCTTCACTCATCATGGAAGCAAATTCATCACTGTATCGTTTGTCAGTACAGCCAATATGATATCATCGACATATATTTGGCACACAAATAGCTCATTATCATAGGATTTAGTGAAAAGAGTTGGATCGAGTGAACCAGGTTTGAAGCCTTTCTTCATGAGGAATTCCTTCAATGTATCATACCATGCCCGAGGGGCTTGCTTGAGACCATAGAGCGCCTTTTTGAGTCTGAAGGCTTTGTCTGGATTCTTTGGATCCTCAAAACCTGGGGGCTGAGCAACATATACTTCTTCCTCAAGCTTACCATTGAGGAATGCACTTTTCACATCCATTTGATATAAGATGATGTTATGATGATTAGCATAAGCAAGTAGTATTCGAATAGCTTCAAGTCTAGCAACAGGTGCAAAAGTTTCATCGAAATCTATTCCTTCAACCTGGGTGTAGCCTTGGGCTACGAGTCGTGCCTTATTCCTCACCACTTGACCATCCTCATCTTGCTTGTTTAGGAAAATCCACTTGGTTCCGATGATGTTGTGCTTGCGAGGATCTGGTCGCTTGACTAGCTCCCACACGTCATTCAGCTTGAATTGAAGAAGTTCGTCTTGCATAACTTGGATCCACTCCAGTTCCAAGAAAGCCTCAGCAACTTTTGAGGGTTCTGTAATAGATACAAAGGAAAAATGCCCACAAAAGTTAACTAAGTGTGAAGCTTTTGAGCGAGTGAGAGGACCTGGCGCGTTGATGTCGTTGAGGATTTTGTCAAGTTCTACTTCATTTGCAATCCTCGGATGAGCTGGTTGAGGATTTCGTCTGGGCTGAGGAAGTGGTTCTGGTGCAATTTCCTCAGGAGCATCTTCTTGATTTTCATCAGTGATGGGGATGGTTTCTTCATCAACTTCCTCAGTGGGTACAATGTCTTCAGTAGGTTTGAGCGTTATTGCTTCCTCAGGAGACAACTTATCTGGATCAGAAGGCAATTGCTCTCTTTGCAGCCATTAGTTTCATCGAACCGCACATCGACAGTCTCAACAACTTTGTTGTGATAGTTTTTGAAGACTCTGTAGGTGTGCGAGTCCTTTCCATAACCGAGCATAAAACCCTCATGTGCCTTAGGTGCAAATTTTGAGCTATGGTGAGGATCTCTAATCCAACATTTTGCACCGAAGACTTTGAAATAACTTACATTGGGTTTCTTATCAGTGAGGAGTTCATATGAGGTTTTCTTGAGGAATTTGTGAAGATATACCCTGTTGATGATATGGCATGCAGTGTTGATTGCTTCAGGCCAAAAACGACGAGGAGTCTGATATTCTTCAAGCATAGTTCTTGCCATTTCAACCAGAGTCCTATTCTTCCTTTCGACGACACCGTTCTGTTGAGGAGTGTAAGGAGCAGATAATTCGTGAGTAATACCAAGTTCATCAAGATAATCATCAAGACCAGTGTTTTTGAACTTTGTTCCATTATCACTCCTGATATGTTTGATCTTGATGCCAAAGTTCGTCGAGGCCCTTGAAGAAAATCGTTTGAAGATTTCCTGCACTTCAGTTTTATATACGATGATATGCACCCATGTATATCTGGAATAATCATCAACTATGACGAAGCCATATAAAGATGCTCCATTGGTTAGTGTGGCATAGTGAGTAGGTCCAAATAGATCCATATGTAGCAATTCGAAGAGGCGTGTAGTGGTCATGATAGTCTTCGAGGGATGCTTGGATCTGGTCATTTTCCCAGATTCACATGCACCGCAGAGATCATCCTTGAGGAATTTGACTGATTCGATGCCAATGACATGCTTCTTCTTCGCGAGCGTGTGCAAATTCCTCATGCCTGCATGACCTAGTCGTCGGTGCCACAGCCATCCTTCTGAGGTTTTTGCTAGTAAGCAAGTGGCTGGTTGAGGACGTGTAGAGAAATCAACAATGTACAAATCCCCTCTTCTTACACCTTCGAATACTTTGGATCTGTCAGATTCCATGATGACTACACATCTATATCTACCAAAGATAACAATCATATCAAGGTCACAAAGCATCGAGACTGACATGAGGTTAAAACCAAGGGATTCAACAAGCATCACTTTGTCCATCTGCCTATCCTTGGAAATAGCCACTTTGCCAAGTCCCAATACCTTGCTTTTACCTTTGTCAGCATATGTGATTTGCTTCAGAGGTGATGGAGTTAGTGGCATATTCATCAGCAAGCTTTTATCACCAGTCATGTGATGTGTGCAGCCACTATCAAGAACCCACTCAGTATTCTTGGGTTTGTCATCCTGCAGATGAATTAGTACAGCTTACCATCTCGTATGCTTCAGATTTGAAGAATATGATATCAATTTCATCAGATAAGAATTTCATCACAACAGAATTATAAGGACGTGTGAAATATTTCTATTTCATCAATATTAGCTTGCGTCCTGTCAAGCATTTCCTCAGGTCTCCAACAAATTCTTCAGATGATGATTTTCATCTGGAGACGTGACCTGCAGAAGTGATTAGTTCGATTTCTTCACCACCCAGATCTGAAGGGGTGGTAAAGCATTCGTCATCCTGCGAGCACCATATGAGAAAGGTGGCATTGAAGCTAATGCACTTCTCTTAACAGTAGGGGGGTTAAAGTACTCATATGAATATGCAGAGAACTGGTTTGAGGATTTATGAACATAATGATTTGAAGAGTAACGCTCATATTCATATTCCTTGTAGTTTCCCTGCATGTTAGACGCATTAGCACGGGTACGAGCATAATTTTGACCAGTTGAGGATTTTGATCCTCTTAAAGACTTTGGTCCTCCTAAGGAATTTTATCTGGGGTTCAGATTCTTCATCGGTGGTGTCATGAGGACATTCACCTGAAGATTTTCAAGACAACTTTTGGGAACCCAGATTTTCCTCAAGGGAGGACCATTCGTGCAATTAGTTCCAACATATCGAGCAAATACTTCACCAGATTGATTTTTGAACAGTTTATAGTTGGAGTCAAATGACCCATCTGAGGAATAGGATGATTCACATGAAAAGCCAGTTAGATTGGATGGATCAAAAGAAGGCCCAGTAGCAGCAACCCATGAGGTTTTGGGATACTGCTCAGGTCTCCAATAAGATCCATCAGCATTTAATTTCCTCTCAAAGGCAATTCCTTCTTTCCTCGGGTTCCTGTTCAAGATCTGCTTTTTGAGCACATCTCGAAGGGTTTGATGTCCTTTGAGGCTTTTGTATATGCCTGTCACATACAATTCCTTCAACCATGCATTTTCATCAGTAACATTTGTGTTTTCCTCAAGTGAGGAAATAGACACTACATGTGCAGTTGAAGAATTTGTAGCAATAGAAGCATTTGATGATTCTGGTGAAGAATTAGCAGTTTCGCGTTCAATGCATTTAAGACACGGAGGAATGAAATCAGCTTGAGCAGCGCTGGTCTGTTGAGCTAGTAATGAATCATTTTCCATACGAAGATCATCATGAGAAATCCTCAGCTTCTCTAGATCAAGCTTCCTTTGAAGAAATTCATAGGAAAGTTTCTCATGTTCAGCGAGGAGTGTATCATAACGATCTTGAAGATTATCAAATCTAGACTGAAGACTTTTCACATCTTCAGTGAGGATTTGGGTAAGGTTCATTTCATCATTCAACAGATCATCACTTCTATCTAGCAGTTTCTGAAGCTTTTCCAGGGCAGATTGTTGTTTAGTGGCAATGATAGCAAGTTTACTGTAACTGGGTTTTTTATAATCATCAGGTTCACAGTCACTTGAATCAGAGGAGGAAGCATCATTCTGTACCTTTGAACCTTTTTCCATGAAGCAATAGGTTGGAGCGAAGTCATCAACATAGTCATCAGTGTGGATGGTGTTATCATCTTGTTCAAGGTTGAAGATTGACTTGCTGACGAAAGTGGTTGCAAGTGCAAGACTAGCCTGTACGGATTCTGAGTCTTCATCAGAACCATCTTCTTCATCACATTCCTCTGATTCTGCCTCGGAATCCATTTCCTTGCCTATAAGTGCCCGAGCCTTTCTGAAACTAGTCTTCTTGTGCGATGAGGGCTTTGAAGATGAGGAATTTGAAGATTTCTTCTTCTTCTTCGAGTCATCAGAACTGTCATCCTTGTATTTCTTCTTCTTTGATTCCTTTCCCCAATGGGGATAGTCAGCAATGTAATGACCTGATTTCTTGCATTTGTGGCAGGTTCTTTTCGTGTAGTCCTCAGATGAGGATTCTGATTTCCTAATGTCTCTTCTTGAAGATTTACCGAACTGGCCACGTCATGTAAATCTCTGGAATTTCCTCACGAGCATTGCAAGCTCCTGTCCAAATTCTTCAGGGTCACCAATGCTATCATCCGAATCTTCTTCTTCAGATGAGGAAATTGCTCTAGCCTTCAGTGCACGTGGTCTAGAATAGCTTGGTCCATATAGATCTTTCTTTTCTTATAGATGGAATTCATGAGTATTGAGTCTTTCTAGTATATCAGCTCGATCAAGCATCTTGTAGTCTGGTCTTTCTTGAATCATCAGAACTAAAGTATCAAATGAAGAATCCAAGGATCTTAGCAGTTTCTTCACAACTTCGTGATCAGTAATGTCTCGAGCTCCCAGTGCTTGCAGTTCATTTGACATGTCAGTGAGGCGATCAAAGGTATCTTGGCAGCTTTCATTGTCATGCCTCCTGAAGCGATTGAAGAGATTGCGAAGAATATCAACACGAGAGTCACGCTGGGTTGATACTCCTTCATTCACTTTGCACAGTCTCTCCCAGATGAGTGTTGCTGAGCCCAAAGCACTCACTCTTCCAAACTGGCCTGGGCTCAGATGGCCACAGATGATATTCTTCGCTTGAGAATCAAGTTGCTTGAATTTCTTCACATCAGCAGCAGAGACACTAGCAGAGATGATGGGGACGCCATGTTCCACGATATACCAGAGATCATTATCAATAGCTTGTAGATGCATTTGCATCTTGTTCTTCCAGAAGGGAAAGTTCTTTCCTTCGAAAGTAGGACATGCTGCAGTAACCTTAAACATGCCTGCAGTCGACATAACTAAAACTACAGGTGGTTAAACCAAAATCGCACAGAACAAGGGAGTACCTTGCTCTGATACCAATTGAAAGTGCGTTATATCGACTAGAGGGGGGGGGGGTGAATAGGAGATTTTTAGAATTTCATCACTGAGGAAATTCCTTTTGAGGAAATTCCTCACTGATGACTAACTTACAGCGGAAACAGTAAAGGATCAGAAGTGCCAAGTTTCACAACAGCAGTTTTTCAGTGTGAGGAATGTGAAAACAGATTGCACAGTGAGCAGGCACGCAGAAAACAGATGAGGGTTAACTAGCGTGAAGAATTTGGGGTTGAGGAATTTTAGAGAAAGTCTTCAGCAAATTCTTCAAACAGTAACAGTGAAAGTCATCAACACATAATCTGAGGAATGTAAGGAGTTGAGGAATTAGAACCCGTTTCACAGCGAAGACAGTAGTTGATGACCCAGTTCCAACTGCTGTGACAGTTGTACATCTGGTTTGGAGCGGCTTGGTATTGAAACCAAAAGACACACAGTCCTGGGACACACAGTCCCTACCGTATTCTCCTTGGGCTAAGAACACAGAGTCCTCGCCCAACACTCGTGGTAAGTCTTAAGGGCAGACTTCCAAACCCTCACAAACTTGGTCACCCGGCGATCCACAATTGACTGCTGGATTGCTCTAGACCATGACGCCTAACCGTCTGGAGGATGCACAATCCTCAAAGGTAAAAGGCTTCAGTCCCACATATGAACAACTTCTTCAGTGATGCTCAATCACTTGGTTCTAGGTTTGTGGTTTGGTGTTTGGGGTATTTCCTCACTGATGAATTACTCTCGAAGACTCTCAGGAATTGGGTTGCTCTTATGACAAGTGTCAGTTTCTAACGGAGCAGCCAACCAACTAATGGTTGTGGGGGGCGACTATTTATAGCCTGGGAGCATCCCGGCATGATTTGACACTAATGCCCTTAAATAATATGACCGTTGGTGTGGATAAGACCAATGATGTGGCATGGCTATCGAAACGGTCGGAACCCTCAACTGTGAGAGTCCTCATGTCACTCGTATTCCTCACTTGAGGCTTTTGGTAGGATTAGGCTTGGGTTGAGCATCATGAGGAAATTCATTCCAAAGTGTAACTTCGACCCCCTTTAACAGTACGGTGTTCCTATTACTCAAGTGTGAAGAAAACAAAACAGAAAGAGTAAATCTTCATGCTTCAAAGTCTTCAGAATGATTTTCTCCAGGACACACCGAATTCCTCAATTTCAATATCTTCATGAGGAATATCAATTTCATCGCAGATTCTTCGCGATTCAATTCTTCAGCTTCAGTTAGGGGTCGATATTCATCAAATATTTCAAACTCCTCAGTGACTTATAGATCCTGTGTACACTCAAGAACACATTTGATACTTAACCTATAAGTCTTCAAACCACCAAAATCACTAAGGGGCACTAGATGCACTTACACTTCCTCTGATTCTTCTCTCCTAGGTGAGTCCCGTGTGCTACCTCCACTTGCGGTGTCTTGGGCGGAGGCTCCCAAGTGACACCCAACCAATCTAGGAGACATCACTCTCCAAAAGGTAATAAATGTGGTAGTATGATGAACTCCTTGCTCTTGTGCTTCAAAAGATAGTCTCCTCAACACTCAATCACTCTCTCATAGATTTGGCTTTGTAGAAGAGATTGATTGGGTGGAAAGCAACTTGGGAGGCTAGAAATCAAGATTCATATGGTAGGAATGGAATATCTTGATCTGAACACATGGGTAGGTGGTTCTCTCTCAGAAAATTTATATGACAAGTGTTGGTTCGTTCTGAGTTCTTCCTCTACGAATGAGAGGCAGGTGGAGGGGTATATATAGGCATCTCCAAAAATCCAACCGTTACAAAATTATTGCCCAACTCGGTGCAACCGTTGTAAAAACTCGGTTGTATAGATTAGTTAAAAACATGGCAAATTTTGGCATTTCAGTGAGGCCGATCCGATTTTGGATGACCTAGGCAGTTAATCAAACTCGGTGACACTGATTTTCTAAAATAAGAAATTCTGATTTTAATCAAAATTACTTTAGAAGGTTTGCCACTATTTTAGGTTGCACCGAAATTGGACTTGGTAGTACCAATTTTCTAGGTTTTGGCTCTGGATCTGTCTAGGGTAAAACTTGGTAGGGCCGAATGGGAAAGGTTGGTGGCACCGAATTTTGACTTTAGAGTTTGGACAGAATATTGTTTGGAGAATTTCATGAGTATTTTGGGTGGCTAATTTCTAAGCACTTGAGCAACCAGATCATCATAATCACCTCATCCCCTTTTAATAGTATTGGCTCTCGTATGGACTCAAGTGTGATTTCTCACAAAATGTAAAATGTAGAGTCTTGAAACTTGTTGTCAATAGATGTTCCTTGCCAATCCTTAGCCAATCCGTTCATTGAACTTTCCTGAAATATACTAGGTATAATCATTATTCCAATGAAATATATGTTGCAAATATGCCCTAGAGGCAATAATAAATTAGTTATTATTACATTTCCTTGTTCATGATAATCGTTTATTATCCATGCTAGAATTGTATTGATTGGAAACTCAAATACATGTCTGGATAAATAGACAACATACTGTCCCTCGTGAGCCTCTAAGGACTAGCTCGTTGATCAAAGATGGTCAAGGTTTCCTGACCATAGACATGAGTTGTCATTTGATAATGTGATCACATCATTAGGAGAATGATGTGATGGACAAGACCCAAACTATGAACGTAACATGTGATCGTGTCAGTTTATTGCTACTATTTTCTGCATGTCAAGTATGTGTTTCTATGACCATGATATCATGCAACTCCCGGGCACCGAAAGAATGCCTAGTGTGTATCAAACGTCACAACGTAATTGGGTGACTATAAAGGTGCTCTACAGGTATCTCCGAAGGTGTCCGTTGGATTGGCGTGAATCAAGACTAAGATTTGTCACCCCGTATGAAGAAGAGGTATCTCTGGGCCCACTCGATAATACAACATCACAAGAAGCTTGCAAGCAATGTTACTAAGGAGTTAGTCATGGGATGTTGTATTACGAAACGAGTAAAGAGACTTGTTGGTAACGAGATTGAACTAGGTATAGAGATACCGACAATTGAATCTCGAGCAAGTTACATACCGATGGACAAAGGCAATAGTATATGAGATTGATTGAATCCTTGACATTGTGGTTTGACCGGTAAAGATCTTCGTAGAATATGTAGGAGCCAATATGGGCATACAGGTCCCGCTATTGGTTATTGACCAGAGAGTGTCTCGGTCATGTCTGCATAGTTCTCAAACCCGCAGGGTCTGCACACTTAAGGTTCGGTGACGTTTCAGTATAGTTGACTTATGTATGTTGTTGATCGAAGGTTGTTCGGAGTCCCGGATGAGATTCTGGACATCACGAGGAGTTCAGGAATGGTCAGGAGATGAAGGTTGATATATAGTAAAAGGGTATTTGGGCTCCGGAATAGTTTTGGGCACTTCCGGTAGTGTACCGGGAGTGACGAATGGGATCCACGGTGGCGCACCAGAACCTAGAGGTCTGGGAAGACAACCCCTAAGGGCCCTTGCGCAATGAGGTGGGAGGAGGCCAAGTGCGGAGGGAGTCCTTCTAGGACTCCACCTTCCTTGTTGGAGGAGGACTCTTCCTTGGGGTGGCGGGCAAGGCCCTAGGAGAAACCCTTGGGCGCCCCACCTACCCCCTTCCTCCTATATATAGTGGAGGGGAGAGAGGGCAGCAGCACCCTAATCCAAGGTGCACCCCCTCTCTCTCTCTAGTTCGTTCCTCCTCTAGATCGGTTCGACAATGCACGACGAAGCCCTGCCAGATCAGCTCCACCACTATCACCGCGACGCTGTTGTGCTATCAGAGAACTCAGCTACCTCTCCACCTCGCTTGTTGGATCAAGGAGGTGGAGATCATCATTGAGTTGTACGTGTGCTAAAACCGGAGGTGCCGTCCGTTCGGCACTAGATCGAGATGGACTTTGATGAGATCACTGGACGGAATGCGATTTGGATCACGAAGACGTTCGACTACATCAACCGCGTATATACGCTTCTGCTTAGCGGTCTAAAAGGGTATGTGGATCCGATCTCTCCTCTCGTAGATGCTCATCACCATGGATAGATCTTGTATGCGCGTAGGAAGTTTTTGTTTCCCATTTAACGTTCCCCAACAGTGGCATCATGAGCTAGGTCTATGGGTAGATGACATCTGGAGTAGAACACAAAGAAGTTTGTGGGCGTTGATATTTAGATTGCTTCCCTCCTTATTATTTTATTGATTCGGCGGTATTGTGGGATGAAGCGGCCCGGACCAAGCTTACTCGTCCGCGTACGAGAGACCGGTTCCATAGAGTGACATGCAACTTGTTGCATAAAGATGGCTGGCGGGTGTCTGTCTGTCCCACTTTAGTTGAGTCGAGTTCAACAAATGCGGTCGTTGGAGAAGTTTAAATAGCAATTTGTGTTTCACCCTTGTGGTTTTGCATAGGTAAGAATCGTTCTTGCTATATACCCATAGCAGCCACGTAAAAATGAAACAACAAATTAGAGGACATCTAACTTGTTTTTGCAGGGTATGTTGTGATATGATATGGCCAAATACATGATGATATATATTTGATGCATGACATTATCATGTTGTAATAGTTAATATTGACTTGTATGTCGATGCTATGGCAACCGACAGGAGCCATAGGGTTGTATTTAATTATTGTATGACATGTGTGTCAATCATTAAGCGCTATGTAATGCTTTACTTTATCGCTAAACAGTAGCAATAGTAGTACAAGCATGGTTGGTGCGGCAACCTTTATGGCAACACAATGATGGAGATCATGGTGTAGTGCCGGTGACGATGGAGATCATGCCGTTGCTTTGAAGATGGAGATCAAAAAGCACAAGTTCATGGCCATATCATGTCACTTATGATTTGCATTTTATGTTAATCCTTTTTATGCACCTTGTTTTGATTAGGATGATGGTAGCATTATAAGGTGCCCCCTCACTAAAATTTCAAGATAAAATTGTGTTCTCCCCGAGTGTGCACCATTGCGACAGTTCATCGTTTCGAGACACCACGTGATGATCGGGTGTGATAGACTCTACGTTCACATACAACGTGTGCAAGACAGTTTTGCACACGTGGAACACTCGGGTTAAACTTGACGATCCTAGCATGTATAGACATGGCGGCGAAACACAGGAGACCGAAAGGTCGAACATGAGTCATATAGTAGATATGATCAACATGGAGATGTTCACCATTGAAGCCACCTCATCTCACGTAATGATCAGACATGTGTTGGTGAATTTGGATCATCTACCACTCGAATGACCAGAGGGACGTCAATTTGAGTGGGAGTTCTTAAGTAATATGATTAATTGAACTCATTATCATAAACATAGTCAAAATGTCTTTGCAAATTATGTAATAGATGATTAGCTTGAGATGTAGCTCCCCTGTATTTTGATATGTTCCTAGAGAAAACTAAGTTGAAAGATGATAGTAGCAATTGTGCGGACTGGGTTTGTAAACTGAGGATTGTCCTCATTGTTGCACAGAAGGCTTATTTCCTCAATGTACCACTTGGTGTGCTTCCCCAAGCATCGTTTGTGGATGTTGTGGACATCTGACATACACGTTTTGATGACTATGTGTTAGTTCAGTGCATCATGGTTTACGACTTAGAATTGATGCGCCCAAGATGTTTTGAACGTCACGGAACATATGAGATGTTCCAAGAGCTAAAACTAGGATTTCGATCTCGTGCATGTGTTGAGAGGTAAGAAATCTGACAAGATTCTTTGCCAACAAATTAAAGTAGAAAAACTCAATTGTTGAGCGTATGCTCAGATTGTCTGGGTGCTACAATTACTTGACTCAAGTGGAAGTTGATCTTCCAGATGAGCTAGTGATTAACATAGTTCTCCAAAGTCACTACCACCAAGCTACTAAGATTCGTGATGAACTATAGCATATCAGGGATGGAGATGATGATCCCCGAGCTATTCGCGATGTTTGACATTGCGAAGGTAGAAATCAAGAAGGAGCATCAAGTTTTGATGGTTAGTAAAACCACTAGTTTCAAGAAGGCCAAAGGGAATGAAGGGAACTTTGAGAATGAAAAGTTAGTTGTCACTTCGATGAAGAAACCCAAGGTTGAACCCAAATCTGAGACTAAGTGCTTCTATGATGAGGGGAATGGTCACTCAGGCGGGACTGTCGTAGATACTTGGTAGATAAGAAGGCTGGCAACATCAACAAGTATATTAGATATATGTGTTATTGATGTGTATATTACTAGTACTCCTAGTAGAACCTAGGTATTGGATACCAGTTTAGTTACTAAATGTTGGTAACTCGAAGTAAAAGCTACAGAATAGATGGAGACTAGCTGAAGGCGAGGTGACGATGTGTGTTGGAAGTGCTTCCAAGGTTGATATGATCACCATCGCACACTCCCTCTACCTTCGGGATTAGTGTTGAACCTAAATAAATGTTATTTGGTGTTTGCGTTGAGCATGAACGTGATTGGATCATGTTTATTGCAATGCGGTTATTCATTGAAGTCAGAGGATAATGGTTATTCCGTTTACATGAATAATACCTTCAATGGTCATGAACCTAATTTAAACGGTTCACTGAATCTCGATCGTAGTAATACACATGCTCATAATATTGATATCAAAAGATACAAAGTAGTAATGATAGTACTACTTGTGGCACTACCACTTGAGTCATATTGGTCTAAACGCATGAAGAAACTCCATGCCGATGGATCTTTGGACTCATTCAATTTTGAATCGTTTGAGACATGCGAACCATGCCTATTGGTGTAAACGCATGAAGAAACTCCATGCAGATGGATCTTTTGGACTCACTTGATTTCGAATCACTTGAGACATGCAAACCACACAACATGTACAAGATGTCGGAAGGCCTCGTTTTCAGTGAGATGGAACGAGAAAGTAACTTATTGGAAATGATACATTTTGATGTATGCAGTCCAATGAGTACCGAGGCACGTTGTGGATATCGTTATGTTCTTACTTCACATATGTTTTGAGTAGATACATGTTTATTTACTTGATGAATCACGAGTCTGAAATATTGAAAAGTTCAAGCAATTTCAGAGTGAAGTTAAAGATCATCGTAACAAGAGGATGAGATGTCTACGATATGATGGTAGAGGTGAATATATGAGTTGCGGGTTTGGTATACATTTAAGACAGTGTGAAAAATTGTTTCACAACTCATGCCACCTGGAACACCATAGTGTGATGGTGTGTCTGAATGTTGTAGCCGTGCCCTATTGGATATGGTGCGTTCTATGATGTCTCTTATCGAATTACCACTATCACGGGGTTATGCATTAGAGACAACAACATTCACTTTAAATAAGGAACCATATAATTTTCGTTGAGATGACACCGTATGAACTATGGTTTAGAGAAACCTAAGCTGATGTTTATTAAAGTTTGGGGCTATGATGCTTATGTCAAAAGGCTTTTAGCATGATAAGCTCGAACCCAAAGCGGATAAATGCATCTTCATAGGATACCCAAAATAGTTGGGTATACGTCCTATCTCAGATCTGAAAGCAAAGTGTTTGTTGCCGTAAATGGGTCCTTTCTCGAGAAACAGTTTCTCTCGAAAGAATTGAGTGGAAGGATGGTGGAACTTGATGAGGTTTTTTGAACCGTCACTTCAAAACAGAGTGCAGGAGGGCAAGGAATATGTTCATGTGGGGCCTACACAAATTGAAGAGGAAGCCAATGATGATGATCATGAAGCTTCAGATCAAGTTACTACCGAACCTCGTAGGTTGACAAGGACATATAATGCTCGAGAGTGGTCGGTAATCCTGTCTTGGAGGTCATGTTGTTGGACAACAATGAACCTACGAGCTATGGAGAAGCGATGGTGGGCCCGGATTCCGACAAATGGTGGAGGCCATGAAACCCGAGATAGGATCCATGTATGAAAACAAAGTGCGGACTTTGGAAGAACTACTTGATGGTCGTGAGGCCATTAAGTACAAATGGATCTTTAAAAGGAAGACATATAATGATGGTAAATCTCACCATTTAGAAAGATCGACTTGTCGCAAAGTGGTTTCCGACAAGTTCAAGGAGTTGACTACGATGAGACTTTCTCATACGTAGCGATGCTAAAGTCTGTTGGAATTATGTTAGCAGTTGCTACATTTTTTGATTATGAAATCTTGCAGATGGATGTCAAAACATTGTTTCCTCGACGGTTTCCTTGAGGAAAGGTTGTATGTGATACAACCAAAAGGTTTTGTCATTCGTAAGGATGCTAACAAGTATGCAAGTTCCAACAATCCTTCTATGGACTGGAGCAAGCATCTCGGAGTTGGAATATATGATTTGTTGAGATGATCTAAGCTTTTGGGTTTATACAAAGTGAAAAGGACGTGGATGTCGCCTAGAGGGGGGGGGGGTGAATAGGCGCTTTAAAATAGTTAAGGTTTAGGCTTGAACAACTGCGGAATAAAACTAACGTTTAATATGTCAAGCACAAAACCTACAAACAACTAGGCTCACCTATGTGCACCAACAACTTATGCTAAGCAAGATAAACAACTAAGTGATAGCAAGATATATTACAATAAACAATATGTCTATCACAAAGTAAAGTGCATAAGTAAAGGGTTCGGGTAAGAGATAACCGAGGCACGGGGAGACGATGATGTATCCCGAAGTTCACACCCTTGCGGATGCTAATCTCCGTTAGAGCGGTGTGGAGGCACAATGCTCCCCAATATGCCACTAAGGCCACCGTAATCTCCTCACGCCCTCGCACAATGCAAGATGCCGTGATTCCACTAAGGGACCCTTGAGGGCGGTCACCGAACCCGTACAAATGGCAACCCTTGGGGGCGGTCACCGAACCCGTACACGTGGCAACCCTTGGGGGAGGTTACCGGTACCCGTACAAATTGCTCGGGGCAATCTCCACAACCTTATTGGAGACCCCGACGCTTCCCGGAGCTTCACACCACAATGATTGAGCTCCGAGACACCACCAAGCTTCTAGGACGCCAAAGCATCCACGAAGAACAATATCAAGGGTACTAAGTACCGAAGGTAGTAAGCTTCTCAACTTCTCACTTCCACGTATCACCGTGGAGAACTCAAACCGATGCAACTAATGCAATGGCAAGAACACACGAAGTGGTCAAGTCCCTCACACTCAAATCCCTCCACAACAACAAAAGCTATGGAGAAATATGAGAGGAAGAACAAGGAGCTCACAAAGAACTCCAAGATCAAGATCCAAGGGGTTCCCCTCACATAGAGGAGAAAGTGATTGGTGGAGATGTGGATCTAGATCTCCTCTCTCTTTTCCCTCAAGAACAAGCAAGAATCATTGGAGGGATAGAGAGTAATCAAGCTCTAAGAATGTCAACAATGGAGATAGAACAAGAGCTCAACAGATGGATGAGACCAAGGGGGAAGAAGACCCCCTTTATATAGTGGGGGAAGGAATCAGACCGTTACCCCCACTTTCTGCCCGAGCTCCAGCGGTACTACCGCTGGCTTCAGCGGTACTACCGCTGGCACTCCAGTGGTACTACCGCTGGTACTCCAGCGGTACTACCGCTAGCTAGCGGTACTACCGCTGGCCCCAGCGGTACTACCGCTGGGCCCCTGGTAGTGCAACGGCACTACCACCGCCAAGAAAGTCTTCGCAAAAAGGTCCGTCCACGAACAACCGCTAGGCAGGCGGTACTAAGCTCCTGAAGCGGTACTACCGCTGACCAGGGGCGGTACTACCGCGAGCCAGCGGTACTACCGCTAGGGCCAGCGGTACCACCGCCAACTCTAGCGGTACCACCGCTAGGTCGAGCGGTACTACCGCTAGGTCCAGCGGTACTACCGCTCGCCACTGAAACAGCCATAACTTTCGCATACGAGCTCCGAATCGAGCAAACCCAAGCTTGTTGGATTCAGGACGACAAGGGTTAGTACACAAACACGTAATGGACAATGATTACCATACCATGGGATCACTTGATCCCTCTCGGTACATCTTGTACACTTTGTGTGTTGATCATCTTGATTTACTCTTTGTCTGAGATCTTGATCAACCATGTCTCTCTATGACCATTCTTTGGATAATACCTTGGATACCATCTTGGTCATCATATAAACTCCTTGAACCCAACAGATGGACTTCAAGAAGTGCCTATGGACAAATCCATACCATGGGATCACTTGATCCCTCTCGGTATATCTTGTAGGCTTTGTGTGTTGATCATCTTGATTTACTCTTTGTCTGAGATCTTGATCAACCATGCGTCTCTATGACCATTCTTTGGATAATACCTTGAATACCATCTTGGTCATCATATAAACTCCTTGAACCCAACAGATGGACTTCAAGAAGTGCCTATGGACAAATCCTATAAATGTAACTTAAGACAACCATTAGTCCATAGGAATTGTCATCAAGTACCAAAACCACATATGGAGATATATGCTCCAATATATGCTCCAACACAAAGTTTATGAGAAACTTGTATTTCCAAGAAAGTGAGTGGGAGCACTATAGAATTTTTGATAAGTATATGTAGTTGACATATTGTTGATCGTAAATGTTGTAGAATTTCTGGAAAGCATATAGGGTTGTTTGAAAAGTGTTTTTCAAAGGAAAACCTGGATTGAGCTACTTGAACATTGAGCATCAAGATCTACAGAGATAGATCAACACGCTTGATCAAACTTTCAATGAATACATACCTTGACAAGATTTTGAAGGAGTTGAAAATAGATCGATGAAAGAAGGAGTTCTTGGCTATGTTGTAAGGTGTGAATTTGAGTAATACTCAAAGATCAACCACGACAAAAGAAAGAGAAAGGATGAAGTTCCTCCCCTATGCCTTAACTGTAGGCTCTCTAGTATGCCATGTTGTGTACCACACCTGATGTGTGCCTTGCCATGAGTCTGTCAAGGGGTACAAAAGTGATACAGGAATGGATCACTAGAGAACGATCAAAATTATCCTTAGTAACTTGAGGACTAAGGAAATGTTTCTAGATTATGGAGGTGATAAAAGAGTTCGTCGTAAAGGGTTACATCGATGCAAGCTTTGACACCAATCCGGATGACTCTAAAGTAGCAAACCAGTTTCGTATAGTGAGGCAATCATTTAGAATAGTTCCAAATGAAGCGTGGTGGCAGCATCTACAGGATGACACAGAGATTTGTAAAACACACATAGATTTGAAAGGTTCAGACCCATTGACTAAAACCTCTCTCACAAGCAAACATGATTAAACCCCAGAACTCATTGGGTGTGAATCACATAGTGATGTGAACTAGATTATTGACTCCGGTGCAAGTGGGAGACTATTGAAAATATGCCATAGAGGAAATAATAAATTAGTTAATATTATATTTCCTTTTTCATGATAATCATTTATTATCCATGCCAGAATTGTATTGATTGGAAACTCAAATACATGCGTGGATACATAGACAACATACTGTCCCTAGTGAGCCTCTAAGGACTAGCTCGTTGATCAAAGATGGTCAAGGTTTCCTGACCATAGACATGAGTTCTCATTTGATAACGGGATCACATCATTAGGAGAATGATGTGATGGACAAGACCCAAACTATGAATTTAACATGTGATCATGTCAGTTTATTGCTACTATTTTTTGCATGTCAAGTATGTGTTACTATGACCATGAGATCATGCAACTCTCGGGCACTGGAAGAATGCATTGTGTGTATCAAATGTCACAACGTAACTGGGTGACTATAAAGGTGCTCTATAGGTATCTCCGAAGGTGTCTATTGGGTTGGCGTGAATCGAGACTGGGATTTGTCACTCTGTATGACTGAGAGGTATCTGTGGGCCCACTCGATAATACAACATCACAAGAAGATTAAAAGCAATGTGACTAAGGAGTTAGTCACGGGACTTGTATTAAGGAACGAGAGAAGATACTTGCCAATAACAAGATTGAACTAGGTATAACGATACCGACGATCGAATCTTGGGAAAGTAACATACCGATGGATGATACATCTCCAACGTATCTATAATTTTTGATGGTTCCATGCTATGATCTTGTCAAACTTTGGATGTTTTGTATGCCTTTTATATATTTTTTGGGACTAACTTATTAACTCAGTGCCAAGTGCCAGTTCCTGTTTTTCCGTGTTTTTGACCCTTTTTAGAGGAGGATTTTAAACGGTGTCCAAACGGAATAAAACTTCCGAAAATATTTTCTCCGGAACAGAAGATACGCACGAGACTTGAGAACCAAGGCAGGGGCCAGCAGGGGACCCCACAAGCCCCCTAGGCGCGGCCAGGGGGGCCCACGCCTAGCAGGCTTGTGGGCCCCTGATACGTCCATTTTGCATCATGCTTTCATGTTGATATTTATCGCTTTTTGGGATGTTATTACACTTCACGGTACAATCCTTATGCCTTTTCTCTCTTATTTTGCAAGGTTTACATGAAGAGGGAGAATGCCGGCAGCTGGAATTCTGGCCTGAGAAAGGAGGAAGTTTGAGATGCCTATTCTGCGCAACTCCAAAAGCCGTGAAAATCAACGTGTATTTTTTTTGGGATTTATAAAAAATACTGGGCTGAAGAAGTGCCAGAGGGGCGTGAGCAGGTGGCCACAAGCCTGCTAGGCGCAACCACCCCCCTGGCCGCGCCTAGGAGGCTTGTGAGCTCCCTGCTGGCCCACTGGCCCCCTCTTTTGCTACAAGAAGGGTTTCGGTCTGGAAAAAATCAGGAGGAGGCTTTTTGGAGGATTCGCCGCCGCCACGAGGCGGAACTTGAGCAGAACCAATCTAGAGCTCCGGAGAAACTTCCCTCCCGGAGGGGGAAATCATCGCCATCGTCATCACCAATACTCCTCTCATCGGAGGGGACTCATCACCATCAACATCTTCACCAGCATCATCTCATCTCCAAACCCTAGTTCATCTCTTGTAACCAATCTACGTCTCGCGACTCCGATTGGTACTTGTAAGGTTGCTAGTAGTGTTAATTACTCTTTGTAGTTGATGCTAGTTGGATTACTTGGTGGAAGAGTTTATGTTCAGATCTTTGATGCTACTTATTACCTCTCTGGTCATGAATATGATTATGCTTTGAGTAGTTACTTTTGTTCCTGAGGACATGGGATAAGTCATGCTAAAAGTAGTCATGTGAATTTGGTATTCGTTCGATATTTTGATGTGTTGTATGTTGTTTTTCCTCTAGTGGTGTTATGTGAACGTAGACTACATAACACTTCACCATTATTTGAGCCTAGAGGAAGGCATTGGGAAGTAGTAAGTAGATGATGGGTTGCTAGAGTGACAAAAGCTTAAACTCTAGTTTATGCGTTGCTTCGTTAGGGGCTGATTTGGATCCACTAGATTAATGCTATGGTTAGACTTTGTCTTAATTCTTCTTTCGTAGTTGCAGATGCTTGCGAGAGGGGTTAATCATAAGTGGGATGCTTGTCCAAGTAAGGTCAGTACCCAAGCGCCGGTCCACCCACATATCAAACTATCAAAGTAACGAACGCGAATCATATGAACATGATGAAAACTAGCATGACAGACATTCCCGTGTGTCCTCGGGAGCGTTTTTCCTCCTATAAGACTTTGTCCAGGCTTGTCACTTGCTACAAAAGGGATTGGGCCACTTTGCTGCACCGTTTTAACTTTTGTTACTTGCTACTTTCTACGAATCATCTCACCACACAACTACTTGTTACCGATAATTTCAATGCTTGCAGATATTACCTTGCGGAAAACCACTTGTGAGATCCTTCTGCTCCTCGTTGGGTTCGACACTCTTACTTATTGAAAGAGTACGATAGATACCCTATACTTGTGGGTCATCAAGACTCTTTTTTGGCGCCGTTGCCGGGGAGTGAAGCGCCTTTGGTAAGTGGAACTTGGTAAGGAAACATTCATATAGTGTGCTGAAATTTATTGTCACTTGTCACTATGGAAACTAGTCCTTTGAGGGGCTTGTTCGGGGTATCTTCACCTCAAACGGAAGCTCAAAGAGTTTCTCCTCAACCTGCTGCACCTACTGAAAATATTTGCTATGAATTTCCTTCGGGTATGCTTGAGAAGCTGCTGGCTAATCCTTTTACAGGAGATGGAACATCACACCCCGACTTGCATCTAATATATGTAGATGAAGTTTGTGGTTTATTTAAGCTTGCAGGTTTGCCCGAGGATGAGGTCAAGAAGAAGGTATTTCCCTTATCTTTGAGGGATAAGGCGTTGACATGGTATAGGCTATGTGATGATACTGGATCATGGAACTACAATCGGTTGAAATTGGAATTCCATGAAAAGTTTTATCATATGCATTTAGTACATCGTGATAGGAATTATATTTATAATTTTTGGCCTCATGACAGAGAAAGCATCGCTCAAGCTTGGGGTAGGCTTAAATCAATGTTATATTCATGCCCCAACCATGAGCTCTCGAGATAAATTATCATTCAGAACTTCTATGCTCGGCTTTCTCATGATGATCGCACCATGCTTGACACTTCTTGTACCGGTTCTTTTATGAAGAGAGATATTGAGTTCAAATGCAATTTATTGGAGAGAATTAAACGCAACTCTAAAGATTGGGAGCTTGATGAAGGTAAGGAGTCACGTATGAATTTCAAGTTTGATTGCGTTAAATCCTTTGTCGAAACAAATACTTTTTGTGGTTTTAGCTCTAAGTATGGACTTGACTCTGAGATAGTAGCTTCATTGTGTGAATCATTTGCTGCTCATATTGATCCCCCCAAAGAGAAGTGGTTTAAATATCATCCTCCCTTAGAAGTCAACGTAGTTAAACCCAATCCAGTTGAAGAGAAGGTCATTGCCTATAATGATCCTATTGTTCCTAGTGCTTACATTGAGAAACCACCTTTCCCTGTTAGGATAAAGGATCATTCTAAAGCTTCAACTGTGATACGTAGAGGCTACATTAGAACACCAACACCCCGTTAGCAAATTAGAGTTGAACCTAGCATTGCTATTATCAAAGATCTCCTGTCCGAAATGTTGATGGCCATGGTATTCACTTCTGTGAAGATGTTGCTAGAATTGCTAAACCACACGCTAGAGACAAACATAAGCCTGTTGTTGGCACACATGTTGTTTCTGTTAAGATAGGAGATCATTGTTATCATGGTTTACGTGACGTGGGTGCTAGTGTTAGTGCAATACCTCAATCCTTATATGATGAAATTAAAGACGAGATTGCACCTGTTGAGATAGAGCCTATTGATGTCACTATTCAGCTTGCCAATAGAGATACTATCTGCCGTGTGGGAATTGTTAGGGATGTTGAAGTCTTGTGTGGTAAAACGAAGTATCCTGCTCATTTCCTTGTTCTTGCTACCACACAAGATAATTTTGTCCCATCATATTTGGCAGACCTTTTCTCAATACTGTCAATGCTCATATTGACTGTGAGAAGCAAACTGGCACTGTTGGCTTTGAAGGCGTGTCACGAGTTCAATTTCTCCAAGTTTGGTAGACAACCTCATGAAAAAGAGTTGCCTAGTAAGGATGAAACTGTTGCCCTAGCTTCTATTGTCGTGCCTCCTACTGATCCCTTAGAGCAATATTTGCTTGAGCATGAAAATGATATGCATATGGATGAAAGGGATGAGATAGATAGAGTTTTCTTAGAACAATATCCTATCCTTAAGAATAATCTGCCTCTTGAACTCCTTGGGGATCCACCCCCACCAAAGGGTGATCCTGTGTTCGAGCATAAATAGTTGCCATATACTCTTAAGTATGTTTATCTTGATGAAAAAGAGATATATCCTGTTATAATTAGTCCTAGGCTCTCAGAGCATGAAGAAAAGAAGTTACTAAAAACTCCGAGGAAGCACCGTACTGCTATTGGATATACTCTTGATGATCTTAAGGGCATTAGTCCCACTCTATGTCAGCACAAGATTAAAACTGATCCTGATTCCAAGCCAGTTGCTGATCATCAACGGAGATTATATCCTAAGATGAAAGATGTAGTAAGAAAAGAAATACTAAAGCTCCTGGAAGCATGCATTATCTATCGTGTTGCTCATAGTGATTGGGTGAGTCCGATGCATTGCGTCCCTAAGAAGGGAGGTATTACCGTTGTCCCTAATGATAAGGATGAATTGATCCCACAGAGGATTATTACTGGCTATAGGATGGTGATCGATTTTAGGAAATTGAATAAAGCCACTAGGAAAGATCATTACCCTTTGCCTTTTATCGACCAAATGCTAGAAAGACTGTCTAAACACACACACTTCTGCTTTCTAGACGGTTATTCTGGTTTCTCCCAAATACCAGTTGCATAAGATGATCATGAGAAAACCACTTTCACCTGCCCTTTCGGTACCTTTGCTTATAGACGTATGCCTTTTGGCTTATGTAATGCACCTGCTACCTTTCAAAGATGTATGATGGCTATATTCTCTGACTTTTGTGAAAAGATTGTTTAGGTTTTCATGGATGACTTCTCCGTTTACGGGTCTTCTTTTGATGATTGCCTCAGCAACCTTGATCGAGTCTTGCAGAGATGTAAGGACACCAATCTTGTCTTGAATTGGGAGAAGTGCCACTTTATGGTTAATGAAGGCATCGTCTTAGGACATAAATTTTTTGAAAGAGGTATTCAAGTCGATAAGGCTAAGGTTGATGCAATCGAGAAAATGCCATACCCCAAAGATATCAAAGGTATAAGAAGTTTCCTTGGTCATGCTGGTTTCTATAGGAGGTTCATTAAAGACTTCTCTAAGATTTCTGGGCCTCTTACCAATCTCTTGCAAAAGGATATTCCTTTTGTTTTTGACGATGATTGTGAGGAAGCCTCCGAAATACTTAAGAAGGCCTTGATAACTGCACCTATTATTCAACCACCTGATTGGAACTTACCTTTTGAAATCATGTGTGATGCTAGTGTGGTGCTGTCCTAGGGCAAAGATTTGATAAGAAGTTGAATGTTATTCACTATGCTAGTAAAACTCTAGACAGTGCCCAAAGAAACTACGCTACTACGGAAAAGGAATTTTTAGCAGTAGTGTTTGCATGTGAAAAGTTCAGGTCTTACATAGTCGATTCCAAAGTCACTATTCACACTGATCATGCTGCTATTAAGTACCTCATGGAGAAGAAAGACGCTAAACCTAGACTTATCAGATGGGTTCTCTTGCTACAAGAATTTGATTTGCATGTTATTGACAGGAAGGGTGCTGATAACCCCGTAGTAGATAACTTGTCTAGGTTGGAGAATGTTCTTGATGACCCACAACCTATTAATGATAGCTTTCCTGATGAGCAATTGAATGTCACCAATACTTCACGTAGTGCACCGTGCTATGCTGATTATGCAAACTATATCGTTGCCAAATATATACCACCTAGTTTCACATACCAGCAAAAGAAGAAATTCTTCTTTGACTTGAGGCATTACTTTTGGGATGATCCTCACCTTTATAAGGAAGGAGTAGATGGTGTTATTAGACGTTGTGTACCTGAACATGAACAGGGACAAATCCTACAGAAGTGTCACTCCGAGGCCTACGGAGGACATCATACAGGAGATAGAACTGTACACAGGGTATTGCAATCAGGTTTCTATTGGCCCACTCTCTTGAAGGATGCCCGTAAGTTTGTCTTATCTTGTGACAAATGTCAAAGAATAGGTAATATCGGTAAATGTCAGGAAATGCCTATGAATTATTCACTTGTCATTGAACCATTTGATGTTTGGGGTTTTGATTATATGGGACCTTTTCCAAAATCCAACAGGTATACTCATATCCTAGTTGCTCTTGATTACGTTACTAAGTGGGTAGAAGCTATCCCCACTAGTAGTGCTGATCACAACACCTCTATTAGGATGCTTAAAGAAGTTATTTTCCCTAGATTTAGAGTCCCTAGATATCTAACGAACGCGAATCATATGAACATGATGAAAACTAGCATGACAGAAATTCCCGTGTGTCCTCGGGAGCGTTTTTGCTCCTATAAGACTTTGTCCAGGCTTGTCACTTGCTACAAAAGGGATTGGGCCACTTTGCTGCACCGTTTTAACTTTTGTTACTTGCTACTTGCTACGAATCATCTCACCACACAACTACTTGTTACCGATAATTTCAGTGCTTGCAGATATTACCTTGCTGAAAACCACTTGTCAGATCCTTTTGCTCCTCGTTGGGTTTCGACGCTCTTACTTATCGAAAGGACTACAATAGATCCCTATACTTTTGGGTCATCAGCCCCCTGTGGCTCGTCTGCCCTACCTCTTTCGCCTATAAATTCAGAAAAATTCCAAAACTACACGAGAGATCCACGAAAATACTTTTCCGCCGCCGCAAGCTTCTGTCTCCGCAAGATCCCATCTAGGGCACGTTCTGGTGCTTTGCCGGAGGGGGGATTCGGATACGGAGGGATTCTTCATAAACACCATATACTAGTGGGAATCTTTACTATATAACTTGGCTTGTATATTCCAATGATGGGCTTCCTCAAATTTCCCTAGGTCTTCGTTAGCAAGCAAGTTGGATGCACACCCACTAGTTCTCCTTTTGAGCTTTCACATACTTATAGCTCTAAGTGCATCCTTTGTATGGCAATCCCTACTCATTCACATTGATATCTATTAATGGGCATCTCCATAGCCCTTTGATACGCCGAGTCAATGTGACCATCTCCTCCTTTTTGTCTCACAACCACCACCACACTCTATTCCACCTATAGTGCTATATCCATGGCTCACGCTCATGTATTGCGTGATAGTTGAAAAATGTTTGTGAAATTAACAATGCGAAAACAATTACTTGGCCAATACCGGGTTTGTTCGTGATTTAAATTAGTTGTGTGAGGATGATGGAGCAGAGCCAGACTATATGATTTTGTAGGGATAACTTTCTTTGGCCTTGTTATTTAGAAAGTTCATGATTACCTTGCTAGTTTGCTTGAAGTATTATTGTTTCCATGTCAATAGCAAACTATTATTTTGAATCTTACGGATCTGAACATTCATGTCACATGAAAGAAGTTACAAAGGACAACCATGCTAGGTAGCATTCCACATCAAAAATCCAGTCTTTATCACTTCCCTACTCGAGGACGAGCAGGAGTTAAGCTTGGGGATGCTTGATACGTCTCCAACGTATCTATAATTTATGATGGTTCCATGTTATTATCTTGTCAAACTTTGGATGTTCTGTATGCCTTTTAAATCTTTTTTGGGACTAACTTATTAACTCAGTGCCAAGTGGCAGTTCCTGTTTTTTTCCGTGTTTTTGACCTTTTTCACACGAGGATTTTAAACAGTGTTCAAACGGAATAAAACTTTCGAAAAGATTTTTTCCGGAACAGAAGATACGCATGAGACTTGAGAACCAAGGCAGGGGCCAGCAAGGGACCCCAGAAGCCCCCTAGGCGCGGCCAGGGGGGCGCGCCTAGTAGGCTTGTGGGCCCCCTGTGGCTCGTCTGCCCTACCTCTTCCACCTATAAATTTAGAAAAATTCCAAAACTGCGCGAGAGATCCACGAAAATACTTTTCTGCCGCCGCAAGCTTCTGTCTCTGCAAGATCCCATCTGGGGCACGTTCTGGTGCCCTGCTAGAGGGGGATTCAGATACGGAGGGCTTCTTCATCAACACCATGACCTCTCCGATGATGCGTGAGTAGTTCACCATAGACCTTCGGCTCCATAGCTAGTAGCTAGATGGCTTCTTCTCTCTCTTGGATCTTCAATACAAAGTTCTCCATGATCTTCATGGAGATCTATCCGATGTAATCTTCTTTGCGGTGTGTTTATCGAGATCCGATGAATTGTGGATTTATGATCAGATTATCTATGAATCTTATTTGAGTTTCTTCTGATCTCTTATATGCATGATTTCATATCCTTGTAATTCTCTTCGAGTTGTGGGTTTTGTTTGGCCAACTTGATCTATGATTCTTGCAATGGAGAAGTGCTTGGTTTAGGGTTCATACCGTGCGGTGACCTCACCCAGTGACAGAAGGGGTAGCGAGGCACACATCGTGTTGTTTCCATCAAGCGTAAAAAGATGGGGTTTTCATCATTGGTTTGAGTTTATCCCCATACATCATGTCATCTTGCTTAAGGCGTTACTCTGTTCGTCATGAACTCAATACACTAGATGCATGCTGAATAGCGGTCGATGTGTGGAGTAACAGTAGTAGATGCAGAAAGTATCGGTCTACTTGTCTCGGACGTGATGCCTATATGTATGACCATTACCTTAGATATCGTCATGACTTTGCACAGTTCTATCATTGCTTGACACTAATTTGTTCACCCACCATATTATTTGCTATTTTGAGAGAAGCCTCTAGTGAACACTATGGCCCCCGGGTCTACTTCACACCATATGTTCAGCCTTACACTTTTACTTCTTTGCACTTTCCGCCTTTAGATCTCACTTTGCAATCAATCTTGAAGGGATTGACAACCCCTTTATAGCGTTGGGTGCAAGATCTTTTGTGTTTGTGCAGGTACTCTGGACTTGACGCGATTCTCCTACTGGAATGATACCTTGGTTCTCAAACTGAGGGAAATACTTACTGCTCCTGTGCTGCATCACCCTTTCCTCTTCAAGGCAAAAACCAACGCTAGCTCAAGAAGCAGCAGAAGGATTTCTGGCGCCGTTGCCGGGGAGGAGGATCAAGTCAAGAATTGTCTCCCGTCAACGTGCCGATTTCTGGCGCCATTGCCGGGGAGGATCAAGTCTAGAACTCATCCAAGTAAGTGTCGCAAACTCATCTCTTGCATTTACTTTTCTGCCTCTCGTTTTCCTCTCCTCCACTTCTGAAAAACAAAAATTTACAAAAATATTTGCCTTTTTCGTTTGCCTTTTTCGTTCGCCCTTTTCTCTCGCTTGCTTTATGTTCGCTTGTGTGCTTGTTTTCTTGCTGAAGTCACCATGACTGAGAACACCAAACTTTGTGACTTCTCGAGTACTAATAATAATGATTTTATTAGTACTCCGATTGCTTGAGTACTAGCGCGGAATCATACAAATCAATGCTGCTTTGCTGAATCTTGTTATGAAAGAGCAATTCTCCGGCCTTCCTAGTGAAGATGCCGCATCCAATCTTAACATCTTCATTGAGATTTGCGATATGCAAAAGAATAAATATGTGGACAATGATGTGATTAAATTGAATCTTTTTCCGTTCTCATTGCGAGATCGAGCAAAAACTTGGTTTTCGTCTTTGCCCAAAAATAGTATTGATTCTTGGAACAAGTGCAAATATGCTTATATATCCAAGTATTTTTCGTCGGCTAAGATTATCTCTCTCCGTAATGATATCATTAATTTTAAGCAACTTGATCATGAACATGTTGCACAATCTTGGGAGAGAATGAAATTGATGATTAGAAATTGTCCTGCTCATGGCTTGAGTCTTTGGATGATTACACAAATCTTTTACATTGGCTTGAATTTCGCTTCTAGAAATATCTTGGACTCCGCCTCAGGTGGAACGTTCATGGAAATCACGTTAGGAGAAGCCACAAAACTCCTAGACAATATCATGACGAACTACTCTCAGTGGCACACTGAAAGGCCACCTACTAGTAAAAAGGTACACACTATAGAAGAAATTAACTCGTTAAGTGCTAAGATGGATGAGTTAATGAATTTGGTTGCTAGTAGAAGTGATCCTTTACATCCTAATGATATGCCCTTGTCTTCCTTCATTGAGAGTAGAAACGGTAGCTTGGACGTTAATTTTGTTGGTAGGAATAATTTTGGCAACAACAATGCTTTTAGAGGAAACTATGTTCCTAGGCCTTTTCCTAGTAACTCCTCTAATAACTTTGGCAACTCCTACAACAATACTCATGGAAATTACCATAGATTACCCTCTGATCAAGAGAGTAATATCAAAGAGTTTATCAACTCACAAAAGATTTTCAATGCGTCCATAGAGGAAAAACTACTCAAAATTGATGATTTGGTTAGGAGCGTTGATAGAATGTCTAGTGATATTGATGCTTTGAAAGTTAGATGTGCTCCTCCCAAGATCAATATGGATGAAACTTTGAAAGCTATGCGTGTTTGCATGAGTGAGAGCAAAGAAAGAACCGCCCAAATTCGTGCTAGACATGAATGGCTTAAAAAGGCGTGTTCTCGTGATAAGAATCACGAAGATATTAAGGTGCTTGGTGTGACTCCCATTGAATGTTTGTTTTCTTGTGTCAAACCTAATGATGATGGGGCTGGATATGAATCCACCTTGGTTGAAAAACGCCCCAATGATTCGGAGTCCATCTATCTTGATGCTAAAAGCATTGAAAGTGGAGTAGAAGATATTAAAACCTTGAGTAGTAATGAAACTACTACTTTTGATTTCAAGGAATTAAATTATGATAGTTGCTCCTTGATGGAATGCATTTCCTTGATGCAATCCATGCTAAACTCTCCACACGCTTATAGCCAAAACAAGGCCTTCACTGATCATATCATCGATGCTATGATAAAATCTCTTGAAGAGAAACTTGAGTTGGAAGTTTCTATTCCTAGAAAGCTTCATGATGAGTGGGAACCTACTATCAAAATAAAAATCAAAAACTATGAATGCAATGCTTTGTGTGATTTGGGTGCTAGTGTTTCCGCGATTCCAAAGTCTTTATGTGATGTTCTGGGTTTTAATGAGATTGAGGAGTGTTCTCTTAATTTGCATCTTGCGGATTCTACTATCAAGAAACCCATGGGAAGGAGCAATGATGTTCTTCTTATTGCAAATAGGAACTATGTACCCGTGGATTTCATTGTGCTTGACATTGATTGCAATCCTACATGCCCTATCATTCTTGGTAGACCTTTCCTAGACTATCAGTGCTACCATCGATATGAAGGAAGGGAATATTAGATTTAAATTTCCTTTAAATAAGGGCATGGAGCATTTTCCTAGAAATAAAATAAGATTGCCTTATGAATCCATGATGAGGGCTACTTATGGTTTGAGCACGAAAGACGACGATACGTGATTCTATCCCGTTATGCCTAGCTAAGGGTGTTAAACAATAGCGCTTGTTGGGAGGCAACCCAATGAATTTATATTTTTCTTTCTGTTTTGTTGCATCCACACCATCATAATTCTGTTATGATTGTGTTTTTTGTGTTTCTTTTTGTGTCTGAGCCAAGCAAAACCTTTATGACTAGTCTTGGTGATGGTTGTTTGATCGTGCTGGAAAAAGACAGAAACTTTTCGCTCACGAGATTATTTTTAATTTTTATTCAGAAAGAGCTTTTGAGTTGATTCTTTTTTGCTTCTGGTTGATATGCCTTTTTCCCAGACAGTCGTAATTTTTCAGAATTTTGAGGTACCAGAAGTATACGAAGTATACAGATTGCTACAGACTGGTCTGTTTTTGACAGATTCTGTTTTTGTTGAGTTGGTTGCTTGTTTTGATGAAACTATGGATAGTATCAGGGGGGGGGGGGTACTATCCATGGAAAATTTAGAATACAGTAGTGTAACACCAATATAAATAGAAATCAAGTTTGCTACAGTAACTAAAGAGGTGGTAGTTTGTTTTCTTGTGTTAATGATATCACGAGTTTCTCTTTAAGTTTTGTGTTGTGAAGTTTTCAAGTATTGGGTGATGTTCTCATGGACAAATGGATAAAGAGTGGAAAGAGCTCAAGCTTGGGGATGCCCAAGGCATTACAAGCCAAATTCAAGGACACCATAAAGCCTAAGCTTGGGGATGCCCCGGGAAGGCATCCCCTCTTTCGTCTTCAATCCATCGGTAACATTACTTGGAGCTATATTTTTATTCACCACATGATATGTGTCTTGCTTGGAGCGTCTTGTATCGTAGGAGTCTTTTCTTTTTGTTGTGTCACAATCATCCTTGCTGCACACCTTTTGAGAGAGCATGCACTCATCGTGAATTTTGCTAGAATTCTCATCGTGCTTCACTTATATCTTTTGAGCTAGATAATTTTGCTCTATGTGCTTCACTTAGATCTTTTAGAGCACGGCGGTGCGTGACTTGGTAGTTGGTTTGTGCTATAAAAGTAGTCCCAAAGGTGATAGGTACCCAAAGAGTATACAAAAACTTCCATCTTCATGTGCGTTGAGTAGAAAGAGAAGTTTGATTCCTCTCAATTAGTTTTGAGATGTGGATTTGGTAATATTAAGAGTTATGTTAGTAGGGTGTTGTGAATCTAGAAATACTTGTGTTGAAGTTAGTGATTCCCGTAACATGCACGTATGGTGAACCGCTATGTTAGGAAGTCAGAGCATAATTGATCTATTGATTGTCATCCTTTGTGTTGCGGTCGGGATCGCGTGATGGTTTACACCTACCAACCCTTCCCCTAGGAGTACGCGTTTAGCACTTTGTTTCGATTACTAATAAAAACTTTCACAACAAGTATGTGAGTTATTCATGACTAATGTGAGTCCATGGTATAGATGCACTTTCACCTTCCACCATTGCTAGCCTCTCTAGTACCGTGCAATTTTTGCCGGTGCACAAACCCACCATATGCCTTCCTCAAAACAGCCACCATATCTACCTACTATGGCATTTTCATTGCCATTCCGAGACATATTGCCATGCAACTCCCACTGTTCCATCTCATGACTTGTTCCGTCACTCTCATATTGCCATTGCATGATCGTAATATAGCTAGCGAGATGTTTCAACATCATACGCCAAGCTAGATCGTTGCACATACCGGTACACTGCCAGAGGCATTTCCTATAGAGTCATCATGGTTCTGACCTTTGAGCTGTGAGTAAATAAAAGTGTGATAATCGTTATTACTAGAGCATTGTCCCATGTGAGGAAATAAAAAAAAACAGGCCAAAGTTGCCCACAATAAAAAAAAGAGAAAAAAAGAGGCCCAAGAGCCTAAATAAAAAAAATAAAAAAAGAGAGAAAAATAGAGAAGGGACAATGCTACAATCTTTTTCCACACTTGTGCTTCATAATAGCACCATGTTCTTCATGATTGAGAGCCTCTCTTTTTGTCACCACCATATACTAGTGGGAATCTTTACTATATAACTTGGCTTGTATATTCCAATGATAGGCTTCCTCAAATTTCCCTAGGTCTTCGTGAGCAAGCAAGTTGGATGCACACCCACTAGTTCTCCTTTTGAGCTTTCACATACTTATAGCTCTAAGTGCATCCTTTGTATGGCAATCCCTACTCATTCACATTGATATCTATTAATGGGCATCTCCATAGCCCTTTGATACGCCGAGTCAATGTGACCATCTCCTCCTTTTTGTCTCACAACCACCACCACACTCTATTCCACCTATAGTGCTATATCCATGGCTCACGCTCATGTATTGCGTGATAGTTGAAAAAGGTTTGTGAAAGTAACAGTGCGAAAACAATTACTTGGCCAATACCGAGGTTGTGCATGATTTAAATTAGTTGTGTGAGGATGATGGAGCATAGCCATACTATATGATTTTCTAGGGATAACTTTCTTTGGACTTGTTATTTAGAAAGTTCATGATTACCTTGCTAGTTTGCTTGAAGTATTATTGTTTCCATGTCAATAGCAAACTATTGTTTTGAATCTTACGGATCTGAACATTCATGTCACATGAAAGAAGTTACAAAGGACAACTATGCTAGGTAGCATTCCACATCGAAAATTCAGTCTTTATCACTTGCCTACTCGAGGACAAGGAGGAGTTAAGCTTGGGGATGCTTGATACGTCTCCAACGTATCTATAATTTTTGATGGTTCCATGATATTATCTTGTCAAACTTTGGATGTTTTGTCTGACTTTTATATCTTTTTTGGGACTAAATTATTAACTCAGTGCCAAGTGGCAGTTCCTGTTTTTTCCGTGTTTTTGACCTTTTTCAGAGAAGGATTTTAAACGGTGTCCAAACGGAATAAAACTTCCGAAAAGATTTTTTCCGGAACAGAAGATACGCACGAGACATGAGAACCAAGGCAGGGGCGAGCAGGGGACCTTAGAAGCCCCCTAGGCGTGACCAGGGGGGCGCGCCTAGCAGGCTTGTGGCCCCCCTGTGGCTCGTCTGCCCTACCTCTTCAGCCTATAAATTCAGAAAAATTCCAAAACTGCGCGAGAGATCCACGAAAATACTTTTCCGCCGCCGCAAGCTTCTGTCTTTGCAACATCCCATATGGGGCACGTTCTGTTGCCCTGCCAGAGGGGGATTCGGATACGGAGGGCTTCTTCATCAACACCATGACCTCTCCGATGATGCGTGAGTAGTTCACCATAGACCTTCGGCTCCATAGCTAGTAGCTAGATGGCTTCTTCTTGTTGGAATTATGCCCTAGAGGCAATAATAAATATAGTTATTATTATAATTCCTGTATCAAGATAATCGTTTATTATCCATGCTATAATTGTATTGAATGAAGACTCATTTACATGTGTGGATACATAGACAAAATACTGTCCCTAGCAAGCCTCTAGTTGGCTAGCCAGTTGATCAAAGATAGTCAGTGTCTTCTGATTATAAACAAGGTGTTGTTGCTTGATAACTGGATCACGTCATTAGGAGAATCACGTGATGGACTAGACCCAAACTAATAGACGTAGCATGTTGATCGTGTCATTTTGTTGCTACTGTTTTCTGCGTGTCAAGTATTTGTTCCTATGACCATGAGATCATATAACTCACTAACATCGGAGGAATACTTTGTGTGTATCAAACGTCGCAAGGTAACTTGGTGACTATAAAGATGCTCTACAGGTATCTCCGAAGGTGTTCGTTGAGTTAGTATGGATCAAGACTGGGATTTGTCACTCCGTGTGACGGAGAGGTATCTCGGGGCCCACTCGGTAATAAAAGATCACACACAAGCCTTGCAAGCAATGTAACTTAGTGTAAGTTGCGGGATCTTGTATTACGGAACGAGTAAAGAGACTTGCCAGTAAACGAGATTGAAATAGGTATGTGGATACTGACGATCGAATCTCGGGCAAGTAACATACCGAAGTGCCAGCATTGAGCATGAACATTATATCTGGATCTTGTTTATTGCGAGACGGTTACTCTTTTAAGTCAGAGAATAATGGTTGTTCTATTTCTATGAGTAACATCTTTTATGGTCATGCACCCAATGTGAGAGGATTGTTCATATTGAATCTTGATAGCGATACACACATACATAACATTGAAACCAAAAGAGTTAGAGTTAACAATGATAGCGCCATATTTTTGTGGCACTGCCGCTTAGGTCATATTGGTGTAAAGCGCATGAAGAAACTCCATGCCAATGGACTTTTGGAGTCACTTGACTTTGATTCACTTGACACGTGCGAACCATGCCTCATGGGCAAGATGACTAAAACTTCGTTCTCCGGAACAATGGAGCGTGCAAGTGACTTGTTGGAAATCATACATACCGATGTGTGTGGTCCGATGAGCGTAGAGGCACGCGGCGGATATCGTTATTTTCTCACCTTCACTGACGATTTGAGTAGATATGGTTATGTCTACTTAATGAAGCACAAGTATGAAACATTTGAAAAGTTCAAGCAATTTCAGAGTGAAGTTGAAAATCATCGTAACAAGAAGATCAAGTTCCTACGGTCTGATCGTGGGGGTGAATATCTGAGTTTCGAGTTTGGTGCTCACTTAAGACAATGTGGAATTGTTTCACAGTTGACACCGCCTGGAACACCACAGCGTAATGGTGTGTCCGAACGTCGTAATCGTACTTTATTAGAGATGGTGGGATCTATGATGTCTCTTACCGATTTGCCGTTATCGTTTTGGGGTTATGCATTAGAAACAGCTGCATTCACTTTAAATAGGGCACCATCAAAATCCGTTGAGATGACACCATACGAACTGTGGTATGGAAAAAGGCCAAAGTTGTCGTTTCTTAAAGTTTGGGGATGTGATGCTTATGTCAAAAAGCTTCAGCCTGAAAAGCTGGAACCCAAAGCGGAAAAGTGCATCTTCATAGGTTACCCAAAAAGAGACAGCTGGGTACACCTTCTATCTCAAATCCGAGGGCAAAGTGCTTGTTGCTAAAAACGGAGCTTTTCTCGAGAAGGAGTTTCTCTCGAGAGAATTGAGTGGGAGGAAGATAGAACTTGACGAGGTTGTCGAACCTCTCATCCCTCTGGATGGTGGCGCAGGGCAAGGGGAAACCTCTGTCGTTGCGACGCCGGTTGAGGAGGAAGTTAATGATGGTGATCATGAAACTCCGGTTCAAGTTTCTGTCGAACCACGCAGGTCGAAAAGACCACGTGCTGCTCCAGAGTGGTACGGTAATCCCGTCTTATCAATCATATTGTTGGACAACAATGAACCTGCAAATTATGCAGAAGCAATGGTGGGCCCAGATTCCAACAAATGGCTAGAAGCCATGAAGTCCGAGATAGGATCCATGTATGAGAACAAAGTGTGGACTTTGGAGGTACTGCCTGAGGGCCGCAAGGCTATTTAGAACAAATGGATCTTTAAGAGGAAGACGGACGCTGACGGCAATGTGACCGTTTATAAAGCTCGACTTGTGGCAAAGGGTTTTCACAAGTTCAAGGAGTTGACTACGATGAGACATTCTCACCCGTAGCGATGCTTAAGTCCGTCAGAATCATGTTAGCAATAGCTGCATTTTTCGATTATGGAATCTGGCAGATGGATGTCAAAACGGCGTTCCTTAAACGGTTTCCTTAAGGAAGAATTGTATATGATGCAACCCGAAGGTTTTGTCGATCCTAAGAATGCTAGCAAGGTGTGCAAGCTCCAGCGATCCATTTATGGACTGGTGCAAGCATCTCGGAGTTGGAACAAACGTTTTGATGAGGTGATCAAAGCATTTGGGTTTATACAAGTGGTTGGAGAATCTTGTATTTACAAGAAAGTGAGTGGGAGCTCTGTGGCGTTTCTAATATTATATGTGGATGACATATTGCTGATTGGAAACAACGTGGAGTTTTTGGAGAGCATAAAGGATTACTTGAATAAAAGTTTCTCTATGAAGGACCTAGGAGAAGCTGCTTACATTCTAGGCATTAAGATCTATAGGGATAGATCAAAACGCTTGATAGGACTTTCACAAATCACATACCTTGATAAAGTTTTGAAGAGGTTCAAAATGGAACAGTCCAAGAAAGGGTTCTTGCCAGTTTTACAAGGTACGAGATTGAGTAAGACTCAGTGCCCAGCAACTGATGAAGATAGAGAGCATATGCGCTCCGTCCCCTATGCTTCAGCCATAGGTTCTATCATGTATGCAATGCTGTGCACTAGACCGGACGTTAGCCTGGCCATAAGTATGGCAGGTAGGTTCCAGAGTAATCCAGGAGTGGATCACTAGACGGCGGTCAAGAATATCCTGAAGTACCTGAAAAGGACTAAGGAGATGTTTCTCGTATATGGAGGTGACGAAGAGCTCGCCGTAAAAGGTTACGTTGATGCAAGCTTTGACACAGATCCGGACGACTCTAAGTCGCAAACCGGATACGTATTTATTCTTAATGGGGGTGCGGTAAGCTGGTGCGGTTCCAAGCAAAGCGTCGTAGCAGATTCTACATGTGAAGCGGAGTACATGGCTGCCTCGGAGGCGTCTAAGGAGGGTGTCTGGATGAAGCAATTCATGACGGATCTTGGAGTGGTGCCAAGCGCACTGAATCCAATAACCTTGTTCTGTGACAACACAGGTGCCATTGCCTTAGCAAAGGAACCACGGTTTCACAAGAAGTCCACACACATCAAACGACGCTTCAACCTCATCCGCGACTACGTCGAAGGGGAGGACATGAGTATATGAAAAGTGCACACGGATCTGAATGTAGCAGACCCGCTGACTAAACCTCTTCCACGGGCTAAGCATGATCAACACCAGAACTGTATGGGTGTTAGATTTATTACAATGTAATTCGCATGATGATGTGAGGACTAGATTATTGACTCTAGTGCAAGTGGGAGAATGTTGGAATTATGCCCTAGAGGCAATAATAAATATAGTTATTATTATAATTCCTGTATCAAGATAATTGTTTATTATCCATGCTATAATTGTATTGAATGAAGACTCATTTACATGTGTGGATACATAGACAAAACACTGTCCCTAGCAAGCCTCTAGTTGGCTAGCCAGTTGATCAAAGATAGTCAGTGTCTTCTGATTATAAACAAGGTGTTGTTGCTTGATAACTGGATCACGTCATTAGGAGAATCACGTGATGGACTAGACCCAAACTAATAGACGTAGCATGTTGATCGTGTCATTTTGTTGCTACTGTTTTCTGCGTGTCAAGTATTTGTTCCTATGACCATGAGATCATATAACTCACTAACACCGGAGGAATACTTTGTGTGTATCAAACGTTGCAACGTAACTGGGTGACTATAAAGATGCTCTACAGGTATCTCCGAAGGTGTTCGTTGAGTTAGTATGGATCAAGACTGGGATTTGTCACTCCGTGTGACAGAGAGGTATCTTGGGGCCCACTTGGTAATACAACATCACACAGAAGCCTTGCAAGCAATGCAACTTAGTGTAAGTTGCGGGATCTTGTATTACGGAACGAGTAAAGAGACTTGCCAGTAAACGAGATTGAAATAGGTATGCGGATACTGACGATCGAATCTCGGGCAAGTAACATACCGAAGGACAAAGGGAATGACATACGGGATTATATGAATCCTTGGCACTGAGGTTCAAATGATAAGATATTTGTAGAATATGTAGGATCCAATATGGGCATCCAAGTCCCGCTATTGGATATTGACCGAGAAGTCTCTCGGGTCATGTCTACATAGTTCTCGAACCCGCAGGGTCTGCACACTTAAGGTTCGACGTTGTTTTATGCGTATTTGAGTTATATGGTTGGTTACCGAATGTTGTTCGGAGTCCCGGATGAGATCACAGACGTCACGAGGGTTTCCGGAATGGTCCGGAAACGAAGATTGATATATAGTATGATCTCATTTGATTAGCGGAAGGTTTTTGGAGTTACCGGGAATGCACTGGGAATGACGAATGGGTTCCGGGAGTTCACCGGGGGGGGGGGGGAAACCCACCCCGGGGAAGCCCATAGGCCTTGAGGGTGGCGCACCAGCCCTTAGTGGGCTCGTGGGACAGCCCAAAAGGGCCCTATGCGCATTGGAAGAAAAATCAAAGAGAAAGAAAAAAAAAGGAGGAGGTGGGAAGGGAAGGAAGGACTCCCACCCACCAAACCAAGTCCAACTCGGTTTGGGGGGGAGACCTTCCCCCCTTGGCTCGGCCGACCCCCTTGGGGCTCCTTGAGCCCCAAGGCAAGCCCCCCCCTCTCCCACCTATATATACGGAGGTTTTAGGGCTGATTTGAGGCGACTTTTCCACGGCAGCCCGACCACATACCTCCACGGTTTTTCCTCTAGATCGCGTTTCTGCGGAGCTCGGGCGGAGCCCTCCTGAGACAAGGTCATCACCAACCTCCGGAGCGCCGTCACGCTGCCGGAGAACTCCTCTACCTCTCCGTCTCTCTTGCTGGATCAAGAAGGCCGAGATCATCGTCGAGCTGTACGTGTGCTAAACGCGGAGGTGCCGTCCGTTCGACACTAGATCGTGGGACTGATCGCGGGATAGTTCGCGGGGCGGATCAAGGGACGTGAGGACGTTCCACTACATCAACCGCGCTCACTAACGCTTTTGCTGTACGATCTACAAGGGTACGTAGATCACTCATCCCCTCTCGTAGATGGATATCACCATGATAGGTCTTCGTGCGCGTAGGAAATTTTTTGTTTCCCATGCGACGTTCCCCAAAACTTCTCTCTCTTGGATCTTCAATACAAAGTTCTCCATGATCTTCATGGAGATCTATCCGATGTAATCTTCTTTGCGGTGTGTTTGTCGAGATCCGATGAATTGTAGATTTATGATCAGATTATCTATGAATCTTATTTGAGTTTCTTCTGATCTCTTAGATGCATGATTTCATATCCTTGTAATTCTCTTCGAGTTGTGGTTTTTTTTGGCCAACTTGATCTATGATTCTTGCAATGGGAGAAGTGCTTGGTTTTGGGTTCATACCGTGTGGTGACCTCACCCAGTGACAGAAGGGGTAGCGAGGCACGCATCGTGTTGTTACCATCAAGGGTAAAAAGATGGGGTTTTCATCATTGGTTTGAGTCTATCCCTATACATCATGTCATCTTGCTTAAGGCGTTACTCTGTTCGTCATGAACTCAATACACTAGATGCATGCTGGATAGCGGTCGATGTGTGGCGTGATAGTAGTAGATGTAGAAAGTATCGGTCTACTTGTCTCGGACATGATGCCTATATGTATGATCATTGCCTTAGATATCGTCATGACTTTGCGCGGTTCTATCAATTGCTCGACAGTAATTTGTTCACCCACCATATTATTTGCTATTTTGAGAGAAGCCTCTAGTGAACACTATGGCCCCGGGGTCTACTTCACACCATATTTTCAGCCTTACACTTTTACTTCGTTGCACTTTCCGCCTTCAGATCTCACTTTGCAATCAATATTGAAGGGATTGACAACCCCTTTATAGAGTTGGGTGTAAGCTCTTTTGTGTTTGCGCAGCTAATCTGGACTTGACGCGATTCTCCTACTAGAATGATACCTTGATTCTCAAATTGAGGGAAATACTTACTGCTCCTGTGCTGCATCACCCTTTCCTCTTCAAGGGAAAAACCAACGCAAGCTCAAGAGGCAACAATGGGCAAATGGAATAGTATACGAGATTGATTGAATACTTGACATTGTGGTTCGACCGATAAAGATCTTCGTAGAATATGTAGGAGCCAATATGGGCATCCAACTCCCGCTATTGGTTATTGACCAGAGAGTGTCTCGGTCATGTCTGCATAGTTCTCGAGCCCGTAGGGTCTACACACTTAATGTTCGATGACGTTTTGGTATAGTTGAGTTATGTATGTTGGTGACCGAAGGTATTTGGAGTCCCGGATGAAATGCCGGACATCATGAGGAGTTTCGGAATGGTCCAGAGACGAAGACTAATATATAGTAAAAAGTTAATGGGGCTCTAGAATAGTTTCGACCACTTCCGGTAGTGTACCGGGAGTGACGAATGGGTTTTGGGGGTCCATCGGGAGAGGTCCACCCACCCCACGGTCCACATGGGCCAAAGAGGTGGCGCACAAGCCCCTAGTGGGCTGGGCAGCCAACCCTAAGGGCCCTTGCACAAAGGGGTGGGAGGAGGCCAAGTGGGGAGGGAGTCCTATTAGGACTCCGCCTCCCTTGTTGGTGGAGGACTCCTCCTTGGGGCAGTGGCCAAGGCCCTAGGGTAAACCCTTGGGCACCCCACCTACCCCCCTTCATCCTATATATAGTGGAGGGGAGAGAGGGAAGCAACACCCTAATCCAAGGCGCAACCCCTCTCTCTCCCTCTAGTTCGTTCCTCCTCTAGATCAGTTCGGTAGTGCACAACGAAGCCCTACCGGATCAGCTCCACCACTATCGCCACCGTGTCATTGTGCTGCCGAAGAACTCAACTACCTATCCACCCTCGCTTGCTGGATCAAGGAGGTGGAGATCATCATCGAGCTATACGTGTGCTGAACACGGAGGTGTCGTACGTTCGGCACTAGATTGGGATGGACCGTGATGGAATCGCGGGACAAAGTGTGATGAGATCGCGGGACGTATTGTGATTTGGATCGCAAAGACATTCGACTACATCAAGCGCGTTATATATGCTTCCGCTTAGCGATCTACGAGGGTATGTGGATCCGATCTCTCCTCTCGTAGATTCTCATCACAATGGATAGATCTTGTATGCGCGTAGGAATTTTTTTGTTTCCCATGCAATGTTCCCCAACAATATATGTTGTTATTAATTACCAAAACCACCTAGATAGAAGTTGCGCTTTCGATCTCCCCATTTTTGGTAATTTGTGACAACATATAGATCAAAGTTTTGACATAATATATAACCAATGAATAGCACCTTCACTTTGAGAAGTATGTGATAAGCAAGAGCTCCCCCTAAATTTATGCATTATTTTAAATTTATGTTTCAATGCAAATGCACAATCAATCAGGATCATGGGGTTCTCTTCCATGTCACATACATCTTGGTGATGCGCATAAATGATATGAATGAATAACAATGCACATAACACCAATCATAAGTGAATGATCATCACATAAATATATCAAAGATAGGAAATAGTAGCATCAACCATAAGAGCGTGTGATCAATCACAATAAGGTTTAATACATCCAAACGATAAACCAATCATTTTCAAAACGAGAATAGCAAACAAAAGTAAGACACTCTCTCAAAGACCTATGATCCATACACTTCTCGCCCTTTGGCAACAAGTTACCAAAAATTTCAAAGTTATAGAGCTAAGCGTCGCTCTGGACATGGTCTCCTTAGGTAGTTGTGGAAGGATTCAAAAGAACGGCGTCTGCGAATGCTTCAGCTGATGTCCTATGAGGAGGTGGTGTAGAACTAGAGGTGCTGATGGAGCTGAAGCTGGAGCAGATGTTGGAGCTGGTGAAGAGGGTCCCATCTAAATGATTGGCACGACAACATATCTTGCATGTGTCCTGAACTGGGTGTGAGTCTGGAGAGGAGGATTGTCTTCATCATCACTGGAGCTAGGTAGGCGCACTGCATCAACCTCCGCTTCAATTGGTTGACCGTAGTGGTCAACTCAGTTACCTTCACATCCAAGTCATGGAACTTGGCTTCGACAATCCTCTCTAAGCTCTTCTGGTTCTGGAGAATCTCATTGGTGTTCTTCTCCATACCTTGGATGGTTCTGATGTTAAGTGCCATTTGATCAATCTTGGTCTTTGGCACCGGAGCACTAGTGGCTCTGTCCGCCTCTACCTCAGTCTGTGTTGTAGCTGAAGTGGGATGAGTAGGATCCATCACCACAACATTGTCCTTGAATTCTGGATGGAGTGGCAGGTGCGAACGATCAAGTAGATATATGCTCTTTTCAATCTTGAAGTTGATGAGCATCTGAATGTATGGAGCATATCCACAATATCTCTTCTAATCAGCAGTTGTACTCTTGATTGTCTCAACAATCAAATCCATCACTCTGAATCTGGTGTGGGTGTCGACATGGTGCAACATGTTGATGGAATACCCCCTGATCATCTTATCATCACCTGATTTAGGCATCAAGGTATGCCTCATGATAGTGTTGGTAGTGGGTAGTCCTGCTTGCAGGTAGTAGACATAGCCAAGTTTGTGAGATTTCACATATGTAGTGGGGATGGGATTATACATGTTGCTCATAGAATTGTGATTCATCTTGGCTTCAGCATGCACGCCAAGATCTCCTTCTTCGACCTTTGGAGATCCTAAGATGGTAGCCCACTCATCAATTGAAGGCTAGTATCTGTTGCCCTGAGTCATCCATACAATCCTTCCATGTGAATAGAAATGAGTTGTGGAATAGAATTGCATGATCACCTCATTGTTCCTTCCAGTGAACTCTCTGCCGACAAAAGCATCAATATCAATGGCCTTGAAGTTTTCTAGCACACGAGGGAAGTAATCTTCATTCTTCTTGATATACTTAGAGTCAACATATCTCATGTCGCTAACTATTGGACTCTTGCCTAATAAGACAATCTCGTAGAAGTCATGCTGCTCCTTGGTGTGAAAGCGAGCATCAACAACAATCCTTCTCCTGATGGCATACGGATTATTAGCTCTCCACTTCCTCAGCCCTTGATCATTTCTCCTCTTCATGTCTTATGCAACTGAGTGATAATCATTGTGTTTAGACAGATGAGGTCTTAGTTTCCTCAAAATAACAATCTCCTCTTCCTCTACAGTAGTTTCCCTAGAAGTTGTACCTTTGTTCTCCTCAGCAAGAGGAATGTCTGTGGTGGTGCTATTGGTCTTGGGGGCAACATGCTTCTTGGGTGCAGAAGGTTTAGCCTTTGAAGGAGGCTTGCTATGCATGGCATCATCCAAGAGCTTCTTCTTCTTGGAAGGAGGATTTGTAGCTCGTTCTTCCTCTCCTTCTTCCTCACTTTGCTCAGGTGTCCTAACCATGAAAGTTGGCTTCCCAGTTACATAGATAGTTTTTTTCCCTCTCTCTCTCTCTCTCTTCATGACATGCTTCTTAGTTAAAGAGTTTACTCTTCCAGTTCCACTTGGTTGCTTGGAGGAAGTGGTGTCCTCAAGAGTAAGTGTTATTCCTTTCTTGGTTGTCTTTAGAGCTTTCATAGTGTCTCGGCGAGCATACTCTTTTATCCCAGTACTCCTCTTGTAGGTGACAACATCTCGAATGAAATCTTCATCCTTCTCATCAGAATTTCTCTTCCTCCTAACCCCAGTGACTGCCTTGGGCAAGCTATGAGAACTGGAGGTGCCAGGGTCTAAAGGAGTGGCTTCTGGACTAGTGCCACCACTGAGATCTGCACTCTTGTTAGGGCATATTTCTCCCTGAGCGGTTTTAGTGATTGATGACAATGCATGTGCGGACTAATCATGTGCATTGAGCATTTCAGATAATTCATGACTAGGCACAAGACGAGTCGATGCCCCTTAGAATCTTTCAAACACGGTTGCCTTCTACGTTTCTCTTTGGTGGACTTGAGTCGTAGGAAAGCCGTACTATTAAGAGAGGGTCCGCCTCGGAAAGGTTTGGGTGGAATCAACAGGTACACATTTCTATTGCACCACCTTTCCTTTGCTTCAAATGGAGCCCCAACCATGTTTTTCCTTGTATGTGCCAAAGGGCCAGCGGTAGTATCGCCCTTAGGGCGGTAGTAGTTTTTTACTACTGCTCTTTGAGCGGTAGTAGTTTTTTTTACTACCGCTCCGTTGGACTTTTTGCGCATCCTTTTGCCTCGACAGTGGTAGGCACGGTAGTATTTTCTTACTATCATGGTTGGTGATCTGTCGGGTGGTAGTACCGCTCCTAGCAGCGGTAGTACCGCTAGGCTGGTGTAGTAGGTAGGAGGGTAACTGTTGGATTGTACCCCCCACTATATAAGGGTGTCTTCTTCCCTAATCCCTTGCGGATCTTGTTACTCTTGGGTGTTTGAGCACCCTAGATGGTTGAGGTCACCTCGGAGCCACATTCCATTGTGGTGAAGCTTCGTGGTCTTGTTGGGAGCCTCCAAGCTTTGTGTGGAGATAGCACCAACCTTGTTTGTAAAGGTCCGATCGACGCCTTCAAGGCACTGATGTAGCTGTGCTTCCCTTGCAACGGCGCCAAAAATTGTCGTGTTGACGGCACCAGGAATCCTTCAGCTACGGCTACGCCTTAAGGGACTTCCTAGGCAAGTATGCAAAGGATTTCCCCCGTGGCCTTGGAGCCTTGCGTTGGTGTTCCCTCGAAGCGGAAAGGGTGATGTAGCACAACGGTGGTAAGTATTTCCCTCAGTTTGAGAACCAAGGTATCAATCGAGTGGAGGAGTATCTCAAGATCCCGCACAAACACAAAAGCTTGCTCCCAACGCTATGAAGGGGTTGTCAATCCCTTATAGATTGTTTGCCAAGTGAGAACTGAAAGCAACAAAGTAACAAAGCAAAGTAAAAGCGGAGGTGTAAACGATGGATGTGAATAGACCCGGGGGCCGTAGTGTTTACTAGTGGCTTCTCTCATGAAAGCAAGTAGACGGTGGGTGAACAAATTACCGTCGAGCAATTGATAGAACCGCACAAAGTCGTGACGATATCTATGCAATGATTATATCTATAGGCATCACGTCCAAAACAAGTAGACCGATACTTTCTGCATCTACTACTATTACTCCACACGTCAACCGCTATCCAGCATGCATCTAGTGTATTAAGTCCATAAGAACTGAGTAACGCCTTAAGCAAGATGACATGATGTAGAGGGATAATCTCAAACCAATGATAAAAACCCCATCTTTTTACCCTTGATGGCAACTACTTGATGTGTGCCTTGCTGCCCCTACTGTCACTGGGAAAGGTCACCACATGGTAGAACCCAAAACAAAGCACTTCTCCCATTGCAAGAATCATAGATCTAGTTGGCCAAACAAAACCCAAGACTCGGAGAGACTTACAAGGATATCAAATCATGCATGTAAGAAATCAGCAAAGATTTAAATATATATCACAGATAATTTGATCACAAATCCACAATTCATTGGATCTCGACAAACACACCACCAAAGAAGATTACATAGGATAGATCTCCGTAAAGATCATGGAGAACTTTGTATTGAAGATCCAAGAGAGAGAAGAAGCCATCTAGCTACTAACTACGGACCCGTAGGTCTGAAGTGAACTACTCACGAGTCATTGGAGGGGCGATGATGATGATGAAGAAGCCCTCCAACTCCAAAGTCCCCTCCGGTAGGGCGCCGAGAAGGGTCTCCAGATGAGATCTGGCGGAAATGGAAGCTTGCTGCGGCGGAAAAGTATTTTCGAGGCTCCCCTGGTTTTTTGCTGAATATTTGGGAATTTATAGGCCAAAGACCTAGGTCAGCGGGAGACCTGGGAGGCCACAAGCCTGCCCACCGCCGCCTCCCCCCTGGTGGCAGAGTGGGGGCTTGTGGGATCCCTGGAGCCCACCTGGCTTGGCCCAAAAGCCCCCTGGTCTTCTTCCGTTCGGGAAAAAAATCATTTCGGGGTTTTTCTTCCGTTTGGACTCCGTTCCAAAATCAGATCTGAAAAGAGTCAAAAACACGGAAAAAACAGGAACTGGCACTTGGCACTGAATTAATAAGTTAGTCCCAAAAAAGATATAAAAGGTACATAAACAACCAAAGAAGACAAGAGAACAGCGTGAAACCATCAAAAATTATAAATACGTTTGAGACGTATCAAGCATCCCCAAGCGTAACTCCTGCTCGTCCTCGAGTAGGGAAGTGATAAGAATGAATTTTTGATGCTTTCATGCTACCTAGCATAGGTGTCCTTTGTAATTCCGCTTATGTGACGTGAATGTTCAGATCCATTAGATTCAAAACAATAGTTTGCTATTGACGTGGAAACAATAATAATTCAAGCAAACTAGCAAGGTAATCATGAACTTTCAAAATAACAAGGCCAAAAGAAAGTTATCCCTACGAAAGCATATAGTCTGGCTATGCTCTATCATCATTGCACAACGAATTTAAATCATGCACAACCCCGGTATTGTCCAATTAATTGTTTCACACCTTTACTTTCTCAAACCTTTTCAACTCTCACGCAATACATGAACGCGAGCCATGGTTATAGCACTATAGATGGTGTGGAATGTAGTGGAGGTTGCAAGACAAAAATGGAGAAGATAGTCACATTAACTAGGCATATCAATGAGCTGTGGAGATGCTCATCAACAGATATCAATGTGAATGAGTAGGGATTGCCATACAAATGATGCACTAGAGCTACGAGTATGTGAAAGCTCTTAAAGAAAACTAGTGGGTGTGCATCCAACTTGCTTGCTCACGAAGACCTAAGGCAATTTTGAGGAAGCCTATCATTGGAATATACAAGCCAAGTTATATAATGAAAATTTCCCACTAGCTATATGGTGGTGACAAAACGAGAGACTCTCAATCATGAAGATCATGGTGCTTAATATGCACAAGTGTGGAAAAAGTGGTAGCATTGTCCCTTCTCTCTTTTTCTCTCGTTTTTTTATTTGGTGGGCTCTTTGGCCTTTTTTTGGTGGGATTCTTTGGCCTCTTTTATTTCCTCACATGGGACAATTCTCCATTAATGATGATCATCACACTTTCAACTCAAAACTTAGAGCAACTATGACTCTAAATGGAATGCCTTCGGTAGTGTACCGTGGCAATGATCTAGCATGGCATAGACATCAATGGAAACATCATGCTAGATATCTTACGATCATGCAATGACAATGTAGACGTGGTGGCACATGTCATGGTGGTAGTTGCATGGCAATATATCTCGGAATGACTTTGAAAAAGCCATAGTAGGTAGGTATGGTCGCTGTTTTGAGGGAGGCTAATGGTGGGTTTTTAGCACCGGCTAAAGTTGCACGGCACTAAGAAGATAGTGATGGTGGAAGGTGAAAGTGCATCTAAACCATGGAATCAACATTAGTCATGAAGAACTCATATACTTGTTGCAAAAGTTTTATTAGTAATCGAAACAAAGCATTCAACGCATACTCCTAGGGGAAGGGTTGGTAGGTATAAACCATCGCGCGATCCCGACCGCCACACAAAGGATGACAATCAATAGACTAATCATGCTCAGATTTCATCACATAGCGGTTCACCATACGTGCATGCTACGGGAATCACTAACTTCAACACAAGTATTTCTAGATCCACAACACCTTACTAGCATTACTTTCAATATTACCATAACCACAACTCAAAACTAATTGAGATGAATCAAACTTCTTTAACTATTCAATGCACATGAAGGTGGAAGTTTTCGTATCCCTTTGGATAACTACCCCTTTTGAGACTACTTTAGAAGCATAGATCAACTACCAACCACGCACCGCTGTGCTCTAAAAGATAAAAGTGAAGCACATAGAGCAAAATTATCTAGCTCAAAAGATATAAGTGAAGCACATGTGAGCTGAATTGTCTACCAGAAGATATAAGTGAAGCTCGACAAAATCACGGTGTGTGCATATCTCTCTCTATAGGTGTGCAACAAGGATGATTGTGACACAACAAAAATAAAAGACTCCTACGATACAAGACGCTCCAAGCAAAAACACATAACATGTGGTGAATAAAAATATAGCCCCAAGTAACGTTACCGATGGATTGAAGACGAGAGAGGGGATGCCTTCTCGGGGCATCCCCAAGATTAGGCTTTTACGACATCCTTGAATCTCTTGAGGTGCCTTGGGAATCCCCAAGCTTGAGCTCTTGCCACACTTTATCTCTTTGTCCATAAGAACTTCACCCAAAACTTGAAAATTTCACAAAACGAAACTTAAACAGAAACTTGTGATAACATTAGTACAAGAAAGCAAACCACCACTTCCTTAGGTACTGTAGCAAACTTAAATTCTACTTGTTCTGATGTTGGGTTACTGTACTTTCAATATTCCATGGCTAATACCCCCCGATACTATCCATAGTTTCATCAAAATAAGCAACCAACACAACAAAAAACAGAATCTGTTAACAGCAGACCAGTCTGTAGCAATCTGTATATTTCGTATACCTCTGGTACTTCAAAAATTCTGAACAATTACGACAGTCTGAATAATTTGCGTAGCAATCAACAGCAAAAAGAATCAACTCAAAAGCTCTTACAGAAAAAAATGAAAATTCTTTTCATGAGCAGAAAGTTTGTGTCTTTTCCAGCATGACCAAACGATCATCCCCAAGACTAATCATAACGGTTTTGCTTGGCACAAACGCAAAAAGAAACACAAAAAACACAATCATAACAGAATTATGAAAGTGTGGAAAACACAAAACAGAAAGAAAATGGATAGATTCGTTGGGTTGCCTCCCAACAAGCGCTTTTGTTTAACGCCCTTAGCTAGGCGAAAGGTGATGAAATCACGTATAGTCATCTTTGATGCTCAAACCATAGGTAGCCCTCATCATAGATTCATAAGGCAATCTTATTTTCTTTCTAGGAAAGTGCTCCATGCCCTTCTTTAAAGGAATTGAAATCTAATATTCCCTTCCTTCATATCGATGATAACACCAACAGTCCTTAGGAAAGGTCTACCAAGAATAATGGGACATGAAGGATTGCAATCTATGTCAAGTACAATGAAATCCACGGGCACATAGTTATTATTTGCAACAATAAGAACATCATCGATCCTCCCCATGGGTTTCTTGACAGTAGAATCCGCAAGATGCAAATTAAGAGAACACTCTTCAATCTCATGAAAACCAAGAATATCACATAAAGACTTTGGAATTACGGAAACACTAGCACCCAAATCATACAAAGCATTGCACTCATAGTTTTTGATCCTGATTTTGATAGTAGGTTCCCACTCATCATGAAGTTTTCTAGGTATAGAAACTTCTAGTTCGAGCTTCTCCTCAAGAGATTTCATCATAGCATCTACGATATGCGTGGTAAAGGCTTTCCTTTGGCTATAAGCGTGTGAAGAGTTTGCAATGGATTGCATCAAAGAAATGCATTCAAACAAGGAGCAATTATCATAATTGAATTCCTTGAAATCCAAAGTGGGAGTTTCATTACCACCCAAAATTTTGACTTCTACTCCACTCTCCACACCTTTATCATCAAGATAGGTGGACTCCGAATCATTGGGGCATTTTTCAACCAAAGTGGATTCATATCCAGCCCCTCCATAAGTAGGTTTGACACGCGAAAACAAAGATTCAAGAGGAGACACACCAAGCAGTTTAAGATCTTCGTGATTTGCATCACTAGAACGCACCCTTTTAAACCATTCATGTCTAGCGCGGATTTGGGTGGTTCTTTCTTTGCTCTCATTCATGGAGATACACATAGCTTTCAAAGTTTGAGCGCATCTAACTTTCAAAGCATCAATATCACAAGACATCCTATCAACGCTCTTAGCCAAATCGTCTATTTTGAGTAGTTTTTCCTCTATGGATGCATTGAAAATCTTTTGAGAGTTGATGAACTCTTTGATATTACTCTCTAAATCAGAGGGTAATTTGTTGTGATTTCCATAAGTGTTGCCGTAGGAATTGCCATAATTGTTAGAGGAGTTACTAGGAAAAGGCCTAGGAACATAGTTTCCTCTAAAAGCATTGTTGTTGCCAAAATTGTTCCTACCAACAAAATTCACGTCCAAACTAGCGTTGCTACTCTCAATCAAATAAGATAGTGGCATGTCATTAGGATCTACGGTAGCATTTCTACTAGCAACGAAATTCATCAACTCGTCCATCTTAGCACTAAGCGAGCTAATCTCTTCTATAGCGTGCACCTTTTTGCTAGCACGCGACCTTTCAGTGTGCCACTGAGAGTAGTTGGTCATGATATTGTCTAGGAGTTTTGTAGCGTCTCCTAACGTGATTTCCATGAACGTTCCACCTGAGGCGGAGTCCAAGATATTGCGAGAAGAGAAATTAAAGCCAACGTAAAAGATTTCTATAATCATCCACAAACTCAAGCCATGAGCGGGACAATTTCTAATCATAAGCTTCATCCTCTCCCAAGATTGTGCAACGTGTTCATGATCAAGTTGCTTGAAATTCATGATATCGTTACGTAAGGAGATGATCTTAGCTGGCGGAAAATACTTGGATATGTAAGCATCTTTGCACTTGTCCCAAGAATCGATACTATTTTTAGGCAAAGAAGAAAACCAAGTTTTTGCGCGATCTCGCAACAAGAAAGGAAAAAGTTTCAACTTAATCACGTCATTATCCACATCTCTTTTCTTTTGCATATCGCAAAGCTCAATGAAGGTATTGAGATGGGATGCGGCATCTTCACTAGGAAGGCCAGAGAATTGCTCTTTCATAACAAGATTCAACAAAACTGCGTTGATTTCATACGATTCCGCACTAGTGGCGGGAGCAATCGGAGTACTAATAAAATCATTATTATTAGTGCTCGAGAAGTCGCAAAGTTTGGTGTTTTCAGACATGATGTCTTCAACAAACAAACGAGCACACAAGCAAGCAAGAAAACCGGCAAAGGCAAAAGAAAACGGCGAAGGCGAAAGGCGAATGAAAACGGCAAATGTGAAGTGGGGGAGAGGAAAACGAGAGGCAACTGGCAACAAAAGTAAATGCAAGAGAAGAGTTTGTGAGACCTACTTGGATAGATCTTGATTACTCCTCCCCGGCAACGGCGCCATAAATACTTCTGTTGTCAGCCGTGCTTCCGTTGCAACGGCGCCAGAAATTGTCGTGTTGATGGCACCAGGAATCCTTCAGCTGCGGCTACGCCTTTAGGGACTTCCTAGGCAAGTATGCAAAGGATTTCCCCCGTGGCCTTGGAGCCTTGCATTGGTGTTCCCTCGGAGCAGAAAGGGTGATGTAGCACAGCGGTGGTAAGTATTTCCCTCAGTTTGAGAACCAAGGTATCAATCCAGTGGAGGAGTATCTCAAGATCCTGCACAAACACAAAAGCTTGCTCCCAACGCTATGAAGGGGTTGTCAATCCCTTATAGATTGTTTGCCAAGTGAGAACTGAAAGCAACAAAGTAACAAAGCAAAGTAAAAGCAGAGGTATAAACGATGGATGTGAATAGACCCGGGGGCCATAGTGTTTACTAGTGGCTTCTCTCATGAAAGCAAGTAGACGGTGGGTGAACAAATTACCGTCGAGCAATTGATATAATCGCGCAAAGTCGTGACGATATCTATGCAATGATTATATCTATAGGCATCACGTCCAAAACAAGTAGACCGATACTTTCTGCATCTACTACTATTACTCCACACGTCGACCGCTATCCAACATGCATCTAGTGTATTAAGTCCATAAGAACAGAGTGACGCCTTAAATAAGATGACATGATGTAGAGGGATAATCTCAAACCAATGATAAAAACCCCATCTTTTTACCCTTGATGGCAACTACTTGATGTGTGCCTTGCTGCCCCTACTGTCACTGGGAAAGGTCACCACATGGTAGAACCCAAAACAAAGCACTTCTCCCATTGCAAGAATCATAGATCTAGTTGGCCAAACAAAACCCAAGACTCGGAGAGACTTACAAGGATATCAAATCATGCATGTAATAAATCAGCAAAGACTTAAATATATATCACAGATAATCTGATCACAAATCCACAATTCATTGGATCTCGACAAACACACCGCCAAAGAAGATTACATAGGATAGATCTCCGTAAAGATCATGGAGAACTTTGTATTGAAGATCCAAGAGAGAGAAGAAGCCATCTAGCTACTAACTACGGACCCGTAGGTCTGAAGTGAACTACTCACGAGTCATTGGAGGGGCGATGATGATGATGAAGAAGCCCTCCAACTCCAAAGTCCCCTCCGGCAGGGCGCCGGGAAGGATCTCCAGATGAGATCTCGCGGAAACGGAAGCTTGCGGCGGCGGAAAAGTATTTTCGCGGCTCCCCTGGTTTTTTGCGGAATATTTGGGAATTTATAGGCCAAAGACCTAGGTCAGGGGGCGGCCAGGGAGGCCACAAGCCTGCCCACCGCCGCCTCTCCTGGTGGTGGAATGGGGGCTTGTGGGCTCCCTCGAGCCCACCTGGCTTGGCCCAAAAGCCCCCTGGTCTTCTTCCGTTCGGGAAAAAATCATTTTGGGATTTTTCTTCCGTTTGGACTCCGTCCCAAAATCAGGTATGAAAAGAGTCAAAAACACGGAAAAACAGGAACTGGCACTTGGCACTGAATTAATAAGTTAGTCCCAAAAAAGATATAAAAGGTACAAAAAACAACCAAAGAAGACAAGATAACAGTGTGAAACCATCAAAAATTATAGATACGTTTGAGATGTATCAGGCACCAATAGTGGAATCACGACATCTTGCATTGTGTGAGGGCGTGAGGAGAATATGGTGGCCCTAGTGGCTTCTTGGGGAGCATTGTGCCTCCACATCGCTCCAACGGAGACGTACTTCCTGTCAAAGGGAAGGAACTTCGGTAACACATCCTCGTCTCCACCGGTTCCACTTGCAGTTATCTCTTACCTTTACTTTGTACTTATTATTGTTGTGGTGTATTCCTTGCTGGCACTTGTTGTCCCTGTTGTTAGCATCATATAGGTTGCTCACCTAGTTGTTCATATAGAGAACCTTTTGTTGCTAACCCTAATTTGTTAAGACAAGCTAATAATTGGTAGTTGCCTATTCACCCCCCCTCTAGTCAACCATATTGATCCTTTCAACTCTACTCTCTAAAGTCATTGTCACTGTACTCTGAGCCTCACATGTTGAAACACTGACCCTGTGAGTAGATATAGAAGAGTTTGAAAAGATGAGCATCACAAAACAAAGACATTTTGCAAAAACTGAACTCAAAATCTCAGTTTCAGAATTTTGGAAAGCGGGTTTCGGTTCCACCATGTTTTAATTTTCGGAGCATCCGAGACTTACTTTCTCATTTAACACAGACGTGGTCACCTTTTCGGTCTCACCAAGAAAGTTCTCAGAAACCCTAAAATCCAAATCGGCCGGACCGATTTGTTTGCACTCGGTGACACCCATACGCACTTGGCGAAGCTCTAAACCTAGATTTCTCCGTTCGACTAATATAAAGGAGCTATTTTGTGGATGGATGATTTGCAAACATTGGCAAGAGTGTGAACAAAACCTAATGCACAAGATTCAAAGGAATGAGTGCACAAGAGGCCAAAATCTTACCCTAATCCGGTGAAGATTTCATGATGGTGACGATGGCGGGGATGATTGTCATCGACAGTGATGGAATCCTACGGCGAGAGCGCACGGGAGGCCAGGAAGAAGTTTGAAGACGCGAGCGGTGGCAACATAGGGATGTGGGAGGCTGAGGGATTGAAGAAATTTTACAAGTTGGGGTCCATGGGAATATATACCCTCCTGATGTCGGTGACACCGATTCCAGAATTTTGGTGCCACCGTGTTTCTTAACTTCTAGAGGACATGAAAACTCGGTGAGGCCGAGATTATAAAATCGGTGGTACTAAGGTTCAAATACCAGATCAACCCTAGTGCTTCACTGGAACCGAGTTTGTGGAGTTGGTTACACCGAGTGGCACATGGGATGTTTTGGAAGTCAGCTCTTGTCAAAACGGAACTATGAGTGCTCCTCACACAAAGGGTGTGAAAAGGTGCTTGCTCAAATTTTGTGATGAAGCATGAATAGAATTTGAGACGATAAAGCACAAATAGCTAGAGGGGGTACCTAGGCACTCGTGTACATCCAATTGGCCAAAGAAAGTGAAAGCCAAATAACAACAATTATATGTCCTCTAATGAGTAAAATATGCATACCAACATGCTAACGCAATAAGATGTCAAATAAAACATGGCAAATATGCACAACCACTCTAGTATCTACCAAGCACTTTGGCGATGACGAAGTCGTCTATATATGAGTATATTGACTTAGGAGCCAAGTAAGAATACTTGATCATAGGTCATACTCATCGTTTAAGCACAAGTTAGATTGTCGCTTTACATAAAGCTTTCAATCTGTTCACATCTTAAGAGATGTTTTGAATCAATTCTTAGAGTAAAGTTTCCCCTTGATGTGACATACCCCCTAAGAGGTACAAACTAACCTTGGGTTTTGTCGTAGAAGACTTCATGTGGGTGATGCTGTTGTGTATGCTCATAGTTCATGAAGATCATCTGGAGTTGGGATCTATCCTTGTTGTTTTGTACTCTTCTCACCTACATGGGTTAGTCCCACACAAGGAACAAATACAAGGATATCTATGGCATGGAGTGAAACACATGTAGTATGATGTCCCTTGATTCGTTAGTTACCTTGTACCTTTCACACCTATGAGGGAATGTGTGACTCCTTGAAGTGTTGCATAAGGTTAAAGTTGATTGCATTAGTTCTTGCCAAAAATGAATGTGAGTGAATTTTGTTGGCGGAGTCACCCCTCAAGAACTTCTTCAGTCCTTATTCTTTGGGACCCACATAAACTTGATGATGATCCTTGGAGTTGAGGTAGCCTTGATGAAGTAGAGCTAGTGGTGGCCTTGGGAACACACTTGACCATGGTGTGGGATTCTTCTTCAAATCAGTAAATGTCCTCTTGAAGCTTTTCCTTTCCCTTGAGTTTGTGGTCTTGTGGTGGAAGGTCATCTTGAGCATTTATTCCCTAGGTGAGAGTAGGGTCATACTTCTCCTTTTGGGGAACAAACTTTGTCTTGGGGTATTGACCTTCTACCCATTCAACTCCATTGACATCGAAGTAGCCAATGCCTTGGTTCTTCCGGTGTCCTCCATGCTTGTGTACAATCTCCTCAAATTGCTTACTTCCGGCAAGACACTTGTAGACACCTTTCTCTATAATCTATTTCAACAAATTGTTTTCTTTCTCAAGTGTAACTTGGCTAAGAGAATCATTAGTGGAATCAATAGATTACAAAAAACAACATCATTGGATTTACCATTAGTGTTGTTGTTACTAGATGAAGAACCTTTCTTGCCTTTATTACTAGTTTTCTTAAGTTTAAATTGAGGAACAAAAGTAGACAAGAGTAGTCGTGTGGCTAGATAAGAAGAACTCTTCTATTAAAGATCATCATTGATAGCTTTAAGAAACTCATGCTCTTCCTCTAAATTTAGCCTCTCGAAGCATAGCTTCTAATGAGTCCTTACAAGCTCTCTATGATCTTTGAGAGTAGATTCATGAGCTAGCTTGAGAGTGTTCAATTCTTTAGTTAGACGCTCAATCTCATTATCATCATCACATGACTTATCTTGACTAGCATGATTATTATCAAGTTCATTTTGACTAATATCACTAGTTTTATCAAAGAGCAAGTCATCATCTCCGAGTAAGTCATCCTCATCACTATTAAAGTCAAAGTACTTGGGGGTGTGATACCTTGGGGCCTTTAGCCATGAAACAACTCCCACTTCCTTCATTTTGTGAATCAAACACGTCATAGGAATTGGAGGATACGAGTGCTAGCATGGCAACACTTTCATCTTGACTATAGTCACATTCGGAGTGACAGCTTCTCTCAAATTGGTTGTCAGATTCGGAGCCGGAAACCCAGTCACCAACATGAGCTTGATGTCTTCTTCCTCTGTAGCTTTTGGTGTACTTGTCCTTCTCTCCGATTCCTTGCTTCTCCAAGATGGTCTTTGTTCATAGAGATCTTCTCTACTCCTCTCTCTATGAGGTGACTCATATCTTGAGCTTCTTCTTCTAGGTGACTCTTCTCTCTCTTGTGGGGGCCATGCACTTATTGGAGTAGTGTCCGGGTCTTCCACAATTGTAATAATTTCGTTCATGACTAGACGAACGCTTCTCTTCATATCTTGAGTTGGAGCTTCTCTCTTTGCCTCTACTCTTGTAGAGCTTGTTGAATTTCTTGACCACGAGGCTTATCTGTTCATTGGTAACAAGGTTGTCGCTTGAGGTAGCGGGAGTGCCGCTTGAAGCTTTGTATGCACCGCTTAACTTGTTATGAATCCATTCTTCGTATTTGAGTGACATCTCATGAGCAACAATCCTTCCAATGACTTCCTTTGGCTTGACATTTGTAGTTTGGCATAATTTGGATCAATGTGCACATGATGTCATACTTTCCATCCAAGGCTCCAAGGAACTTCTTGATGATGAATTTGTCAGTCACCTCTTCGCTTCCTAAGTCGGTAATCTCATTTGTGATGAGAGCAAGCCTAGAGTACATTTTCGCGACTCCTTCACCATCCTTCATCTTGTACTTATCAAGTTGACTTTGTAGCACATACAACATAGATTCCTTGACGAATTTGATACATTCATGCATATCAACAAAAGCATCCCAAATTTCCTTTGCATTCTCAAGATGGCTAATCTTGTTGAACTCTTCAGGGCATAGGCAGTTGAATAGAATGTCGCATGCTTGAGCATTGTATTGCAACATCTTCAATTCTTCCACGTTCGCTTCATGATCCGATTCCTTTCCATCCCCAAACAATTAACCTTGCAACCCAACACGAACAACAAACCAAACAACAGTGTTATGACCAATAATATGCATTTGCATTTTATAATTCCAACTAACAAAGTTTGTACCATCAAAATATGGACCTCTATGGTGCTAATTTCCCTCACTATACACCATACTCTCCTAGGTTGTGAAACCAATGCAATGGAGACTAAAGCTATGATACCACTTGTAGGGTCAAAAGTATGTCTAGAGTGGAGTGATTAGGCTACTTGACCAGATAAAAACCTTGCTTTTTCAGAGTTTTAGTTGTGGGCAAGTTTTAGCAATTGTGGCAAGTCAAGCAACCCTACACATGCAAGCATAAGAGTATAGCAGCGGAAATTAGAAACATGCACATATAAGTAGAGGGTAGGGATAGGAAGATCAAACGCAAAGATGACATGAAGATTTTTGGCCTTTTTCCATCCATGTTGATGGAGACTTCAACCCACGGAGGGTAACGGCCGCGAGAGTCCATGGAGGTCTCCACCCACAAATGGTCCACGGAGAAGCAACCTTGTCTATTCCATCATGGCTTAAGTACATGAAGGACTAGGCTCACCCGGGGTAGATCTTCATGAAGTAGGCGATCTCCTTGCCCTTACAAACTTCTTGGTTCAACTCCAGACACGAATACGGAGGCTCCCAAGCGACAACTAACCAATCTAGGAGACACCACTATCCAAAACGTAATAGATGTGGTAGTATGATGAACTCCTTGCTCGCGTGCTTCAAAAGATAGTCTCCTCAACACACAATCACTCTCTCACAGATTTGGCTTTGGTAGAAGAGATTGATTGGTTCGAAAGAAACTTGGGGAGTCTAGAAATCAATATCCATATCGTAGGAATGGAATATCTTGATGTGAACACATGAGAAGGTGGTTCTCTCTCAGAAAATGGATATGACAAGTGTTGGTTCATTCTAAGCGTTTTCTCTACAAATGAGAGGCATGGGGAGGGGTATATATAGGCATCTCCAAAAATCCAACCGTTACAACATTATTTCCCAACTCGATGTAACCGAAGTAAAAACCCGGTTGCACTGACTAGTGCATAATGTAGCAACTTTTGGCGTTTCGGTGAGACCGATATATAAATCTTGGTCGGTCAAATTTTGGGTGACCTAGATAGCTAAGAAAACTCGATGACACCAATTTGCTAAAATGTAGATTCTGATTTTAATAAAATGACATCAGAAGGTTTGTCATTGTTTTTGGTTGCACCGAAATTGGACTTGGTAGTACCGAGATTCTAGGTTTTGGCTCTGGATCTGTCTAGGGTAAAACTCGCTAGGGCCTAATGGAAAAAGTTGGTGGCATTGAATTTTGACTTTAGGGTTTGGACAGAATATTTGTGGGAGAATTTCATGAGTATTTTTCGTGGCTAATCTGTAAGCACTTGAGCAACCAAATCATCATAGTCACCTCATCCCCTTTTAATAGTATTGGCTTTCCTATGGACTCAAGTGTGATTTCTCACAAAAATGTAAAATGTAGAGTGTTGAAGCTTGTTGCCAATAGATGTTCCTTGCATCCAGGGGATCTCCACACAATCCTTAGCCAATCCATTCATTGAACTTTCCTGAAATATAATAGGCATAATCATTAGTCCAATGAAATATATGTTGTTATTAATGACCAAAACCTACTAGGGAGAAGTTCTACTTTCAGTTTCATGCTATGATTAGTTTTATATCAATTCTTCTTTCGTAGTTGCGGATGCTTGCGGAAGGGAGTAATCATAAGTTGGTCGCTTGTTCAAGTAAGAACAACACCTTAGCACCGGTCCACCCACATATCAAATTATCAAAGTAGCGAACGTGAATCAACTCAAACATGATGAACATGACAAGATAGAAATTCCCATTTGTCCTTGGAAGCACTTGCTTCATATAAGAGTACTTTCACGCCCATCCTTTGCTATAAAAAGGATTAGGATATCTTGCTGCACAATTGTTACTATTGTTACTTGTCACTTGTTACAAATTACCTTGCTACAAAACCCTCTATTGCTGTTACTCACAACACTTGCAGAGAATACCTTGTTGTAACTGCTTATCATTTCCTTTTTCTCCTCATTGGGTTAGATACTCTTACTTATCGAAAGGACCGAGATTAATCCCCTATACTTGTGGGTCATCAATGTGCCGAAGAGAGGCTCGCCCATAGTGGTGTATGGGGGAGCAATCAACTAGTCTTCATTGAGCCAACGCAATCAAAAAAGGTGGTCCAACTTGAGGAAGTCAAGATCATCATCATCTAGCTCAAGTGGACTATGTGCAAGGAAAAGGGTTTCCATTGATAGATTTTCTATTTTACCGGTCTAATGGTTGTAGTTTGGAGACCGGGTCATAGGATCGAATGTCATACTATCAATGGGGGTTCTCAAGTGAGTAGCTTGATCGTATCGTTCGTAGAAAGCTCAAACCATTGCGTCATTGCATCATCTTTCTTGGTTCTTGTTTGGTGTTTCCCCATGTGAGTTTTGGAGCTTATGGTATTCTTCATGACAAGCTCAAGTTCATTGAAAATGGATTTCGTATGCATCTTCCTTGTGTTTTCGGTGTTGGAGATTTTGCCGGATCATATTTGAGAAGGTCATCTTCCTTATCCTTGTGGCCTTTATTCTTCATTGCTTGTTCTTAATATAGCTCTTGTCATCCTTGATACATCTCCAACGTATCTACTTCTGCAAACACTTTTGCTCTTGTTTTGGATTCTAATTTGCATGATTTGAATGAAACTAATCTGGACTGACGATGTTTTCAGCAGAATTACCATGGTGTTGTCTATGTGTAGAAATAACTGTTCTTGGAATTGGATGAAACTTTTTGGAGATTTTTTGGGAATATATAGGAAATATCGGAGCAAAGATCTACTGGAGGGGGGCCACCTGTGGTTGCCAAGCCAATAGGGCACGGCCACCCCTGGGCTCACCATGATGGCTTGGGGCCACTTCATGTCTCCATAGACCCTAATTACAGTCCTATAAATTCCTATTCGAGAGAGAAAAAATAATAAAGAAGTTTTCACCGCGTTCTAAGAAATAGCCTCCGCCACCTCCCGTTCCTCATCACGAGGGCTGATCTGGAGTCCGTTTGGGGCTCCGGAGATGGGGATTCATCGTTGTTGCCATCACCAAACCTTCTCCATCAACACCATTGTGATGCTCACCATTGGGAGTGAGTAATTCCTTTGTAGGGTTGCTGGACAGTGATGGGATTGGATGAGATTTGTCATGTAATTGTGTTATTTTGATAGGGCTTGATGCCTAGTATCCACTATGTTGTGAGATTGATCTTGCTATGATTTTGCTATGCTTAATGATTGTCACTAGGGCCCGAGTGCCATGATTTCAGATCTGAACCTATTATGTTTCCATGAATATGAGAGTGTTTTGGATCCTGTCTTACAAGTTGTATGCACCTATTACATGTCATGATCCGCATACCCCAAGGTAACAATAGTTTGGATTCTTTTCGGTGACTCACGTAGTTTGAGGAGTTCGTTTATTCACTATGTGCAATGCTTTGTTTTGGTTCTCTATTAAAAGGAGGCCTTAATATATCTTAGTTTTCTTATGCACCCCACTACCATAGGAGGGTAGGACAAAAGATGTCATGCAAGTTATTATTATAAGCATGTATGAGTGTATACGGAATACATGCCTACATTACATTGATGAATTGGAGTTAGTTCTATGTCGCTCTAGTATCTAACACTTACTTGATGAATGTTATCCCCTAAATATGCTTACCATCACAGATCCAAATGCCTACGTTTTTCATATACTGAATCTTGCTAAGTTACTATTATTGTTGCTATTGTTACATCACTACAAAAATGTTGTTGTTACCATTGTCGTTACTACTACTATTTTGTTGTGTTATTAAAACTTATGCTACAAAGAGATATCTCAGGTGTTGTTGAATTGATAAATCAAATTCTAAGACCAATAAATAGTCTGTGGCTTCCCTTGCGTAGAATCAATAAATTATGGTGAAATACTATCCATGAAGACTGTTGCGACCCCCTATACTTGCGGGCCATCAAGACATTTATATGGCGCTGTTGTCGGGGAGCATATATCTATTTATTTTGTTCACATGAGGATACCCAATTGTCGCTATGAAGAATTTGAAAGATACCAGAACCAAGATCATACCCTCTAAAATGAGGGGAGGTAAGGAACTGCCATCTAGCTCTGCTTTTGATTCACCTACTATTTTGAATCGACTTATGACACGACCACTTACTGTTCTTTCTGATATGTCGCAAGTACTTGATGATGCTAATTTTGAATTTCATGAAACTCATGACGATGACGATGCTATGCTTGATAAAACTAAAATTATGCCACTTGGTGAATTACTTGTTGCTCATATTGCTAGATCTATAGAAATTGAAAATGTTGAAACTGATGAAAACTATGAATCGCCTATTATGCGTAGCTCTCCTAATAGATATGATTTTCCTGAAGTACGTGAGGGTTATGTTATGGATGGGTATATAGCTAGAGACTTCCTTTTTTGCAGTGATAGATATGATTTGAGAAAACTACGATGTAATCTGAGAGAAAAATCTATGATGGAGAAAATGAAACATGATCATGATTTCCTACTTCTCCTGTATGCTTTACTGATAAGGATTATGAATTTTCTATTGATCCCGAGTTAATTACCATAGAAGAATATGATCCTTTTCATGGCTATGAAACTGAAACTGTTGTGGAACACCTTACCAAGCTCCATGATATAGCTACTCCGTTTTCTCACGAGGAAAAGATGTGTTATTACTATATACTTAAGCTTTTTTTTCTCACTAAAATATGATGCTAAAAGATGTTTTCTTAGCCTTGCTCCTATTTGTGTGCTTAGCCTCCAGAATATGATCTGTTACTTCTCTGGGGGATCATGCTCATAAGAAACAAGCTGCTTTACACGAAATATTTAACTTTGTGCAAGTTGAAGAAGAGAATCACGCTCAAGCTTGGGGGAGGCTTCTCTGGCTACTTAAAGCTTTTCCTGACCATCCTCTTAAGAAAAATGAAATACTTGATATATTTTATAATGGACTAACCAATACTTCTAGGGACTACCTAGATAGTTGTGATGGTTGTGTTTTTAGGAAAAGAACTATTGGACAAGCTGAAGAACCATTAAATAAATATTCAGAAATGTTGATGATTGGACACTTCCTGAATCACCACTTGGACCTATCCAAAAGAAGAGACGTATTCTATTCCTCAGTCCGTAAGATATGCAAGAAGCCAATATATCTATGAAAGAAAAAATATTGAATATGAAGATGTTAAGAACCTACTATCTAGTGAAGAAGTATATTAACTTGATATCCCTACAAAGGTAGTAGAGATAAATTATCTCCGCCGATTCGATAAAAGTGATATATGTTACACTAAAACTCCTAGTAATGCATGGATGAATTTGGTAACAACAATGGTAAGCAAGAACATTTTAATAATTATGTTAACGATTAATTACAATGAAACACTACGATGATTGATCGCTTGAGTGGCTTAATGTTTAGAATTGCTAATGATGTTAAAGGTGTAGGTACACATGCTTTCATTGTTCATACTCAACTAGACCAAGTTGCTAAATGACAAAATGATTTGCTTGCTAAAATGAATGATAATATGAATGATATTGCTATTAGAGTAATGACTAGAGGGGGTAGAATGACTTGAGAACCTCTCTTTCCTAAAGTTCACCCTAAGATAATTGAACAAGATTCTCAGAGAATTAATGATGTTGCACCTACTCCATCTAAAAAAAGAAAAAAAAGAATGATAGGACTTTGCATACTTCTAGTGAACCCGTTAAAGAAAACCCAGCGAGAATCATAATGATGTTTATGTCTCTGATGTTGAGACACAACTTGGTAGTGAACATTCACCTAGTGATAATGATAATGATAATAATGATGTTCACGTCGATGCTCAACTAGATAATAATAAAGAACCTAATAACAATGTGGAAGTAGAACCTGCTCAAGATCTTGATAACCCACATCTTAAAATAAATGTTATGATAAGAGAGACTTTGTTGCCACAAAACATGGTAAAAAAAGAGAGCCATGGGTTCAGAAACCCATGCCATTCTATCATAAGCCTTCTAATAGTAAGGATGAGGAGGATTTTGAGCGCTTTGCTAAAATGCTCAGACCTGTCTTTTTCTGCACTCGTTTGACTGATAATTTGAAGATGCCTCCTTATGCTAATTATATGAAAGATACTATTACAAATAAAACAAAGATACCTGAAACGAAAATTGCCACCATGCTTGCCAATTATTCTTTTGATGGTGGAGTGCCTAAAAAGTTGGGAGATCCGGGTATACCCATAATACCTTGTTCCATTAAACGAAGTTATGTTAAAACCGCTTTTATGCGATCTAGGAGCTGGTGTTAGTGTTATGCCTTTCTCTTTATATGAAAGACTTGGTTTGAATAAGCTTACACCTATTAAATATCCTTGCAAAAGTGTCACGCCCAAGATGCGACCCTATACTCAATTTGGCACGAAGGCCTCGTCAGGGATAGAAGCGCATCTCGTCGTGTCGCAAGAATGGATATCGTTACAAGTACATGTACTGAAAAGAAGAGATATATATATAGAATTGGCTTACACTCGCCACAAGCTACATCAGTGTCACATCAGTATATTACATAATCATCAAGAGTAAGAGCAGGGTCCGACTACGGACGAAAACAAATGAGAAAAATAAGAACGACATCCATCCTTGCTATCCCAGGCTGCCGGCCTGGAACACATCCTAGATCGATGATGATGAAGAAGAAGCAACTCCAAATGAACAATCAACGCGCTCGCGTCAAGTAACCTTTACATGTACCTGCAACTGGTGTTGTAGTAATCTGTGAGCCACAGGGGACTCAACAATCTCATTTCCAAAGGTATCAAGACTAGCAAAGCTCAATGGGTGAGGTATGGTTAAGTGGTGAGGTTGCAGCAGCGGCTAAGCATATATTTGGTGGCTAAACTTACGAGTACAAGAAATAAGAGGGGGAAGATCTACACATAACGAACGTGAACTATAGATGATCAAATGAATGATCCTGAACACCTACCTACGTCAGACATAACCCCACCGTATCCTCGATCGGAGAAGGAACTCACGAAGGAGACAGTCACGGTTACGCACACAGTTGGCAGATTTTAATTAAGTTAACTTCAAGTTATCTAGAACCAGTGTTAAACAAAGTTTCCACTTTGCCACATAACCGCGGGCACGGCTTTCCGAAAGATTTAACCCTGCAGGGGTGCTCCAACTAGTCCATCACAAATTACCACAAGCCGCATAGAAATCCTCAATCACGAAGCTCGCGATCTCGTCAGATTCCCTAGTGGAAAACCTCAACTCTGAGATTACCCAAAGCATCACCGGAATCCCGATGCACAAGATATCTCGTCAAAGGTAAAACTAATCCAGCAAGGCTGCCCGGCGTGTCAACGATCCCGATAGGATCCGCGTATCTCGTTCTCAGGACACGACGGATGGAACTAGCTATGAGTGCCAAACCTCGAGTTTCCTCGCGGTGGCCCCGCAGGTAGTCCGTTTGGGACCAACACCATCAGCACTGGCCCCCCTGTTTATGTAAAATTACTCCTCGGGTAGCGCTAACTCCCTATGCATTTCAGTGTTATCAATTTATTATGTTGGGCAAATGTAAAACCAATGTTGGGCCTTGCCAGACCAGCTTTAATCTAAAACTAATTATCAAGGGGGTCCCATAGCAACCCCGATCGTGTTAGGAGCGCTCAATTATGGAACATAACACCGGTAGCCAAAACTAAGGGGTAAAGGTGGAACAAAACACCAGGCTAGAAAGGCCGAGCCTTCCACCTTTTACCAAGTATATAGGTGCATTAAATTAAATAGCATTTAATATGGTGATATGACAAGGGACCCATGTTATCACATGGAAGCAACTGCACCTGCAACTAGCAACGCTAACAACATGGTTAAGCAAGCGGTAACATAGCCAATCAGTGGTTTGCTAGGTTGAACAGGTTGAAGGTTTTCATGGCATTGTTGAGAGGCTGATATTTAACATGTGGTAGGCGACGAGACATAAACAGTAGAAACGGTAAAACTAGCATGGCTATGATAGTAATGGTATCTGGGGAAATGGTCATCTTGCCTGAGATCCCGCTTGGAAGAAGAATGACTCCGTGAAGCAGACGAACCGACGTAGTCGAACGGGGCCTCACATCTGACACGCTTGCGGAACTCTATCGAGACGGGGAAAACCGGAAACAAGCATCAACACACGATATTTCACCACACAATGCACAACACAAATGATGCATGAGCAGCTGAATACATGTAAGTCACGGCATGACAATTCACACAATCAAACACTACACATTAAATGAAGTTCAATATGCAACGAGTTGTATATTGACGAAACTCCACGTTTATTTATTTAGTTCTATCCCGATTAGATACACGGCAATATTAAATTTTTCGGACTTAGTGAAAATTACACCTCAAGAAAGTGCAGTCTTTGATCTGAAGCCATATTGACAGCAGCAAAACCTATAGCTACAGGACTCTAGATGGCATGAAAATTTACAGCATGCTAGAGAAACACAAGGGGTACAACTAACTCCATTGGACCAACCTCAAAAGAGCTACAGATCACAAGATACAAGCAAGACAAGACAACAACAAAATATAACAGATCCCAGACTTTGAAATATTTCAGCTCCTCCAAATCAGCACTATTTCTAGCAACTTGAGAGCAAGCAAATCACACCTAAACATGCATTTCTATTGCAACCAAAAATACCAGGGGCTAGTCTAAACACCCAAGAACAACTCCCTAGTTGACAACTCCGTCAAACGAAGCACGGAATAAATCCTACGAAATAAACAAAAGGGCATCACGGCAAAATATCGCGCGAACTAACTTGCTCTAATGCTAAAACTAATTGCACAGAAAAATCCCATGGATTTTTCTACCCCGGAAACATATAAAATATGTGGGGTTGCAACACAAAATAATGCCACACATAAATGCGAGAAAATAACCTATACGTGGGAAAATAAATTAGCGGCAATTCCCTACACGTAAAAATACGAGTGACCGCTCTAAAATACATGGAAAAATGATTCCTCAAACATGGGCATTTCTAATACGGCATACGAGCAACCCGGACTTGCGCGAAAAAATATACGGGCAATTAAACTATTGAGACAGCACGCAAAACTAGGCATTAGGCACACTAAACTACAACAAACAAATATGCAAGTTGTGAAATCGTGTTCTACTCGCAAAACTACCCCAAAACCATATAAAATACGCCTCGATCCGACTAACGGTTGATAAACTACGAGCGTTTGAAAAACAAGCATTTTTCTGAAACTACTAAAATCCATAGGAATTAAATAAATCCCTATGGGTCAAATCCCTCCTATCGGGCCTAACAAAGGCATGGGCGCAACTTAGCATCATATCGCTCGGCGGGGAATAGGCAGGGAGGCGCTCACCTAGGCCACTTGGGCCGGGGCGGATCTGGACCAGGGAGGCATTGGGGAGTGGGCCTGGCCGGCGCGGGGTGGAGTTGGGCCGCGGCACAGGCGCTGGCCCACGAGGTGGTCAACGGGCAGCGCACGAGCGAGGGCTTAGTCCTCCTCGTTCTCCCGAGCGGAACTGCTGGCGGCGGCGAGATACGACGGGGCCGGCGACCTCCAACGAGGCGAGGGAGGCGAGGGGCGGCGCGGATGCCCTGATCTGGGCAGCATCCACCCATTCCTGGCGGCGGTGGCCGGCGATGGGCTCTAAGAATGACGGGGAAGGCGCGGGGTGGCGGCTGCTGCTGTTGCGGCTGTTCACGTCGGCCATGGCGGCGAGATCTGAGGCGGCGGCGGCGGATCTGGCTGGCCGGAGGTGGCAGAAGGGCTGGTGCTCCGGCTAGGGCTCCGGCTGCTGCAGGACTGTGGGGCGAGGGGCTCGGGAGGAGCTACGGGAGTCTGCGGGCATGGCAGAGCTCCTGTGGTCGCCCGGACATGTCCGATTTGACCACAGACATGTCCGTTAGGTGGGGATTTGGGGCTATGTGAGCCCTATATCTGAGATCTGAGGGATGGGAAAGAATAGGGAGGCTAGGGCTGCGGGATTTGATGGGTTTGGGCTAGATGGTGGAGTTTTTGAGGGGGTGGCTGCAAAAATGGCTAGGGGAAACCCTAGTGAAGTGAGAGGGTCTCTCTAGGGGGGTGATACTTATATAGGGTTGGTCTCTGGTCGGGTGGACCTGGTCCGTACGATCGCGATCCGATGACCACGAACGGAGGAAGTGGCTAGGTGGCACTACCAACCTGTGTAGACGGGCTAAGTAGGGGAGAGAGGGAAATAGTCCGGCGCGGCAACAGGATTTGAAACACCGGCACACTTCTGACGATAGACCGAATATGGTGCCGCTACGGTCGACCGTTCGGGTACCAGACGGACTCCGATCGCGACGAAATTCGACAGGCGGCCTAGCTAGAACTAATGGCGACCGCATGCCAAGTTTCTCCCCAATCAGAGAAAGTTTTACGCACACTTTTAAAAACAGGGATTTGACGATGTCGTGGGCGCGTGCGAGTGCGGTCCGACTCAGAACAGACAACGACGAGAACCGGCAACTACTAACGGATGCAAGTTTGAAAACTGGTGGCAACGGAGATGCCGATGCAATGCAGATGATGCGCATGATGCGATGATGATGCGACAAAAGAAAATAGACACACAACGAAAACGGAAAGAAAAGGGGAATCTTCTGGAACGTCGGCATCGGGCTGTCACAACTCTCCTACACTACAAGAGGATCTCGCCCCGAGATCCAAGAATGAAAGGGGGGAGGATGAGAAAGAACAAGAGGTAAAAAATTAGTCGCTTCTTTGACAAACGATTGAAACCAACGATCCTTGAAGGTTGCAAAGAGATGAGGAATGATATGAGAAGGAAGCAAGAATTCACGGAAAATTTCGGCAGCACTTCGGTAGGAAAATGGGACAAAAAATTCGATAAGAATAGAGAATTAGACAATATTCACAACAAACAAGTAAATAGAACAAGGGAACACCATGATCTTGATAGAACAACATAATAGACCCAAAAGAGCAACATCGCAATGCCTCCGGAACAAGAGAATATGAACTAGCTCAAGCGGAAGAAGAGAATGAAGAAAAGAATGACAACTATCATCACAATAGGATTGAAGAACCTCCGGACAGAGAATTGACGTAGTGGTTGGAAAACCCAACAACAAAAACAAGATACTAGTGGTCTTATGAAAATCATCTCAACAAATATGAGGTGACAACCAACCACTAAAAGAAACAAGGAATGATTGGGAGAAACAAGATATGGACAATCTTACACCAAGAGGATGCATTGAGAACTTAGATTAAAGAGAAGCACCATGATAGCACAATCCATAGGAAAAGCTTTAGGAGAAATCCAAACCAAGATAGCTCAATGAAGAAACCATGGGTTGCAAATATCTCATGATCATAGAATTGGTGGGTTTAATTATCTCACACTTGAAAGGAAAACTCTTCGAGACTCCTACACTAACAAGAATGCTATAATACGACCTCAAAGGCTAAAGGAAGAACAAAGCATTGGAAATGCAAGAGAAATAATAGTTGAGGGACTCCAACAGAATCTTGAAGAACACCTGAGAATGGATTGAAACCTTGATGAACCACCATGACGGACCTCCGTATACAAATGAATGATGCAACGATATGGAGGTAGAAAAGAATCAGATTATGACCTTGCCAAGATTTAGATGAAGCTTCACAAAGAGATGCTTGATAAAACTTGGAACTATGGAAAAGAAAAGTTAAGAACACTTGAGAAAAGAATCGATATCATGAGCCGCTCCGGAAGAAGAATTGGAATCACTTGAACAAGAATAAGAATTATGTTATGCTCATCCTTCATGAAATTAAATTGATGACAAGCACCGGATTTAGCAAACAACTTATTATTCTAGAAATGATTGAGGAGAGATATGAGCACAAACTAGAAGAAGTGTTGCAAGAAACACCAGTGAGAATTGAAATGAATGAGGCAACCATGAATAATAGAGATACATGAGAATGAAGAGATCATGAGCCACCTGAGAGAAAACTTGAACAAGGCACTGGATAATCGAGAGACGAACGAAGAGACAACAATGTAGAAGAATTGAGGATGAAAGCTGAAAGCTGAGAACGAAGAATCTTCTAAAATGATGGCCTTTGGAGGAACGAGAATGAAAACAACTCAGAAAATCACCGGATAGCGAGAAATGGATTCACATGATTGGAACAAATAAGATGATAGCACAAATCTGAAATGACGAATCTCAAAGAGAATGGACCAAGATTTGAGAGAAACAGTCCTTCGAATAGCAAGCTGAGAATGAGGAGGAGAACACCAACAAGAATTAATGAGACACTTCGGAATAAAGAAGAATGAAAGGTAGAGCCAAATATGAGAATTAATTCAAATAGATATTGAAGAAGGAATATGACTGATGAAATTCATACTGACGTCAGAGCTGAAATGATTTAATGATCTCCGGGAAAAGATTAAAAGCGCCAGGAAAGATCCTGGAAAAGAACCTGTGGGTTATGGGCCCACTCAGAGAAACCACCGTTAGAAAAGATTGCTGAGAAGAGATATATCGCACCGGTAAAAAGAAAACTAGATGAGGTTGAGAGCCTAAAAATAATTAAAAGAACCGAAAACACGAAACTCAGAGATATCTTCAACACTCCGGATAGAAAAGAGAGGAATAAATAACAAGACGGGCTCATAAGAATTCCCAACATAGGAAAGAATTACAAGGATGAATGAATAAAATGAACACGGATAATTAAATTGAATTCACCGGGAAAGATGACGAGATTGAATAAAGATGAGCACGAAGTTCCTGAGAATCTTCACAATGAATCAACAAAGACGACACGGAAGAAAACATAGCGGAAGCATCACTGAATATAAAGGCACTTGAATGATGACTGAACACTGAAGAAAAGGGTGGGAGGGCGAGGAAAAACAAAGACAACTTGGGACAGATGAGACAACTCCAAAAAGAATAAGAGAATGCTCTTGCAAAATTGGAGAGGATTGAATTCACTTGAGGAGAAGCACACCGGTTGGAAAAGAATTAACATGACGACTCCGGTTGACAAGAATTGACATGACAATTGAACGAACAAAAGAATTTGCATTCTCACATAAAAACTATGAGAACACCTCTTGGAAAGATATGAAATCACCACTTGACATCGAAGCAACCCGAATTACCATATTCCAACAAAACAAAGAGTGAGGCTTATGAAACAAGCCAGAACAAACTCATGAGAAAGATTTCGTCCGATATTTTCATGGATAGGAATCCACTAGATGTCGAACCCCAACCTAACATCATGCATTTGTTAGAAGATTGTCCTATAAGCAACTACTAGAATTCCCACCTATGAATTCCCGAAATATCTGGGCATGCAATCTGGTACACGGATACAAGGAGTAATAATCACACAACTCCTATACTAACCCGTCACCTGTATCACATCCGTCAACACACAACCAGAATCTCGGACCTTCATCTACAATAGACCCTCGTGATCACAACGATACAAAGTATGGCAGTACTCCCGAACAATCTGCACCAGTACTGGGGACATCGGGGTTATCTCGCCACTACTAGTATTGAAGCAATTACGAACATCCTTCGTCCTGAGATACTAAGAAATCTGAATGATAACGATGTGCTCAAGAATCCCCTGGAGCTCAACTCCCCTGAAACTTAAAGCAGATAGGAGGCACCAAGACAGAACTCCGTCACATAGGCATCATATAGATTCCAAAAATATCCGCGTGATCCTAAAAAATTTTTGAGCGAGAAAAGGAGTAGAATAAAATTATTACGTCAAGATTCCTCACCAGAGCATAGAAGAGGAGAAAAAAGAATCCTACTCTCCGATATATAACTAGATTCAAAACAGTTTTTCACTAGACTCGACTCGGCCAAGTTCGATCAATCAAGGGGGCTCCTAGGTCGGTACTGCTCTGATACCAACTTCTCACGCCCAAGATGCAACCCTATCCTCAATTTGGCACGAAGGCCTCGTCAGGGATAGAAGCACATCTCATCGTGTTGCAAGAATGGATATCGTTACAAGTACATGTACTGAAAAGAAGAGATATATATAGAATTGACTTACACTCGCCACAAGCTACATCAGTGTCACATGAGTACATTACATAATCATCAAGAGTAAGAGCAGGGTCCGACCACGGACGAAAACAAACGAGAAAAATAAGAACGACGTCTATCCTTGCTATCCCAGGCTGCCGGCCTGGAACCCATCCTAGATCGATGAAGAAGAAGAAGAAGAAGCAACTCCAAATGAACAATCAACGCGCTCGCGTCAAGTAACCATTACCTGTACCTGCAACTGGTGTTGTAGTAATCTGTGAGCCACAGGGGACTCAGCAATCTCATTTCCAAAGGTATCAAGACTAGCAAAGCTCAATGGGTGAGGTATGGTTAAGTGGTGAGGTTGCAGCAGCGGCTAAGCATATATTTGGTGGCTAAACTTACGAGTACAAGAAATAAGAGGGGGAAGATCTACGCATAACGGAAGTGAACTACAGATGATCAAATGAATGATCCTGAACACCTACCTACGTCAGACATAACCCCACCGTGTCCTCGATCGGAGAAGGAACGCACGAAGGAGACAGTCACGATTATGCACACAGTTGCCATATTTTAATTAAGTTAACTTCAAGTTATCTAGAACCAGTGTTAAACAAACTTTCCACTTTGCCACATAACCGCGGGCACGACTTTCCGAAAGATTTAACCCTACAGGGGTGCTCCAACTAGTCCATCACAAATTACCACAAGCCGCATAGAAATCCTCAATCACGAAGCTCGCGATCTCGTCGGATTTCCTAGTGGAAAACCTCAACTCTGAGATTACCCAAAGCATCACCGGAATCCCGATGCACAAGATATCTCGTCAAAGGTAAAACTAATCCAGCAAGGCCGCCCGGTGTGTCGACGATCCTGATAGGAGCCACGTATCTCGTTCTCAGGACACGACGGATGGAACTAGCTACGAGTGCCAAACCTCGAGTTTCCTCGCGGTGGCCCCGCAGGCAGTCCATTTGGGACCAACACCATCAACACTGGCCCCCCTGTTTATGTAAAATTACTCCTCGGGTAGCGCTAACTCCCTATGCATATGTTATCAATTTATTATGTTGGGCAAATGTAAAACCAATGTTGGGCCTTGCCAGACCAGCTTTAATCTAAAACGAATTATCAAGGGGGTCCCCATAACAACCCCGATCGTGTTAGGAGCGCTCAATTATGGAACATAACTCCGGTAGCCGAAATTAAGGGGGCAAAGGTGGAACAAAACACCAGGCTAGAAAGGCCGAGCCTTCCACCTTTTACCAAGTATATAGGTGCATTAAATTAAATAGCATTTAATATGGTGATATGACAAGGGACCCATGTTATCACATGGAAGCAACTGCACCTGCAACTAGCAACGCTAACAACATGGTTAAGCAAGCGGTAACATAGCCAATCAGTGGTTTGCTAGGTTGAACAGGTTGAAGGTTTTCATGGCATTGTTGAGAGGCTGATATTTAACATGTGGTAGGCGACGAGACATAAACGGTAGAAACGGTAAAACTAGCATGGTTATGATAGTAATGGTATCTGGGGAAATGGTCATCTTGCCTGAGATCCCGCTTGGAAGAAGAATGACTCCGTGAAGCAGACGAACCGACATAGTCGAACGGGGCCTCACATCCGACACACTTGCGGAACTCTATCGAGACGGGGAAAACCGGAAACAAGCATCAACACATGATATTTCACCACACGATGCACAACACAAATGATGCATGAGCAGCTGAATACATGCAAATCACGGCATGACAATTCACACAATCAAACACTACACATTAAGTGAAGTTCAATATGCAACGAGTTGCATATTGACGAAACTCCACGTTTATTTATTTAGTTCTATCCCTATTAGATACACGACAATGTTAAATGTTGTCAAACATGGCAAGAGGTGAAGCGTAATTAAACTACCTATCTAGGCATTTTAAATGAGGTTGGGAATGACATATAGCATCTCCGAAACGACCTCACATGTTAATTTACAATTCTATCCAGATCTGACCTAACACATTTAATTAGTTGTTAAAAAGCAAAACAAATAGATTCATGTGATTCTACGCATCAAGACAAGCAATTTACACATAAAGAACATCTCCAACGGAGCTACGGTTCAAAAGATACAAGCACCGCAAGATATGATGGCATGAATGCAATATGTGTGCAACGGCGGTCACGAGCACTTCAAAACATACAACCAGCAAGAGAAAATGAAACTACACAAGATTCTGAGCAAGTTTCATGTAGGACACGATCAAATCGGAGCTACGGTTCAACAACTACGAGCAAAACAAGAAAACACTACGATCTGCCAAAATCAGCCACATAGCATATTCTACACCCCACAACTACGAGCTACACAACTCCGATATGCTCAAGCAAGGCATGGCACGGAAGAGGGCAAGAAGAACTACTACAAACAACTAACAACAACTAGCATGGCATCATGGATCACTAGGGAAAGAAGACACAAAATGGCTTCCCACACACTATTTCAGACTTAGTGAAAATTACACCTCAAGAAAGTGCAGATTTCGATCTGAAGCCATATTGACAGCAGCAAAACCTATAGCTACAGGACTCCAACTGGCATGAAAATTTACAGCATGCTAGAGAAACACAAGGGGTACAAGCAAGACAAGACAACAACAAAATATAACAGATCCCAGACTTTGAAATATTTCAGCTCCTCCAAATCAGCACTATTTCTAGCAACTTGAGAGCAAGCAAATCACACCTAAACATGCATTTCTATTGCAACCAAAAATACCAGGGGCTAGTCTAAACACCCAAGAACAACTCCCTAGTTGACAACTCCGTCAAACGAAGCACGGAATAAATCCTACGAAATAAACAAAAGGGCATCACGGCAAAATATCGCGCGAACTAACTTGCTCTAATGCTAAAACTAATTGCACAGAAAAATCCCATGGATTTTTCTACCCCGGAAACATATAAAATATGTGGGGTTGCAACACAAAATAATGCCACACATAAATGCGAGAAAATAACCTATACGTGGGAAAATAAATTAGCGGCAATTCCCTACACGTAAAAATACGAGTGACCGCTCTAAAATACATGGAAAAATGATTCCTCAAACATGGGCATTTCTAATACGGCATACGAGCAACCCGGACTTGCGCGAAAAAATATACGGGCAATTAAACTATTGAGACAGCACGCAAAACTAGGCATTAGGCACACTAAACTACAACAAACAAATATGCAAGTTGTGAAATCGTGTTCTACTCGCAAAACTACCCCAAAACCATATAAAATACGCCTCGATCCGACTAACGGTTGATAAACTACGAGCGTTTGAAAAACAAGCATTTTTCTGAAACTACTAAAATCCAGAGGAATTAAATAAATCCCTATGGGTCAAATCCCTCCTATCGGGCCTAACAAAGGCATGGGCGCAACTTAGCATCATATCGCTCGGCGGGGAATAGGCAGGGAGGCGCTCACCTAGGCCACTTGGGCCGGGGCGGATCTGGACCAGGGAGGCATTGGGGAGTGGGCCTGGCCGGCGCGGGGTGGAGCTGGGCCGCGGCACAGGCGCTGGCCCACGAGGTGGTCAACGGGCAGCGCACGAGCGAGGGCTTAGTCCTCCTCGTTCTCCCGAGCGGAACTGCTGGCGGCGGCGAGATACGACGGGGCCGGCGACCTCCAACGAGGCGAGGGAGGCGAGGGGCGGCGCGGATGCCCTGATCTGGGCAGCATCCACCCATTCCTGGCGGCGGTGGCCGGCGATGGGCTCTAAGAATGACGGGGAAGGCGCGGGGTGGCGGCTGCTGCTGTTGCGGCTGTTCACGTCGGCCATGGCGGCGAGATCTGAGGCGGCGGCGGCGGATCTGGTTGGCCGGAGGTGGCAGAAGGGCTGGTGCTCCGGCTAGGGCTCCGGCTGCTGCAGGACTGTGGGGCGAGGGGCTCGGGAGGAGCTGCGGGAGTCTGCGGGCATGGGAGAGCTCCTGTGGTCGCCCGAACATGTCCTATTTGACCACGGACATGTCCGGTAGGTGGGGATTTGGGGCTATATGAGCCCTAGATCTGAGATCTGAGGGATGGGAAAGAATAGGGAGGCTAGGGCTGCGGGATTTGACGGGTTTGGGCTAGCAGGTGGCGTTTTTGAGGGGGTGGCTGCAAAAATGGCTAGGGGAAACCCTAGTGAAGTGAGAGGGTCTCTCTAGGGGGGTGATACTTATATAGGGTTGGTCTCTGGTCGGGTGGACCTGGTCCGTCCGATCGCGATCCGATGACCACGAACGGAGGAAGTGGCTAGGTGGCACTACCGACCTGTGTAGACGAGCTAAGTAGGGGAGAGAGGGAAATAGTGCGGCGCGGCAACAGGATTTAAAACACCGGCACACTTCCGACGATAGACCGAATACGGTGCCCCTACGGTCGACCGTTCGGGTACCAGACAGACTCCGATCGCGACGAAATTCGACAGGCGGCCTAGCTAGAACTAATTACGAGTGCATGCCAAGTTTCACCCCGATCAGAGAAAGTTTTGCGCACAGTTTTAAAAACAGGGATTTGACGATGCCGCGGGCGCGTGCGAGTGCGGTCGGACTCAGAACGGACAACGACGAGAACCGGCAACTACTAACGGATGCAAGTTTGAAAACTGGCGGCAACGGAGATGCCGATGCAATGCAGATGATGCGCATGATGCGACAAAAGAAAATAGACACACGACAAAAACGGAAAGAAATGGGGAATCTTCTGGAATGTCGGCATTGGGTTGTCACAAAAAGGCTAATAAATCGACTGCTCTACCTATTAGAGTTTGTGAGGATGTCCCTGTTGTGCTTGCAAATGTTACTATTAACATACTCCATTATTCTTGATATGCCCGATGACGACAATGTCGATTATCCTTGGTAGACCCTTTCTAAATACTGCAGGGGCTATTATTGATTGCAACATGAGCAAAATTACTTTTCATGTCAGTGGTAAACAACATATAGTGCACTTTCTGAAGAAACAAACTTCAATGAATACTATTCATACCATTTAGCAAGTTGCCACGATTACTATTGGAGGGTTTAAATTTCCTCTTCCTTCTCCCAAGAAGAAATATGATATTCTTATTGCTAGGGGGTGCGAATCCCCATGGAGATAACTTAGTGTTATACAAAAGTTCTTTGGCTTCTTGTCAATCGGAAACGGTTGTTAATAAGACTTGATCAACCTTATTAATGGATCCTTTTTGAGAGACATGTGGTCGATGAATTTAGTAAGCACAACTTTCTATACTCATAGTTTACTCTCTGATATTTATAGTTTAGTAAAATAAAATGCATGATTATCATGTTTTCTGAATTATCCGTACAATGAAAAATGGCCCAAACATATAAGTACTGAGAATGTTGCAAAAAAAATTACAAGAATTTTTCTAGAATATTTAGAAAAATGGTGCTGAAAACACCCGAGGGGAGTGCACCTGCGGCTGCCAAGCCAACAAGGCGCCCCCTGGGTGCGCCGGGATGGCTTGGGAGGCTCACAGGACCCCCTCACTTACCTTTTCATCCCACTCCTTCTCCTACCTCTAGAAAAAAAATCCTGGTTGCTATCCCCCTCGTGTTCTTCCTCCCAAACCTGAGATCTTTTATCTCTTTGCTTGAAATTCCGTTTTTGGAACTGTTTTGAAGGATTGCTCCTTGGTGTGTGACTCTCTAATTGCTCCAGTTAGTTTTTTTAGTGGGTTATATTTTAAATAATTTGCTGCTCATGACGCTATTGAAAATGAGCTTCCATGTTGAATTCTTTGAGTTCCAAGTAGTTTGACTGCTTGATATAGCCTATAGATATTCATGTCAGTAGTTGCTATGAATCTTATAAAGTTTTGTTGACATAATTTTGTGGCTCAAAAATTTCAAAAAAATATCTTTAGGACGAGTTCATCAAGCCAGAGTTCCAAGGGAACCATTGGGAGTGCCATGATCAGGATATCAACCTCTCTCGTGTCACAGAGGTTCGGCCATGCAAATGGCCACATAATGCTTTCATGAGCGAAGCAGGCTTCTATCATGAGTTCATACAATTCATTGCAAATACCGGGTTGATCAACTTCCTCGCGGATGAGTGTGACCAATACTATCTCCTTACAAAGTCCTTTGTGCAAAATTTTAATTTCATGTCTTGGCTTCATATTCCCATAATACACTTTCACTTATATGCTGAACATTACGAAATACCATTCACCCAGTTGTGCCAAATATGCTTCATTCCCTATGACGGGGGAATAAGTGAGCCTAAGCGAGAGGAGTTCGAGGAGTTCCTCCTTACTTTAACTAAGGGAGAACGTAGGTGTGTGTCAAACACGAGAGCCACTAGTTTGCATTTTACGGGTGTACACTATTTTGCGTTATTCATAGGAAAATGTTTAAGTGCTATCGAGCAAGGTGACAGTCTTAGTGCCCCCACCCTTGCTATCTTGCACCGTGCATTATTTAATGACAACACATACAACTTAGGAGCTATTGTTGCATGCCGCCTACACGGTAACCATATCAAGGGAAAGGTCCATGGTGGCATCTATACCACTCGTCTAGCAAGACATTTTAACATTAATATATGTCCTACCAACTACTTGCCACCTAAGGTTTATCTTGATCACCGGTCTATGCTAGAACGCCACTTTATTGATGAACACGAGCCTCCACACCACATTCACTACAACATAGTATATAGTGAGAAGACTTGCGATGTTATTGTGTTGCGTGCACCTTCTTTGTTTGATCATCATGTCAGGCACAGATATGTTGTCATACCATCGGATATAATCGCTTATTGGAGCGATTTGGCAACAATGGAGGCCGAGGTCGAGGATTGGGACGCTCAAGTGCCTCAACCCAACTACTTCCCTCCTTGACCCGATGGCTACTACGAATGGTGGTTGACAAGCTAGACTAAAAGCCTAAGCTTGGGGGAGTACGTATTTCTCATCGACATTACATTCATGTTCACACATCTCATTTTGATTGTCGATGTTCATCCTCTTTCATTGTATATCCATGTTAGTTTTATTTTCACCATCTTCTTGCGTGTTTGAAAAACTTCGAAAATCCAAAAATATTTTTCGGTTATTCTGAGTTTTTATTTCTTGTTTAATTAGTTCGTACTACTAAAAGAAAACCTAAAATATTTCTTTGCTTGTTGTGAGCTTTCCTGTGTGAATAGGTTTTTTCTCATTCTTATTTTTTCTTTGTTCATTTGCTTTATTCATAAAAAACCAAAAACAAAAAAAATCAATGTGTTTCTATGAATTTCTTTTACTTTTGTAGTCGCTGAAACGAGAAGACCGCAATGAAGATGTTCAGTGGATCTTATATGAATTATTATTGATCATAAAGAGCCAATATTACCTTGTCTTCTCCTTTGTATAAGCTGTTTCGTATATTCCACCTTAGTCCAAGACACACTTGCACTATTATTATTTTCACATCATTTGGTCATACAAGTGAAAGGCAGTAATGTTGATATTTGATGAAGTGATTGTGGTAAAGGAAGATGGTATGAACTCTTCTTGTTTTGTGTTTTTTAAATATGTTTAGCTCATTCGATCTTGATTCAACATATTATGAGTAAACATGTTTGTGATGACAATTAGATATTATAGTTGTCCATGCCATGCTTAAATAGCTAGGAGTGGATAATGATTTATCTTATGTGTCAACACGCATTAAAATGGTTGTGATGTAGTATGTTAGTATGGTATCCTCCTCTGAGTAATTCGAGCGGCTTGACTTGGCCCATGTGCCAACATGTATTTGATTCAAATCCAATTCAGCCTTCATGATATTTAAATTCAGAGTGTACATATCCTACTCATACTAGTGTTTAATGTTAATTATTCTCAATGCATGATTATGACAATTTTTGCTCTCTAGCTGGTTGCTTCTCAATCTATTGATGGCCTTCACTTGTATTAAACAGGAATACTGCTTGTGCATTGATACGTCTCAAACGTATCTATAATTTTTGATGGTTTCATGCTGTTATCTTGTCATCTTTGGATGTTTTATGTACCTTTTATATCTTTTTTGGGACTAACTTATTAATTCAATGCCAAGTGCCTGTTCCTGTTTTTTCTGTGTTTTTGGCTCTTTTTAGATCTGATTTTGGAACGGAGTCCAAACGGAATAAAATCCCCGACATAAATTTTTCCTGAACGGAAGAAGATCAGGGGGCTTGTGGGCCAAGCCAGGAGGGCTACACGGAGCCCACAAGCCCCCTATCCGCCACCAGGGGGGCGGCGGATGGCAGGCTTGTGGCCTCCCTGGCGCCCCCCTGACCTAGCTCCTTCGCCTATATATTCCCTAAAATACAGAAAAAATCAAGGGATCCACGAAAATACTTTTCCGCCGCCGCAAGCTTCCGTTTCCGTGAGATCTCATCTGGAGACCCTTCCCGGTGCCCTGTCGGAGGGGTTTTGGAGTTGGAGGGCTTCTACATCAACATCATCGCCCCTCCAATGACTCGTGAGTAGTTCACTTTAGACCTACGGGTCTGTAGTTAGTAGCTAGATGGCTTCTTCTCTCTCTTGGATCTTCAATACAAAGTTCTCCATGATCTTCATGGAGATCTATCCGATGTAATCCTCTTTAGCGGTGTGTTTGTCGAGATCCGATGAATTGTGGATCTGTGATCAGATTATCTATGATATATATTTGAGTCTTTGCTGATTTCTTATATGCATGATTTGATATCCTTGTAAGTCTCTCCGAGTCTTGGGTTTTGTTTGGCCAACTAGATCTATGATTCTTGCAATGGGCGAAGTGCTTGGTTTTGGGTTCTTACCGTGTGGTGACTTTTCCCACTGACAGTAGGGGCAGCAAGGCACACATCATGTAGTTGCCATCAAGGGTAACAAGGTGGGCTTTGTCGTAGATATGAGATTGTCAATCTACATCATGTCATCTTGCTTTAGGCGTTACTCCGTTCTTTTGGACTTAATACACTAGATGCATGCTGGATAGCGGTCGACGTGTGGAGTAATAGTAGTAGATGCAGAAAGTATCGGTCTACTTGTTTTGGACGTGATGCATATAGATATAATTGCCATAGATGACGTCACGACTTTGCGCGGTTCTATCAATTGCTCGACAGTAATTTGTTCACCCACCGTCTACTTGCTTTCATGAGAGAAGTCACTAGTAAACACTACGGCCCCCGGGTCTATTCACACCTATCATTTCCACTTTTGCTTTTACTTTGCTTTGTTACTTTTTTGCTTTCAGTTCTCACTTGGCGACCAAACTATATGGGATTGACAACCCCTTCATAGCGTTGGGAGCAAGCTTTTTGTGTTTGTGCAAGCACTTGAGATACTCCTTCACTAGATCGATACCTTGGTTCTCAAACTGAGGGAAATACTTACCACCGCTGTGCTACATCACCCTTTCCGCTTAGAGGGAACACCAATGCAAGGCTCCAAGGCCACGGGGGAAATCCTTTGCATATTTGCCTAGGAAGTCCCTTAAGGCGTAGCCGTAGCAGAAGGATTCCGGGTGCCGTTCCTGAGGAGTATCAAGACAAGAACAGTCTCCCGTCAGCACGTTGCTGGCGCCGTTGGAAGGTCTTTTGTTGCAGTAGAAGAAGTATTTATGGCGCCGTTGCCGGGGAAGGAGAGATCTATCCAAGTAGGTCTCACAAACTCATCTCTTGCATTTACCTTTTTTGCTAGTTGCCTCTCGTTTTTCTCTCCGCCACTTCACATTTTCCTTTTCATTTGCCTTTCTCCTTTGCCGTTTTTGTTTGCGTTTTTTGTTTTCCTCTTTCGTTTGCCTTTTTCATTCGCCCTTTTCTCTCGTTTGCCTTTCCGTTGCTTGTGTGCTATGTGCCTTCAATATGCTTGCATCTTCGCTTGCTGAAAATCTAGTGATATGGATCCTCATCCACTTGCTAATCTCTTTAAGAGATCCACTTATGTGGAACCAATTGCTAGTGAATTGAGTGCAACTATCTTTATGGAGTCTTGCTTGAGATGCGTGAGTCTGAAAATCGTGATGAAGAAACTTATGAAGTGATTCACGAGGGCTCCTTGAATGAAAATCATGATTGCAATGGTTTCACTATAAATCCTATTAGTGACAATCATGATAAAAATATGCAAAACCCTAACCTTGGGTATGCTAGTTTTGCTATGTCCTCTAGGTGTTGCAATAATCATGATTGGGGTGATGATCTTTCTTATGATCTTGAAAATTTGTTTAACCCTCATGATGAGTATGATATTTGCAACAATATTGAAAGTGGGATTGGAGAAGTCATGACTTTATTTGATGATAATCCCACTATTTTTGAAGAGCGTCAACTTTGCATGCATGTGGATCATGAAAAGAATATCCTATGTGATAGTTATATTGTTGAATTCGAATATGATCCCACATGTAATTATTATGAGATAGGAAAATATGGTGGTAGAAACTTTCATATCACTAAATCACCTCTCGTTATGTTGAGATTGCTATTGTCTCTTTCTTCTTCCTTGCATATGGTAACTATTGGTTGTCTTGACAATCTGTTTTCCTATAAAATGCCTATGCATAGGAAGTATGTTAGACTTAGATGTGATTTTCACATGCTTTATGATGCTCTCGTTGTGCTTCAATTCTTGTCTTTTGTGTGAGCATCATTGATTTATCAATGCCTAGCTAAGGGTGGTAAACAATAGCGCTTGTTGGGAGGCAACCCAACGAATCTATCATTTTTCTTTTTGTTTTGTGTTTTCCACACTTTCATAATTCTGTTATGATTGTGTTTTTTGTGTTTCTTTTTTGCGTTTGTGCCAAGCAAAACCGTTATGATTAGTCTTGGGGATGATCGTTTGGTCATGCTGGAAAAGACAGAAACTTTCTGTACACGAAAAGAATTTTATTTTTTTCTGTAAGAGATTTTTAGTTGATTATTTTTTCTGCTGATTACTACGCAAATTCTTCAGACTGTAGTAATTTTTCAGAATTTTTGAAGTACCAGAGGTATAAGAAATATACGGATTGCTACAGACTGGTCTGTTGTTAACAGATTCTTCTTTTGTTGTGTTGGTTGCTTATTTTGATGAAACTATGGATAGTATCGGGGGGTATTAGCCATGGAAGATTGAAGATACAGTAACCCAACATCGACATAAGTAGAATTTAAGTTTTCTACAGTACCTAAGGAAGTGGTGGTTTGCTTTCTCATACTAATGTTATCACGAGTTTCTATTTAAGTTTCGTGTTGTGAAGTTTTCAAGTTTTGGGTGAAGTTCTTATGGACAAAGAGATAAAGAGTGGAAAGAGCTCAAGCTTGGGGATGCCCAAGGCACCCCAAGAGATTCAAGGATGTTGTAAAAGCCTAAGCTTGGGGATGCCCCGGGAAGGCATCCCCTCTCTCGTCTTCAATCCATCGGCAACGTTACTTGGGGCTATATTTTTATTCACCAGATGTTATGTGTTTTTGCTTGGAGCGTCTTGTATCGTAGGAGTATTTTATTTTTGTTGTGTCACAATCATCCTTGCTGCAAACCTAGAGAGAGAGACATGCACTCATTGTGATTTTGTTGTGCTTCACTTATATCTTTTGAGCTAGATACTTTTGCTCTATGTGCTTCACTTATATCTTTTAGAGCACAGTGGTGCGTGGCTTGGTAGTTGATCTATTATTTGAAGTAGTCTCAAAAGGGGTAGTTATCCAAAGGGATACGAAAACTTCCACCTTCATGTGCATTGAATAGTTAGAGAAGTTTGATTCCTCTCAATTAGTTTTGATTTGTGGTTTTGGTAATATTGAAGTCATGCTAGTAAGGTGTTGTGGATCTAGAAATACTTGTGTTGAAGTTAGTGATTCCCGTAGCATGCACGTATGGTGAACCGCTACGTGATGAAGTTTGAGCATGATTAGTCTTTTGATTGTCATCCTTTGTGTGGCGGTCGGGATCGCGCGATGGTTTATACCTACCAACCCTTCCCCTAGGAGTATGCGTTGAATGCTTTGTTTCGATTACTAATAATACTTTTGCAACAAGTATATGAGTTCTTCATGACTAATGTTGAGTCCATGGTTTAGATGCACTTTCACCTTCCACCATCACTATTTTCTTAGTGCCGTGCAACTTTCGCCGGTGCACAAAACCCACCATTAGCCTCCCTCCAAACAACCACCATACCTACCTACTATGGCTTTTTCAAAGTCATTCCGAGATATATTGCCATGCAACTACCACCATGACATGTGCCACCACTTCTACATTGCCATTGCATGATCGTAAGATAGCTAGCATGATGTTTCCATTAATGTCTATGCCATGCTAGATCATTGTCATGGTACACTACCGAAGGCATTCCATATAGAGTAATCGTTGCTCTAAGTTTTGAGTTGTAAGTGTAATGATCATCATTGATGGAGAATTGTCCCATGTAAGGAAATAAAAGAGGCCAAAGATGCCCACCAAAAAAAAGAGGCCAAAGAGCCCATCCAAAAAAAAGAGAGAAGGGACAATGCTACCACCTTTCCGCACTTGTGCATATTAAGCACCATGATCTTCTTGATTGAGAGTCTCTCGTTTTGTCACCACCATATAGCTAGTGGGAAATTTTCATTATATAAATTGGCTTGTATATTCCAATGATAGGCTTCCTCAAAATTGCCTTAGGTCTTCGTGAGCAAGCAAGTTGGATGCACACCCACTAGTTTTCTTTAAGAGCTTTCACATACTCTTAGCTCTAGTGCATCATTTGTATGGCAATCCCTACTCATTCACATTGATATCTATTGATGAGCATCTCCACAGCTCATTGATATGCCTAGTTAATGTGATCATTTTCTCCTTATTTTGTCTTGCAACCTCCACCACACTCCACATCATTTATAGTGCTAAAACCATGGCTCACGCTCATGTATTGCGTGAGAGTTGAAAAGGTTTGAGAAAGTGAAGGTGTGAAACAATTACTTGGCCAATACCGGGTTGTGCATGATTTAAATTCGTTGTGCAATGATAATAGAGCATAGCCAGACTATATGCTTTTGTAGGGATAACTTTCTTTTGGCCTTGTTATTTTGAAAGTTCATGATTACCTTGCTAGTTTGCTTGAATTATTATTGTTTCCACGTCAATAGCAAACTATTGTTTTGAATCTAATGGATCTGAACATTCACGTCATATAAGAGGAGTTACAAAGGACATCTATGCTATGTAGCATGAAAGCATCAAAAATTCATTCTTTATCACTTCCCTACTCGAGGACGAGCAGGAGTTAAGCTTGGGGATGCTTGATACGTCTCAAACGTATCTATAATTTTTGATGGTTTCATGCTGTTATCTTGTCATCTTTGGATGTTTTATGTACCTTTTATATCTTTTTTGGGACTAACTTATTAATTCAGTGCCAAGTGCCAGTTCCTGTTTTTTCTATGTTTTTGGCTCTTTTCAGATCAAATTTTGGAACGGAGTCCAAACGGAATAAAATACCCGAAATAAACTTTTCCCGAACGGTAGAAGATCAAGGGGCTTGTGGGCCAAGCCAGGAGGGCTACAGGGAGCCCACAAGCCCCCTATCCGCCACGAGGGGAGGCGGCGGATGGCAGGCTTGTGGCCACCCTGACGCCCCCTGACCTAGCTCCTTCGCCTCTATATTCCCTAAAATATAGAAAACAAATCAAGGGATCCACGAAAATACTTTTCCGCCGCTGCAAGCTTCCGTTTCCGCGAGATCTCATCTGGAGACCCTTCCCGGTGCCCTGCCGGAGGGGACTTTGGAGTTGGAGGGCTTCTACATCAACATCATAACCCCTCCAATGACTCGTGAGTAGTTCACTTCGGACCTACGGGTCCGTAGTTACTAGCTAGATGGCTTCTTCTCTCTCTTGGATCTTCAATACAAAGTTCTCCATGATCTTCATGGAGCTCTATCCGATGTAATCCTCTTTGCCGGTGTGTTTGTCGAGATCCGATGAATTGTGGATTTGTGATCAGATTATCTATGATATATATTTGAGTCTTTGCTGATTTCTTATATGCATGATTTGATATCCTTGCAAGTCTCTCCGAGTCTTGGGTTTTGTTTGGCCAACTAGATCTATGATTCTTGCAATGGGCGAAGTGCTTGGTTTTGGGTTCTTACCGTGTGGTGACCTTTCCCAGTGACAATAGGGGCAGCAAGGCACACATCGTGTAGTTGCTATCAAGGGTAACAAGGTGGGCTTTGTCGTAGATATGATATTGTCCATCTACATCATGTCATCTTGCTTAAGGCGTTACTCTGTTCTTTTGGACTTAATACACTAGAAGCATGCTGGATAGCGGTCGACGTGTGGAGTAATACTAGTAGTTGCAGAAAGTATCGGTCTACTGGTTTTGGATGTGATGCCTATAGATATAATCATTGCCATAGATGACGTCATGACTTTGCGCGGTTCTATCAATTGCTCGACAGTAATTTGTTCACCCACCGTCTAATTGCTTTCATGAGAGAAGCCACTAGTAAACACTACGGCCCCCGGGTCTATTCACACCTATCGTTTCCACTTTCACTTTTACTTTGCTTTGTTACTTTGTTCCTTTCAGTTCTCACTTGGCGAACAATCTATAAGGGATTGACAACTCCTTCATAGCGTTGGGAGCAAGCTTTTTGTGTTTGTGTAGGAACTTGAGATACTCCTTCACTGGATCGATACCTTGGTTCTGAAACTAAGGGAAATACTTACCACCGCTGTGCTACATCACCCTTTCCGCTTCGAGGGAACACCAACGCAGGGCTCCAAGGCCACGGGGAAAATCCTTTGTATATTTGCCTAGGAAGTCCCTTAAGGCGTAGCCGTAGCAGAAGGATTCCTGGTGCCGTTGCTGAGGAGTATCAAGACAAGAACAGTCTCCCATCAGCACGTTTCTGGCGCCGTTGGAAGGTATTTTGTTGCAGTAGCATGCATCCAAACTCCTAAACCAAGTTGTGCCAAATGAGTCCACCGTACCTTCCAATATGAGGTATTACCCTGCCATTCCAAGTAAATTTGCACATGCCACCTCTAAACATTCAAATGAAACATCTGTTTTGTGTGCTCGTAAGGCTCATGCAGCGATGGGGCGGTCAGTATACTCCATGCTAAACGGTTATTCTCAAGATGGGCGTTTATTCGCGTGTCATTGCACGAGAGAGGTTGGTAAAAAGGATGCCCAATCCCGCATAATAAAAATTACTTAAACAAAACTCTCTGGACAGTTGAAATGTTGGAGGGCTCCCGAGGATTCGGTCACCCATGGCTTGTGTATGTATGGTGGATGGGAGTAAACTTTATATTTCTGCTTGGGAACCGCCAATAATGTATTTAGCATGGAAGATACCAAAATAACTATTGTGGTGTTGGTAGGAAAAGCACGCCACCCAAAATTACAATTTCATCTTAGTTTTAAACCACGACCTCTCACACCTCTACAAGTCAATGCTTCCCTATGCAAAGGACATGTGTATTTACTTTTATGTGATTTACTTTCATGTTATTTTCTTTTATTTGAGTCATCATCTTCTTACTAAAATCACTAGACCTAAGAGCACTATTGTCATTCTTATGTATTGAGTCTAGTTAATGTTGGATGTGAGCATGACTGGATCTTTTCTACTTTGAATTACAATGTGTAGTAGCTGCTTGAACCTCAGAGGTGCTCTGCATTTATGTTTTCTGGTCTCGGAAAGGGCTAGCGGGATACCATATCATCATATTATATCATGATTGTTTTGAAAAATTGTTGGCATGTGAGATATTTTATGATTGCTCGCTAGTTCATTATGTTATTGCCATGAGTGAATGTAATGTTTAAGTGTTATCATTGATAAGGTTATTTAAGATATATGCTAGAAACCTGAACATTAGCTAAGTATATATACAACAACAAGAACAAAAGAGTTTGTAAAAAAATTCTTTATCACTTTTAGTCTGTCAACTGAATTGCTTGAGGACAAGCAATGAGTTAAGATTGGGGGAGTTGATACATCTCCAACGTATCAAATTTTCCAAACACTTTTACTGTTGTTTTGGACTCGAATTTGCATGATTTGAATGAAACTAATATGGGTTGACGATGTTTTCACCAAAACTACCATGGTGTTGTTTTTGTTCAAAAATAAAAGTTCTCAGAATTGGGTGAAACTTTTTGGAGGCTTTTTCTATAATATATAACAAATATTGGAGCAAATATCCACTGGAGGGGTCCACCTATGGCTTCCAAGCCAACAGGGTACGACCACCCCCCCTGTGCGCGCCCTGATGGCTTGGGGCCATCTCGTGGCTCCGTAGACCCTAACTCTAGTCCTATAAATTCCTATTTCCGGAGATAAAAATAAGAGAGAAGTTTTCATCGCATTCTAAGAAACACAATCTCTGCCACCTCGTGTTCCTCATCACGAGGTCTGATTTAGAGTCCATGTGGGGCTCTGGAGAGGGGGATTCGTCACCATCATCATCACCAACCCTTCTTCATCAACACCATCATGATGCTCACCACCGAGAGTGAGTAATTGCTTTGTAGGTTTGCTCGACAGTGATGGGATTGGATGAGATTTGTCATGTAATCGAGTTATTTTGATATGGCTTGATCCCTAGTGTCCACTAAGTTCTGAGATTGATGTTGCTATGACTTTGTTATGTTTAAGGCTTGTCAAAAGTGCCCGAGGACCATGATTTGAGATCCCTATGATTAGTTGTTATGACGGGATTTGGAAGAGAAGGACTTGGGCACTCCGTGTGCCCTTGCCATTGCATTTGGCGCATAGGTTTGAGTTCTCCATGGTGATACATGGAAGTGAAAAGTTGAGAAGCTTATTACTCTTGGGGTGCTTGGTACCCTAGATCCTGTTCCTCTTGGGTGCTTCTGTGCCCTAGACGGCTGGTGGTGTCTCGGAGCTCAATCATTATGGTGTAAAGCTCCGGGCAAGCGTCGGGGTCTCGAGTTAGGTTGTCAAGATGTCCCTGAGCAATTTGTACGGGTTTCGGTGACCGCCCCTGATAACCTACAAGTATAGGGGATCAATCATAGGCCTTTCGATAAATAAGAGTGTCAAACCCAACGAGGAGGAGAAGGAAATGCCAAGTAGTTTTAGGCACTGGAGGGCGAGGAAGAAGCAGCGGACGACGATGATGCACCTAGCGTGGCCCTAGTCAACGAGGATGTGGGAGAGCGCGCGAGCAGGGGCGGCCATGGCGATGGCAGCGAGAGGCAGGAATACGGGGAGGGAGCGGCGACGCGATGGGGAAGGAATGAGAGGGCTAGGGCTCTTGTCGGCGCCACGGTGCTCTTGTAAGCACTAGAGGGGACGAGGATGGCCGCCAGGGCGACGGTCGTGGTTGCTAGCGTGCATCAAGATAGTTGCATCTCCCTGGTGATTAGTAGGAAGGGGATGAAGGGGAGGTGGTATCGGCAGACCAGTCGTTGGCCGGCCTAAGTGCACAGCGCACTTAGGCCTTTTCGAATTTCTGCATCTTTGTAAAAATGGATGCCCATATTTTGTTTTAAAACAACACCAATGCATTTTTGTAAAATCTGGAATTTGCCCCATTATGACCAAAGCAAAATAGAAGAGCCACAAAAAGTTTGGGGCATTTTGAAATTGTTTGAAAATTTCATAACACAAAAGGCAATTAATTTAATTGTTTTTGCCTTTGTTAAAAAGCTTTACAGGCACCAAAAATACTTTACAAAAAGTTGGTTACAATTTTATAATTGCTAGGGGATTATTTCAAACCCAAACATGATTTTAGTTTTTAGGTTTGCAAAAGTATTTAAACCACATATGAAAAGAATTTTGAATTTTAGAAGGAATTTGAAATGAGATATGATTCAAATGTGATCAATCAGTGTTTAGCAAAAATGGGTGAGCTTAATCTTGGCCATAAATGTAACTTGATTACCTAGGTTACGGTAGATGACAATAAGGGGTGTTACAACTCTCCTCCTCTAAAAGAAATTCTTGTCCCGAGAATTAGGAGGTAGAAGTAAGGGGGGAAAGTTTGGTTGCAAAATTCTAACGAGTAATCTCGGTCTTGGTTAGTCTTCTCAAAGAAGTTGGTCCCTTACGTTGATGTTTTCAATTCTTTGTTTTAGGTCATCCTGATAAAGTCGTCATCCTTCCTCAATATCCATCGTCCTACGAATGCGCTAAGAGGGAAAACTCTAGAAGAACGTAGCTACATAAAGTTGGGCATCTAATGGTGAACTCTGGGAAGAAGACATGAATTATTCCTTGAGTTGTAACTCAAGGAGTTTTTTGGGAGCAATAGGCGATGGTACAAAAGTTCCAAACGGGTAGGCAACCATTTGACGCCTCATCAGAAGGTGAAAGGGGGTTCAGAGCAACGAAAATAAGTATTGCGTCTGATACAAGAATAGATCATCCCTTGGATGGTTACTTCAGAATTACATACAAAGCCAAGCGCAAAAGATACTTTGGAGTCGATGATGTACATGAGAGTTAGGTTTGGATCCTATGGAACTGTGGGTTATGGGCCCACCATGTGGGTTAAGAGTAGGCAGAGCGGTGTCATCTTGTACGGTCTTGGTAGTAAGACATGTTAGAGGATAGCATGTCAATTATGTTGGCAACAACATCGGTACCAAGAGCGGGGGGGGGGGGGGCGAATATAACCATTTTCCTTCTCGTTGAAACGAGGCAGACCAATAGGCAAAGTTCTCGTCCACCGGCGGCTACCGGAATGTTATCCACAATAGTAACAGGGTCTTACTAACAAAGTTGTACACCAAGGTTTTTTACATATACTGGGAATTACCATTGTTCAGATAAGTTAGAATACAAGAAAGGTTAAACAGAGCAATGGAACGGAAAATGTGTTCATACACAAATATTAGAGTATACCTTTCCCAAGGAAAAAAAGCATGGTATAAATTATAGGTCACCAAGTACATAACTATTTAGATGAAAGGGAAAGGAGAATCATGATGTTTACCCATTCAATACTCTTTGTATAATTGATCAAGAACATTTCAGCATTGCACCTTCCATGTTCTTCTTGATGTTTGGAATACCACAGTCATGCTTCAAGGTAGCATCGATATAGTCATCAAGTAAAAGGCCAAACTTTGGATACACAGAGGATCCATCAGGAACAACCATAAAATAAGCCTCACAATTTACTCATGGAAGAATGGCTAACCTTATTGAGGAATATAATATAACAATAGGTCCTCCGACCAGGTGTGCTAGACAAGACATCACCGTACCGGGTTACTTAATACCAAAGTTATAATTATCGGGAAAAAATGTTCCAATCATCATCTCTGCCCGAGATTCAGATCTGATTGGTGTCAGGATACCTCAGACTCAGGATGCTTGAGAACAAAAGGTGGCAACAAAAATCGACGAGTTGATGATGCAAGATTCTAGGGACATGAACTACGGAAGCAAGCCTAGAATCATGAGATAGATTGCAAGACATAGGTGAACACATTGTCTAAGACAATCGTGACCACATGGAAATCTTTTAATGAAAAGCAACCGAGTTCGGGTTGGGAACCATTAAGGAGGATAACAAAGTCCTTGTGTAAGTCCTGATTAGCTCTTATGAAGGAACTTCTTTTCCTTGATCAAATCAGTCAATGGCTTGGGGTGCAAAGGAAGTTATATGAAGTGAAGATAGCAAATCTTTAAAAAATAACACTTCGCACAAGCGTGAATGATTTGGGATGATCCCAAAGGAAGCGAAACAAAACTTTCTCACATTCACGGCGGCAAGAATGCTCGTGAAATTTGGGAAAACACTTCTTATACCAAACAAATTCTTCATGAGCTAGGCACAAAGATAATGATTTCAAAAGCTTCACCATGCTACATGGAGAAGTTGAGGGTGTGGCCGATGGGCTCAGGAACAATCCCTCAAGATTTTGATAGGGATGATTTTACAAAATTATAAGAACAAGGAGATAGAATTTCTCAGATCAAATGATATAATGACGTATGCTTGAGGAGACATCAACAATTAATCATTGATCGAAGGGTGCACTTAGCAATACAGACCGAGTAGCACGACCAATGCTAAAATGGTCAGTCAACAACCAACACCCTAAGAATGAAACTATCAGTCATTAACTTCAAAGCAATAGGGTTGTCAGAAGAATTGTAACCACGCATTGGAGTTCACTTGTCGGTATTCCGCTTAGAAACAACAAGGGGACCAAGAAATGAATGGTGATGGCGAGAAGTATCATTATATCAAGAATTCTTAAGAGGTGCAAAAATTCTCACAACATTCTTGACATAAAAGAGGTAATACTCCAAGGTAGACATAACATAAGCTGGATAGAAAGGAACTCAAGGGACAACACAAAACCTGAACAAGTCTGTGTTGCACGGAAGGTAATAATGTTATCGATGATAACACATATCATCGAGGGCCAAGGATGGTATTTCTCATCATGAATTTGATTGATATCCTGGAAGAGCTCAGAATGCTGATGATGATCATGATACAATAGTCGAGAAGTTTCCTGAAGATTTAATTGTACAACAATGACAACAAGCAAAGGAATTGAGAAGTGAAAGGTTGTCGGAACCACACGTAGAGTGCTAGCTCAGAATCGAAATTGCCAATCAAGACAACCAGCATGACATTGAAAGCAGATGTAAGCTTATTGCACTATTGTAAATGCATTCCAGGGATGAAGGACACAACTATCATGGTCAAGTTCTAGCACAACGATGATGATATAGCCTAACAACTTGGAAATACATGATCGAGTACAAACACATAAGCCAAGAAGATTACTAAGAGTTGTTGAATCGCACTGCATACTCGATTGAGTTATCAGTGTCCTTGAGTGTCCAACAACTTAGAACATGAGGAATCTGAAATCAAAAAAATATCATAGTTGATGAGGAACTCATAAGAAGTTACATAGCTCCGTGATATTCTTGAGATATGAGGTATAAAACGCGGAGGTAGATCAGAATGGAGGTTAGACTAATGTATTGATGTGTTCAAGACAAGCACTTTCACTTGTCTGAGAATGAAAACAAAGTAGAACAACATGGTCAAAACCACGATTGCAAAGGACAACATCACAAATACCAGATCAAATTATACCAAGGGAATCTTATTGTTATGAGAAGCTTCCAGGATAAGATATACACTAGGTCAATGGGCATGAACACAGAGTTCAAGGTCGACTCCCACTTCATCAATGCATCACCTGCCATTTACTCCCCGCCTTTGATGAAGTTGTAGCTTTGGAAGATTATCTGGCAACACACCAGAAGGGTAAGACTCGAGAAAACTCCCGGGTTCACACAGATTAAGGAAGGCATAGGTTCAACCCATCGGGGCATCTTAGGAACATATACCACAAAATTCAAGAGTAATTAACACATGCTTGAAGAGTGTGGCTGAAAAAATGCATAGGATACAACTTATCAGAGGTAGAAGACACAATTTACCAATGGCATCATGTACTAGGGGAAGAATATCACAAGAACTTTAAATGCGAAGGATGCTATCGGATAATAACCCAACAATGGGTCTGGCGGTCCACAAAGGACCTAATGTGAGTATTTGTACTCAAACAGAGGAAGAAGGAAAGCAAGACATCAAATTAGAGATCATATGAGTAATATTGATAATTAAATACCAAAGGAATCATGATTTCCAGGTTGGTGTATCAGAATCAGATGCTCCGATTTCGAGGACTTAGATGGACAAACAATCAAGGTTGATTTGCCGAGAACTAGCTCCTGTTTGGAAAGATGTGTGAGCTATAAAAATAATTTATGAGGATCAACTGATGATTGCATGCATTCAAAAATAGGTTGAATCAATAAGATCAAAGGACAATCACAAAGGATTCTAATGAATGTTGCTAGACATATGGAATTAACCATAATGCAAGCATGTGAGAAAGGTCAAGAGCAAAAGGCTACTGAGGATTTCAAAAGATCAAAGAGCTATTTGAAGAATTTTGTGAAATACATGAACAAGTGGGGATGAATGAATCCTCGATAAGGGGAGCGGAGTTTGTAGGGGTTGACGGTGGAAGGAAAGCGCAAAAGCGATGAGCACAATTTCTCGAGAGATCATCATAGAGTATCTTGAGAGTCTTGTGATGAATCAAGCCATCGTCTGGAATGAGGGGCTCTCCGGGAAGTAGTTATGGGAACCTAGAGTTAGAGTTAGCAAAAAATTCAACCCGAAAGAGAAGAGAGATCGGAACCCAGAGTATAGCAGAGGAGTCAAAGATCCTAATATCACCCGATTGAGATGTGGGCCCGTAAGCCACACAACAAAGTTAGTAAAAGTTTTTCAAAGACTGTACTCAACTTCGACCAAGGAGTTGGAAAAGAGGCTACCTACAGGAAGTTGCCTCTCGTACCAACTTGTGACGCCCCCATTTTGATTGTACGCTAATCACACGCACAAATGTGTATGACCAAGATTAGGGACTCAAGGGAAGATATCACAACACAACTCTAGACACAAATTAAAGTCATACAAGCTTCATATTACAAGCGAGGGACCTCGAGGACTCAAATACATAAGCTCGAATACACACGAGTCAACGGAAGCAAACATTATCTGAGTACAGACATAAGTAAACAAGTTTTGCCTTAAGAATGCTAGCACAAACATAACAACGGATCGAATAGGAAATGCCTCCTCCTCTGAGCCTCCTAACTCATCTTTGTTGTCAACGACCTCCATGTAGTAGTAGGGTCCGTCAGGGTAGTAGTAGTTGTCGACGGGATCAGCCATCTCTTGGGCTCTGTCATGTGGTCGCGGTAGTCATATCAAGAGGAAAAAGGCGAGCAAAGCAACGGTCAGTACTCATCCAAAGTACCCGCAAAACTAACGTCAGAACTATGCTAAGTATGCATTGGTTTCAAAGGAATGAGTCTATGTCTTTTGATTGAACTGCAGAAATGCCAGAATAGAGGAGGACGAGCTAGTCCTACTGAAGACTAGCATCTTTATGGTCTTGCAGCATTAGAAGAATGTAGACGAGTAACACATATGTAGTAATTAGGTTGCATCAAATTTATTTAAAAGCGCCTTGAGATCCTTCCTCGTCTCCCTGTGAGAAAGCAATCTTGGAGCCAATATTTGAATTTAACATCACAAGTATCCAGTTCTAGTTATAGAAGATCCGAATACTCTTTGAGCGTCCGTTACCGTGGACACGACTATTCGAATAGATATACTTCCATACAGGGGTGCACAATCTTACCCAACACGCTCGGTTAACTCCGACCGGACACACTTTCCTGGGTCATGCCCGACATCGGCTTATCGTTACGCCATAGTCCTACCTAGGCTCAACAGAGAAGCCACACGCCGGTCTACATCCTAATCGTAAAGGGGTTATGTGCCAATTTTCCTTCACAATCCTGTGCGTTACGTGGACGGCTGGTGCCAGTCTTGGGACCTCTTAATACAAGATCAATGCTTACATGGACCCCCCAGGCGCGTGCCGCTCAACTGTGGCATCTGAAGAGCTTTCGGGTGAATGTATGACGCAGAGTGCCCATACTTATTCCCTGTGGTGGTTAGTGGGAAACAGGCCAGAGGCCTTCTGAGATCACATATCCAAACCATTAAATCTTTGTCAAACTTTGGTGACGATCAATAATCCACGATAAGTGGTACCGTCACCCCATCTCGAGGACTTTTGGCAAGGGCAAAGAATTCCCGCCCATGCCTCGTTGCTATTACGCGAGTATCCACCTGCAGCTTAACTCCGGTGACGATCAGTGACCCACCATATGTGGTTCCGTCGCCCCGTCCCGAGGACTTATGGCAAGGGCCAAGAATGCCCGACCACGCCTCGTCACAATCACGCGGGAATCCACCCGCTCCACACATCTCATCATGTTTTATTAGTAAAGTTAAAGTAATCGTGTGCCTAAAACATCAGAGGAATTTGAGGTACCACCCTTAACGGATTCCAATCAATCGAACCGTCAAGGTGACCAGGGAGGAATCACCCTCGATGGTTCACACTTGAGGGGTTGCACTACATAGTTGTTATCGGAAGTGGTGAAGGAGGAATCACCCTCCGTAATCCACCTCCGGTTAACTACACTACAGAGTTAACATCAGGATTATATTACGAGGTATCACCCTCGGTACTCGATAGTAGCTCTGCAGGGTCGTACAACTGAGGTGTGTGAGGTGATGTGACAGGTCATGGCTTCTCGATTAGTTGATCGATTCTTCGAGTCTACAAGTCTTTGATGATGAACCAGGGGCAACTAGGGCTAAATGGGTTCACTCGAGATCACACATGAACCTATACGAAGCATTTAATATGCAGTAGGGTACAATAGAAGTTTAAAAAAAAGAGGCTATGCATCAGAATATGAGCTATCTATAACAGTAACGAAATCAAATTCAAGCATGAGGGAGAAAGAATGGGCGATATCGGAATGATCAAGGAGAGGTTGCTTGCCTTGTTACCCTACACCAAAAGGCTGGTCACCAGGGGCATAGTCGTACCCGGCAGCAGCGTCTGTCTCGGCGTCTACCGGAGAAAAGAGGGGGAAGAAACAATAAATAAAAGCAAGCAGATGCAACACGATGCGTGACATGGCAATATGCAGTGCTATGGATGAGCTAACACAGTACTACACGTCACGGACGGAGCGGGAAAATATATGATGATATTTCCCGGGTCTCTAGCTTATATCGGACATGTGATCCTAATGCCAAATGTCCATGTTCATCATGCTAGGAGCATGTGACAGGGAAAGTGTGTTATATCGACTATAGGGGGTGAATAGGTGATTTTTACAAATTCATCACTGAGGAAATTCCTAGTGAGGAAAGACCTCACTTACGAACTGAGTGCGGCGTAATAAGTACTAAAACAGATGTGCAAAACAGCTATAGCTTAGTCGTCAGAGTAAAATGAAATGTTCAGGTTCATAGGTAGCGTGATCGGGATAAGCAGGTGACGAATAACTTAAGTGAAGAATTTCAGGTGAGGAATTTGAGAAAGTCTTCAGTCAAATTCTTCAAATAGTAAAGTTCAAAGTCACGAACATACAATTGAGGAAATGAAAGGGTTGAGGAATTAGAACCCGTTGCTCGATGAAGACAATGATTTGATGACCCAGTTCCAACTATTGTGAGAGTCGTACGTCTAGTTTGGAGCGGCTTGGTATTTAAACCAAATGACACACAGTCCCAGGACACACAATCCTTACTGTATTCTCCTTGAGCTAAGGACACACAGTCCTCGCCCAACATTCGTGGTAAGTCTTCAGGGTAGACTTCCAAACCCTCACAAACTTGGTCACCCAGCGATCCAAATTCAGTGTTGGATGCTCTAGAGCATGAGGCCTAACAGTCTGGAGGATGCATAGTCCTCAAAGGTAACAAGCATCAGTTCCACACAGGAACGATGTCTTAAGTGATGCCCAATCACTTTGGGGTTTTGGGTTTTGGTTTGGGTGTTTGGGGATTTTCGTCACTAATGATTTTCTCTCAAAGTCTTTGAGGAATCGGTTGCTCTCAAATGACAAGTGTGAGTTTCTCTCGCGGAGCAGCCAACCAACTAGTGGATATGGGTGGTGGATATTTATAGCTTGGGAGCAATCCCGACATGAATTGACATTAATGTCCCAATAATATGACCGTTAGGTGGATAAGGTTGGGGACAACTGGCGTGCAACACAACAACGGTATGAATCTTTAAACCGTAGAAGTCCTCATGTCACTCATGTTCCTCACAGGTAGGTGTTTCATATTGGCGAAGACCTAACCCCTCAGTTAGAGCAAATTCCTCAAATACCAGAAGATGTTCGTCTCTGTCACTGAAGAATTTGACTAAACTGTTCAAGATTTCCAAAGGCTTCATCCGAAGGGTTTGAATGTCTAGGCTTTGTGAAAGGATCGATATGGATTGAATAGGCAACTAACAAATTTTAAAATTTTCTTTAAACAGATTAGGTTTAGCAACAAATAGGTTGTCTAGATATGCAACTGAGTGAGCAACCTATATGATGATAACAACAACAATAATAAGCAAGAAGTAAATACAAGTAAAGGTAAGAAATAACCACAAGTGGAACCGATGAAGACGAGGATGTGTTTCTGAAGTTCCTTCCCTTTGAGGGGAAGTACGTCTCCATTGGAGCGGTGTGGAGGCACAATGCTCCCCAGGACGCCACTAAGGCCACTTTATTCTCATCATAGCCTCACACAATGTGAGGTGCCGTGATTCCACTAAGTGGTGCCCTTGAAGGCGGCGACCGAACCTTTACAAACAAGGTTGGGGCATTCTCCACAACTTAATTGGCGGCTCCCAACAAGACTACGAAGCTTCACCACAATGGAATATGACTTGGAGGTGACCTCAACCGTCTAGGTTGTTCAAATACCCAAGAGTAACAAGATTCGTGAGGGATTAGTGGGGAGAATCAAATTTCTCTTGGTGGAAGTGTAGATCAAGGCCCTCTCATCCAAACCGTAGAATATCAACAAGTTTTGTTGGATAGGGAGAGAGATTGGGCTAAAATGGACCTTGGAGCAACAATGGAGCTTTGGGGGCAAAAGGTGAAGTTCTCAGGGAAGAAGAACCCCTTTATATAGTGGGGGGGGAAGAATCTGCCCATTACCCACCCCCTTTGCACGAGCCAAAGCGGTACTACCACTCAGGCAGAGGGAGGCCGAACCAGAGAAGAGGCAGGGCCGTTAGTACCGCTCGGAGCGGTAGTAACAAGTGGTAGTAACAAGCGGTAGTACCGCTCTGCGGGCGGTACTACCGCCTAGTACTAGCGCAAAGTCCGACCACAAAAGGGTTCGCACTTCTGAGGAGTGGTATAGGCCAACAGTACTAGTAGGAGCACTACCGCTCTGAGTGGTACTACCGCTGGCCCGGGCGGCACTTGGTGTGATAAGAGGTAGTACCGCTTAGAATTTTTAGGGCAGGGATTTGGCAGAGAAGAGAGCTCCATCGAAGCAGAAGAGAGGGTGAGAGGAAAGTGTACGTGATGATTCCACCCAGACTTTTCCAAAGCGGATCCCTCTTAATAGTACGACTTTTCCTACGACTCAAGTCCACCGATAACGAAGCGTAAGATAGAAAACCATCTTCACATCAATACACCGAGGGACAAGAATCGTCTTTGTGCAAACCGAGGAAGTACCTGAAAGGCTTATCGCACACGGTTATTCCACAAATGTATTGTCATCAATCACCAAAACTATTTGGGGTAGAAATATGCCCTTACAATGTCCCCCTTTTGGTGGATTGTTGAAACCACGATATCTGCATAGAGGATAAAAATGAGATAGAATGCAACCCCACACTCTACAAAATATAGAGAGGCTCTCCCTATGTGTGTGCACTATTTAAGAATGCTTTTGGAATGCAAAGTGCACACACTAGGATCAACACTCCCCCTATATTTTATAGACAAACACTACTTGCACAAATGTAACAACTGAGAGTAATATAACTGCAAGAAGTGAAGTGAGCATGATCATTAGGGCACAGAATAAGCATCTCACGGAATTAAAGACATATGATAAAACTACGGTAACATATGTCTCATAGGAGTCTCACACACTTAAAATGCAAAGCAACATAAATTCCACACCACACAACATAGTCTTTAATCAAAGCAAATGATAAAAGGGATCACGAGTGACAAGATGAGCCTTGAAAGAACACTCGTGACTCACAAATCCAAACACTCTCCCCCTTTGGCAGCAAGACATCGTACAGGGCAGATAAAACAACAAGGATCCAGGAGGTGAGGTAATGCTAACACATCAATATTCACCAGACTCAAGGCTGTGGTGAACAGTGCGAGGAGGAGCAGGAGAGCCACACAACTCAGCATCGGAATCCCATGGGCAGTGGCGAGCAATCCAGGTGTTCTCGTCAGTGAGTATGTCCTCAGAACCGGTCTCAATTGTTAATCCAACATGCCTTCCAAGAGCCTTGTGATGACTGATAGCCGCCTTTTCAGCCGCGTGAGCCCGGTACTGACCCTTGGCCTGCGTACAAAAGAGCTTATTCATCTTCTCCTTGAGCTTCTTAGACCAAGAAGGTTCTCTAGTGGGGGGCACAACAGGGGAAGCAGTATCCTCGTCAGCCACAAAATCCTCATCAACCTCTTAATCAGCAAAATCCTCATCCATGTCTTCAGGCACATCTTGTTCAGGGGCAGTGTGAGTAGTCCACTTGTCCTTCTGCCTAAGATGCACAACCTTGTGGGATACCAGTTCCCCAGCTTCAAATAACTCACCAAGAAAGGTTTCTTCCCAAGTCTTCTCAATCACAAGCATCAAAAAGGGGCCATACACACGACACTTACACCGAGACACCGCAAAACAGAGCTCAGACCACATAACACGAGAAACATCCAAAGCCTTCACCTAAACCTTGAATTTATGAAACTCACACAACAAAAGTATTTCTACAAGGTAAGAGTGGACCTAATCTATATTGCCAACATGGGGGAACAAGATGTGGTGAAAGATGCGGTGCATGATATCTAAGGAAGGTTCCAGCACCCAAGTGGACTTGCCTATAGTAGAGGAGATCTTCTCAGTGATGTACTAGTACATGACTTGCTTGTGAGTAGCAACATATTCAGTGTGTGGATGGTAAACCAGAGGGCTCTCGAGTCCCTTATCCTCAATGTTAAGCACCTGCATAAAGGACTTTTAGGGAGCAGAAAGCAACCTTCCATTGGTCATACATGATAGAGTCCTCGCCTCATCAGTTCCTAGGTGAACCGTGGCAAAGAACACAACAATAAGCTCAGCATCAAAGTCTTTGTTGAACTGCATAATGTCGAGAATGCCCAGCTTGTCACAAAGGGAGAGAGGAGTCCTGAAATACTTTCCATTGCGCTGCAAATATTCAATAGCAATAGACTTGACATGAGGAACATACACGTTCTCCCGTGGCTTCCGAATGTCAATGTAGATGGACAGTTGCTTCTGGTTCCAGAAGGGACGGTTGCGCATTGAACGCTCCTGAGGTTCCACATAGGGATCGATCTTGTGGGACAACCAAAAGTCCTTAACCTTCAGACAAGCCATGGATTGGGACTTCAAGGGCATGACAGCAAGGCGCTTCCCCTTGGATTTGTATGCAGACTTACTAACCTTCTTGTCAAGAACATCCTCCTGTGGTTGGCTTGAGCTATCAACCTCAGATGAACGGTACCTCTTCGTGCTGCCACGGCTGGGATTCGTCCTATGCTCCTGGGGAGTAGAGTTGCCACCTCCCGAGATAAATAAACACAACCAGATGAAAGCACAAGAGAAGAACAATGAGTACAAGGTAGCAAGACACCAAGATGGGTGAGAAAGAGGTGATGTACAAGGAGGAATATCGGGTGAACGCCAGCCTAGAGCGATAGTACCGCTGCCAGGGGCGGTACTACCTCTTATGGTCAGAAGTACCACCCGAACAAGCGGTAGTACCGCTTAGGGTAGGGACCATGGGGTGAAAACCAGCACAGGTCAGATTCGGCACAACCGGGGATGCCTTGACCACAAAATTCCGAAAAGAACATCATATCTAAACTCTAGCCATCATCCACACCCCTCAGAAGATGCAAATCGGAACCAAAAGTACGTACATACATCTCATATTGTCCAAGCCCTAGATCTAAAAAAGAGACAAAATGAGGAGAATAATGGGGACTGTATAGGTATCCATGGCAAGGGGAAGGGGTGGAGAACGATTCCACCAGTTGAAATCGCGAATGAGTGGCCGAAAATGGAGATCGATGGTGGACACCGGAGCCTTGGGGTCTGATACGTCTCCAACTTATCTATAATTTTTTTATGGTTTCATGCTATTATCTTGTCAAACTTTGGATGTTTTGCATGCCTTTTATATATTTTTTGGGTCTAACTTATTAACTCAGTGCCAAGTGTCAGTTCCTATTTTTCCATGTTTTTGACCCCTTTCATAGGAGATTTTGAAACGGAGTCCAAACGGAAGAAAATCCCCGAAAAGATTTTTTATGTAACGGAAGAAGATCGGGAAGCTTGAGAGCCAAGGCAGGGGAGCCTCAGGGGCCCCACAAGCCCCCACTCCGCGGCCAGGGGGGAGTCCACGGCCCACACGCTCGTGGGCCCCCTGGGCACCCTCTGCCCTAGGGGTTGCGCCTATATATTCCCTAAAAAACCCAAAAAAATCAGAAGATCATCGAAATCACTTTTCCGCCGCCGCAAGCTTCTGTCTCCGCAAGATCCCATCTGGGGCATGTTCTGGTGCCCTGTCGGAGGGGGGATTCGGATAAGGAGGGCTTGTTCATCAAGACCATAGCCTCTCCGATGATGCGTGAGTAGTTCACCATAGACCTACGGGTCCATAGTTAGTATCTAGATGCCTTCTTCTCTCTCTTAGATCTTCAATAGAAAGTTCTCCATGATCTTCATGGAGATCTAACCGATGTGATCTTCTTTTGCGGTGTGTTTGTCGAGATCCGATGAATTGTGGATTTATGATCAGATTATCTATGAATCTTATTTGAGTTTCTTCGGATCTACCTTATGCATCATTTCATATCCTTGTAATTCTCTTCGAGTTGTGGGTTTTGTCTGGCCAACTAGATCAATGATTCTTGCAATGGGAGAAGTGCTTGGTTTTGGGTTCATACCGTGCGGTGACCTCACCCAGTGACAGAAGGGGTAGCGAGGCACGCATCGTGTTGTTGCCATCAAGGGTAAAACGATGGGGTTTTCATCATTGGTTTGAGATTATCCATCTACATCATGTCATCTTGCTTAAGGCGTTACTCTGTTCGTCATGAACTCAATACACTAGATGCAAGATGGATAGCGGTCGATGTGTGTAGTAATAGTAGTAGATGCAGAAAGTATCGGTCTACTTGTTTCGGACGTGATGCCTATATGTATGATCATTGCCTTAGATATCGTCATGACTTTGCGCGGTTCTATCAATTGCTCGACAGTAATTTGTTCACCCACCGTGATATTTTCTATTTTGAGAGAAGCCTCTAGTGAACACTATGGCCCGCAGGGTCTACTCCACACCATATTTTCAGCCTTACACTTTTTACTTCGTTGCACTTTCCGCCTTCAGATCTCACTTTTGCAAACAATCTTGAAGGGATTGACAACTCCTTTGAAGCATTGGGTGCAAGCTTGTCCTGTGCTTCATCACCCTTTCCTCTTCAAGGGAAAAACCAACGCAAGCCCAATCTCCGTCAACGTGTCAATTTCTGGCGCCGTTGCCGAGGAGTAAGATCAAGTCAAGAACTCATCCAAGGAAGTGTCGCATACTCATCTCTTGCATTTACTTTGTTTGCTAGTTGCCTCTCGTTTTCCTCTCCCCCACTTCACCAATTTGCCTTTTTCGTTTGCCTTTTTTTCGTTTGCCTTTTTCGTTCGCCCTTTTCTCTCGCTTGCTTTCTGTTTGATTGTGTGCCACGTGCCTTCAATATGCTTGCATCTTCGCTTGCTGAAAATCTAGTGATATGGATCCTCATCCACTTGCTAATCTCTTTAAGAGATCCAATCATGTTGATCCAATTGCTAGTGAGTTGAGTGCACTTGACTATCTTTATGGAGTTTTGCTTGAGATGCGTGAATCCAAAAATTGTGAGGAAGAAATTTATGAAGTGATTCATGAGGGCTCCTTGGATGAAAAGCATGATTGCAATGGTTTCACTATAAATTCTATTAGTGACAATCATGCTAAAAATATGCAAAACCCTAAGCTTGGGGATGCTAGTTTTGCTATGTCCACTACTTGTTGCAATGATCATGAGTGGGGTGATGATTTGTCTTATGATCTTGAAAATTTGTTTAAGCCTCATGATGAATATGATATTTGCAATATTATTGAAAGTGGGTTTGGAGAAGTCATGACTTTAGTTGATGATAATCCCACTTTTTTTGAAGAGCGTCAACTTTGCATGCATGTGGATCATGAAAAGAATATCCTATGTGATAGTTACATTATTGAATTCGAATATGATCCCACATGTAATTATTATGAGAGAGGAAAATATGGTGGTAGAAACTTTCATATAACTAAATCACCTCTTGTTATGTTGAGATTGCTATTGTCTCTTTCTTCTTCCTTGCATATGGTAACTATTGGTTGTCTTGACAATCTGTTTTCCTATAAAATGCCTATGCATAGGAAGTATGTTAGACTTAGATGTGATTTTCACATGCTTTATGATGCTCTCGTTGTGCTTAATTCTTGTCTTTTGTGTGAGCATCATTGACTTATCAATGCCTAGCTAAGGGCGTTAAACAATAGCGCTTGTTGGGAGGCAACCCAATGAATTTATCTTTTTCTTTCTGTTTTGTTGCGTCCACACCATCACAATTCTGTTGTGATTGTGTTTTTTGTGTTTCTTTTTGTGTTTGAGCCAAGCAAAACCTTTATGACTGGTCTTGGTAATGGTTGTTTGATCCTGCTGGAAAAAGACAGAAACTTTTCGCTCACGAGATGATTTTTCATTTTTATTCAGAAAGAGATTTTGAGTTGATTATTTTTGCTGCTGGTTCGTATGCTTTTTTCCCAGGACGTCGTAATGTTTCAGTTTTTTGAGGTACCACAAGTATACGAAGTATACAGATTGCTACAGACTGGTCTATTTTTGACAGATTCTGTTTTTGTTGAGTTGGTTGCTTGTTTTGATGAAACTATGGTTAGTATTGGGGGATACTAGCCATGGGAAAGTGAGAATACAGTAGTCCAACACCAACATAAATAGAATTCAAATTTGCTATAGTACCAAAAGAAGTGGTAGTTTGATTTCTTGTGCTAATTGTATCACGAGTTTCTGTTTAAGTTTTGTGTTGTGAAGTTTTCAAGTTTTGGGTGATGTTCTCATGGATGATGAGATAAGGAGTGGAAAGATCTCAAGCTTGGGGATGCCCAAGGCATCCCAAGCCAAATTCAAGGACACCAAAAAGCCTAAGCTTGGGGATGCCCCGGGAAGGCATCCCCTCTTTCGTCTTCAATCCATCGGTAACATTACTTGGAGCTATATTTTTAATCACCACATGATATGTGTTTTGCTTGGAGCGTCTTGTATCTTAGGAGTATTTTCTTTTTGTTGTGTCACAATCATCCTTGCTTCACACTTTTTGAGAGAGAGAGACATGCACTCATCGTGATTTTGCTAGAATTCTCATAGTGCTTCACTTATATCTTTTGAGCTAGACACTTTTGCTCATAGTGCTTCACTTGTATATTTTTGAGCTATACACTTTTGCTCTATGTGTTTCACTTATATCTTTTAGAGCACGGCGGTGCATGATTTGGTAGTTGGCTTATGGTATGAAAGTAGTCCCAAATGTGATAGGTACCCAAAGAGGATGCAAAAACCTCCATCTTCATGTGCATTGAATACAAAGAGAAGTTTTGATTCCTCTCAAATAGTTTTGAGACATGGATTTGGTAATACTAAGAGCTATGTCAGTAGGATGTTGTGAATCTAGAAATACTTGTGTTGAAGTTAGTGATTCCCGTAGCATGCACGTATGGTGAACCGCTATGTTAGGAAGTCAGAGCATAATTGATCTATTGATTGTCATCCTTTGTGTTGAGGTCGGGATCGCGCGATGGTTAACACCTACCAACCCTTCCCCTAGGAGTATGCGTTTAGCACTTTGTTTCGATTACTAATAAAAACTTTCGCAACAAGTATGTGAGTTCTTCATGACTAATGTGAGTCCATGGTATAGATGCACTTTCACCTTACACCATTGCTAGCTTCTCTAGTGCCGCGCAATTCTCGCCGGTGCACAAACCCACCAAATTCCTTCCTCAAAACAGACACCATACCTACCTACTATGGCATTTTCATAGCCATTCCGAGATATATTGCCATGCAACTCCCACCGTTCCATCTCATGACTTGTGCCGTCACTCTCATATTGCCATTACATGATCGTAATATAGCTAGCGAGATGTTTCAACGTCATACGCCATGCTAGATCGTTGCACATCCCGGTACACTGCCAGAGGCATTTCCTATGGAGTCATCATCATTGTGATCTTTGAGTTGTGAGTAAATAAAAGTGTAATGATCATCATTATTAGAGAATTGTCCCATGTGAGGAAATAAAAGAAAAAGAGGCCTAAGAGCCCAAAAAAGAGAAAAGAAAAGAAAAGAAAAAAATAGGCCTAAGACCCCAAATGAAAAAAAGAGAAAAGAGAGAAGGGACAATGCTACTACCTTTTTCCACACTTGTGCTTCATGATAGCACCTTGTTCTTCATGATTGAGAGCTTCTTGCTTTGTCACTACCATATACTAGTGGGAATCTTCATTATTGAACTTGGCTTGTATATTCCAATGATGGGCTTCCCCAAAATTGCCCTAGGTCTTCGTGAGCAAGCAAGTTGGATGCACACCCACTAGTTTTCCTTTTGAGCTTTCACATACTTATAGCTCTAGTGCATCTCTTGGATGGCAATCCCTACTCATTCACGTTGATATCTATTAAAGGGCATCTCCATAGCCTATTCATACGACGAGTCAATGTGACCATCTCCTCCTTTTTGTCTCACAACCGCCACCACACTCTATTTCACCTATAGTGTTGTATCCATGGCTCGCGCTCATGTATTGCGTGATAGTTATAAAAAGTTTGAGAAAGTAAGAGTGTGAAAACAATTACTTGGCCAATACCGGGGTTGTGCATGATTTACATTAGTTGTGTTAGGACGATGGAGCAGAGCGAGACCATATGATTTTGTAGGGGTAACTTTCATTGGCCTTGTTATTTTGAAAGTTCATGATTACCTTGCTAGTTTGCTTGAAGTATTACTGTTTTCCTGTCAATAGCAAACTATTGTTTCAAATCTTACGGATCTGAACATTCATGTCACATGAAAGAAGTTGCAAAGGACAACTATGCTAGGTAGCATTCCACATCAAAAATTCATTCTTTATCACTTCCCTACTCGAGGACGAGCAGGAGTTAAGCTTGGGGATGGTTGATACGTCTCCAACGTATCTATAATTTTTTATGGTTTCATGCTATTATCTTGTCAAACTTTGGATGTTTTGCATGCCTTTTATATATTTTTTGGGGCTAACTTATTAACTCAATGCCAAGTGCCAGTTCCTGTTTTTTCCATGTTTTTGACACCTTTCAGAGGAGATTATGAAACGGAGTCCAAACGGAAGAAAATCCCCGAAAAGATTTTTTCCATAACGTCAGAAGATCGGGAAGCTTGGGAGCCAAGGCAAGGGAGCCTCAGGGGCCCCCACAAGCCCCCACCCTACGGCCAGGGGGGAGGCCGCAGCCCACAGGCTTGTGGGCGCCCTCGGCGCCCTCTGCCCTAGGGGTTGCGCCTATATATTCCCTAAAAATCCCAAAAAAATCAGAAGATCATCGAAATCACTTTTCCGCCGCCGCAAGCTTGTGTCTCCACAAGATCCCATCTGGGCACTTTCTCGTGCCCTATCGGAGGGGGGATTCGGATACGGAGGGCTTCTTCATCAACACCATGACCTCTCCGATGATGCGTGAGTAGTTTACCATAGACCTACGGGTCCATAGTTAGTATCTAGATGGCTTCTTCTCTCTCTTGGATCTTCAATACAAAGTTCTCCACGATCTTCATGGAGATCTATCTGATGTAATCTTCTTTTGCGGTGTGTTTGTTGAGATCCGATGAATTGTGGATTTATGATCAGATTATCTATGAATCTTATTTGAGTTTCTTCTGATCTCTCTTATGCATGATTTCATATCCTTGTAATTCTCTTCGAGTTGTGGGTTTTGTCTGGCCAACTAGATCTATGATTCTTGCAATGGGAGAAGTGCTTGGTTTTGGGTTCATACCGTGCGGTGACCTCACCCAGTGACAGAAGAGGTAGCGAGGCACGCATCGTGTTGTTGCCATCAAGGGTAAAAAGATGGGGTTTTCATCATTGGTTTGAGATTATCCCTCTACATCATGTCATCTTGCTTAAGGCGTTACTCTGTTCGTCATGAACTCAATACACTAGATGCATGCTGGATAGCGGTCGATGTGTGGAGTAATAGTAGTAGATGCAGAAAGTATCGGTCTACTTGTCCCAGACGTGATGGCTATATGTATGATCATTGCCTTAGATATCGTCATGACTTTGCGCGGTTCTATCAATTTCTCGACAGTAATTTGTTCACCCACCGTGATATTTTCTATTTTGAGAGAAGCCTCTAGTGAACACTATGGCCCGCAGGGTCTACTCCACACCATATTTTCAGCCTTACACTTTTTACTTCGTTGCACTTTCCGCCTTCAGATCTCACTTTTGCAAACAATCTTGAAGGGATTGACAACCCCTTTGAAGCATTGGGTGCAAGCTTGTTTGTGTTTGCGCAGGTACTCTGGACTTGACGAGACTCTCCTTCTGGATCGATACCTTGGTTCTCAAACTGAGGAAAATACTTATTGCTCCTGTGCTGCATCACCCTTTCCTCTTCAAGGGAAAAACCAACGCAAGCCCAATCTCCGTCAATGTGTCAATTTCTGGCGCTGTTGTTTGAGAAGTAGCAGGGTCTCCTTGAGAGAGAGACCGATGGGGAGGAGTGGGGATGAATGGGTATGGGGAGAGAAAAACTGCTCCTGCCCGGCCCCATAACCCCCTCGTGAAGCAGTCTAAGCGATAGTACCGCCCAACGGTAGTACCGCTGCAACGAGCGGTACTACATCTTATCATAGGTAGTACCGTCGAGGCAGCGGTAGCACCGCTCCAGATGACCAAAAAATGCGCAAAAATAAGAAAATTTCGAACCACCACAAGATAAAAGACATAAATACACGTCATGGGGATGAGACCACTCCAAATTGTGAAAATATATAAGTAGAGATAGGACGACTTGGAGTGACACAAACAAACGTGGGTCCAAATTTGAGAAACTCTATATTGCCAAGTACCTCCAATTGTGCTCCAATTTGGTAGACATGTTCTTAGGCTCCAATAATGCATCCAGACGAACTGGTGCATCAAGGAGAATAGAAGAACTTGTCCCAAGCCCCTCAAAACCCTCTTTGATTTGTGACTTTGGTAAACTTTACATTATAAAGTTTCTCCAATTGACCTAAAACTTTTTGGGCATGTTTTGATGCTCAAATAATGCCCCCACACCAAATATTGGATTTGTGGGCATTGATTTGAATAGTCTTGTAAGAAGAAGGCCATTTCTGCCCATTTTATGAGTTTTCCATGTCTACATTGGAAACCTTCTCCACCAAATACTAAATTTGGTGTCCAAGCTTATTTTCATCTATCATTCGATCCTGTTAAGTTTCATATCAATTGAAGTCCATCTGGTTGCCCTGGCACTCATCAAACACCTTGTGTGAACCCACCATAATGGCTACTTTCGCCCCTTCCACTATTACCCTTGAGCTTAAACTTTTATCACAGCCTCCCCTAGTTACCTCTTGCCACCAGTAGCATTGCCATGGCCTCTGGTCAATTATTGGACAGGGACCCCTTGAAACTACCCTTCATTTTCACCATGGCAGCACCATTTTTACCCCTCTTCCTATGTTTTTGCTTAATCAAAAGCCTCCACATTCTTCCAGGGCATCTCTAATATGTCAATGCATCATTTCAAACAAAGATATGGCATGCTTATGTAGGAAAAATGAGCAGCACCTCTACAAGTTGATTTCTGGCTAAATTGTAGCTTTGTACAACAGGTACTATCTACCCTCCTTTGCTTGAGCTCAAACTTGGCATTGTTGTAGTCCTTCCATGTATAAGACTGGTAGACAAGGTTTCACCTCAATTTACTTTTTGTGAAAACTACTTTTGCTAGCCCCTAATTTCCTGTTGCAAACTTAATCACAAGCAAAACCCCACCTACCCTTCCCTAAGTGCAACCAAATTCCTCCATCAGTCTCAAAAGGGCATGCCTTGCATGTTTGACAGCAAGGCTTGACCATAAGATGGTCCTAGACGCAGAATGTCGTGGTGACCATACCACTGGCATGCAAAACTGGTGCTCTGCACCTTGTTTTCTTTCTTCCAGGCCGTTATTGCGTGTCGCAGAGCACCGGGGCATCCCCCTTGACTGGTGCAAGCTCTTCCCGATGCTGGCTAGCCTCCAAAGTGCCCCAGGGACGCGTGTCTTTCCCCATGCCAAAGAGCACCAAGAGCTCTCGAGCTACCCTCGGCCGCCCCTCCATTTATCCTCTCCCCCAAGCCCTCTCTTGCTCTCGCTAGCTCTCTACTTCCCCTATGCATCTCTCAAACCTCGCCAAACCAGCCCGAGGCTACCCTGGGCCTCTCCTCTCCTTCCATGGCCGCCATGGACAGCTTCGTCCATGCTCGTGTCCGGGCTCGCCAGCCCCCTCCTCTCCTCCTCGGGCTGCGTAGAGGTGCCCCCGGAGCCTCTGCAGCCTCTCCACTACTCCCCCTCCATGGGTGGCCGTGGTGCCCTGCCTCCTCCTGTGACGGTCGCGCCACACCGGCCAGATGCCGGCTCGACCGTTGCTCCTCAGCATGGGGAGAAGCCCCACGGTGGAGCAGCTCACCGCCATGAGTGCTCCGGTGGCTGGAGCACCACCGGGGGTGGCCTGAGCCGCCGGGACGGAGCACCGGAGCTTCGACCTCGTCTCCCTGGCCTAGCCATGCGAGGTGGCCACGCGGGGAAGAAGGACCTAACTGGTGGGTCAGCGACCCCAACAGTCAATCATTGGTAGCCAGGCACGCGTGGAGTAAGTGGAGGCGCATCCTCCCGGAGCCGTCTCCCCTGCGGTCTAGGCGGTTTTTGGTAAATACGTCTTCGACGTAGCCCTCTGCTCGCGCATGCGACCTGCTGGGCGGGCCCACTTTCCTCTTCAGCGCCATGGGCGCAGGATAGCCCTTGAGGTTGAGTCCTTTTAATTATTTCTCCTTTTGGCAGTACTTAAAAAATCCCTTATAAATTCATCTGAGCTCCAAATTTGGTGAATCAAAATTCTGCAAGTCCCAAAAATCAAGGGCTATCCAAATATGTGCTTTGCACATTTTTCCAAGCAACTTTTCTGTTGTATCATTATTCAAATACATATATGAATACTGCTAGACTCACCTTTCAAAAATCCTAGAGGATTCAAATCTACTCCAAATGGAGTGATCCCAAATTCCAGAGCCTTATAATATCATGCCCTATTTTTGAAACCTTGGTCAACATTTTTAGATGACATATTTCTGTTGCAATAAATAAATAGCCCCTTTTGCTATTTATCCAATATTAGAAAATCCCTAGTATATTCATATCAACTCCAAATCCAGTGAAACAACTTCCTAAATATTTCTAAAAGCATGCTCTGTTTAATGAGTGCCTCCACTCAGTTTTACGAAAATATTTTCTGTAGGCTTCTTTAAGGATCACCTATTCCTCCTTTCATCCATTCGAAATTCCCTGATGATCCAAACCTGCTATAGCAAGCTTCAGGTATTTTTCTTATGACCAGAGAGGTCCAAGAAAAATAAAACTCCTATTTATTTAGCACTTTTGTCTCTGCTTGCTGTATGACTTACTAAGATTGTTTCCTATGATAGTTGAAGGGTAGACGAAGTACTCGGAGTTGGACCGGAAGACCTCGAAGACCCCGAGGACTTACGAGAACAAAGGCAAGCAGCCCTTTGACCATGTTTGAGCAAATATTATATTGCATGCTAGTACAACAGTTATTCCCGTTGCATATGATCATGAATATTCGGTAAATCATCGATATGATGTTTCCGATGGCTCCTCCGGAGCACTTGCATTTGAGAATGATCCTACCACCTATGAGGGCCATGCTAATATTATGTTGATAAGTAGAGCTAATCATAGTAGAAGCATGAGCATGATGATGATAAATATCAAAGGTTATGAAAACCCCATCGGGTGCCACTAATGCTCGAGGGTGATAATGAGATAGGTGGCAACTTGTGAAGAAGTGGTGCACATTGTATATTTTGGTGTGAGTGGTTTTGGAAACATAAATAGATTTATGATGTGTCGACCGTCCCAACCTTACATGTGCAACCACGTTACCCCTTTATGGGACGGGGCTTTGTTGATTACTCTGGTCGGTGCTAGCAAAGAGCCACATTACTAGTGGTGGGAGTGATATGTGGTCACTCTCATGATGGGGTCGTACCAGGTAGGTCGTTCCGGGCACACCGTTGGTCCCCGCATGGATGATACTGTCTAGAGTCGGTGCACGTAAGACGTACATCATGTGGGCTGGTTACCAATTGAGTGAAACTCTTTGTCTAGTATCGTCAGGGGAAAGGTATTGATCGGGTACTTACCTCGGGTATGTTATATACCGCGAGTCGTGGATGACACGGAAGTTTCCCGAATCTCGTGGGTACATCGTACAACCTCTGTAGAGTGTAAAACTATTCGAATAGCCGTGTCCACGGTCAAGGACAGTTGGGTAATCCTGCTTAAACTACGTCGAGTTGTTTTCACATCAACCAAGTGTGAGTGTGTATGTGTGTTCAAGGAATTATATGAAAAAGTTGGTATGACCAAGTTTGGAGACTTAGCATATCGGGTGAACCAAAGTGTTCAACCCTCAACAGATATGTTGATATCTGTAACCTGCTCTTCTGATTACCATCTAGCTTATGATGCATATCCATACCCGTCGATGATCATGTTTATTTACCTTCAAAGCTTGCTTCCACAAATGTCGCGTATCACTTATTATCGTACCAACTGCATTATCCACATCATGGGCTGTTTGCGAGTACATTCAAAGTACTCATTGGCTTGCCACTGGTTATTTCATTGACCAGGTATGAGAGATCAGGATATGGTGAAGAGCACCTTGGTGATGTTCCTACAAGCTAGAACGCTTCCCAGTGAGAATGCCTGTAGGTTAAGGCTGATGGCCTGGGTTCACGCTTTCACTACAAGAATACCGTGTATGAAACAACACATATTCTACAACATTTTGGCTATATGTTGTAAAATTTACAATAGATACACATATTAAAGGTTGTAGATATGTGTTGCGCATTAAAATCTCTACCCCTACCATGGAACATAAGTATATAATAAATAAAAAAGAAAAAACAAATGGGAGAGAGGGACGCGCGAGAAGCGGTCCCCGATGCCCCTCATCTCTCCCAAATCGCCGCCACCAACTGCCTCGTCACCCTCCTCCTCCCACCTCGCCGCCGGCCCTCCCCTCCCCAGCTCCCACCTCACAGGGAGGCTACCAGATCCGCTGCATCTGCCACCCACCCATCCCTCTCACATCCCATCTCTCTCTCTTGACGCGGCTCCTTATTGCCCCACATGTGGTGGCTGATTAACGCGTGGTCCGTCGAGTCCCACCATTGCGAAGGACACTCTGAGATCCCCTCACACCGCGGCGCCGTCCCATCTGGCTTGATCCGGCACTCGCGGCTACCAAAGCCTACCCACGACCTTCCCCCGATGGCTAGGGTTTCGGGCGTCACCTCTATGCCTTTGGCCACGTCGTCTTCCTCTAGGCCGATGAGTGAATCCCCTCCCTGGCTTCGTCCCCTCCCTCTCCTGGTTCCTCTAACATCTATTCTTCTCTTTTCATGTAGACGTCTAGGTATGTAGCCCCGATTCTATTGAGCCAATCCCTAAAAACTTTGGTCCTTGTAATTCACTAACGCGAACACTAATAGGCCTGCAGACTGACTTCTGATTTCTGTTGATTTACATTCATGCATTGATTGCTATTCTGTTAAACTAGTAATTATTAGATATCAATGGAGCATCAAAATTCTTATATGCTGCTAGCTCATCAATCCTTGCTAGATGGGTCAGTAATCCTTCCATCTTTTATGTAGAGAAGCACGACATTAGCAATAACAGAAGCATCAGGTTCCCAATTTGCTCCAACGGTATAGTTCAAAGAACGTGCTATTCTTGTTGTGAAAAAGTTTTGTAACATCGCCAAATTCTTCTTGTGCTTATTCCCTGACTTGTGGATCATGAGAATGTGCTGGCTATCGCACTGAATCTTGCAGATGTCACAGGTTGCTGGTTGTACAGCCTTGGGTGTTTCCTCTGTGTGATCTAGCAGAGGATGACCGAAACGAGCATTCCGCTGGACTTGGTGCATGCCGGCGGCTGCATCTGCTAGGTTATCATGGATATATAAGCCTACACGTGTAAAAGGCCCCATATTGGAATATTATGGAAAATGTATATACTGCAGACTACTTCATATATGCGGACCCCATATTGAATAGTCTATTGCAAGAGTTATAATATATAAGGAGGGATCTAGTCTTAGTAGATTTCTGTATATATGGCAGTTTCGATGAGTTAGCAATCAATGTTTTCTGTTGCAATTTCACACTTTTGAGGAGTCTGATGGTCAAGTTATTTAGGTGGAGTGAATAGCCTCCTAATGGTGACTTTGACGCCCAGCTCAAATACTAGATGTCGTGGACCTATTGGGGAAGCACGTACACCTTTGTTTTAGTGAGCAGGTAAATTAATAACCCACATTATTTCTTCCATGAGGATGTTGCTTTGATGTTGTTGATATGATTCAGAACACTGATAAATACTTCTCTCCACGCCTATTAATGTACTGATTGTTGTATGCTCTTACTATTATACACAGTCTTGCTAGCCTCTTCATCTAATAAACTCATCATAAGATATTGTATACATTTTCTTTGTCATTTGGTTATGTGATTGTCCTCTCATAGCATGCAGTTATTATACATGCACTTGGGTCAAGTCAATGTAGAGGATTCATCTATACCAAGTACTTATCTACTAATCCAAAAAAGTACTTATCTACTACTATTGTACATCATAGTGATAATGAAACTGAATCCCAATAACCCACTTAGATGCAACCTACATCTGAGCTTTATGCATCTTCATGTGTAAACATTCATACACTTAAGCTTCCAGCAAGCACACACATACGTATACACCGGCAGCGCCAAACAAGGACATACTTACGCAAAGGAATGACATCGCCGAAGTGTGCACACACGTAGCAGCGGCAGCAAGCACATCAAATGACCTACGCACATCATCAAGAAAGCATCCCGGTGAAAATACAGTTTTCATGGTTCAACAAGAGCTCAAGTTAAACAATGCGGACGTGATGAGTTGGGAAATGAAGGTTGGACTGCATTGCCTCGTGGCCGTCGAGGGATTCTATTATGATTGGAAAACATAGATGGTGCAGGTGGGAGGAGGGAGAAGGGACCATGATCTCAGGGAAATAAACAAGAATTGAGGAAGGATATCTGTAGCGTCGTTGTTGCGAGGATTGCATGAGGATTTTACGGTGCTGGACTCGGCCACGTCATGCTTGGAGGAAGGCGCGAAAGAGGGGAGACGAACGATGACCAACATACCAGCACCGCCGCAGACTTCCCTTTAACAGTAGAGATTTCATGTCATTGTTGTTGGGATCTATTGGATTCTTGTGGTTGTTAATTGGTGAGAAGCGCTTCTTACTTCGACAGAATAAGGAACCCCTTCTTTAAGATTTTGTCATTCGTTAAGTAGATTCTCACTTTTTGTCTGTGCGCGGGTTTCCAAAGAAAGAAATATTCAATGCCATTCGGTGGTTTTCATTGTGCCAGTCTCTACATTTATAGTACATCACTGATTTTTTACCTTCAACTAAGACTATTTACGTTGGGTTTAATTTTTTTATTCCTTTATTGCTTAAATTAGCTCTAATCATTTTTCAGCCTCCTTTTGTGCTCTTATTCAACTATTTATGTACTCCTATCTCCCCAATGTAGTACCTATTGTTGTGTGTAATTTAATGTGAGGCGCTGCACTCATCTGTTCCGGCACTGTCGGGATGGAGGCCAACATCATGGATGGTTGGAGCTAGGATTAGATTTGTCCAAGATACGACAGTGTTCGTAGTCATGATTCTGGTAACTGTCTACGATCTCCATATCTTTACTGTTTGCAAAGAAGGAAATGCGAGTAATGTTCTTATTAGATGCTCTTGCCCTTTGATTCGTAAATTGCTATACTGACCGCTGAGCTTTCGCCACTTTGATTCATAAATTGTTGAATTACCCATATGAACTTTTGCTGTCACAGTTCATAAATTGCTGAATTTCCCATTATGTCGCTTGCACTGTTTCATATGAGCAGTGTCTTTGTGCTTTTAACCTGTGAACTAACTAGGCCTATGTTATCAGTGGCTTGCTTTTAGGCCACAACCACATCTATTTTTTTCTCCGAGCCTGTTTATGTTTGTTTTGTGATCTGAAGTAGTATATTGAGTTGTAAGGGAATACTTCCAGGTCACAACTTTTATTTTCTATATAGTCGTAATCTAGCTGGGCGACCAATGTTTATGAAGTAATGACCCTTTGTAAGAAGTAACGTTTCTTAATTGTTGGGCAACCTATCACTATTTGCATCATGTCAATCAATTCTGTATTAACATTTCATTTTGTTATTTTCATTGTAGATACACAAGATATATGGACGATTATATGGGTGTGTGGCAATTATACTTCAATGATGATGATGATGTTCAGGTTCATGATGATGATGATGATGATGGTTGTTTTCAGTTTTACTTTGTAGGGATGTTGTTTCTGTTGGATGATGTTCCTTGCTTAAGTTTTAGTTAAGTTGTAGGGATGTTGATGGATGCTTTAGTTTAAGTTTCACTATGAAGAAAATATTTATATTATGCACCACATTTGGATGGTATTCCTCCTGTAATATCAACTATTGTAGTCCAACAGTTCTTTTCAATATATGATTTTTTCCTCTCGTGAGTATTTGTTTTTTGCTTATATACATACTTGTCACCATTGTGTGCAGTATTAATTTAATTGTTTGCAATATATAAAATATCATTCACATTTTATATGTAAAACACTTTAAGCGCTGCAATTCTTCGTTGCCAAGAAATGAGATTTGGATTCATGTACATTAACCACCAACATATATGTGTGTTGTAAGAGTTGGATTTATGTGTTGTACTCTTGCAACGGTCCCTTTTACCAACGGAAGTATAATCGTTGCATTATGTCCTAGCAACACTGGATAAGGCAATGCTTCCCAAACCGTTGGCAAAGACCCTAGCAACGCATATATGGACATTTAGATACACAAAAATGCGTTGCTATAGGTGGGGTTCTGTTGTAGTGTTTCGACCAATATTTCCGCTATTGGTCAAGTTTGTGTGTTGGCACTCAAGGCCCTATATATGTAAGACTTGACCGAAATGGTAATTTATCGTATCAAACGGTATGTATGGATGTAAGACTCTTGTTATTCAGTTTCTGTGTGTTCGGCGAGCATTGATCTCTGGGATCACTGAGCACGTTCATTCGGCGATCTCGACTCGCTAGTCGGGGTCCCCACGAGTTATTCATGCATGGATTCAACCCAATCGATGTCTTCGAGAGCTTCTTGTACCTTTAGGGGTTCAATGCAAGAAACCAAGGCATGATGGGCACTAAAGTTTGTTAATTGGCGATGAGTGGTTACTCCTCTCTTTAAGCTGCAGCAGGCATTCTCTAGTATATGATAATTCTTTAGGATCTTTTTGGCATTCTTAGCTGCACGTCTTTCTTGAATCTCCTCAGGGGTAAGCTAAGGAGCGTGTTTGTGTGTTTTCCGCCTTTACGAGTTTGCCCTTGATCTTGAGCTTGGTTTTGTTCTTGTGCTTGATCTTGCTCTTGAACTTGGTCTTGATCTTGAGCTTGCTCTTAATCTTGAGCATCCTCACAGGGGTAAGCATGATCAAGGACATCGTTTGGTGTAGGACCATCCTGAGGTTGATCTTCTCATTGATCAAGATCAGAGGTGTTAGGGCATATTTCTCCCTAAGTAGTTTTTTTTATTGACGTCAATCCCTGTGCGGACTAATCGTGTGCATTGAGCATTTCAGATTATTCATGACTAGACACAAGACGATTCGGTGCCCCTCGGAGTCTTTCAAAGACGGTTGCTTTCTACGTTTCTCTTTGATAGATTTGAGTCGTAGGAAAATCGTACTATTAAGAGGGGGTCCGCTTTGGAATGGTTTAGGTGGAATCAACACGTACACATTTCTATTGCACCACCTTTCCCTTGCCTCAGATGGAGCTCCAACCATGTTTTCCATGTATGTGCAAAAGGTCCAGCGGTAGTACCGCCCTAGGGGCGGTAGTAGTTTTTTACTACCGCTCTCTGGGTGGTAGTAGTTTTTTACTACCACACCGTCGGAATTTTTGCGCGTCCTTTTGCCTCAACAGTGGTAGGCACGGTAGTATTTTGTTACTACCGTGGTTGGTGAGCTGCCATGCAGTAGTACCGCTCTTAGGAGTGGTAGTACCACTCCTAGCAACGATAGTACCGCTTGGCTAGTGCAGTAAGTGGGGGCTAACGGTTGGATTGTCCCCCCACTATATAAAGGTGTCTTCTTCCCTGAGAAGGTTACCTCTTACCTACCCAAGCTCCATTGTTGCTCCAAAGCTCATTCTTGCCCGATATCTCTCCTTAGCCAATCAAACTTGTTGATTTCCTAGGGATTGGTTGAGAAGGCCTTAATCTACACTTCCACCAAGAGATATTTGATTCCCCCCACTAATCCCTTGCGGATCTTGTTACTCTTGGGTGTTTGAGAACCCTAGATGGTTGAGGTAACCTCGGAGCAACATTCCATTGCGGTGAAGCTTCGTGGTCTTGTTGGGAGCCTCCAAGCTTTGTGTGGAGATAGCCCCAACCTTGTTTGTAAAGGTCCGGTCGTCGCCTTCAAGGGCACCAATAGTGGAATAACGGCATCTCGCATTGTGTGAGGGTGTGAGGAGAATACGGTGGGCCTAGTGGCTTCTTGGGGAGCATTGTGCCTCCACACCTCTCCAAAGGAGACTTACTTCCTGTCAAACGGAAGGAACTTCGGTAACACATCCTCGTCTCCACCGGTTCCACTTGCGGTTATCTCTTACCTTTACTTTGTACTTAGTATTGTTGTTGTGTATTCCTTGCTTGCACTTGTTGTCCATGTTGTTAGCATCATATAGGTTGCTCACCTAGTTGTTCATAGAGAGAACCTTTTGTTGCTAACCCTAATTTCTTAAGAAAAGCTAAAAATTGGTAGTTGCCTATTCTCCCCCTCTAGTCAACCATATCGGTCATTTCAATTGGTATTAGATCCACGTCTATTTATTAAGGGTTTCACCACCCGAAGAGTATGGTTGACGATGGTGGGGTTAGACCCGAAGGGTCAGAGGCCGTGGAGTTGGTTTAGATCACACGGGACGACTTAAATGAGGCCATGGCCTCACTCAAGACGTCCATGACGACTGAAGTCAAGTCCATGATTAAAGAATAACTTGAGGGGATGAAGAATTCTCCCGACCCATTGCTTGTGGTTAAACCCACCACATCGGAGTCGGAGGCCAATTCCGATAAGGAAATGGCTAAAGGTACTCGAACTTGTTCCCTTCTTGACAAGAATGGGACGAGAACCTATGCCTCGGTTTCGCCTCCCCGGTCTATGAAGGACCGGTCCCTACACCGCATATGAATAGCCTTGGTCCTCCTCCTAAACTTGTTAAAGGTGATTTTGCTAATTTGGTCTTTTACATCAAGTCTCATTTGCATCACAACTCAACAAATCTTTGGAGAATCATCGAACAAGGCTATTACCCACATGATCCAAAAAACCTCACTCCAAGAGAAGAGGCGGACAATCAATACAATCATTCCGTGTTGTTCATCCTTCAATTGGCGGTTCTGCCAGAAGATCTACCTCACTTGCTCCCCTTCTCCCGTGCAAAGGATTGTTGGGACCACATCATGGTGTTGTACAAGGGGAGCTCAAGCATTCAACAGTCTAACTTTGAAGTGGTTCTTGATCAGGTCGGTGAGTTTGTGATGCTAGAAGATGAGGACCCCCGTGATCTCTATCGAAGGGTGACTGCTCTTGCAGTTGCTCTCCAAGACCATGGGAGCAAGGATATGAACGACACTTTGATCAAGCGCAAGTTTCTCAAGGCCATCATGCCATTCAATAAATTCATGTCTTCCGTCATTCGTCAAAGGCCAGATTTCCACACCTTGACCTCAGCGAAGTGTTGGATGAGTTCATTGCTATGTATATTATGAAAAAGACCACCGACAATGCTCTTGCTCATGTCCGGTCGAAGATAGCCTCACCCAACCTTTCTTTGAGAGCCAAGGCCATTGTTGATGAAGAAGAAGAGGAAGAAGATGGCTGCCCCGAAGACACAAAGTATGCTTATCACGAGCACATGGCTCTTGCATCATGGCAGTTTTCGGGCAACAAGAGAAATTCAAGGCCCAACTTTGGCAAGGGCAATTCATGTGGGTCCAAGAACAAGCAACGAGTACGGACATGCTAAAACTGCGGCAATGTGAGTCACTTTGTGGCAGATTGTCCTTATGAGAAGAGGGAAGACAACGGGGGCAAGCTCATGCGCAAGGACAGAGCCACGTCCTTCCCAAGCAAGAACACCTTCACCAATAAAACTCCTCCAAGGGGTTTGGTGGTCCATCAAGGCTACACCTCCGATGATGATGAAGATGATACAAGACATGAGGGGATGGCAACGGCTACCGTGGCCATTGCCACTTCCTCCCCCACGGTGTCTCTCTTCGGCGCCACCAACGAGAACCACATCGCCTAGTGCCTCATGGCCAAGGGTATAAATAAGGTAACCCCCAACATCAAGACCACTATCACTACTTCTCCTTCTTTGTTAGATTGTGTTGATAATAGTGAAGTAGTGGAGCTTGACGAGAATGAGTTTAACAAATTCATGTGTAAGATCAAAGGTGAAACCAAGAAGCACTTTGTTGCTCTTTTGGAACAACTTGGTGAGGCCAATGATCTCATTGAGACTCATGAGGATAATATCTCCAAGTTGCAAGAACATAGCCGTGATTATGTTGATGAGATTGCGGAACTATCCATTGCCCTAGAGGAAGAGCGTGGTCTTCGTTTGTCTCTTGAGGAGTCACACAACAATGATCATGCTAAATTACAAAAAGATCTTTATCATGCTATTGTTCTTACACGTGTGCTTAAATCCGAGAAAGTTGCACTTGGGGTTGGCCATGATAGACACGAGGAAGAATTTGACACACTTGACAAGGCCCATGAGGTCTTGAAAAGTGCTCATTTCTCTCTTAATGAGTCTCATGATCAACTCCAAGTAAAACTAACCATGGAGGTTTCTACTTGTCCTCCTTTGTTCTAATTGATAATTCTTGTGCTACTAACCCTTTTTGTGAGCATGTGCATCTTGTGGAGGAGAATGCTAAGTTGAAAGAACAACTTGAAAAGGGCCTTGTGACATGCATCCAAGGCGAAAAGAACCTAAATGACCTTTTGAGTAATCAAAAGGAAGTTGTAGGAAAGAAGGGACTTGGGTTTGTGCCCAAGTCTAAGAAGAAAAAGAAGAACAAGAACAAGCTATATTCCCCTCTCAAGGACATTTTTTCAAAGAGGGTGAGAGTACTCATAATAAGATGAAGGCCAAGGAAGGGGTGATATTACCAAGAAGGGCAAAAAAACCTCTACCAACAAAGCCGCCGACTTTAACCCCTCTTATGTTTTATGTCGTGCTAGTGATGGGCATGTTTATGCTAAATTTGTTGGTTCTTATTATGAGTACATTTTATGGGCTATTTGGGTTCCTAAGACCCTTGTTTCTAACATCAAATGACCCACTCAAGAATGGGTACCTAAATCCAAGCATTGATCTCTCGTAGGGTTTGCTTCCGGTGGGGTGTCATGGTTGCTCGACAGTGGAGCCACAGATCAGATGACCGGAAGCAAGGACTTGGTGGTGGATGTGCATATGATTCCATCTATGCCCACCCATGTCCATTTTGCCGATGCCTCAACATCTAAGGTAATGGGATTTGGCAAGGTAGTCATCTCTCAATATTTATCTATAGAGAAGATCATGCTTGTTGAGTCCCTTGAATACAATTTGCTTTTCGTACGTCAGCTTGCAATTATGGGTTTTGCCACATTCTTTAATCTTGATAGTGTGGCCCTTTTGTGGAGCGAGACTCTTAATGTAGCCTTTGTTGGGCATGTCGAGAACGGTCTCTATGCGGTGAACTTTTTAGAGCGACCCACTAAGATCGCGACTTGTCTAATGGCTAAAGTTGATGTGGGTTGGTCATGGCATCGCCGACTAGCTCATGTCAATATGAGATCTTTGCAAATTCTCCTCAAAGGGGACCATTTTCATGGACTAACAAATGTGAGTTCTGCCAGAGACCGTGCTTGCAGTGCTTGTATTGAAGGAAAGCTTCATGAAACAACTCATTGTCCCATAAATATAATCTACTCTAAAAGGCCTTTGGAGCTCCTTCACATGGATCTCTTTTGTCCTCCATATTTTGATAGTCTTGGGGGAAGAAAGTATTGCTTGCTGATTGTGGATGACTACTCAAGATACACTTGGGTATACTTCTTCAAGAGGAAGAGTGAGACTCAAGAAACTGTCATCAACTTTGCTAATGAAGCTCAACGTCAACATGAAGCAAAGATATTGATTATTAGAAGTGACAATGGCACCGAGTTCAAGAAATACACCTTGAATGAGTTCCTTAGTGACGAGGGGATCAAACAACAATATTAAGCACCCTATACCCCCAACAGAACGGTGTGGCGGAGAGGAAGAACCGTACGTTGATGGACGTGACAAGAAACCATGATGGCGGAGTTCAAATCTCCGTACAACTTTTGGGCCGAAGCCACCAGCACCGCATGTCATGCATCCAATCGACTCTATCTCCACAAAGGCTTGAACAAGACTCCATATGAGATTCTTACCGGGAACAAGCCCAATCTCAAGTACTTCCGGGTGTTCGGTTGTAAGTGTTTCATACTCACTAAAAGTGTTCGTTTGTTTAAATTCGAAGCTAGAGATCATGAGGGCATATTTGTTGGTTATGCTACAAACTCTCATGCTTACTGTGTTCTCAACAAGTCCACCAGACTCATTGAGGAGACGTGTAATGTAGAGTTCGATGAAAATAATGGCTCCCAAGTGGAGCAAAGTGGTCTTTGTGATGTAGGTGATGAAATTCCTCCTCAAGCCATAAGAAGAATGGGGATTGGTCAAATACTCCCCATTGAGGAACCCCTTGTGGCCGAAGGAGAAGGACAATGCTCTACTCATGTGGAGCCATCACCCTCGCTAGACCCACACGCTTCCGAAGAACAAAGTGAAGGCCCTCAACCCAATGAACAGGATCAAGGACAAGATCAACCTCATGAAGATGGCGTTGCACCAAATGATGTCCATGATCATGCTTAATACTCCGAGTTTGCTTAGGATCAAGTGCAACCACAAGATCAAGGGTAAACTAGTGAGCAAGCTCAAGACGGTGCTCAAGATGTTCAAGAAGACACTCCTAAATTATCAAGTAAGGAAGTCTTGAAGAGCCGGGCTGCCAAGATAGCTAACAGGCTCCGGGTTCGACAACATATCTTCAAGAATGTGCTTGGAAGCTTCGGTAAGGGGGTAACCACTCGTCAAAAATTATCAAACTTCTGTTTGCATCGCACGTTTATTTCGCGTGTTGAACCCCAAAAGGTACATGATGCGCTCGATGACGAGGGTTGGCTTGAAGCCATGCATGATGAACTTAACAACTTCGAGTGCAATCAAGTGTGGGAATTAGTTCCAAGGCCAACGGAGGAACATAATGTCATTGGAACCAAATGGATCTTTAAGAACAACCAAGATGCAAATGGTGTTGTCATTCAAAACAAGGCAAGATTGGTAGCTCAAGGATACTCCCAAGTCGAGGGTATCGACTATGGTGAAACCTTTGCCCGTGTTGCTCGTCTTGAATCTATTCGCTTGTTGCTTGCATTTCCTTGTTATCATGATTTCAAATTGCAACAAATGGATGTGAAGAGTGCATTTCTTAATGGTCCCTTAAATGAGTTGGTATATGTCAAACAGCCCCAGGGATTCGAGGATCCCAAGCTCCCCACTCATGTATACAAACTCAAGAAGGCGCTCTACGGCCTTAAATAAGCCCCACGTGTGTGGTATGAGTACCTTACTGAGTTCTTGCAAGATCGTGTGTTTGAGATTGGGAAAATTGATCCCACCCTTTTTACCAAAAAGGTCAAAGGGGATTTGTTCATATGCCAACTGTATGTTGATGATATTACATTTGATTGTCCTAACGAATCTTTTAATGAAGAGTTTGCTGCACTAATGATCAAGAAGTTTGAGATATCTATGATGGGAGAGTTTAAGATCTTTCTTGGGTTTGAAACCAAACAAGGAAGAAAAGTAACATTCATCAAACAAGCCAAGTACATTCAAAACATGCTCAAGAGGTTCGAGCTCGAGGACGTCAAGCCGTCAAATTTCCCATGCCAACCAAATACAAGCTCGACAATGATCCCAATGGTAAACCAGTGGAACAAAAGGTATATCGCTCATGATTGGATCCTTACTTTACCTTTGTGCATCTAGACTAGATATCATGCTGAGTATGGGAATTTGTGCACGGTTTCAATCCACACCAAAGGAAAGCCACTATGCGACAGTCAAACGAATCTTTCGATATTTGGCTCGTACCCCAAACTTTGGCTTATGGTACACCAAAGGAGCAAGCTTTAGTTTAGTAGGTTATTCTGACTCAGATTGAGTTGGAGACTGTGTCGGAAGGAAGTCAACTTCTGGAGGATGCCAATTTCTTGGTCGCTCTTCGGTAAGTTGGTCTTCGAAGAAACAAAACTATGTGTCACTTTCTTCCAGCGAGGCTGAGTATGTAGTTGCCGCAAATTGTTGTGCTCAATTATTATGGATGAGGCAAACTTCAGAGGATTACAGTGTCACTTGTGACAAAGTGCCTCTTCTATGTGACAATGAAAGTGCCATCAAGATATCTCTCAATCTGGTGCAACATAGCAAGACCAATCATATTGATATTCTTCATCATTTCATTCGAGATCATATCAAGAAAGGAGATATTGAGGTCCTCTTCATCAACACTCAAGAGCAACTTGCAGATATTTTCACCAAACCTCTAGATGAAGCAAGGTTTAGCGAGTTAAGGCATGAGCTAAATATCATTTATTCAAGTAATGTGGATTGAAACTAGGCACACCACACCTCACTCATTATTATATTTTGCTCTAGGTGTAGGCATGGACATAGGGGGAGTGTTGTTCTCTCAATGAACTTTCCCTCCCCCATTATGCATAAATTGATCATGTCTTTCAAATTAGCCATTGTTGATGGCACTTGTGCTTCAAAGACGAGATGTGGTCATGAACCCAAGGATAATTCTTCACGGTGTCATACCATTTGTTTCAAACACTTGTGGCTCCAGCCATCGCCCTCTCTTCGTCAGAAGATTCGGTTCTGTGTTCAAGTTGTGTGCGTGCTTATTTTTTATCTTCCTTTGGGTTTTCCTATGCTTTTTCTCTTCCTCTGGCAAAGTTCAAAGTGTTTTCATAAAAAGTGGGCAAGGTTCAAAGTGTTTTTGTCACAAGGGGCACGGTACTACCGCTCCAGGCACGATAATAAACTTTTACTATCACTGTACGAGCGGTACTACCGCTCAGCTAGCAGTAGTTAAATTTTCCTACCGCTGGCCAAGTGGTACTACCGCAATGAATGTGGTACTAATGCGTTGCCACGGCCACGGGGGGTTATTTTAGGGTAGGGGCAGTTCTTTCTCCCCCATACCCATTCATCTCGTGGATCTCTCTGTTTCTCTCTCTCTTCTCAAGAAATGGTGCTCGAGGGACTCGTTGGATCTCCTTCTCCGACCACTCTCCTCCGATTCCGTTTGGTCGGATCGTCTCCCTCCTCTCCCTCGTGCCATGGACCTCAGTATTGCCCCTCGTTCCCTTCTCTTTGCCTCATTTTTGTTGAATCTAGGATTAGGGGCATGTGTGTTTGTTCATCGGTTCATGGCACCATATTTTCATGCAAGGAGGGTTGGAGAGTACTCGTGTGGTAGAAATGTTTCGGTGTAGGTTGCAACATGTGAAAGAAGTTGCAAAGGACAACTATGCTAGGTAGCATTCCACATCAAAAATTCATTCTTTATCACTTCCCTACTCGAGGACGAGCAGGAGTCAAGCTTGGGGATGCTTGATACGTCTCCAACGTATCTATAATTTTTGATGGTTTCATGTTATTATCTTGTCAACCTTTTGATGTTTCGTATGCCTTTTATATATTTTTTGGGACTAACTTATTAACTCAGTGCCAAGTGTCAGTTCCTGTTTTTTCCATGTTTTTTACCCCATTCAGAGGAGAATTTGATACGGAGTCCAAACGGAATAAAATACCCGAAAATATTTTTTCCATAATAGAAGAAGACCAGGAGACTTGAGAGCCAAGGCAGGGGGCCCCAGGGGCCCCACAAGCCCCCACCCCGAGGCCACGGGGGAGGCCGCGGCCCATAGGCTTGTGGGCTCCCTGGACCTCCTTTGCCCTAGGTTTTGCGCCTATATATCCCCAAAAATTCCACAAATATCAGGAGATCATCGAAAGTACTTTTCCGCCGCCGCAAGCTTCTGTCTCCGCAAGATCCCCTCTGGGCACGTTCTGGTGCCCTGCCGGAGGGGGGATTCGGATACGGATGGCTTCTTCATCAACACCATGACCTCTCCGATGATGCGTGAGTAGTTCACCATAGACCTACGGGCCCATAGCTAGTAACTAGACGGCTTCTTCTCTCTCTTGGATCTTCAATACAAAGTTCTCCATGATCTTCATGGAGATCTATCCGATGTAATCTTCTTTTGCGGTGTGTTTGTCGAGATCCGATGAATTGTGGATTTATGATCAGATTATCTATGAATCTTATTTGAGTTTCTTCTGATCTCTCTTATGCATGATTTCATATCCTTGTAATTCTCTTCGAGTTGTGGGTTTTGTTTGGCCAACTAGATCTATGATTCTTGCAATGGGAGAAGTGCTTGGTTTTGGGTTCATACCGTGCGGTGACCTCGCCCAGTGACAGAAGGGGTAGCAAGGCACGCATCGTGTTGTTGCCATCAAGGGTAAAAAGATGGGGTTTTCATCATTGGTTTGAGATTATCCCTCTACATCATGTCATCTTGCTTAAGGTGTTACTCTGTTCGTCATGAACTCAATACACTAGATGCATGCTGGATAGCGGTCGATGTGTGGAGTAATAGTAGTAGATGCAGAAAGTATCGGTCTACTTGTCTCGGATGTGATGCCTATATGTATGATCATTGCCTTAGATATCATCATGACTTTGCGCGGTTCTATCAATTGCTCGACAGTAATTTGTTCACCCACCGTGATATTTGCTATTTTGAGAGAAGCCTCTAGTGAACACTATGGCCCCCGGGTCTACTCCACACCATATTTTCAGCCTTACACCTTTTACTTCGTTGCACTTTCCGCCTTCATATCTCACTTTGCAAACAATCTTGAAGGGATTGACAACCCCTTTGAAGCGTTGGGTGTAAGCTCGTTTGTGTTTGCGCAGGTACTCTGGACTTGACGAGACCCTCCTACTGGATCGATACCTTGGTTCTCAAACTGAGGGAAATACTTACTGCTCCTGTGCCGCATCACCCTTTCCTCTTCAAGGGAAAAACCAACGCAAACAAGAGAAGTAGCGAGAAGAATTCCTGTCATTGCAGGGGAAGGACTTTTGTTGCCGTAGGAGAAGAATTTATGGCCCCGTTGCCGGGGAGGAGGATCAAGTCAAGAACTCATCCAAGTAGGTGTCGCAAACTTGTCTCTTGCATTTACTTTGTTTGCCTGTTGCCTCTCGTTTTCCTCTCCCCCACTTCACAATTTGCCTTTTTCATTTGCCTTTTTCGTGTTAGTTTTTCGTTCGCCCTTTTCCCTCGCTTGCTTTCTGTTCGCTTGTGTGCCATGTGCCTTCCATATGCTTGCATCCTCTGTTGCTGAAAATCTAGTGATATGGATCCTCATCCACTTGCTAATCTCTTTAAGAGATCCAATTATGTTGATCCAATTGCTAGTGAGTTGAGTGCACTTGACTATCTTTATGGAGTTTTGCTTGAGATGCGTGAATCTGAAAGTTGTGAGGAAGAACTTTATGAAGTGATTCACGAGGGCTCCTTCGATGAAAAGCATGATTGCAATGGTTTCACTATAAATTCTATTAGTGACAATCATGCTAAAAATATGCAAAACCCTAAGCTTGGGGATGCTAGTTTTTCTATGTCCACTACTTGTTGCAATGATCATGAGTGGGGCGATGATTTTTCTTATGATCTTGAAATTTTGTTTAAGCCTCATGATGAATATGATATTTGCAATATTATTGAAAGTGGGTTTCGAGAAGTCATGACTTTAGTTGATGATAATCCCACTATTTTTGAAGAGCGTCAACTTTGCATGCATGTGGATCATGAAAAGAATATCCTTTGTGATAGCTATTTTGTTGAATTTGATTATGATCCCACATGTAATTGCTATGAGAGAGGAAAATATTGTGGTAGCTTTCATGTTACCAAATTACCACTCATTATGTGGAGATTGCTATTGTCTCTTTCTTCTTCCTTGCATATGGTAACTATTGGTTGTCTTGACAATTTGTTTTCCTATAAAATGCCTATACATAGGAAGTATGTTAGACTTAGATGTGATTTTCACATGCTTTATGATGCTCTCGTTGTGCTTCAATTCTTGTCTTTTGTGTGAGCATCATTGAATTATCAATGCCTAGCTAAGGGCGTTAAACAATAGCGCTTGTTGGGAGGCAACCCAATGAATTTATCTTTTTCCTTCTATTTTGTTGCGTCCTCACCATCATAATTCTGTTGTGATTGTGTTTTTTGTGTTTCTTTTTGTGTTTGAGCCAAGCAAAACCTTTATGACTAGCCTTGGTGATGGTTGTTCGATCCTCCTGGAAAAAGACAGAAACTTTTTGCTCATGAGATGATTTTTCATTTTTATTCAGAAAGAGATTTTGAGTTGATTCGTTTTTGTGCTGGTTGATATGCCTTTTTCCTAGGCAGTTGTAATGTTTCAAATAATTTGAGGTACCAGAAGTATATGAAGTATACAGATTGCTACATACTGGTCTGTTTTTGACAGATTCTGTTTTTGTTGAGTTGGTTGCTTGTTTTGATGAAACTATGGTTAGTATCGGGGGGTACTAGCCATGGAAAAGTGAGAATACAATAGCCCAACACCAATATAGATGGAATTCAAGTTTGCTACAGTACCTAAAGAGGTGGTAGTTTGTTTTCTTGTGCTAATGTTATCACGAGCTTCTGTTTAAGTTTTGTGTTGTGAAGTTTTCAAGTTTTGGGTGATGTTCTCATGGACAAAGAGATAAGGAGTGGAAAGAGCTCAAGCTTGGGGATGGCCAAGGCATCCCAAGACAAATTCAAGGACACCAAAAATCCTAAGCTTGGGGATGCCCCGGGAAGGCATCCCCTCTTTCGTCTTCAATCCATCGGTAACATTACTTGGAGCTATATTTTTATTCACCACATGAGATGTGTTTTGCTTGGAGCGTCTTGTATCTTAGGAGTCTTTTCTTTTTGTTGTGTCACAATCATCCTTGCCGCACACCTTTTTGAGAGAGAGAGACATGCACTCATCGTGATTTTGCTAGAATGCTCATAGTGCTTCACTTATATCTTTTGAGCTAGATACTTTTGCTCTATGTGCTTCACATATATCTTTTAGAGCACGGCGGTGCGTGACTTGGTAGTTGGCTTATGCTATGAAAGTAGTCCCAAAGGTGATAGGTACCTAAAGAGGATGCAAAAACCTCCATCTTCATGTGCATTGAGTAGAAAGAGAAGTCTTGATTCCTCTCAATTGGTTTTGAGACGTGGATTTGGTAATATTAAGAGCTATGTTAGTAGAGTGTTGTGAATCTAGAAATACTTGTGTTGAAGTTAGTGATTCCCGTAGCATGCACGCATGGTGAACCGCTATGTTAGGAAGTCGGAGCATAATTGATCTATTGATTGTCATCCTTTGTGTTCAGGTCGGGATCGCGCGATGGTTAACACCTACCAACCCTTCCCCTAGGAGTATGCGTTTAGCACTTTGTTTCGATTACTAATAAAAACTTTCACAACAAGTATGTGAGTTCTTCATGACTAATGTGAGTCCATGGTAAATATGCACTTTCAACTTCCACCATTTCTAGCCTCTTTGGTGCCGCGCAAGTCTCGCCGGTGCACAAACCCACCATATGCCTTCCTCAAAACAGCCACCATACCTACCTACTATGGCACTTTCATAGCCATTCCGAGATATATTGCCATGCAACTCCCACCGTTCCGTCTCATGACTTGTGCCGTCAATCTCATATTGCCATTGCATGATCGTAAGATAGCTAGCGATATGTTTCAACGTCATACGCCATGCTAGATCGTTGCACATACTGGTACACTGCCGGAGGCATTTCCTATAGAGTCATCATCATTTTGAGATTAGTAGAGCATTGTCCGATGTGAGGAAATAAAAAAAGAGGCCAAAGAGCCCAAAAATAATAAAAAATGGAAAAAATAGAAAAAAAGAAGCCTAAGAGCCCAAATGAAAAAAAAATAAAAGAGAGAAAAAGAGAGAAGGGGCAATCCTACTATCTTTTTCTACGCTTGTGCTTCATAATAGCACCATGTTCTTCATGATTGAGAGCTTCTTGCTTTGTCACTACCATATGCTAGTGGGAAATTTCATTATAAAACTTGGCTTGTATATTCCAATGATGGGCTTCCTCAAAATTGCCCTAGGTCTTCGTGAGCAAGCAAGTTAGATGCACACCCACTAGTTTTCCATTTGAGCTTTCACATACTTATAGTTCTAGTGCATCTCTTGTATGTCAATCCCTACTCATTCACATTGATATCTATCAATGGGCATCTCCATAGCCCTGTGATACGCCAATTCAATGTGACCATCTCCTCCTTTTTGTCTCACAACCACCACCACACTCTATTCCACTTATAGTGATATATCCATGGCTCACGCTCATGTATTGCGTGACAGTTATAAAAAAATTCCGAAAGTAAGAGTGCGAAAACAATTACTTCGCTAATAGCGGGGTTGTGCATGATTTACATTAGTTGTGTGAGGATGATGGATCATAGCTAGACAATATGATTTTGTAGGGATAACTTTCCTTGGCCTTGTTATTTTGAAAGTTCATGATTACTTTGCTAGTTTGCTTGAAGTATTATTGTTTTCATGTCAATAGCAAATTATTGTTTCAAGTCTTACGGATCTGAACATTCATGTCACGTGAAAGAAGTTGCAAAGGACAACTATGCTAGGTAGCATTCCACATCAAAAATTCATTCTTTATCACTTCCCTACTCAAGGACGAGTAGGAGTTAAGCTTGGGGATGCTTGATACGTCTACAACATATCTATAATTTTTGATGGTTTCATGCTATTATCTTGTCAAACTTTTGATGTTTTGCATGCCTTTTATATATTTTTTGGGACTAACTTATTAACTCAGTGCCAAGTGCCAGTCCCTGTTTTTTCCATGTTTTTGACCCCTTTCAGAGGAGAATTTGAAACAGAGTCCAAACGGAATAAAATCCCTGAAAATATTTTTTCCGTAACAGAAGAAGACTAGGAGACTTGAGAGCCAAGGAAGGGGGTCCCCAGGGACCCCACAAGCCCCCACCCCGCGGCCACGGGGGAGGCCGCGGCCCACAGGCTTGTGGGCCCCCTGGACGTCCTTTTACCTAGGCTTTGCGCCTATATATCCCCAAAAATTCCACAAAAAATCAGGAGATCATCGAAAGTAGTTTTCCGCTGCCGCAAGCTTCTGTCTCCGCAAGATCCCATCTGGGGCACGTTCTGGTGCCCTGCCAGAGGGGGATTCGGATACGGAGGGCTTGTTCGTCAACACCATGACCTCTTCGATGATGCGTGAGTAGTTCACCATAGACCTATGGGTCCATAGCTAGTAACTAGATGGCTTCTTCTCTTTCTTGGATCTTCAATACAAAGTTCTCCATGATCTTCATGGAGATCTATCCGATGTAATCTTCTTTTGCGGTGTGTTTGTCGAGATCCGATGAATTGTGGATTTATGATTAGATTATCTATGAATCTTATTTGAGTTTCTTCTGATCTCTCTTATGCATGATTTCATATCCTTGTAATTGTCTTCGAGTTGTGGGTTTTGTTTGGCCAACTAGATCTATGATTCTTGCAATGGGAGAAGTGCTTGGTTTTGGGTTCATACCGTGCGGTGACCTCACCCAGTGACAGAAGGGGTAGCAAGGCACGCATCGTGTTGTTGCCATCAAGGGTAAAAATATGGGGTTTTCATCATTGGTTTGAGATTATCCCTCTACATCATGTCATCTTGCTTAAGGCGTTACTCTGTTCGTCATGAACTCAACACACTAGATGCATGCTGGATAGCGGTCGATGTGTGGAGTAATAGTAGTAGATGCAGAAAGTATCAGTCTACTTGTCTCGGACCTGATGCCTATATGTATGATCATTGCCTTAGATATCATCATGAATTTGCGCAGTTCTATCAATTGCTCGACAGTAATTTGTTCACCCACCATGATATTTGCTATTTTGAGAGAAGCCTCTAGTGAACATTATGGCCCCCGCGTCTACTGCACACCATATTTTCAGCCTTACACCTTTTACTTCATTGCATTTTCCGCCTTCGGATCTCACTTTGCAAACAATCTTGAAGGGATTGACAACCCCTTTGAAGCGTTGGGTGCAAGCTCGTTTGTGTTTGCGCAGGTACTCTGGACTTGACGAGACCCTCCTACTGGATCGATACCTTGGTTCTCAAACTAAGGGAAATACTTACTGCTTCTATGCTGCATCACCCTTTCCTCTTCAAGGGAAAAACCGATGCAAACAAGAGAAGTAGCAAGAAGAATTCTTGGCGTTGCTGGGGAAGTACTTTTGTTGCCGTAGCACCCGCTCACAAGAACCAGACAAACACTATTGATTGGGATGCTATGCCACTTGCAGAGTTTCAGCTTCGCCGAAAGGTCAACCCCTATGAAAGCGCTAGGGTTCAGTTCCCTGGAGGTAAAATGTTCTGGTCTAAGCAGCAGGCTCTTATTTATGAAGATGTTATCAAGACCAAGAAGAATATATATGTACCGGTTCAGTGGGTTGACATGGACCATCTAAAGAAGGACGCTGCATATTTTGGTGAAGCTCTGGCCATGGTGGAACAACTTCAGATAACGTAGCTCATCAAGTTTCATTATGACTTTGATCCTGAGATAGTGGCTCACTTCTTTGTTACTGTCCACTTTCACTCTGATGAGGAGCGCACTATGTCTTGGATGACCAATGGGGAGAGGTTGTATGCTACTTGGAAGGAGTTTATGGATTTGTTGAACGTTCGTGATGACGGGCTTGAGCACTCAGTTGGTTTGCGCCCCCATGCTAAGCCTTCTGCTATAGCTAAGGAGAAGTTGCTGCCATTGTTTATTACGAAGGAATCCCCATCTGGTGAGATCTCCAACGTGTTGAACCCATTCCTTGATGTCATGCACCGTATCTTTCACAATACTGTTTTTCCGTGTGTCGGCAACAAGGACCAGATGCATTCATACCTGGTGGATATGCTTATGATGTGTCAGAAAAGGCGCACTCGTTCCTCTGGACCACTTGATGTATCTCACGTCATGTGGAGTGAGCTTCAGACGGCAGTCTTCCATCGTAAGGTCCCAATCTACGGCCCTTATCGGTTTTACCTGATCAAGAAGAAGTGGGCTGAGGCCTTCCCATCTATTGAGTTCCATGCTCCCGGGTGGATTCTCCATGACCCTATTAAGCTGCGACGGAAGAACAAATGGGCCAACATCACCACTACACCTGTTGCTACCACTGTGGATTCTGATGAGGATGAGGCCATTCTAGAGTCACATCTGCCTTCCTTTGTTGAGCCATCTTGGGCCAAGAAGCTCACAGACCGAATGAAGACCTTGTTCTACATGCAAGCGAAGGGGCAGTACATGACTCATGTTGCTCAAAAGGAGAGCCATCAGTGCGACAAGCTGATTATGAGGAAGCTCGACATGCAAATCTCTAGTGGGTGTGAGCAAGACATCACTCCTAAGGCTGCTTGGGTGAAAATGAATAATCTTCAGTGAGCTGAGTCTGACAAGGAGTCTGATGAGGAGACTGAAGACGAGACAGATGAGGAGTATGTTGAGGAGTCCGATGACTGAATCCTCTACAATTTGAGCTACCACCTGTGTCATAGGTGTCCTCTCTGCCTTTTTGATGTCCTGGTGCCAAAGGGGGAGAGAGTGTAGTATTTGCGAGTTTCCTCGTTTTCTATGTTGCTTTATTTGTTGAACTTTCGTTGCTACTTTGGTTGTCTTTGCTTTGTGTGTGAGACCAGGAGACGTCATACTTTATCATATGGTGTGAGACATATGCTATCACTCCTCTATCTTTATTATATCATTATTATCCAGTTTATTAGTAGCTTGTGAGTCTAATTATTATGTGCCCTTGTCTTCATGCTCACATGTTATGACTTGCTTCCATGCTTAGTGTTTATTCAGTTTGTTGCAAGGATTGCCTCGTCTATAAAATCTAGGGGGAGTTATTTTCTTTGATTGTGTGCTGGGCACTCCCTATCCTTTTTCTAAAGTATGCACACATCCACGGGGAGCATGTCTCTAGTTTGTAGATTTTGGGTTTGCATATGCTATTTCTATATCCTTTACTGCAAATCATGTATTGTCATCAATCCACGAAAAAGGGGGAGATTGTTAGGGCATATTTCTCCCTAAGTGTCTTTGGTGATTGATGACAATGCTTGTGCGGACTAATCGTGTGCATTGAGCATTTCAGATAATTCATGACTAGGCACAAGACGATTAATGCCCCTCAGAGTCTTTCAAAGACGGTTGCTTTCTACGTTTCTCTTTGATGGATTTGAGTCGTAGGAAAGCTGTACTATTAAGAGGGGGTCCACTTAGGAAAGGTTTGGGTGGAATCAACACGTACACATTTCTATTGCACCACCTTTCCCTCGCCTCAAATGGAGCTCCAACCATGTGTTTCCATGTATGTGCAAAAGGGCCAGCGGTAGTACCGTTGGTGCCAGCGGTAGTACCGCCCTAGGGACGGTAGTAGTTTTTTACTACCGCTTTGTGGGCGGAAGTACCGCTCTCTGGGTGGTAGTAGTTTTTTACTACCGCTCCGTCGGACTTTTTGCGCATCCTTTTGCCTCAGTAGTGGTAGGCACGGTAGTATTTTTTTACTGCCATGGTTCGTGAGCTTCCATGCAGTAGTACAGCTCCTAGCAGCGGTAGTACCACTTGGCTAGTGCAGTAATTGGGGGGGTAACGGTTGGATTGTCCCCCCCCCCGCTATATAAGGGTGTCTTCTTCCCTGAGAAGGTTACCTCTTACCTCCCCAATCTCCATTATTTCTCCAAATCTCATTCTTGCCCGTTCTCTCTCCCTAGCCAATCAAACTTGTTGATTTCCTAGGGATTGGTTGAGAAGGCCTTGATCTACACTTCCACCAAGAGATATTTGATTCCCCCCACTAATCCCTTATGGATCTTGTTACTCTTGGGTGTTTGAGCACCCTAGACGTTTGAGATCACCTCGGAGCCACATTCCATTGCGGTGAAGCTTCGTGGTCTTGTTGGGAGCCACCAAGCTTTGTCTGGAGATAGCCCCAACCTTGTTTGTAAAGGTCCGGTCGCCGCCTTCAAGGGCACCAGTAAAGGAATCACGACATCTCACATTGTGTGAGGGTGTGAAGAGAATATGGTGGCCCTAGTGGCTTCTTAGGGAGCATTGTGCCTCCACACTGCTTCAACGAAGACGTACTTCCTGTCAAAGGGAAGGAACTTCGGTAACACATCCTCGTCTCCACCGGTTCCACTTGCGGTTATCTCTAACATTTACTTTGTACTTAGTATTGTTGTGGTGTATTCCTTGCTTGCACTTCTTGTCCTTGTCATTATCATCATATAGGTTGATTACCTAGTTGTTCATATAGAGAACCTTTTGTTGCTACCCCTAATTTGTTAAGACAAGCTAAAAATTGGTAGTTGCCTATTCACGCCCTCTAGTCAACCATATCGATCCTTTCAACAGGGTTGAGGGCCTTGAGTTTGTTCTTCAGAAGCGTGTGGGTCTTGCATTGGTGATGGTTCCACATGAGTGGAACATTGTCCTTCTCCTTCAGCCACAAGGAGTTCCTCAATGGGCAGGAAGTGTCCTACACCCATTCTTCTTATGGCTTGGGGAGGCATTTCATCACCTACATCACAAAGACGACTTCGCTCCACTTGGGAGCCATTATTCTCCTGAAACTCCACGTTACACGTCTCCTCAATGAGTCATGAGACTTGTTGAGGGCACCGTAGGCGCGAGAGTTTTTAGCATAACCAACAAATATGCCCTCTTGAGCTCTAGGTTCAAATCTAGACAATCAAGCACCTTTCTTATGAATGAAACACTTACAGCCAAACACCCAGAAGTACTTGAGGTTGGGCTTGCTACTGGTAAGAATTTCATATGGAGTCTTGTTCAAGCCTTTGCGAAGGTAGAGCCGATTGGATGCATGACATGCGGTGTTGATGGCTTCGACCCAAAAGTTATACAGTGATTTAAACTCCGCCATTATGGTTCTTGCCGTGTCCATCAACGTCTAGTTCTTCCTTTCCACCACACCATTTTGTTGAGGAGTGTAAGGTGCAGAGTACAGATGCTTGATTCCTTCATTATTCAGAAATTCAGTTAAGGTGTAATTCTTAAACTCGGTGCCATTGTCACTTCTGATCGTCAATATCTTTGCATTATGTTGTCGTTGAGCTTCATTAGCAAAGTCGATGACGGTTTGTGGAGTCTCACTCTTTCTCTTAAAAAATTATACCCAAGTATATCTTGAGTAATCATCGACAATCACCAAGCAATACTTTCTTCCCCCAAGACTATCATAGGACGGAGGACCAAAGAGATCCATGTGGAGGAGCTCCAAGGTCCTTTTTGAGTACATGGTAGTCGTGTGGCGGTGAGTTGTCTCAGGAATCTTCCCTTCAATACAGGCACTGCACACACAATCTTTGGCAAAACTCACATTTGTTAGTCCAAGAATGTGATCCCCTTTGAGGAGTATTTGCGAAGATCTCATATTGACATGGGCTAGCCGGTGATGCCAAAGCCATCCCACATCGACTTTAGCCATTAGGCAAGTCGCGGTCTTAGTGGGTCGCTTCGAAAAGTTAACCACATAGGGACCGTTCTCGACATGCCCAACAAAGGCTACTTTGAGAGTCTTGCTCCACAAAAGGGCCACATAGTCAATGCCAAAGAAAGTAGTAATGCCCATAAGTGAAAGTTGATGAATGGAAAATAAATTGTATGCGAGGGTCTCAACAAGCATAACCTTTCCAATGGTAAGTTCCGGTGAAATTACCACCTTGCCGAGACCCAATACTTTTGAAATTGCATCATCACCAAAGGAGACTTGAGTGGAAATGGATGGGTTTGGATGAATGTCCACCACCAAGTCCTTGCTCCCGGTCATATGATTTCTTGCTCCACTATCAAGCAACCATGACACCCCACCGGAAGCAAACTCATGCATAAGAACAATGCTTGGGTTTAGGTACCCATTCTTTAATGGGTCCTTTCAGGTTAGTAACAAGGGTCTTAGGAACCCAAATAGACCATTCAATGTACTCATCATGAGAACCAGCAAACTTAGCAAACACATTCCCATCACTGGCATGACATAATACATAAGAGGGATTAAAGTAGATGACTGTGTTGGGAAGGTGGGTTTTTCCCTTCTTGTCATTATCACCCATAGCTTGGTCCTTTTTCTTCTCATGAGTACCCCCCAGTTTTAACAAAGGTTTCCATGAGCTGGGGAGGTTGCTTGGTCTTTCTATTCTTGTTCTTGTTGGACTTGGGTGCAAACTCAACTCCTTGCTTTGCAACTACTTCCTTTTGATTGTTCAAAAGGTCATTAAGATTCTTTTCTCCTTGGATGCATGTCACAAGGCCTTTCTCAAGCTGCTCTCTTAATTAGGTGTTCTCCTCCACAAGATGTGCATGCTCACAACAAGGGTTTGTAGCATGTACATTATCAATTAAAACAAATGGAGAGCAAGTGACTATTTCCTTAGTGAGTTTTACTTGGAGTTGAGCATGAGACTCTTTTAAAGATGCATGAGCACTCTTCAAGGCCTTGTGAGCCCAAATGCAACCTTTTTGGATTAGAGCACACGAGTAAGAACCAGAGCATGATAAAGATCTTTCTTTAACTTAGCAAGCTCATCGTTGTGTGACTCCTCAAGTGTCAAACGAAGTCCTTGCTCTTCTTGAAGAGTAATAGAAAGATCCGCAAAATTATCGGCATAGTCACGACTATGTCCTTGTAATATGGAAATAGTTTCTTCATGAGATTCACTGATGTCATTAGCCTCACCTAGTTGTTCCAAGAGAGCAACAAAATGCTTCTTGGATTTAACCTTGATTTTTCTGATGAATTTATCAAAGGAGTTTTCCTCATCCTCTACCTCTTCCTTTTCATCACCACTAACAAAGGTAGTGGAAATGGTAGCATTGAGGTTGGAAGTTTTAATGTTGGATGTTACCTTGTTGGATGCCTTGGCCATAATGCACTTGGCAATGCGGTTCTCGTTGGGGCGTTGAAGAGGGATACCTTGCTTGGAGAAGATGATGCGATGGCCACAGTGGCCATCCCCGTCACTTTACCACTTGCATCATCATCCTCATCCTCATCGGAGAGGTACTCCTCTTGAGCCACCAACACCTTTTGGGGTTTTGTCGGTGCACTGGAGACTGGGGTCTCCTGTGCCCCAGACTTCTGCACGGGCGCCGACAACCCCTTTGATGACAAGGCACGTCGACGGATGGAAGGAAGACTAATCTCCAAATTCACCAAGGCCACACCCCCAAGGGTGTGAGGAATAAGCCCAAGCTCCAAGGCCACGGCAAGCCCCTCTTGCCGGGAAGACATCCAAGGCCCCGGCAAGCCCTTCCTGCCGGGAAGACATCCAACGCCCCAGCAAGACTTCCTTGCTGGGAAAAGCATTCAAGGCCCCGGCAAGTCCTCCTTGCCGGGAAGATGGACAAGGGCCCGACAAGCTTTCCTTGCCGGGAAGGTAGACTAGGCCACTGGCGAGGGCACCAGCCCGACAAGCCCCATTCGCCACTAGGTGTTCCCTCCTGCCACAGTGCCACTGAATACCATAGCGCCATCGCATCCCTCATGAGCCAGCACAACACCCAGGTGTCAAAACACCCGGGTACGTGTCGATACCATCCCGATGCGGGTCAGGAGACTGGCGAGGCATTTACTGCCCCTGACACCACGGTAGATAGATAGCGGTGAACCCTGTTCACTGTACAGATCGTGAACCCTCTATTGAGCACTGTTGGTGACCACTTTGCTTATAAAAGGAGGCCCAAGGCTTAGTTCTAAGGGGTTAGACACTTCGGGTATTGGCCAACAGGCAATCACTTTAGCAAGTAATCCTATAGTAAGCACCTAATACAACAAACAAAGCAGGAGTAGGGTTTTACACACTAAGCGGACCGAACCTAGGTCAAAAACGTTTTCGACACTGATCGCTAGCTCTCCTCTTGGTGCCACCCCTCTCCCCCCCGAACGATCAATGGAGCCTTGGAGGTTCCCATAGGTGTCATTTCTCCCGACATCATTGGCGCCAGGTAGGGGGTGAGAGCATTTGTGCTAATCTGAGCAAGCTCTGGCCCGGATTTTTAGGAGTTGAGTGCACCCCGCAGTTCCCCGAAGCGGGACACAATGGTGGTTGCTCCACTCTGCCATGGCCTCCTAGCGCCTGCGGAGGCGCACTCTTGCGCAAGCGCATGCCAAGGAAGTGGAGACCCCGAGTTCGACGCCATCAGGATGATGCGCCGCTTCAGGACAGTATGTTGCTGTCGAGGGTGTGCCTGGGGGCTTCGGCGAGGCCTTCGGTGCATACTCCAGCGGACGCACCACTGCGGAGTGATGCATAGCCGTCGAGGATGCACCAATAGGTCCCGAAGCCCGGGCACGCGCTCCAGCAGAAACATTTTCTCCCCTGGAAGTATCGCGTCGCCGCCAAAGATGCACTCGGGGACTCCGTCGGCAGGGCCTGGCCAAAAATAGAAAAAGGACTTACACCTCGGCAAACCCCTTTCCCACGCGATGGTCAAAGACTATCGACAAGAACCTTGTCAGTAAGGAGGTTGCGGGAGGGGGTGTAACATCCGGCTTGTCGTGGATCCGGGGCCCCGGCAAAAGATTCAAACGGCGCGCGAAGAAGTGCCACGACACAACAGATAAGTGACAAAAACTCTACATGAGATTTTTGAGTAGATAGGTTGTTTCCTTTCTAGAAATCCCAATCTTTGTTTGAGAAACATGCGCGCGGAAGGAACCTTGCTAGGATCAGTGTACCTTTGTTCTGTTTCAAGCTTGTTCAACGACCTGAACGGCCACAAAGCGCCTTCACACTGTTTCGAACTTGCTCAACAGACCAAGCGGCTACGCAACACCTTATTTCGCCTCAAGCCGCGCTCGATGATTTAACGGTTGCACTGAGTGCAGCAAGGAGTCTTGCCGGTAATGACCTGTAGTGCCCCAAGTGTAAAACCTTCCCTATTTGGAAACCTTCCCATGTGGGTCCACCTTGTCAATGCTATGAGAGAGTTCATGCTTATGATTTCATGTGTTGTCTCATTATTATTTCTTCCCTTGCTTGCATGCATATCATATCATGTCATGTGTTAGGTGTTGTTGCAATATGGTCATATCATTTCATGTGGTGTTTGTGATCTTGTGGTTATGTACCTTGTGATTTCATGTGATGCCTTGAGATGTGAGGCTTGTGTGGAGTGAAGCATGAGATAGTAAGTGCTTAGGTTTCAAAAACCACCTTCACTCCCTTTCTATCTCTTCTAAGCTAAGATCCACTTCTTCCTTTTCTGTTTAAAAAAATGCCTATCATTTAGGTTGATTTGAGTTGGGTGTGGTGAAGGAAGTCTCTGTTTTGACTTAGGTTTGAAAGGTGCAAAATAATTACAAAACAGCCCACTTATTGCTATTTTCTAAAATATTCAATTGCCCCTAATATTCATTTTGCATTTTATTCAAATAGGTTAGATTTTTCCAAGCGTAGGGGCATTTTTGTTGTATTTTTATCCCCACTAGTTTTCCCTGTGCATTTCTTTATTCTCTGGTTTTTCTGTTAAAAGAAAAGGGCCAGGGAATTACTCTACTCTTAAGTGGCGCCTCAGGTGGGCTATCTCCCTCCTTGGCCGGCCCACCTTCTCTCTCTCACGTGCACATGGCCCAGCGCGTGTCCCTCCTTTCTTCCTCCGTGACGCCGTCTCCCTCCTCTCCGTCCCTTTCCGTCAGTCCACCAGAGAGCACACGTTGCCGCCGTGAGGCACTAACGTCGAGGCCTCCTATTTATCTCGGCGTCCGTGCCCTCTCCCTCTCCTAGGGTTCCCTCTTTCCCATCTGCCGCCGCCGCTCCATTCCCCATCTCCTTCCCATCTCTCTTATCCTCTCCGTGGTAAGTTCTCTATAGGAGTTAGCAGAGAGAGAGAGAGAGAGCAGCCCCGCCGCCGTCTACCCCGCCTTCTCCGTCGAGCAGCACCGGCGGCCATGTCCAGGGGCACGGGGATGGTGCCCGCGCCCCATTTTCGTCCTCGATGAGGTCGAGGAGCGTCCTCACCGTCGACCTGCAGCTCGTCATTGCCTCGGTCTCGGTGCTCCTTCCCCTGCTTCGGTTCTGCAGATCAGGGGTTTCCTCGTCGTCGTTCTTCTTCCCCTCCAGCGCTTCTTCCTCCACATATCGGCCTCCTACTTCCTTCTCTAGGTGAGGACGTCGCCCCCTTCCTTCCTCCTCGTGTAGATCCGGCGATCCTGTGGTAGATTGCTCCCTGTCCCGAGCAGTAGTAGCATGAGATCGTGTGTGCGTGTCTTGTGCATGAGAGTCTTTGTTAGATAGTTGCTGGAGTGCCGCAGGAGTGTTGCGATAGAAGTAGCTCGATGCAGGGGCCATCTTCCCCTCATGAGTGTCGCAGCGGCAGCAGCAGTTAGCCCCGGCGGCCTCCCTGTCCCCGGCACTTCTCTGTGCAGAATAGAGCATGTAGTAGAGTTAGTACTCCTTGCTATAAGTTCCTTCTCTGTCAAGCTCATGTCTTGTATCCCAGTGGTGGATGTGAGTGCGATGTGGGTTGGACTAACCGCAGGTGCCAGGTTCGAGTCCCAGGTTGTGCACCTCCCCCCCTTTAATTTTTTTATTTCGGTCAATATCAGTTAGCAGCCCAGAGTGTACTACTAGCTAGTTTCACCTTCTCTGTTGAAGCCATGACAGTAGCAGGGTGGCAACAGCAACAGTGCAGTTGTAGGGAGGGCTTGGGTTCGACCCCCCCCCCCAGGCCTGTAATTTTTTTTCCTTTGCTGTGTGTTTTTGCTGCTAGCAATAGTATTGCAGGTGCAAGTGATTCAGATTATATTAGGCTAGGTTTCATTTTTTTTGTTGTGTCCTTGCTTGGTGCATGTGAAGCTTATATGTGCAATGTGGTGTGATGAGGTGTGTGTGAGGTATCACACACACATGTGTGAGTGGTGTTGTGGAGTTTTGTTGTGCACTAGCCTAGAAGTGTTTGTATGTGTGTGGGTTTTCCACCATCTACTTGTGATGCAAGGTGTGCATTGTGGTGTAATGTGTGTGTTGACACATAAGCATGTGCATGTGGTGCAAGTGGTGTGTGCATGTGGTGTGCCCTAAGTGTTTGTATGTGTGTGTGTGCATGTGGTGTGACTCACATACATGCCCAAGGCATGAGGCACCTTGATAAGCACAGGTTTGGAAATTAGCATGTGTAGGTGAAGAGATGCTTATGTGTGTATAGAGAGTGTGAGTGTCCTCTATTTCATGTGTAGATGTTTCCTTCATCTTGTGCTTGTTGCTAGTGATAGTGTGGTGATGTTCCAATGCACATAGTCATGAGGACTACCTCTCATGTACCCCATTGATATTGTGGTCATGTGCATGCTTGTGTAGGTGTGATTTAGTGAATAGCACATGTGATGATGCACTATTCACTATATGTATGATTCCATGTGGTTTTCCTTTCCTAGTTTGAGCTCTTTTGTTCCTAACAAGTGCATAGGTATTTTATATGATTTTGGAGTAGAAATATCCCAAGAATCCATTGGTGAACTTAGTTTTGCCATTGGAACATTTCTGGAGATGACATAGTTCATTTTTCTTCTATGTTTAGATCTTGGTTCCATGAGTTGTGGTGAGCCTTTGTGTTTGATTCTTGGTTGTCGTAGTAGAGGGTGACCCCCTCTACCACATGTTGGTTTCATTTCATGTTTTGGAATCCATATGTGCAAGTTGTGCCCATCCAAAGTAGGCATGTGGCTGAAATTCCAGATTAGTGGTCTGAGAATCTGTTTATAATTTCTTCTCCTGTAGATGAGGTTGTGCAGGTCAATGTGTTGCGATCTAGGCTTAGCTTTCAACTGGAAAGCTGGAGCTCATATGTTTGTCTAGATCGCTGTAAAATTTCATTCCATTTGGAGTCCTGTAGATATTGTTTTGTCTGCTGTCAAAATGCTTCAGAGCAAAGACAAAAAGTGAGAATCTGGAATTTTCACAAAGTCCCTGAAATCTGATATTTTTGGGAAAGTTTGCAGCCTTGTATCTTTCTGTGTTTAATTATTTTTTGTGTGATTCTTGCTTGTGCTTGTAGTATTCTTGGATAGCTACAGACACATATATTATTTGTCATATTTGGGTGGCTGTAGGTGCTTTGCATGTAGCTCACAAAGTGCTATGACGCAGTTTATGGCAGATTGTGTAGTTTTCACATTTTGATGTTTGTGAGCGCTTAGTTGATGATGTGGTGTTCTTCCTTGCTCCACCCTATCCATGATGGTTTTTTTTATGTCTTGGAAACCTGGAAATACCATAGTTGTGCCATTTGAGTGTGTGGTGATGATTTTGTCACGTAGGGCTTCATATCTTGTTTCGTTGATTCTTGTTGATCCGTAGCTCCGATTGTTATGTTCTTTATATGATTTTGCATATTTTTCTCGAGGCGCATCTGTTCATGTCATCCTCATGCATGTCAAAATAGCTTAGGATGCAGTTCTTTCCAGGTACATGTATTTGCTTCTCATGCTTGTGCTAGTGATAAAAATAGTGATGCATGCTCATATTCATCTCATGCATCATGTGATTGTTGCATCTTGAGGTGCTGTTGTTCATTGGATGTTATTATTATGTTGGGTAGCACCGGGATCGAAGAACGAGTACGTGGATTTGGGAGAGTACGTGCACGATGAACAAGAACCATTCCAAGCTGAGGATATCACACGCAAGATGATATGACCTTGATTCCATCTCTAGACTTATTATGCTAGATTACGTTTCTTCAATCTTATGCTCGCTGCCTACCACTGAAATATTTGCCTCATGATATGCCATGAAACCAAACACTATCCCTTCCTAGCAAAACTTGAATGGCTAAGTAGGCTTTGCTCAGCTACTAATGTTAGCGTTGCTAGATGCAGGTGTTTTTCCTCATGTGATAACATGAGCTTGATATCATTATCTTAAATTCTGTTATTTAATTAATGCACCTATATACTTGGTAAATAACGGAACGCCTAGACTTTTTCCGAGTGCTTTGTTCCGTTATTGCCGCCTTAGTTACCGGCTACCGGTGTTTGATTCCATATTGATCGCTCCTAACACGTTCGGGGTTGTTATGGGGACCCCCTCGATAAATCGCGTAGTGTTAAGACTTGTCCGGCAGGACCCAACATTGGTGTTAATTTGCTAATCACTTAATAATAATCTTCATAGGGAATGATCACCCCGAGGATCTTTAATCAACAACCCGGGACAGTGCTCCTCATGAGTGTTGGTCCAAACTGGTCTGCCTGCGGGGCCACCACAAGGAAACTTGAGGTTTGGCACTCGTAGCTAGTTCCATCCGTCGTGTCCTGAGACTGAGATACGCGGCTCTTATCAGGGTCGTCGACACGACGGGAGGTCCTGCTAGTCTTGTCTTACCTTAGCGATATATCTTGCGTATAGGAATCTCGGTGAAGCTTTGGTTCTCCCCAGAGTTGAGGTTTTCCTCTAAGGAATCCGACGAGATCACGAGATTCGTGATAGAGGATTACTTTGCGGCCCATGTATATTTTGTTAACATCCGGTAATAGATAACTTAAACATAAGCTAATAAAATTGCCAACTGTGTGTGTAACCGTGACTGTCCCCTTCGAAGTTCTCTCTTCGATCGAGAACATGGTGGGGTTATGGTTGACGTAGGTAGGTGTTCAGGATCACTTAGTGATCATTTATCATCGACCGCTAGTATAGACCACCTTCATTTTGTTCTATGTAAGTTAGCCACCATATCAAGCTTAGGATGCTGCAACCTAAATACTCCACCTATCCAACCTAATAACTTGACTAGTTCTTGCACCGAGGTCATAGATTGATAAGTCCCCGTGGCTCACAGATTCCTTCACAACACCAATAGGTTCAGGTACCCCAGAGACAGGTGATCCCGACGGCACGCAGTTGGCGTGGCAGTATGACGAGGAGAACGACCGCCTGTACGTGAACTATCCAGAAGATTGAGGCGTGGTCGTGATCGTGGGCCAGCAGGCAGGGTAGCATAGCCATTTCCCTTGTTTTGTAGTCCGTAGCGGAACTACTTTGGTTGTATGCGTGATGTACTCTGATATATTTATGAGATGGCAATTGAATCCCTGATTATCAATCTGTTGTTATTATGTATGTGCTATGATACCTTGTTTGCGAGACGCTCAGATGCGCTCCTTTCCAATTCGGGGCCTCGATCGCTAGATCGGAAAGGACCGTATCTTAGTCGTTACACGACCCCTCCGACGAACTGCTAAGGATCCGTTCCTCAAAGCACTAGCGGCAAGACCAGTCAAGCCGGCAAGCTTGTGGAAAACGCGAGGGGTGTATCATACAAAAAGAGGGATCACGCAAAAGGGAAACAATATTTCATTCATTTCTTTGAGGCAAACTCACACATATTACATGGATGATTTTTACTACTCTAACCTATGATACTGCCTTTGGCGAGAGGCAATGCTTGCCGGACAGAAGTTCAAGAAGACAAAAAGCGGCACGGCCCCTGGCGCAACCCATGCTGGCTCCTCCTAGACCAGCACTGCGGAGAGGAGAATGGGGCCAGAGGACAGAGCAATCGGAAGGGATGAAGAAGCCGGAGCCCGCGAGCACGCCTCCTCCTAAAAGACGAGGCGTCGATGCCGGCTCGAGCAAGATAACCCCGTCAGGCGGGGGAGAGGCATGAGCTGGCCCTGGTGGTGCGGCCGACGGTCAGTTAGAGCTCGGGGTGTCATGCTCTGACTTGACACCCCGAGTTCCTGACCCGCTGTGAGCGCCGCCACCACCAGTGTCCTCCTCGTCGCTATCGCTCGACGAGGAGGACAGTCGGTGCCGCTTGTGCTCTCTTTGCAACAGCCGAGACGCACACCTGAGCGCCCATAAAACATGACGGATAGCATATCGTCCTCCACGAGCTTGAGGCGGAGGACATGCCCATCCTCGAGACTGTGGGCGTGGGCGAAGGCCTTCCAACCACGCCTGAGCAACATGGAGCGACATTTCGGGTACTCCACATTTACCTGCATGGCACCGCGAGAGGAGTCGTACGCCCGCAACCACAAGACAGGAAGCTTGACGGCCTCCATTTCCCTTCCGAAGGGGCAAGGGAGGTGCAGGTAGTAAAAAATTACTACCGAGGGAGCGGTAGTAAAAATTACTACCGCTCCAGGAGCGGTACTACCGCTGGCACGAGGAGTGATACTACCGTTGGATACTGAAACTGCTCTAACTTTCACATGCGAACTCCGAATCGAGCAAACTCAAGCTTGTTGAATTCACAACGACAAGAGGTATTCAACGTCAACAGAAAATCTTGATAACATGCAGTTAGAAAATGTCAATGATATAGGGAAGTGAGACCTCTATGAATGAAGAACCAGCAAAAACTTCCAACATCGAAAACATCATAGAAGATGCATATGGACTCCGCTTTTGATGAACTCGAGCTTGTCATGAAGATGACCATAAGATCTAAAACTCACAAAGAGAAACACCAAACAAGAACCAAGAAATATGACGCGAGGATGCAAATGGTTTGAGCTCTCAACGAACGATCCGATCAAGTTACTGTCGTGGGTATAAGTCTGATAGTAGATGTGTAGGGTACGAAAGGATGGGCAGAGCCTTAGCTACGGCGAGGTTGTATGAGTTCAGGCCCCTCTACGGTGGAGGTAAAAGCCCTACGTCTTAGTGCTCTTGGGAGCTTGTTGTCGAGTGGAATATGGATTACAGTGAATTCCTAACCCCTGCAACAGTGGGGAAGGCCGGCTTATATAGAGTGCGCTACCCTTCATAACGGTTCGGTGCACAGGGGTGGAGTAGTGGCGAATAAATGCCTACGTTACAGGTAACGTATGTCTTAAATGCTAATAAAGGTACATGGAAACGTATGGCCGTTGCCCTCCAGGGGGGTTATGATGTACAGAGTGGAATCCAGTCGGTAAGTTTGATACGCTCCGAATGCTCATCTCCGACTGGATGATGGAGGAATCGTCACCGACTGAATGATGGGAAGTCCTTAATTCAGTCGGAACTGACTAAAGGCCTTATCCTTTATGAAGGGTAGTCCTTGGGTAGGATCCATAAGGCAGGCCTATGACCCTACCCTAGGACTATAACCCCATCATTAGTCCCCGAATGGATTGGGGTTGGAACGACGAAGTGATGCTTGGAGTACGGATCCGACTGGTATGGATGCGACTTTGGCGTTGTCTGCCTCGATCCATTTTATCTACTTGACCAGTGATCCGAGTGGATGTATCTGTGAAACGAACCGTCAGGGACCGAGTGCTTCCGTGGAATCTTTTGACGTGACCAGTCAACTGACAGCGGCGGATTTTCTAGGGTCCTCAAATTTTGGTTGTCGCACACTCAGCGGGGATGACGACATCGCAATCGAGTAGTATCTGCTGCCTCGATTTCCGCGCCTTCATCTCCTCCACTTATATCGCAGCAACCGGTCGGGGGATAAGATTTCGGGGCCACCTGCTAGTGACCCAGTCGGAACCTTATTTAAACCTCTGCAGCGAGGGTTTTTCGTTGCACTCGCCTGATAGCTCGCACTTGTCTCGCTTCTCTTGCGATCTCCTGCGCATCCCAAGCTCCTTCCTTCCCCTCCTCCCCCGCGGATCTACAGCCTCCACCATGACGAAGGGGCAGACGAGCAAGCTCGAGGCGCGGAAGAAGAAGAAGAAGGCGGCTCCTGCTCAGCGGCGGCAGCGAGCACTGCCAGCAGGTTGGATCCAGGGGAATTTCCTCCCCTCCACGATGACGAAGGAGGAGATGCTGGAGCTGGTGGAGCAAGGCATGATCGAGCACAAGACGTGGAGGCTGCCGGCGGAGGGCGAGACGGAGCCGGCGCCCCAGGAGGGGGAGCGCGTCCTTCTGCTCAGTCACGTGTACCGAGGCTTCTCTCTGCCTCCTCATCCCTTCTTCAGAGGTATAATGAACCACTTCGGGGCGCAGCTCCACCATTTTCCTCCCAACGCAATAGCTCATCTCTCTGCCTTCGTCGTGTTGTGCGAGTGTTTTATCGGCTGTCCTCCCCCATTGGGGGCTCTTCAAGCACATCTTCTCTGCTAGATCTCAAACCATCAAAAGACTTAGCCAGTCGGACGACAAAACTCACCTCCTCCAGCTCTGCGGAGGCTTAGGCTTCCAAAAGAAAAGCAAAAGTAGCTATCCCGCTCTTCAGTTGTCTGAATCCGTTAGGAACTGGCAGTCGACTTGGTTCTACTGCCAGGACGTTGCGTGTCCGAATGCCGCAACTGGACTGCCACCTTTTAGCCTAGACCGTCCGGCTCCGCCTAGGCAGCTTGCGCTCACGAAGATGGAGAAGATCCAGATCCAGCCTCTGGTCGATGCGCTGGTAGAGGTCGTCCAAAAGGGAGTCACTGGCATAGATTTGCTGGAGATTTTTCTGGGTCGGCGTATCCAGCCTTTGCAAGCTCGACACCACGCCATGTGGAACTATGTGGGGCCTGAGGACTCCACTCGGACTAACCCCGAGTGCGTAACCGGGGAGCTTGTGACATCGTGGGTCCGCAACAACACAGGCGCCTGCAACAACCCCAGAGGAGCCCAGCGAGTGAAGCCCTTCCGCGCGGACAACCCTCCTCTGAATGAGGTGAGTATAACTTGTCGAGTGCACACAATTGTCTTAGATTTATCGCTTTTTCTTGTATCACTGTCTGACGTCTGATGTTGTCGACTGTATCTCGTGCACGCGTGGACCAACTGGTTTTCTCCCGTCTCGAACGGGAATCCGTCTGAGGAAGAGGAAGGCAGCCAGGAGGGCAGCGTGGAGAGCGTCGAGTACGTATCCGACAGTGGGGAGACGGAGGAGGAGTCCGAAGAAGAAGAGGGGGAAGATGAGGAACAGAACTCGCTACCCCCACCACCAGAGCCTCGAACTAAACGCCGCCACGAACCCGTGGCTACGTCGGCTCCTCCAGCGGCCTCGAGTGCCCCGCCAACTCCTCCTATGGTTCCGAGTGCCTTGCCGGCTTCTCCCATGGTTCCGAGTGCCTTGCCAGCTTCTCCCGTGGTTCCGAGTGCTCGGAGCACAAAGAGGACCAGGGACTCTGCTGCTGAGCCCGCGGGCCAGCCCTCTAAGGTGGCCAAACCGAGTGGATCCAAGCCTCGGAAGGCTTTGTCGCGGATGAGGATCGCCGTTCCCGTCGCCTCAGCGTAAGTGTATTGTTCTTCTATCTTCTTCCAGTATTTGATTGAACTCATGCTTATTGGTCGAGTGAATTTTACTCGACAGAGCTGCCACCTCCGCCACTTCTCTGCCATGCGAGGGGGACGATCCCATGGATACGGACAACGTTGTCACATCCCAGCAAGGTACGTCGTGGCGACTCCGAGAGCTTACATTATTGTTTCACGAATTCTGTCTTTGGTCTTGTCCTTTTTCCTGTGGTCTCACGTCGTTTGGTCGGGCTTCCTTCAGAGGTGATCCATGTGGAGGAGGACGATCAGAAGAGGTCCAAGCAAGCTGCGGCGCCTGTCCTTGAGGTTGTTCCGTCTGTTACTACTCCCGCCATGCACGCGCCGCCAACCGAGATGATGCCGTCGACTGACATGGCGCTCATCGTTGCTGAACCGACTGGAGCAGGACTTGGGATGCCCAAGGAGTCTCTTGTACTGCCAGGTCCGTCGACCGTCCAGTTCGACGCCCAGCGCCTTCCGGAAGATCAGGTGGGAGCTGCCAAGGGGGCCATGGTGTAGGCGGAGTTGATGGCGGGTGATGCCAAGAGAGCGTACGACTCCATCGCGTCTGTATACAAGCGAAGCTTGGAACTCCGGGATGATATCCGAGTAAGTGGGCTAGTAAGTATTTGCTTACCCCTTGTAACCCACTGGTGTTTAAGCAATATACTCGGATGCAGGATAATTATTTTGCAGTGGGTTCACTCTTAGTGAACCCAGTGGGTGTAGTCCCCGACACTTCTGTCGAGTGCTTGCAGCGGCAGTTGTCTTTATATACATTTTCTTTAAGTTGATCAGATCAAAACTAATCTGTTCGAATGTTACCGGTGGGGCCACTCCGAGTGCACCTACTGGATTAGTCCCCGAGAGTAATTTTACTCAGGTCGGGTAGTAGTAGCCTCATCGGCGTGTTTTTGTTATGTATCCCAATAGGGCGGACCTGTTTGAGCTTCATGCCAGTGGGGTCACTCTTAGTGAACCCACTGGGTGTAGTCCCCGAGACCGATGTCGACTGCTTGCGTCGGCATGGGTCTGAAGAACTTCGAGTTTTTATTGTTTTCCTGGCTGAATTTGTCTGATCGTCTCTTCGCGCTGACTTGCAGAAGACTTGTGAGATGGGATCGGCGTACAACACTGTGAAGGCTAAAAAGATTCAGTTTGCTGCGGAACTGGATGCAGCAATGCTTGCCTTGGCTGGTCTGAAGGGTGTTCTGGCTGAACGAGAGAAGTCCTTGGAGGAGTCCCGTGAGGCAAACCAGGCATTGGTGGCCGAAATGCAGAAAATGGGGAAACAAAGAACCGAGCTGATGGGGCAGATGAAGGTGATGAACAGGCAGTGCATATCAGAGGAGAAGTACGTCAGTGACTGGGCAAGGAAGATGATTGCGCTTCTCGGTGGTAAGTTCTGTTTTTCCAAGTGCTTCTTGACTGTGTATTTCATTCTACGCTTACTTTATGCTCGTCTTATCTTTGCAGATTTTTGTATGGACGCTGAGGCTGAAGCAGCTGACGTTGAGCGGTTGGTTATTCCGAACGTTCCACTCGGCGAGGACGCCAATCGAGACATGCTCCGAGCGCACATTCTCCTGGGCAAAGTGGGACCTTTCATCGGTCGACTGAGAGAAGTCGTCGGCCGAATCGACAAGGAGTTGTGGCCCGAAGACGAGTCCCGGCAGGAAATGGAAGGGTTGATGACTCGGCTGGAAGACATCCCAAACCGAGTGCAGGCGTGGAACAAGTATGTTGCTCGTTGTGGTGCGGACGTGGCGCTGTCGCTGGTCCGAGTGCATTGCAAAGAGGCTCGCGAAGAGAAGCTGAAGGCGCTGCAGGTCGGAAACACCAAGAAGCTTCGATTCGAAGATTTCATGGAGACCTTCCTTGAAAGCGCCACTCGTATCACGGACGGGATCAACCTCGACACTTTCATGGAGCCTGCCAGTCCCAGTGCCAGTCCTGACGACGCTTGAGAAAACTTTTACCTCGGTGTGCCGAGTGTTACTTGTATCAAACTTTGGCCACTGCTGTTGGCCGTCACATTCGTGGTTCGGTGTGTATAAGCTTGATCTACACCGAACCGACTATCTTTAAACCAACTTTGAATTTGAATCGAATCTTTTGCGCTTCCTTTTCCAAAGAGTTGTTGACACGATTTTGGCTCGTGGTTTTTGTTTGGCGTTTCTTGGTGAAGCCAATGGCAAACATGCAGAGCATGTAATTGTCAGTTGTCTTGACATCTGCATGAGCCTCACTGATGGTCTGCTGAGTCTCCGAGTGGATCTGTAGGATACACTCGAAGGCAATTGTGTACTTAGGCGATTCGTGATCGCGGCTAAGTCTTCGAGTGCGACTGTAAGGTCGTACTCGGAGCGAGTTGTTACTCATGTAATTGTCAGTTGTCTTGACATCTACATGAGCCTCAATGAGGTTCTGGTACTCATGTAATTGTTAGTTGTCTTGACATCTACATGAGCCTCAATGAGGTTCGTGCTACTCATGTAATTGTCAGTTGTCTTGGCATCTACATGAGCCTCAATGAGGTTCGTGCTACTCATGTAATTGTTAGTTGTCTTGACATCTGCATGAGCCTCAATGAGGGTCTGCTAAGCCTCCAAGTGGATCTGTAAGATACACTCCAAGGAAGCTTTCTACTTAGGTGATTCTTGGACGCAGACAAGTCCCCGAGTGCGACGGTTAGTGAACACTCGGAGAAAGTTAATACTTAGGCGATTCTGGATCGCGGCTAAGTTCCCCAGTGTGACGTTTAGTGCGCACTCGGAGAAAGTTTGTACTTAGTCGATTCTTGATCGCAGCTAAGTCCCCGAGTGCGACGTTTAGTGCACACTCGGAGAAAGTTATTACTTAGGCGATTCTGGATCGCAGCTGAGTCCCCGAGTGCGACGTTTAGCGCACACTCGGAGAAAGTTTGTACTTAGGCGATTCTTGATCGCAGCTAAGTCCCCGAGTGCGACGTTTAGTGCACACTCGGAGAAAGTTATTACTTAGGCGATTCTAGATCGCAGCTAAGTCCCCGAGTGCGACATTTAGCGCACACTCGGAGAAAGTTTGTACTTAGGCGAATCTTGATCGCAGCTAAGTCCCCGAGTGCGACGTTTAGCGCACACTCGGAGAAAGTTTGTACTTAGGCGATTCTTGATCGCAGCTAAGTCCCCGAGTGCGACGTTTAGCGCACACTCGGAGAAAGTTTGTACTTAGGCGATTCTTGATCGCAGCTAAGTCCCCGAGTGCGACGTTTAGTGCACACTCGGAGAAAGTTTGTACTTAGGTGATTCTTGATCGCAGCTAAGTCCCCGAGTGCGATGTTTAGTGCACACTCGGAGAAAGTTATTACTTAGGCGATACTGGATCGCAGCTAAGTGCCTGAGTGCGACGTTTAGTGCACACTCGGAGAAAGTTAGTACTTAGGCGATTCTGGATCGCAGCTAAGTTTTTTTTAAGACCGGAGTCTGCGAACGCGGAAGGATTTTGAATCTGCAAAAAACTCAATCTACTTTGTATTACTTCAACGATACTTGTTCTTTACATTGCTTCAGTCAACGGTCACGTGTAGAAGCGCTTCAGGAGATCTCCATTCCATGCTCGCGGCTCGTCCGTTTCCCTGTCGAGGTTGTAGAGTCGATACGCTCCGTTGTTCAACACCTTAGAGATGATGAAGGGTCCTTCCCAGGCGGGAGCCAACTTGTGAGGTCTCTGTTGATCCACTCAGTGCACCAGGTCGCCTGCTTGGAATGTACGACTCCTGACGTGTCGCGCGTGAAAGCGCCGCAGGTCTTGTTGATAAATGGTTGACCGAGTCAGTGCCATCTCGCGCTCCTCCTCTAGAAGATCCACTCCGTCTTGCCTTGCTTGCTCTGCTTCAGCTTCGGAGAAGAGTTCAACTCTTGGAGCGTTGTGAAGCAAGTCACTCGGAAGGACTGCCTCTGCTCCGTAAACGAGGAAGAGCGGGGATCGCCATGTAGATATATTTGGGGTTGTGCGGAGACCCAAAAGCACCGAAGGCAGCTCGGTGACCCATGCGCCGGCGGCATGTCCCACTTCTCGCAGGAGTCGAGGCTTCAAACCTTGCAGAATAAGTCCATTCGCCCGCTCTGCTTGCCCGTTTGTTTGGGGATGCGCCACAGATGCAAAATCCACTCGGATACCTTGGCCTGTACAGAAACCTTTGAATCTGTCCGAGTCAAAGTTTGTTCCATTGTCAGTGATTATGCTGTGAGGTACCCCGAATCTGGAGATGATGTCCCTGACAAACTTGATGGTCGTAAGGGCGTCGAGCTTTTTGATGGGCTTGGCTTCAATCCACTTTGTGAACTTGCCGACTGCCACCAACAGATGTGTGAATCCCCCTTGGCCTGTCCTGAATGGACCGACTGTATCTAATCCCCATACTGCAAACGGCCAAACAAGAGGGATTGTCTTCAACGCAGATGTTGGTTTGTGGGATTTGTTAGAATAGAACTGACAGCCTTCACATCGGTTGGCCACATCTTTCGCCATTTCATTCGCCTGCAACCAGAAGAAACCAGCTCTAAATGCTTTGGCGACGATTGCCCTTGAGGAGGCGTGATGACCGCAGGTTCCCGAGTGAATTTCTTCCAGGATTAATTGTCCCTCCTCAGGGGAGATGCATCGTTGAAGGACGCATGAAACGCTTTCTTTGTACAACTGGCCATCAATGACAGTGAACGTCTTTGACCTGTGGACGATCTGTCTGGCTTGGCCTTCGTCTTCTGGTAATTCTTGCCTCAGGATGTATGCAATAAACGGCACAGCCCAATCGGGGATGATAGCAAGAATCTCCATGATCAAATCAATCACAGCAGGGACTTCGACTTCAGTCGGATCTGTCGAGCTCTTTGGTTGTACTGGTTCCTCTGTGAAAGGATCTTCTTTAACTGAAGGAAGGTGGAGGTGCTCGAGGCAGACGTCACTCGGGACTGGTCTCCGAGTGGATCCGAGTTTTGCCAACTCATCAGCTTCTTGGTTTTTCAGTCGCGGAACATGGTGGAGTTCCAGACCTTCAAACTTTTTCTCGAGCTTCCTCACTGCATTGCAGTATGTGGTCATGGTGGGGTTCCTGACGTCCCACTCCTTCATCACTTGATTAACCACCAAATCCAAATCGCCATAGACCATCAGGCGACGGACGCCGAGTGCGATGGCCATGCGCAGTCCATAAAGGAGAGCTTCATACTCTGCCTCGTTGTTGGAGGAATCAAAGTGTATCTGCAACACATACTTGAGTTTGTCACCATTTGGCGATATGATCACAACGTCAGCGCCGGAGCCATTCAACATCTGGGACCCGTCGAAGAACATTGTCCTATGAGCCGAGTAGATGTGGGTCGGTTGCTGTTGTTCTACCCATTCTGCTATGAAGTCAGCCAGAGCTTGAGACTTTATAGCTTTCTTGGCCTCGAACTTGATGTCGCAGTATAACATCTCCATTGCCCACTTCGCCACTCGGCTCCATGCGTCCCGATTGTGTAGGATTTCCGACAACGGAGCATCAGAAACGACGGACATCGAGTGGTCTTGAAAATAATGAGCCACCTTCTTCGCAGTCATGTAAATCCCGTAGATAAGTTTTTGATAATGGGGATACCTCTGCTTGGAAGGAGTCACGACTTCAGAGACATAATACACTGGCCGCTAAACCTTGTATGCTTTGCCTTCTTCTTCCCGTTCGACTGTGAGAACAGTGCTGACGACTTGATTTGTAGCCGCGATGTAAAGAAGAAGGGGTTCTTTACTAAGCGGAGCAGTAAGAACCGGCTGGGTGGAAAGTAGGACTTTGAGGTTGTCGAATGCGATTTGGGCTTCGTCTGTCCACTCGAAAGTATCTGATTTCTTCATGAGTCGGTACAGAGGAAGTGCCTTCTCGCCGAGTCGACTGATAAACCTGCTCAAAGCCGCTAGGCAACCTGTGAGTCTTTGAACATCGTGTATTCCGACCGGCCGCTCCATTCGGACGATGGTCCCGATCTTTTCGGGGTTGACATCGATCCCTCGTTCGGAAACGAAGAAACCGAGTACCTTTCCGCTGGGAACGCCGAATGAACACTTGGCTGGGTTGAGCTTGATATCGTACCTACGAAGATTAGCGAATGTTTCTACCAAGACAGTCAGCAGGTCGGAACCTTTGCGTGACTTGACTACGATATCATCCATATACGCCTCCACATTCCGACCGATCTGGTCGAGGAGGCACTTTTGGATCATGCGCATAAAGGTTGCTCCTGCATTCTTCAAACCAAATGGCATAGTGATGTAGCAGAAGCACCCGAATGGGGTGATGAAGGCTGTTTTAAATTCATCGGGACCATATAGACGGATCTGATGATAGCCCGAGTAGGCATCAAGGAATGACAAACGCTCGCAACCCGCAGTCGAATCGACAATTTGATCGATGCGGGGGAGCGGAAAATGGTCTTTCAGGCAAACCTTATTGAGATGCTTGAAGTCGATGCACATTCGGAGCGACTTGTCTTTCTTGGGCACCATGACAACATTGGCGAGCCACTCGGAGTGGTGTACCTCGCGAATGAAGTTGGCTGCCAACAGCTTAGTCACCTCTTCTCCGATTGCCTTGCTCTTGTGCGCGGCGGACCAACGCAGGCGTTCTCGGACAGGCCGAGCGCCGAGATCCACATGCAGTCAGTGCTCTGCCAATTCCCTGGGTACACCTGGCATGTCAGCGGGCTTCCATGCGAAGATGTCCCAGTTCTCACGAAGGAATTGGATGAGCTCGGCTTCCTATTTAGGGTCGAGGGTGGTGGAGATGTTCGTCGGGGCAGCGGTGTCTTCCGTCAGGTGGATGCTGACCTTCTTCGTCTCTCCTCCCGACTGGAATGCGGACTCCGAAGCTGGCTTCTTCAAACGCATCAAGTCGGCGGGGTCGACTGTTTTCTTGTACTCGTCAAGCTCGAGGACAGCCATCTGCAGATCGGCGATCCTCGATCCCTGCTGCAGACACTCCTCGGCCCGATGCCGATTGCCGGTGATAGTGATCACACCTTTTGGGCCTGGCATCTTCAGCTTCAGGTACACGTAACATGGACGGGCCATGAAACGCGCATATGCCGGGCGGCCCAGAATTGCGTGGTACGCACTCTGGAAGTCCACCACCTCGAACGTCAGCTTTTCCTTGCGGAAGTTCTTGTCGGAGCCGAAGACGACGTCCAACGCGATCTGGCAGAGTGACTTGGCCTTTCGTCCAGGGACGACTCCATGGAACAGCATGCTGCTCTCGCTAAGTTTTGACATCGGAATGCCCATCCCCTTGAGAGTGTCAGCGTACATGATGTTCAAGCCACTTCCGCCGTCCATGAGGACTTTGCGCAGTTGGACTCCTTCCACCACCGGGTCGACGACCAGAGCCTGTCTCCCTGGGGTTGGTACGTGCGCTGGATGATCCGACTGGTCAAAGGTGATTGCAGTCTGAGACCATTTGAGGAATGTGGGGTTGGTCGGCGTGGCCATGTTCACCTCCCTGATCACCAGCTTCAGTCGACTCTTGCTCTCAACGTCAGCAAAAATCATCAGTCTTGCATGGACTTGGGGGAACGGATCCTCCTTGTCCTCCTCATCCTGTTCATTGTCCTTTTCACTCGGCTGCCCTTCGCCGAACCCCTGGATCAGGAGGCGACATTGCCGAGTGGTATGCTTCGGAAATATGGCGTTGCCCTCTTCATCCATCTTCGTGTGAATTGGACATGGCTGGTCCAAGATGTGGTTTCCAAACTGCTTCTTTTTGGGGGTGAACTCAGCCTTCCCCACGCCCTTGAATTTGGCATTGGTAACGGCTGCAGCCTCTGCCTGTGGATTAGATGGAGCTTTCTGCTTCTGCTTCCGAGTGATGTTCCCATCTCCATCGGCGACTGCTTTGTGCTTGCCGCTACGAATGCGGTCCTCTTCTTCGCCATTTGCATAGCGTGCCGCTATCTCCATCATCTTACTCATGGAGATGTCGCCTGTTCGACCGAACTTCAAGTACAGATCTCGGTACCGCACGCCTGCCTTGAAGGCGCACACTGCTTGGTGCTCTGTGACGTTCTCCACCGTGTGGTAGAGGGTCGTCCAATGCTGAATGAAATCGCGCAGGGGCTCATTCTACTTCTGGACACAGTGTTGGAGCTCCACGAGACCACGAGGGCGTTTGCATGTCCCTTCGAAGGTCCTGATGAAGACTCGGGCCAAATCTGCCCAGCTGTAGATGCTTGACGGAGCCAACTGGTTCAGCCACGCTCGTGCCGAGCCATCGAGCATCAGAGGGAGGTGTTTCATCGCGACGTGGTCGTCCCCTCCTCCGATCTGGACTGCCACTCGGTAGTCGTCCAGCCACGTTTCTGGCTTGGATTCTCCTGTAAACTTGTTGATCCCCGTTGCCAATCGGAAGTTGGGAGGGATGTCAGCCGAACGGATGGCTCGACTGAAACACTCGGGACCAGAGACGATGGTCCTGCTTCCACTCGGACGGTCCACGTCGTGGCCATCGCGGTGGGACCGGCCCCTGTCGACCCTCCTCTGGGCGATATGCCCCCTTGCGTCGGGCCTTGGATCGTAAGTGTCACCGACTGAACGCCCGTCATCGTGGTGTCGGGGCCCGTAGGGACCACCCCACGGAGGGTTGCGTGAACGGCGACGATCTTCGGGATTCATGGAACGGCTGCCCACCTGTGTCGCTGATGAGAACCAGGGCTGTGAACTGACCGATGCGTGTTCGCGTGAACAGAACTATTGTGGGTCCTGTTGTGCGACTGGGAGACCGCCGAATTTTGCTGCTGCGCCATGTGCAGCAGGGCATGGATTTGCTCGATCCCTCTGCCAGCCTCTGAATTAGTCGGCTGGACGGAATCGGCTATCTTGGCGGCGGCAGCCAGGTTGAGGACGGGTATGCGGAACACCTCCACGTTGCTCCGCCGAGTGTGCCCACTGGCAGAATGGCAGGGCTAACGGCGAGCGCCGGATGTTTCACCAACCTCGTGCTCGTTCCGGCCGGTCTGGCGGGGACTTTCATGGGAGTTGGCCATGTGCACTTCGGCTGCAGGTCCGCGACCCAAGTACTCGGAAGGAAACTCAGTCGGAACTGAGTCTGAGTGCTGGGACGGCGGCGCCACTACAACCGACTCTAGGACCGCCACTTGTGAGGACGCGTGCTGGCGCACTTGGGCGTGTTGCACCCAACGCTGGAGCCGCGGACGGTGGGACCGCTTATTGCAGCGTGCGACGGCGGCGTAGGTCGACACTGGAGCCGACTGCTGGAGAAAAAGGATACCGCGGGCGCCGGCACGGAAGTGCGCAGCCCCGTGACTGGGGAGCGCCTCGACGTCGAGAGGGGCGTCCTGAAGCCATGCCGAATCGTCGACGATGAAGGAGAGAGCGCCGAAGAGGATCTCGTGACCCATGCTCAAATCTCCACCAGATGACATGATGAAAAGATGTAGTCGCAAACTCGCCGGAAGTCTCTTAGACGCCTGCCCCACGGTGGGCGCCAACTGTCGTGGGTATAAGTCTGACAGTAGATGTGTAGGGTACGAAAGGATGGGCAGACCTTAGCTACGGCGAGGTTGTATGAGTTCAGGCCCCTCTACGGTGGAGGTAAAAGCCCTACGTCTCAGTGCTCTTGGGAGCTTGTTGTCGAGTGGAATATGGATTACAGTGAATTCCTAACCCCTGCAACAGTGGGGAAGGCCGGCTTATATAGAGTGCGCTACCCTTCATAACGGTTCGGTGCACAGGGGTGGAGTAGTGGCGAATAAATGCCTACGTTACAGGTAACGTATGTCTTAAATGCTAATAAAGGTACATGGAAACGTATGGTTGTTGCTCTCCAGGGGGGTTACGATGTACAGAGTGGAATCCAGTCGGTAAGTTTGATACGCTCTGAATGCTCATCTCCGACTGGATGATGGAGGAATCGTCACCGACTGAATGATGGGAAGTCCTTAATTCAGTCGGAACTGACTAAGGGCCTTATCCTTTATGAAGGGTAGTCCTTGGGTAGGACCCATAGGGCAGGCCTATGACCCTACCCTAGGACTATAACCCCATTAGTTACTCACTTGAGAGCCCCCCTTGACATTACGGCAATCTATCCTAAAATAAAAAACCTATCAAGGGCAAACCTATACCTTGCACCTAGTCCTCTTGAGCTAGATGATGATGATCTTCGCTTCGTCAAGATGGACCACCTTCATTCATTGCCTTGGTTTGACAAAGACTAGTTGATTGCTCCCCCATACTCACTATGGGTGGGCCACTCTTCAGCACATCTTCACAAGTCCATTGCCACCACAATGGACGGCAAGCTTCAAGCATGATATCTTCGTGATGCTCCACTTGAACTTGCACACCCCAATCTTGATGACGATCACAACTTGATGTTATCCTTCATAGGTTGAATGAGATCTTCCTCTTGACACAAACCCATGGAGACACACCTAACCCCACAAAGAACTGTCACAAGGACCATGGGTTAGTACACAAAAGTGTTATGGACAATGCTTACCATACCATGGGATCACTTGATCCCTCTTGGTACATCTTGTACAGTTTGTGTGTTGATCATCTTGATTTACTCTTTGCTTAGTCTTGATCAACCTTGTGTCTTTATGACCAATCTTTGGATAATACCTTGAATACCACCTTGGTCATCATATAAACTCCTTGACACCAACAGATAGACTTCAAGAAGTGCCTATGGACAAATCCTTCGAATATAACTTAAGGCAACCATTAGTCCATAGGGATTGTCATCAATTACCAAAACTACATATGGAGAAATATGCTCTAACAATCTCCCCCATTTTGGTAATTGATGACAATGAGTACAATAAAGTTTATATAAGGAAATAAGCATAACCAATCGCACACATACAAAGCTATAATGCATGCGTACAAGATGTAAATGCTTAAGCAATAAAAGCAAAACCCTCTATGCATCACCAAACTAAACTCTCTAAACTTCTCCCCCATTGGCGTCGATTGCCAAAATGGACAAAAAGTTTAGAAAGCCAATACAGTAGGTGGTCCTCCAAAAAGTGTGTACTTCTCAACAATACTGCAAAGAAATACACAAATACAATGATAAACATTGGAGGAAAACGAACTATATCGAGGACCCAAAGGTTGCAAGAAGGATCATATGTCAAAAAGACATACAAACGAGAGAAGCACACGATCAAAAGATACCAATAGGAACAAGCAATCATATGGTCCTTCGAACCACATGAATAAAAGATATTATGATAAGGACAATAGTGTGTTTTATAAAAACTAGAGAAGCTCCCCATGATTTGTGCACTAATAAGATTTTTTGTGTATTTGATACAAGTGCACAAAATAGGATCGTTGCTCCCTCAAAATTAGTAAAAGCACACAACAAGTGCAAGAAAATGGATGAGACAATAAGTATATCACTTGCACAAAACATATGGTTGACCAACATGTAAAAGAGGCAACTTAAGAGTAGGCTCAACCAAGATGATGTGTGTGAGTCATGGCAAGGCACTTGAGAAGACTAAGGTGAGGATGAGCATTACTCATCAATATAGTCTTAAAGAAATAAGAACAAAGTGCAAGCCATATCCTTCGCACACATACACTACTGGCAAATAGGTTCACAAGTTTACTAATAAACAAATTGAGAACCAACACTTGTGACAACCCATGGTGAAGAAAGGAAATAATAACCTTGTCAAGAGAAGGGATACAAACCAAAATATCAACACCCTTGTCAAGAAAGGTATGAGGAAAAATAATATTCACCACCAACGAGTGCATCAAGATGCAAGGATAAAAGATCCGCACTCAAGACAAATCCTTTCACGAATCCACCAAAAACTGAAAAAGAAAATGCAACGGTGGACGTGAAAGAAAAGAGGATATCAACTAGAGATGTAACTTCTCTCATGTGTAAAATATTCTAGGTAGAAGAAAATCATGATGATATATATCCACAAAGAAAGATGTACACACGAAATGGTTACAAGAAGGAACAAACAAGATATCCAAAAGGAAGTCATAAATATACCAATAAGATCTTTGCTTGAAAGCATAGCACATGGACTAATATTTTCTTATTGTACAATATGAACTTCCAACTTATGAACATCAAAGACATCCCAACTAGAAATAAGACATCATCGTTTGGATGCTTTGCGAAAGGAAACAAGTACCACAAGAACGAATCAAGAAATTCATGCCATGATGCAACCTATGAAAGGTTGAATGCAAGAAATGTATGCATAAAGTAGATACTTGTTACCGAGATAACACTGGATTGATGTAGTAGATAGTTGTTCGTTGATCGTCCTAACTTGGCTCCAATAAGCACATGGTTTTAACACCTTCCTTGTAGGTGAGCCGAGCATCCAATGCCTCTACAATTATTCCTAGAACAACAAAACAAACAAAATGGTGCCCGAACTCATTGGGACCAAAGAGTTAGAAAACCAACAATACATAGGACAAACTCCACATAAATATGTGCATACAGATATGAAATTGAATTGCATGCACACTTTATCCAATTTATGACACGGTGGAGTTTCCCCTATATATCGGGTCAAGGAAAGAAACCATGCAAAAGAAACTATATGTATATAGTAAATATGCATGCTCAAGGCATTCAAAAATCAGATCAACACATAGTTCATATGACACCAAAAGACAAGGTATCAAGTGAAAATAAAAAACCAAACGAAAAATTATCACTTGAAGGATACCAATTAAAAGATACGTCAAAGAATGATATCCATTGACACATGCCACACAAAAGGAAACAAGATACCAATTGAAGGAAAATAAACACAAGGTGTCTAGTATCCAAAGGAGCTAGGTTCCAAACAAACCAAACCCTGTAAAACTTTTAATGATGGCACAAAGCATCATAAAGAGAAAGACTTGCCTCCCATCAACACACACTTGATGGGGATCAAAAGATTTTATGATAGACGTATAAAGAGCGTGTTCCAAAGAACATAGGATAGCTCCCCCAAGGGATATGCATTATATATAATTTCCATTTGAATACAAAATGCACAAGATGGTAACATCACTTTCTCTATATCTTTAGAAACACAAGACATGTTCAAACCAATCCACAAGAGGCAAGGGAGACAAACGATACATAAAATCCAATGTAAAGATGATTAGCAATTTTTACCACATGAAGGGAATACCAATTGTCAAAGGAAAAGAAGTATTTAGAAAAAAATTCCATTGGTAATTTGAAAAAATATAAAACATCATCTTTACTCCTAAAACGCAAGCAAATGGCACTTGTAGAGCTAACATGCCACCTAGGAACAAGATAATTTACAGTATCAACACTAAGTGGCAATATCTCAAATATACACATTTTCTAGGCTTGTAATATGCACATAGCATATTACTCCCCCATAATCTGATAACCTAACATTATTAACAAGTGTCAAATGAAACCCAACAAGAGATAATTAATGGACCATTTAGAATCTGAATTTCTCATGAGCAGGACATACCAGCTAGAGACTGGATAAACTTGTAATATCAATACTAAGTGGTATTACTCATGTATACACATTTATAGGATTGTGAGGTGCGAGAGCACATCACTCCCCCACAACAGGATAATCCATTAATATCTCAAAAGAGCCAACAAAGATACAAACAAGATGCAAAGAGGCTCAATACAAGACTCACATGTACATGATGTGCAAACCGATATACACATACTTGATTTACTCAAGATAAGCAAGTTGGAAGCACAACATATACAAACATATGCATGGTACAAAACCACATTATGCAAAGGGGAAAGTAACTAACAATGTAACCAATTTAATTACAAGTTACCGTAAGGAGACACATTGGATATAAGATAGAAACTCGATAATCCAAATGACTTGACTTGAGATAATATGAATTATGAAGGTCCCTTAGTTCTTCAAGATGAAACCAAGTCTCCAATGTCCTCCACGATTACCTATTGATCAAGTTTGAGCTTGTTGGTCCCCAACCACGTTGGGTCCTAAGAGGTTAGTCACCATAGGCTTGGCTACCCAAATGGTTCTTTTCTTGACACCACTTTGAGTACCAATAAACTTGGCAAACACATTGCCAACCTTATCCTTCCCAAGAGAATAGATATCATCAATAATGATTGGGTTTGATAAATTACCTCTCATGCAAGAAGAAGCGAAGTGACCCTTCTCACGACATAAGTAGCAACATCTACCCTTTACTTTCTTCCCAATTGATTTATCAACTTGAGGAATGTTGGCTCGGGTCTTCTTGGGAAGAGGCCTTTCTTCAACTTGAAGTTGAGTATGTGATTGAACTTGTGGTCGCTTCCCTTGTTGCTTGTGACTTTGGGGCTTCTTCTTTAATGGACAATATCTAACATGGTGCCCTTCAAATTTTGCACTTGAAGCAAACAATCTTGGTAGAATTCTTGACTTGTTCTTGGCCCTTATTCTTGAAGCTTTTGGACTTGTTCTTCTTGTTAGAGTTGAACCCAAGTCCACCTTTGTCAATTGAGGATTTTTGCCCACACAATATATTATTGAGTGTGGACATCCCTTCGTGACTCTTTTCCAAATCTTTCTTCAATGAAGTGACTTGGGCCTTGAGCTCTTCGATTTCCTCTATATGGTTAGCATAAACACAAGTACTAGAGGAAGTATAAGCTTCATTTTTAGAGAAACAAGGCAAGGAAATTAATTTATCACAAGATGTAGCAACATTATGAGTAGATGAATTATGAGGACTAGCACATCAAAATATAACATTTTGACTAGAAGTAGTGCCAATGTCCACATGAGGCTTACTTGATATTACCTTGGTAGTAGTAGCCTCATGAGCTAATTTTAGCACATTATGGGATACTAGAAGATCGTCATGAGAGCTTGTGAGCATTACATGACTTTCTTCCAATTTCCCATAATTGCTAGATAGCAACTCAAGTTGAGCCCTTAGCTCAACATTCTCCTTTAAAATGGATGCTTCACAAAAAATAGAGTTAGTAGCACAAGCATCATTATTAACAATAAGCTTAGAAGGCAACTTGGCAAGCTCTTTAGAATATGACGCTTCAAGTTGAGCGTGAGACTCGGTGAGTTTGATGAGCAAACTCTTAATAGCCCTTGAGCCATTTTCGAGGTGCTCATAGTCCTCAAGGAGTTTAGCATGTGCAACTTCAAGCTTATCATTTTTAGTTCTAAAATCGTTAGTCACCTAGAGAGCTCTATCATGAGATTCCTTAAATCTAGATAATTCTAGAGCAAAGGTCTCCTCAAGAGATTCCTTGATGGCTTGTTCATTTTCAAGAGCTTGAGATAGATCCGCAATCTCATTAGAGTAATCACACTCACGACCTTCCATTCTCTCCATGGTGGCCTCATGCTCCTCGAGATGAGCTTCCAACTCCTCAATATATTTCTTGCCCTTAGTGGCAATAGACATGATTTCCATGAAGTTGGAACAAGCAAGTTTATTCTTATAAAGAGATTTAAAAATCATTTCACACTTAATTTTTAAGGATGCAATATCCTCACTCTCTTCATCTTTATCCTCATCCTCATTATCAGCAACATCATCATCTTGAGATATATTGGGATTCAAAGTAGGAGATACCTTTGAAGCCTTAGCCATAAGGCAAAAGTGAGAAACAATAGATGATGATGTGGGATCCATTGAAGCATCATTTAAGCCCACATCTTGTTCCATGGAGTGATGGATTTCCTCTATATTGTTAGCACAACAACTTAAGGAAATAGATACATTTTTATCATGGCAACAAGATATAGAAAGTATATCATCATGAGATTTAGTCAAGCAGTTTCAACATGATATGCATGGACTATCAACACAAGCATGTAAAACATTTAGAGTGCTCAAAGTGTTAACGCCCAAAGATGAAGCATTGCAATAATATAGTGATGAAGGATCATCAACAATAAGCCCACTATCATAATTGCAATGATCTCCACTACTCACCATATCATTACCTTATGGCAATCCACATGTAGGTAAAGTAGATGAAGTTGAGAAGACCACAAGACCGGTGGTGGAGGGAGAACAATCATTCCCACAAATCTTGGATGTACCATATTTATCTTGAAGCTTTGTCCACAACTCATGAGCATCCCAGAATGGCATGAGTTGAAATATAACTACATTGCTCAAAGCATCAAAAAGCACATTAGAAGCTTGAGCATTGAGATAAGAGTTTTTCTCATCCTCTAAATATACATTTTGAGAATCCTTTGGAGGAGAAAACCCCATATCTATAATTCGCTCCAAATTTGGGTCCATGACCCTAAAGTGATTAAGCATGCAAATTATCCAAACATCAAAATTTGTGCCATCGGAACTAAGATTGTCAGAGAATCCTAAACCCCTAGTCGACATCCTTACTCTCTACGTGGTTAAACCTAATAAAGAGAGACCTAGGTCTAATACAAATTGAAAGGGTGTGGATGTCACCTAGAGGGGGATGAAAATAGGCGCGTTAAAATAATTACGGTTTAGGCTTGAACAAATGCGGAATAAAATTAACGTTTAATTTGTCAAGACAAGACCTAAATCAACTAGGCTCACCTATGTGCACCAACAACTTATGCTAAGAAAGATAAGCAACTAAGTGATAGCTAGATATATGACAAGAAAAAATATGACTATCACAAAGTAAAGTGCATAAGTAAAGGGTTCGGGTAAGAGATAACCGATGCATGCGGACACGACGATGTATCCCGAAGTTCACACCCTTGCGGATGCTAATCTCCGTTTAGATCGTTGTGGAGGCACAATGCTCCCCAAGATGCCACTAAGGCCACTGTAATCTCCTCACGCCCTTGAACAATGCAAGATGTCGTGATTCCACTAAGGGGCCCTTGAGGGCGGTCACCGAACCCGTACAAACAAGGTTGGGGCAATCTCCACAACTTAATTGGAGGCTCCCAACAACACCACAAAGCTTCACCACAATTGCATATGGCTTCGAGGTGACCAAAAATGCTCGGGGAAATCTACACAACTTAATTGGAGACCCCGACGCTTGCGTGGAGCTTTACACCACACTGATTGAGCTCCGAGGCACCACCAAGCTTCTAGGGGTACCAAGTACCCAACGGTAATAAGCTTCTCAACTTCTCACTTCCATGTATCACCGTGGAGTACTCAAACCGATACAACTAATGCAATGGCAAGAACACACGAAGTGGTCATTCCCTCACACTCAAATCCCTCCACAACAACAAAAGTTATGGAGAAATATGAGAGGAAGAACAAGGAGCTCACAAAGAACTCTAAGATCAAGATCCAAGGGGTTCCCCTCACATAGAGGAGAAATTGATTGGTGGAGATGTGGATCTAGATATCCTTTCTCTTTTCCCTCAAGAACTAACAAGAATCATTGGAGGGATTGAGAGTTAGCAAGCTCTAAGAAGGTCAACAATGGGGGAAGAACACGAGCTCAACGGATAGATAAGGTCCAATGGGGAAGAAGACATCCTTTATATAGTGGGCGAATGAATCCAACTGTTACCCCCACTCACAACCCGACTGGAGCGGTACTACCGCTGCTCGGAGAGGTACTACCGCTCCTAGAACGTCCGAGGGAGCGGTAGTAAAAAATTACTACCGCTCCAGGAGCGGTACTACCGCTGGCACCAGGAGCGGTACCACCATTGGATACTGAAACTGCTCTAACTTTCGCATGCGAACTCCGAATCGATCAAACTCAAGCTTGTTGAATTCACAACAACAAGAGATATTCAACATCAACATAAAATCTTGATAACATGCAGTTAGAAAATGCCAATGATATAGGGAAGTGAGACCTCTATGAATGAAGAACCGGCAAAAACTTCCAACATCGAAAACATCATAGAAGATGCATATGGACTCCGTTTTCGATGAACTCGAGCTTGTCATGAAGATGACCATAAGATCTAAAACTCACAAAGAGAAACACAAAACAAGAACCAAGAAATATGATGCGAGGATGCAAATGGTTTGAGCTCTCAATGAACGATACGATCAAGCTACTCACTTGAGAGCCCCCCTTGACAGTATGACAATCTATCCTAAAATAGAAAACGTATCAAGGGAAAACATATACCTTGCACCTAGTCCTCTTGAGCTAGATGATGATGATCTTGGCTTCCTCAAGATGGACCACCTTTATTGATTGCCTTGGTTTGACGAAGACTAGTTGATTGCTCCCCCATACTCACTATGGGTGGGCCACTCTTAAGCACATCTTCACATGTCCATTGCCACCACAATGGACGACAAGCTTCAAGCATGATATCTTCGTGATGCTCCACTTGAACTTGCACACCGCAATCTTGATGACGATCACCACTTGATGTTATCCTTCATAGGTTGAATGAGATCTTTCTCTTGACGCAAACCCATGTAGACACACCTAAACCCACATAGAACTCTCACAAGGACCTTGGGTTAGTACACAAAAGCGTTATGGACAATGCTTACCATACCATGGGATCACTTGATCCCTCTCGGTACATCTTGTACACTTTGTGTGTTGATCATCTTGATTTACTCTTTGCTTAGTATTGATCAACCTTGTGTCTTTATGACCAATCTTTGGATAATGCCTTGAATACCACCTTGGTCATCATATAAACTCCTTGACACCAACAAATGGACTTCAAGAAGTGCCTATGGATAAATCCTTCGAATATAACTTAAGGCAACCATTAGTCCATAGGGATTGTCATCAATTACCAATACCCCATATGGAGAAATATGCTCTAACAAACTTCGTGCGTCCGAAGCGCGACAGGGGGAAAGACCACTACCAACGGCTCCAAACCGCAAGATACCTTATCATGGAGGCTCGTGCACCACTTTGGGCCTGGCCCAACGACACCTCCCACACGTGTATGGCCCAGGCCTGGGGGATCCTGTCGGTGCACTCAAGACTGGGGTCTCTTGTGCCCCAGACTTGTCCACGGGTGCCGGCAACCCCTTTGACGGCAAGGCACAACGAAGGTTGGCAGGAAGACTAATCTCCAAATTCACCAAAGCCACACCCCCTCAAGGGTGTGAGGAATAAGCCCAAGCTCCAAGGCCCCGGCAAGCCCCTCTTGCCGGGAAGACACCGAAGGCCCCGGCAAGCCCTTCCTGTCGGGAAAACGTACAACGCCCCAGCAAGCCTTCCTTACTGGGAAAAGCATTCAAGGCCCCGGCAAGTCCTTCTTGCTTGGAAGATGGACAAGGCATCGACAAGCTTTCCTTGCGGGGAAGGTAGACTAGGCCACTGGCGAGGGCACCAGCCTAGCAAGCCCCATTCAGTGCCAGGTGTTCCCTCCTACCACAGTGCCACCAAATACCATAGCGCCAGCGCATCCCTCATGCGCCAGCACAACACCAGGTGTCAAAACCCCTGGGTACGTGTCGATACCATCCCGATGCGGGTCAGGAGACTCGCGAGGCATTTACTGCCCCTGACACCGTGCTAGATAGAACCCTGTTCACTGTACAGATCGTGAACCCTCTGTTGAGCACTGTTCGTGACCCCTTTGCCTATAAAAGGAGGCCCAAGGCAAAGCTCTAAGGGGTTAGACACTTCTGGTATTGGCCAACAGGCAATCACTGTAGCAGGTAATCCTACAGTAAGCACCTAATACAACAAACAAACCAGGAGTAGGGTTTTACGCACTAAGCGGCCCAAACCTGGGTAAAAACATTTCCGGCGTTGATCGCTAGCTCTGGTCTTGGCGCCACCCCTCTCCCCGCCGAACTATCAAGGGATCCTTGGAGGTTCCCATAGGTGTCATTTCTCCCGACATGTTTGTTCTTGAAGAAGTTGCTCTTGTTGGGGAGGGGCTTGGCCTTGTCTTTCACAATAAGTTTGCCACCATTGTCTTCCGACTTCTAACAAGGACAATCAGCCACAATGTGACTCACATTGCCACAATTGTAGCAAGTCCTCACATGTTGCGTGCCTTTGGGCCCATTTGAGTTGTTCTTGGAGAAATTTGGCTTTGAGTTTCTCTTGTTGCCCCAAAATTGTCTTGATGCAAGAGCTATATGCTCGTGATAAGAATACTTGGTGTCTTGGGGGCACAATTCATCTTCTTCTTCCTCATCTTCCTCCAATTAAGCCTTGGCCTTAAAGGCTAGGTTGAGATAGTCTTTTCTTGACCGTTGAACATGAGCAAGAGCATTGTCAGCACTCTTGTCCAATATGTTCATGGGATTAAACTCATCCAACACATCGCTTGAAGACAAGGAGTGAAAGTCTGGCCTCTGACGGATGACAAAGGACATGGATTTGTTGAAGGGCATAATAGCCTTGAAAAACTTACGTTTGATCCAATTGTCATCCACATACTTGCTTCCATTATCTTGAAGAGCGACAAGAAGGGTCGTCACCCTTCGGTATAGCTCATGGGGATTTTCATCCACAATCATAACAAATTCATCGGCCTCATCAAGTATCACTTCATAGTTTGACCGTTGAATACTAGAACTTCCCTTGTACATGGAAATGTTGAGCTCCCAACAATCTTTGGAACGAGTGAAGGGACGCAAATGAGCAAGATCTTCAATAGGAACAACTGCTTCAAGGACTAATAGGGCTGAATGGTTGTGTTGATTGTCAACCTCTTCCCTTGGAGTGAGGTTTCTTGGATCAGGGTAGTAGCCTTGCTCGATGATTCTCCAAAGTTGTGTTGAGCTGTGATTCAAATGAGCCTTTATATGAAAAACCAAGTTAGCAAAATCATTCTTAACAAGCTTAGGCAGAGGACAGAGATTACTAATATGTGGTGGGTGAACCGGTCCTCCATAGACCATGGGAGGAGGAACCGAAGCAAAATTATTTGCCCCACTCGTTCCTTGAGGCAATTTATCTTTTTCACTACTAGCATTTTCCTTTTCAGAATTGGCCCCCATATCCGAAGTTGTGGGATTAGCCACAAACAACGGGTCGGTAGACGGTTTGTAATAATCAAGGAAATCTTTAAGCATTTCCTTGACCTCGATCGTCAGTGTGGATCTAAATGTGGACATGGCCTCATTTAGGTCCTCTTGGGAGAGCGAGTTCACAACAGCTGCCTCCGGCAACTCCCTTGGACTAGCTCCATCGTCAGTCATACTCTTCGGGTTGTAAAACCCTTAATAAAGAGACGAGGCTCTGATACCAATTGAATGGATCGATATGGTTGACTAAAGGGGCAGGGGATGAATAGGAAAGTAACAAATTTTAAACTTTTCTTTAAACAAATTAGGTTTACTAACAAATAGGTAGTCTAGATATGCAACTAAGTGAGCAACCTATATGATGCTAACAACAACAATAATAAGCAGGAACTAAATACAAGTAAAGATAAGAAACAACCACAAGTGGAACCGATGAAGACGAGGATGTGTTTACGAAGTTCCTTCCCTTTGAGGGGAAATACATCTCCGTTGGAGTGGTGTGGAGGCACAATGCTCCCCAAGATGCCACTAAGGCCACCGTATTTTCCTCACGCCCTCACACAGTGCGCGGTGTCGTGATTCCACTAAGTGGTGCCCTTGAAGGTGGCTATCGAACCTTTACAAAAAATGTTGGAGCAATCTCCACAACTTAATCGGAGACTCCCGAGAAGACCACAAAGCTTCACCACAATGGAATATGGCTTCGAGGTGACCTCAACCGTCTAGGGTGCTCAAACACCCAAGAGTAACAAGATTCGCAAGGGATTGGTGGGGGGAATCAAATTTATCTTGGTGGAAGTGTAGATCAAGGCCCTCTCCACCAAACCCTAGAATATCAACAAGTTTTGTTGGTTAGGGAGAGAGATCGGGCTAAAATGGAGCTTGGAGCAACAATGGAGCTTTGGGGGAAAAAGGTGAATTTCTCACGAAAGAAGAACTCCTTTATATAGTGGGGCAAAGAATCTGCCCGTTACCCACCCCCTTTGCATGAGCCAGAGCGGTACTACCGCTCCTGGGAGCAGTACTACCGATGATAAGAGGTAGTACCGCTCATAGGAGCGGTACTACCACTCAGTTAGAGGGAGGTCAAACCAGAGAAGAGGCAGGGTCGTTAGTACCGCTCGCAGTGGTAGTAACAAGCGATAATAATGCCCTGCGGGCGGTACTGCCGCCCAGCACTACCGCAAAGGCCGACTTCAAAAGGGATCACACTTCTGAGCAGCGGTACAGGCGAGCGGTACCAACAGGAGCACTACCGACGGCCCGGGCGGTACTATGAGTGATAAGAGGTAGTACCGCTCCTGGGAGCGGTACTACCGCTTGGAATTTTCAGCGCAGGGATTTGGTAGAGTAGAGAGCTCCATCGGAGTGGAAAAGAGGGTGACAGGAAAGTGTACTTGACGATTCCACCGAGACTTTTCCAAAGCGGATCCTCTCTTAATAGTACGGTGATACGTCTCCAACGTATCGATAATTTATGAAGTATTCATCCCATATTCACCTATATTTACAATACTTTTATATGGTTTTGATGCACTTTATATGATTTATTTAGAAGTAACCCGGAGTGACGTTGTTTTCAGCAGAACTACCGTGGTGTTGTTTTTTGTGGAGGAATGAAAGTTCTCGGAATCACCCAAAACTTTTTGATGATTTTTTCTGGGCTAGAAGACACTCGGGGGACCAAACAACCAGGCCAGAAGAGCCACGAAGTGGGAACCACCCACCAGGGCATGCCAAAGGGCCCAGGTGCGCCCTCGTGTCTTTTGCTCTCCTCGTGGCCCATCTTCCCGTGAAACCAATGCCCAAAATTCCTATTAATATAGAAACCATCAGAAATAACCCTAGACGAGAAGTTCCACCGCCACAAGGCCTCTGTATCGACGAGAAAACAATCTGGAGAGAAAACATTACCCTACCGGAGACGGTAGATCATCTCCGAAGGCCATCTTCATCATCTCGGCGGAGGCCATGACGAGGACGGAGTAGTCCATCCTCAAGGCTGACGGTTTGTACCAGTAGCTATGTGTTTGATCTCTCTCTCTCTCTCTCGTGTTCTTCAGATGGCACGATCTTGATGTATCACGGGCTTTGTTAATATAGTTGGATCATATGGTGTTTTCCCCTCTCTATCTTGGTGTGATGAATTGAGTTTTCCCTTTGAGATTTCTTATCGGATTGAATACTTTTATGGATTTGAGAACACTTCATGTATGTCTTGCTATGAATACTCGTGGTGATAATGAGGTATCATATTGATTCACTTGATGTGCGTTTTGGCACTCAACTTGCAGATTCCCGAGGTGACATTGGGGTCATCTATGCATTGGGGTTGATGCACGTTCTTTTCCTACTTTGTCCGGTAGATATCTTTGGGCACTCTTTGAGGTTCTTTGTGTTGGATTGAGTATTATGGATCTGTAATTGTTTGATGTGTATCGTATAATTAACTCATGGATACTTGTGGTGACATTGGAGTATCTAGGTGACATTACAGTTTGTTGATGCGTATCATATGGCATTATTTTAGTACGAACTCTTGAATAGATTGATCGGAAAGGATAACTTGGTATTATCTTAGTACAAACTATTGGATAGATTGATCAGAAAGTATAGCTTTAAGGTGGTTTCGTACCCTACAAACAATTACTTCTTATGATTCTCCGCTAGATAAGAACTTCAGAGTGATTCTTCGTTGCACATTGAGATATGGTCATGTGATCCAATTATATTAGCATTGTTGAGGTATTGCACTAGCGAAAGTACACACCGTAGGCCTTGTTTTCAAGCATTGCAATACCGTTTGTGATGACTTTTGTTACTTGCTACCTTGCTTTTTTTTTATTTTTACTATTACGAGAATCCATATCTACCATAATTACTAGACTTGTATCACCATCTCTTCACCGAACTAGTGCACCTATACAATTTGCCATTATATTGGGTGTAGTGGGGACACAAGAGATTGCTTGTATTTGATTGCAGGGTTGTTTGAGAGAGACCATCTTCAACCTACACCACCCATGGATTGATAAACCTTAGGTCATCCACTTGAGGGAAAATTGCTACTCTCCTATAAAACTCTGCGCTTGGAGGCCCACCATGAGTGTACACGAATAAAGTTGTGTAGTAGACATCAAGCTCATTTCTAGCGCCGTTGCCGGGGAGGTTAGGTAAGCAGCACTCACATCGCGTCAATGAAGTTCTTTTCTGGCTTCATTGCCGGGGAGGTGAGTGCTTGAAGGTATATCTTTAGATCTTGTAATTGAATCTTTTAGTTTCTTGTTTATCACTAGTTTGGTTTATAAAAAGAAAATTACAAAAAATGGAATTGAGGAGGTCTCATATTGTTCAACTTTATCATGTCTTTCTTGAACATGTTGGAAAGGAAAATTGTGCTCAATTGCTAGAGGAAGAATTTATGAAAATGCTTAATGTGAATTCCTTGAATGATGAGCATGATTGCAATATTGTTAGTATGAATTCTCTGAATATCCATGATACTAACTGATACGTCCATTTTTCATCATGCTTTTATATCAATATTTATTGTATTATGGGCTATTATTACACAATACGATACAATACGTATGCCTTTTCTCTCTTATTTTACAAGTTACATGAAGAGGATGAATGCCGACAGCTGGAATTCTGGACTGGAAAAGGAGCAAATCTGAGAGACCTATTCTACACAGCTCCAAAAGTCCTGAAAAGTTATGGAGAACAGTTTTGGAATTTATAAAAAAAATGGGTGAAAGAAATATCGGAGGAGACCCACCAGGTGGCCACAAGCCCACGGGGCACGGCCTACCCCCCCTCACCACTCCCTGCAGGCTTGTGGGCCCCATGGCAGGCCTTCGGGTCCCATCTTCCCCTATATGAAGGTTTTTGACCTAGAAAAAATCATATCAGACCTTTCGGGACGCGACTCCACCGTCTCGAGGCGGAACTTCGACAGAACCAATCTAGAACTCCGGCGGAGCGTTTTCGCCGAGGAAATTTCCCTCCTAGAGGGGGAAATCGAAGCCATCGTCATCACCAATGATCCTCTCATCGAGAGGGGGTCAATCTCCATCAACAGATTGATCAGCACCATCTCCTCTCCAAACCCTAGTTCATCTCTTGTATCCGATCTTTGTCTTAAAACCTCAGATTGGTACATGTGGGTTGCTAGTCGTGTTGATTACTGCTTGTAGTTGATGCTAGTTGGTTTATTTGGTGGAAGATTATATGTTCCGATCCTTAATAATTATTAATACTCCTATGATCATGAATATGAATATGCTTTGTGAGTAGTTACGTTTGTGCATGAGGACATGGGATAAGTCTTGTTATAAGTAATCATGTGAATTTGGTATTCGTTCAATATTTTGATAACTTATATGTTGTCTCTCCTCTAGTGGTGTCATGTGAACGTAAACTACATGACACATCACCATTATTTGGGTCTATAGGAAGGCATTGGGAAGTAACAAGTAGATGATGGGTCGCTAGAGTGACAGAAGCTTAAACCCTAGTTTATGCGTTGCTTCGTAAGGGTTTTTTTTTTGATCCATATGTTTAATGCTATGGTTAGATTTATCTTAATTCCTATGTCATAGTTGCGGATGCTTTAGAAAGAGGTTAATGATAAGTGAAAGGTTTGTCCAAGTAAGGGCAGCACCCAAGCGCTGGTCCAGCCACATATCAAATGATCAAAGTAACGAACGCGAACCATATGAGCATGATGAAAAGTAGCATGACAGAAATTCCCATGTGTCCTCGGGAGCGCTTTTCTTTACATAAGAGTTTGTACAGGCTTGTTTTTTGATACAAAAAGGATTGGGCCACCTTGCTGAACCTTAGTTACACTTGTTACTTGTTACTCGTTACAAATTACCTTATCACAAAACTATCTGTCACCGATAATTCTAGTGCTTGCAGAGAATACCTTACTGAAAACCGCTTATCATTTCCTTCTGCTCCTCGTTGGGTTGGACACTCTTACTTATCGAAAGGACTACAATAGATCCCCTACACTTGTGGGTCATCACTAAAGATATGCAAAGCCACAAGCTTGGGGATGCTATGTTTGATGATGATATTTTTAGTCCCCCTACTTGTGATGATGATATTTATTATGATGATAGCATGCCTCCTATTTATGATGATTATATTGATGAATGTGGGTTTGGAAGAGTGTCAACTCTAGGTAATGATCCCGCTATATTGGAGGGTGTTGAATCTTTTCACAATATTGATAGAAATGGATTTGGAGAGGTCATGACTTTATTTAGTGATGAATCAACTATTTCGGAAGAGGTTTAAATTGACTATTATGAGAACAAAGTTGCTACCTATGATGATTATTGTGATGACATGTATGCTATAAAGAGTAATTACAACCATGAAACTTGTCATCGTGATTTTAATATTCAAAGTGGTTATGTCAATCAAGTACCTCATGATAATTATTTCGTTGAGTTTTCTCCCATTATTATGAAATAGAAGAAGTTTGCTTATGTGGAGAGTGATAAATTTTCTATGCTTGTGCATCATGAAAAGAATGTTGTAGGTGATAGTTATATTGTTGAATTCCTTCATGATTCTACTGAAAATTATTATGAGGGAGGAACATATTCTTGTAGGAATTGCAACAATATCAAGTTTCCTCTCTATGTGTTCAAAGTTTTGAAGTCATGCTTGTTTTTTGCCTTCCTATGCAAGTTGATTCTTGCTACAATAAATAGTTTGCTTGCAAAATACCTACGCATAGGAAGTGGGTTAGACTTAAATGTGCTTTCCATGTGATTCATGATGCTCTCTTGCATGTTTCAACTATTATTCCTATACGAGCATCATTGAAATCATCATGCCTAGCTAAAAAAGGCATTAAAGAAAAAGCGCTTGTTGAGAGACAACCCAACACTTTTACCTTCTGTTTTATGTGTTAACATGATTAATATACTGTATTAATCATGTTTTATAGTTTTTATTTCAATAAAGTGCCAAGTAAAGCCTTTGGGATAGTGTGGATACTTGCTTGTTTGAATCTGTGCAAAAACATAAACTTTTACGTCCAGTGCAGGATTTTTCTGATTTTACTGGAGCGTCAAAATATTATGAAATTTGAACACAATTTTGGTATGCAAATTAAATACGTTGTCCTAAATTTCCAGAATTTTTAGAGTCAGGGAAGTATGGTTTTAATATAGATATTCACACATGTTCTGTTTTTGAGAGATTCTGTTTTTCATGCATAGTTTGCTTGTTTTAGTATCTCAATAACTTATATTGAGTGATATAAATTATGGGAATGATAGAATACATTAGTTATTATGTTAGAAAAATATGAATCTTGTGTTGGTAGTACCTAAGAGAATGATCTATATTTATCGTACTAACCCATCTCACGAAGTTCCGTTAAGTCTTGTGTGATTGAAGTTTCCGAGTTTTGGGTGAGATACCAATATGAGGAGAATAAGGACAAGCAAGAACCTAAGATTGGGGATGCCCAAGGTACCACCAAGGTATTATCCATGGAAGACTCAAGCGTGTAAGCTTGGGGATGCCCCGTAAGGCATCCCCTCTTTCGTCTCCAACATTATCGGTATATCTTACTTGGAGTTATATTTTTATTCATCACATTATATGTGTTTTGCTTCGAGCATCATTTTATTTTCTTTTTCTCTGTTACATGTTATTTTTAATATATATTTCCAATAAAAAGTTCCAAGAATGGCCTTTAGAATGCTTGAATTGCATGTATGATGTGTGATGTACAAAAACAAAAACTTTGCTATAGTATTTGAATTATCATATTTTATTGGAACGTTGATTTTTTTTTGAAATTTACACGGTACTGTCATACAAATTATTTATCATGTCCGAAATTTTCGGAATGTTTGGAGATACAAAAGTAGACTTGTTATATAAATTGCTACAGACTGTTCTGTTTGGACAAATTGTTGTCATAGTTTTGTTATCTACTTATCCTATAGTTTCCATAGCCTATATTGGTAGATATAAATTGTGGAAATGATAGTAAACAGTATATAATGTTTTAAAATTATTATGCAACTTGTCTTGGCAGTACATATAGTGTTGATTTACTTTTATGTGTACTAACCTATCTCATGAGTTCTTTTCAAGTTTTATGTGGATGAAGTTTTTGAGACTTTGGTCAAACCGGGATATGAGAGGATTGAACGAGATACAAAAGGTCAGGCTTGGGGGACCCTAAGGCACCCTAAGTAAATATTTCAAGAAGTCTCAAGCATCTAAGCTTGGGGATGCTACGTGCCCCACCTTTTTTAGTCGAACAAATATCGGTTAGCCTATGTTCAGCCTAAATTTTTATTCGTCCACATGATATGTGCTATTCTTGGAGTGTCTTTTGTTTTGTTTGCTATTTGAATAAAATACTCAGATCTGAAAATCTTTATTGAGAGATAGTCTTCACATAGGTACTTGATTGTTTTACTACTCATTGATCTTCACTTATATCTTTTTGGAGTAGATTGTCATTTACTCTTGTGCTTCACTCATATCCTATGAGTAGATTGTTGAATTAATTGAATAACATGAAGTTGAAATTATATTTTCATATCATGCCTAGTAGTAGCTTCACTTTGGGTTTAGGAATTGAAATCTTTTGAAGCTTGACAATCACAATATTGGTCATACAAGCAATTCATGAATGATTAGTATAAGGAAGAGAACTTTCACATACAAATATATTATCTTGGACATCTTCTATGATTGTGAATACCCATTAATTATTTTCAAACTTGAGCAAGTAGTTGAAGTTGGACAAGGAAGACAACGTAATGAGTTATGGTTGTGTATATTTGCATAGAAGTTATATTGTTATGGATCCTCAAGCATGTGGTGCTTGCTTAGGATCTTTTGCTAGCCAAAAATCCGTACTAAGTAGAAATACTACTTGTGCATCCAAAAACCCTTAAACCATGTTTCTTGCCATGACTGTCCATCATACCTACCTAGGGATTGAATAAGATCCTTGAAGTAAGTTGTCATCGGTGCATAAAGCAATAAAAATTTCTCCTAAATATGTTTGATTTTTTATTGTAAGGAAAAATAAGTGTTGTACAAACTTGTGATGGCAAAGTAATAAAAGCGATGGACTTCATAATAACGGTTTTTATCATAAGGGGCAATATAACGTGACGTTCTTTTGCATTAAGAGATTGCGCATCCAAAATAAAAAGCGCATGACAACCTCTGCTTCCCTCTGCGAAGGGCCTATCTTTTACTTCTCAGTATTTACTTCAATAGTATGCATTCTCATTTCAACCTCAATTATTCTCTAGTTGGCAAGCATCATGTGGTGGGGAAATATCTAGGCACATATGACTAGTCAAACATATTTGATCATGATTTATTATTGTTGACAATCATCTCTATGATAAATGAGTTGGGAGACGAAATATTAAGCCCCTATCTTTCTCCGTGTTTGATGTATGTCATTTGTTCTAAGAATATGCTTTCAATACTAGCAATCATGGAAGACTATATGATGATTGAGTATGTGGAGCTCTTACTTAGACTCTATTGAATAAGTTGAATTGCAATTTTTTGGTGACTAAGAATACAGGTTGTTGAGTTTCAAGAGAATTCATTATTTGAACCTTAACATGTGAATTGGTTGCTACTTTAACATGAGAAGTTTTATGAGAAAAAACTGCTCCTGTGATGCTAGGAAAAGTGATTAAAATTATCATCGATCAAACTTATACACTTTACTAGCATTCAAACTTCATAAATTATTTCTTTTATCATTTACCTACTCGATGACGAGTAGGAATTATACGGCTTTTCCTACGACTCAAGTCCACCGACAAAGAATCGTAAGAGACAAAACCATCTTCACATCAATACACCGAGGGGCAAGAATCATCTTTGTGAAAACCAATGAAGTACCTAAAAGTCTTATCACACATGATTAGTGTGCAAATGTTTTGTCATCAAACACCAAAACTACTAGGGTAGAAATATGCCCTTACACTTTGAGATGAGCATCACTTGGAAACTTTTCCTTAGTTATACCTCAACCCCCTTTAACAGTATGATGGCCCTATGAAACATAATACAAAAAATGGAACTATGAAAATGAAAGTCTTCACGCTTCACAGTCTTCACATCGATTTCTTCATCAACACACCAATTTTCTCACTTTTAAAGTCTTCACAGGAAATACCAAAGTCTTCAGCTGAACACATAAATTTTTAGGGGGCGATATTCTTCGAATAACCCAAACTCCTTAGCAACTTATAGATCATGTGTACCCTCGCAAACATATCAGGCTCTTAACCTATAAGTCTTCAATACACCAAAATCACTAAGGGGCACTGGATGCACTTACAATCTCCCCCTTTTTGGTGATTGATGACAAATAGGTTACGTTTTCAACGGGGATAATAATATGAAGTGTAAGTACAGACTTTGAGGAATTTGAATGCAAGATATAGAGAGACTCTCCTTGAAGATGTGCATATTTGAGGAATTTGCATTGGACTGCAAATGCACATTGAGGATTTATACCATGGAGATCTCCCCCTATATCTTGTAATCCATGCACGCATTTGACGTATAACTTGAGGAAATTTAAATGCATGATGGAAAGTGGAGTGTGACCAATTTCAGCATGCATGCATTAATCATCATGAGGAATAAGCATGAAAGAAATCGGTTCAAAAGTGTCAGACCACCACCGGGCATAAGTTTACAACTCATACAACCAAACACTTCAGAAGAACGAGAGTTGTAACTTTAAAAAATATAGTTCAAAAGCCCATAAACTGATAAAATAGACCCGCTTGAAGACTAACTCACATCTCTCCCCCTTTGTCATCAAGTGACGAAAAGGGACGAAACTGAGGACTAACGCCCTTGAAGAATATCACTTCGTTGGTTGAGGAAGAGCTTTTGGATCCTTCGTCGTTGCAATGTCGTCAAGGTCTTCAGCGTCATCAGTTGTGCGCGTTGAAGAAAATGAGCTGGCCACCAGTTGGGGAACTCGAATCTTCTTGAACTTCTTCTTTGGCAGCCATGACCAGTTGAAGTCTTGCTCGAACTCCATTTCAGTGAGTTCCTCATAAGTATTGAGGTGAGATAGAATGGGCCATGTGCGGTCAAAGATCTCATGAAGATAATAGTGATTTTTCTTCACTGCATTCTGAGTCGCTTTGAGGTCTTTCACAATGGCACCAAACTAACACTTGACCTATTTGTGGTTGCGATCAACCTTCTAATGAAGAATTAGAAGGAGCTCACGGTCAGTCATCACACGCAGTACAATTGCACTAGGGCTTCATGTGAGGCAGTGTCGTCTTTGGTGGAGTATGACGCTACTTTGCAATGGCCATCAAGGGGACAATTTCCTTCAACAATCATAGATTTTCCTTTGCCTTCAATCATGTCGAAGGATCTCTTGATGACTTCAAGTGGAGGCAAGTAGGTGTCTTGATTCAGAATGTCAGCCTTGTATGGAATTCCAAATCTTTTCCTGATGAATCTCATAATCCATGGCGCATAAGGCTTCAGATCAAACGGTGACAAAGCAGAGTGAGACAAAGTCCTCATGAAGAAATCATGAAGGTTTATTGGGATTTCATGGATGATATTGAAGATCAAATTCTTCATGATGCCCACAATCTCTTCATCATTTGAGTCATGGCCCTTGATTGGACAGAAGGTTTTGGCCAAAATGCGGTACACTGTCCTTGGCACATAGATCAATTCCTTTGCGAGGAATTTGGTCCTTGGCGGCTGACTAGCAGCCAAAGGCTTCATGAGGACTTGCATTAGGTGAATTGGCAGTTCAAGTTCGTCATAGACTCATATGGCTCCTTATGTGGGAATTGGAACTGGAAGGGCACGAAGGAATTCTGTTGTTGGGGCTTTGAAGTGAGTATCTTGAGTCATCCAGTCCATAACCCAAGTGGTGACATGTGAGACATCTCCCGAGATGTGCAGCGTAGCATAGAATTGAAGAATGATTTCTTCATTCTAGTCACAGATGTCAGCATAGAATTGCAATAGTGCAGCTTATTTAAGAACTCGAAGAGATGGTTCTAGCAAGGAATTTCCTCAATATCTTCATGAGGAATTTGCGTGTGAGGAAAAACCTTGTCCTTGTTGAAGAGTACTATGTCATAGTAGTTCATCTTACTGAGGGTCTAGAATCTGTTGCACCTGACCTGAGGAGATTCATAAGGATTGGCGCCTGCGAAATAGTGATGTTCATCAAAGAATTGGGCCCTGTCAAACTTTGGCCTTTTTGTTCCTTTGAAGCGCTGAATACTCTTCGGTTGAAGATTTGGCTTGAAGCGGCCAACAAGTCTTCGAAGATTTTTAGTTTGAGGAATCCCAAGACTGAGGATTATCAACACGAGGTTCAGAGGGATTGTCTTTAGTGCGAGGAACATGTTCTTCAGCGGCACTTTTCTCAGTTTGAGGATTATTTTGTGCAGATTCATCAACTTCTATAGGAGCAGTTTCCTCAGTTGAAGTTTGATTAGCAGTGTCTTCAACTGATGCAACTGATTCAAATTCCGGGTCACATGTCACCGAAGTGCTCTTTTCTTTAGACCTTGTCTGAATTTCAGTTGCGACAGGGGACACATGCACTTGAGGAATTGGAGTGGCCAATGGCAAGTTGGGATGAGTCTTTTCCCAGAATTCATCATGGATCACCAGTGTTGTGCTGCCAATGTCCACATCTTCATCATGCACATTAGTGTTCTGTTGTGGTGGAGGAGTTGAAGCTTGAGAATTGAAGTATTGGGATCAGCTTTAATTTCCTCATCAATTGGTATGGAAGCCGCACAACGAGTGTCTTCCATTTCTTCATCCCCTTCTTGGATGACTTGCTCCGCGCCAAATGGCACCATCACATAGGCAGGTGCAACATTGATAGGGGTGGCATTAATGGGAGCAGTTGAGGAAGATGTCAAAGTCCTCAAACATTTTGCCTCTAAGGTCTTTGGGCTTGTTGAGGCCTTTCTCTTCTTTATTGCTTCCTTTTCAGCAGCCTTAGTTTTCTTCACTTCTATTGCAAAAGAAAGCTTCACTTTCTTCCCTTGTGAAGATCTTGGAGTAGGAGGGGCATTTTCTTCATGCACGGCTCATGCAGTCATCCTGGGTGGAGCAGTTTCTTCAGGTCCAACAATTTCTTCAGCTGCCATGGCAGATTCGTCAGTTGGAGGAAGTTCACTACCAGAGTCGTCACGCAGCTAAACTGTGTATTGTGCCTGAGGAGTTTTATGTTGTGTCTTGTCTGCTACCGTCTTGTTGTGTTCAGTGACGACTTTGTTGGCAACACTGATGAATCTAACCTTAGCGCCCTTCTAGTCAGCATTGAAGCGACTGTGTTCTTCACCGAGGTTTTTGATCTCAGATTGAGCTTTGAGGAGTTTATCAAGGGTCATAGCCAGAAGGTTGTTCTTTGGAAAGGTCTCTTTCTGAGTCTGAGCCTTTTTGGCTTGCTTGGCTTTCTACACTTTCCACTTTTCTTCATTGACAAAGGATGTCAACATGTGGCTCGGTGCAGGTGGAAGCCTCAAGTCATCAATTGGCGTTTGAGGATTATCATACTAGATGTCTATGAAGTCCGGTATCTTTGGACTGTGTGACCCTTTCTTGTTTATTTCTCATGATTGGTTCAAGTGTTTCATCATCAGCTTCATCTTCATCCTCTAATGGAGAGGGGCCATTGAGGACTTTCCTAGGGCTAGGTCTTTTTCTTCGCCCAGCAGTCACTTTCTTCTTCACATTCGTACTGTATGAGGTATGTGCAGATCCTGAAGCAGATGGCCCTGAGGGATTCTGAGTGGTTGTCAGCTTCAGTGGCAGTGAAGAATGTGCGGAAGGAGTTGAGGACTTTGCAGCCACCATAGTAGTTGTCACAGGATTTTGCACTGAAGGTTGAGCAGTTGAGGACTTTGGCTTGACAGCAGATTACTTCATAATGCTTCGTTTTGGATCAGCATCGGTGCCACAGGCCTCGGCAGTAAAGGAGGAAGCAGTAGCAGCAGAATCCTCATTGAATTTCTTCATGGCCAGGTGTCCAACTTTCTGCAATTTGGCCTTGTGTTTGGCATATAATTCACGGAAGTCATGAATGGTTACAAGACTTGTTGGATCTACAAACTGTTGAGTGCCCAGAGGAGCCCTTTTGCACGGAGGCTTCAGGGCGAATTTCTTCATGTATTTGGGAGTCACATGCATGTACTCCCTCCATTCTTTGGCCCATCTCGTCTCAATTTTCTGCAAGCGCGTTGTGCGCTTTTCCTTTGTTTCCTTTCCATAGACAGCTTCATTAGGAGTGCAATATTCATCATAGATGTCATCAGGTATCCCAAAGGCAGTGTTGAGTTCTGCCATCTTTCCACCCTTCTGTTTCTTCTCATCAGTCATGTTCTTCAGTTGACGAATACGAACTTTTGAGGACTCTCATGAGGTATGCAAATTTTCTTCAAGAAATGTTGCAAATGAGTTAAGTTGATGAGAACCTAGAGATTCATGAGGTGACATTTTGTACCTGTGAACAGAGTATAGTTGCGAAGAATTTGGAGAGGTCATATGTGTTCTCAGAAGATTTTCAAAAATGACTCAAGTTGAGGAAATTGACCAATACTGTTTTCAAGGAAGTTTGCTAAGTGTCCTTGACTTGGCTTTCAGAGTTGTGCACATCCGAAATTTACACAATTGAGGAATTGAGTGACTAAGTGAAAAAATTCAAGTGTTCTAAGGCATGGAAGTGTTCATCTGATGAATTTACTGAGGAATAACACTTTTCAACGATATAATGGAAATATAAGGATCAACAGGGGCAGCGAGTGATCTGGCCTCGAGCGGTAAGAAGTGGGAGCGAGAGGAAGAAGTCACCTTGGGGGTAAGAGTGGCGTATTTATAGCCCAGGTGAGAAATGGTCCAGTCCAAAAATTTCGGACCAGAATGCCCCTGGCCCTTCCTCTCCGCTCGACAGCTGGCTCACACATATTAATCGGTGGAGTTAGTGGAGATCGTTCTTATCCAATCGTGGGTAGTGGGTGCGGTTTGAGCGGTAACGGCTAGAAAAATTTTGAATTAAATTTTTGAGGACTTCTTCACAAATTGTTCAACTGACAAGGACTCGGTGAAGACTATGAACGAGTTTCAAACAAAACACATATGAAGAATTTGAGAACAAACTGGGTTGAGCTTAGCAAAGAGGGGGAATGAGTCCGATCACATTCACTTAGAAGAAAAACACCGCATGAAGACTTAGCTATAAGTGAATGTTGTTGAGGACTTTGATATCTCATAACTTAGTATATGGTCAAATGAAGAACATATGAAATATTTAGAAGAATTTGAACATTTGAGGAATTTGCAATCTTGAGGCTTTGAAGAATTTGCAAAAATCTCAATTTTTAAGAATTTCAACTTGAAGAATTTCAAATCGGGTTGGTGGCGTGACCCACCGTATAAGAATGATGATTTCAGGCACCTCTTATAATTGTCGTAGGGTCCTTCGAATCAAATTCTTCATTAATTTCTTCACACTTAGAGTGTTATTCTTCATTGATTGAAGAAAAACGTTACTTCGTGTGTTGCACATCTAAGTCGTCAATTTTTCATAAGCGTTAGGATGTGTGCTTTTTTCACAGAATATTCGAAGATTCTAAGATATTTATCTCACACTGCAAGTTGCAAAATCTCTTTCATCCAAGGGCTTAGTGAATATATCCGCTACCTGGCCTTCAGTCTTCACGTGGTCGATGACGATGTTGCCCTTGAGTACATGATCACGAAGAAAATGATGTCGAATCTGTATGTACTTGGTCTTCGAGTGTTGTATTGGGTTGTATGCAATCTTCAGTAGTGGAAAGTGATACACAGATCTGCTTCTTTGAGGACCAACACACTAAGGATCGTCCAAGGAAATGGCAGGTGTCTGATGTTGACTTGAGATAGACACGGTCACCAGCATAACCAGAATCAGAGTATCCAACGAGGTGAAGATTTGAACCCTTGGGGTACCATAATCTAAGTGTTGGTGTGTGAGCTAGATATCGAAGAATATGTTTCACAGCCTTATGGTGTGATTCCTTCGGTTTTGCTTGGAAACGGGCACACATAATGTCTGGCCTAGATGCACATAGGTACAATAAAGATCCAATCATAGAGCGATATACCTGCTGATCGAAATCTTTACCATTTTCATCAGTGTAGAGGTGGTGGTTGGTAGGCATGGGAATTTTGACGCCTTTGCATTCATCCATGCCGAATTTCTTCAGGACATCCTTGAGGTATTACTCTTGAGAAATGAAGATGTCGTTGCGTTGTTGATGAATTGGAAGCCCTAGGAAGAATTTCAGCTTCCCCGTCATGGACATTTGACATTCTTCACCCATCATGTAGGCGAATTTTTCAATGTAAAATTTGTTAGTACAACCAAAGATGTTACCGTTTACATATATTTGACATACAAATAGTTCATTATCATATGACTTTGTAAAAAGAGTTGGATCGAGTGAACCGGGTTTGAAGCCTTTATTCACTAGGAATTCCTTCAATGTATCATACCACGCCCGAGGGGCTTGCTTGAGGCCAAAGAGTGCTTTGTTGAGTCTGAAGACTTTGTCATGATGCTTCGGGTCTTCAAAACCTGGGGGCTGAGCAATATATACTTATTCCTCAAGCTTACCATTGAGGAATGCACTTTCCACATCCATTTGATACAGTGTAATATTGTGATGATTAGCATAAGCAAGCAATATAAAAATAGCTTCAAGTCTAACAACCGGTGCAAAATTTTCATCAAAGTCGATTCCTTCAACCTCTGTGTAGCCTTGGGATACAAGTTGTGCCTTGTTCCTCACTACATGACCATCCTCATATTGCTTGTTTCGGTAGATCCACTCTGTACCGATGACATTGTGCTTGCGAGGATCAGGTCGTTTGACGAGTTCACATACGTTATTTAGCTTGAATTGATGAAGTTCATCTTGCGTAGCTTGAATCCACTCAGGTTTTATGAATGCTTCATCAAGTTTTGAGGGTTCTGTGATAGACACAAAGGAAGAATGCCCAAAAAAGTTAATCAAGTGTGACGCTTTTGAGCGAGTGAGGGGACCTGGCGCATTGATGCCATCAAGGATTTTGTCAATTTCCACTTCATTTGCAATCCTCGGATGCGTGGGTTGAAATCTTTGGCTGGGTTGAGAAATTTGATCTGGAGCAATTTCCTCAGGTGCACCAACTTGAATTGTGTCATTGTTTGGGAAGACTTCTTCAACAAGAGGTTGTTCCTTAGTAGGAATGATATCTTCAATAGCCTTGAGCTTAATAGCTTCCTGATGAGTCAATTTATCTGGCACAGGAGGCACGTGCTCTCTTTGCGAGCCATTAGTTTCATCGAACTGCACATCTACAGTTTCAACAACCTTGTTGTGGTAGTTGTTGAAGACTCTGTAGGTGTACGAGTCCTTTCCGTAACCAAGCATAAAACCCTCATGTGTTGTCGGTGCAAATTTTGAACTGTGGTGAGGATCTCTAATCTAGCATCTTGCCCTGAAGACTTTGAAATAACTTACATTGGGTTTCTTGTTAGTGAGGAGTTCGTATGAAGTGTTCTTGAGGAATTTGTAAAGATATAACCTGTTGATGATGTGTCAGGAAGTATTGATTGCCTCAGGCCAGAAGCGAAGAGGAGTCTGATATTCTTCAAGAATAGTCCATGCCATCTGAACGAGAGTCATGTTCTTACGCTCGACGACGTCATTCTGCTGAGGAGTGTAAGGAGCAGGCAATTCGTGAGTAATACCAAGTTCATCAAGATAGTCACCAAGGCCGGTATTCTTGAATTCCTTCCATTATCACTCCTGATGTGTTTGGTCTTGACGTCGAAGTTCATCGAGGCCCTTGAGGAAAATCGTTTGAAGACTTCACACACTTCAGTTTTGTAAAGAATGATATGCACCCAAGTATAACGAGAATAGTCGTCAACGTTGACAAGGCCATATAGAGATGCTACGTTGGTTACAATATCATAATGTGTAGGTCCAATGAGATCCATGTGAAGCAATTCAAAAGGATGAGTAGTAGTCAGGATAGTCTTCGAGGGGTGCTTGGATCTGGTCATCTTTCCACACTCACAAGCCCCGTAGAGATGATCCTTAAGGAATTTGAGGCTTTCGATGCTAATCACATGCTTCTTCTTCGCGAGCGTGTGCAAAGTCATCATGCCATCATGAGCTAGTCGTCGATGCCATAGCCATCCCTCTGAGGCTTTTGTAAGAAGAAATGTGGCTGGCTGAGGACCTGTAGAGAAATCAACAATGTACAAGTCTTCTCTCCTAAAGCCTTTGAAGACTTTGGATTTGTCAGATTCCATGATGACTATGCATTGATATTTTCCAAAGATGACAATCATATCAAGATCACAAAGCATTGAGACTGACATGAGGTTAAACCCAAGGGATTCGACAAGCATGACTTTGTCCATGTGTCGGTCCTCAGTAATAGCCACCTTACCAAGTCCCAATACCTTGCTTTTACCTTTGTCGGCATAGGTGATATGCTTCAGGTTGATGGAGTCAATGAGATATTCATCAATAGGCTTTTGTCACCAGTCATGTGATTTGTACACCCACTGTCAAGAACTCACTCTCTGGTTTTGGGTTTGTCATCCTGCAGATGAATTAGTGATGCTTACCATCTCATATGCTTCAGAGTGAAGAATATGATATCAAATTCATTAGACCTAAATTTCATCACGTAAAGTATTTTTTAGACATAATAAGGACGAGTGAAATGATAAGTCATTTCATCACAATTAGCTTGCGTCCTAACAAGCAATTTCCTCAGGTCTCTAGTAAATTCTTCACATGATGACTTTCATCTGGAGACCTGACCCACAAAAGTGATTAGTTTGATTTCTTCACCACCCACATGTGAAGGGGTGGCAAACAGTTATCATCCTACGAGCACCATATGAGAATTGAGGCATTGAGGCTAATCCACTTCGTTTCACAACAGGGTGTTAGAGTACTCAAATGAATAGGCAGAGAAATTCTTTGAGGACTTATGAACATAGTGATTTGAGGAATAATTCACATATGCATGTCCCTTGTAGGTTCCCTCCATATCAGAAGCATTAGTGCGAGTACGAGCATAGTTTTGACCATCTGAGGTATTTGTTCCTTGTGAAGACTTTGGTCCACTTGAGGAACTTGATCTGGGGTTCCTATTCTTCACTGGTGGTGTCATGAGGACATTCATGTGGAGACTTTCCAAGCAGCTTTTGGGAACCTAGATTTTCCTCAAGGGTGGTCCATTACTGCAATTAGTTCCAACATATCTAGTAAATACTTCATGAGCCATATTTTTGAACAGCTTATAGTTTGAGTCAAGTGGCTCATCAAAGGAATATGACATTTCACATGCAAAGCCTGTTAGAGTATATGGATCAACATGAGGTCCTTTTGCAGCAACCATGAGGTTTTGGGATACTGCTCAGGTTTCCAGTATGACCCATCAACATTCAACTTCCTCTCAAAGGCAATACCCTCTTTCCTAGGGTTTGTGTTCAGAATCTACTTTTTGAGACGTCACAAAGGGTTTGATGCCCTTTGAGACTTTTGTATATGTCTAACACATACAATTCCTTCAACCCTGCATTTTCATCAGTGACATTTGTGGTTCCTCGGGTGAGGAATTTTTTACCACAGATACATTTGAAGAATTTGTAGCAATAGAAGCATTTGAAGTTTCACGTGAAGAATTAGCAGATTCACATTCGATGCATTTCAAGCATGGTGGAATGAATTCTTCCGGAACGGTACTGATCTGTTGACCAAGCAAAGAATCATTTTCAATTCAAAGATCATCATGAGACATTCTTAGTTTCTCAATATCTTGCTTTGTTTGAAGAAATTCATAAGAAAGCTTTTCTTGATCAACCAAGAGTGTGCCATAACATTCTTGAAGACTATCAAACCTAGATTGAAGACTTTGAACATCATCAGTGAGGGTTTGAGTCCGATTCATTTCCATACTCAACAGGTCATCGCTTTTGTCTAGCAGTTTGTGAAGCTTTTCAATAGCGGATTGTTGCTTAGTGCCAATATTAGCAAGTTTATAGTAATTGGGTTTTTGATAGTCATCAGGTTGACAATCACTAGAGTCGGAAGAGGAAGTGTGGCTTGGTACCTTTGAACCTTTTGCCATGAAGAAATAGGTGGGAGCAAAGTCGTCATCACAGTCATCAGTGTTGTTGACGTTGTCATTTTCTTCAAGGTCGAAGATGGACTTGCTGACGAAAGTGGTAGCAAGGGCTAGGCTTGCCACACTAGAATCTAACTCCACTTCTGAACCTTCCTCTTTATCACATTCTTCAGATTCTTCCTCAGAATCCATTTCCTTTGCAATAATTGTCCGAGCCTATCTGAAGTTGGTCTTCTTGTGTGATGAGGACTTTGAAGATTTATTCTTTTTCTTCGAACCATCAGAACCGTCATCCTTGTACTTATTCTTTGATTCATTCACCCAACAAGGACAGTCAGCAATATAGTGACCAGATTTCTTGCATTTATGGCAGGTTCTTTTCTTATAGTCCTCAGATGAAGATTCTGATTTCCTCATATATCTCCTTGAAGACTTTCCGAACTGACCACACCTTGCGAACTTCTGGAATTTCCTCACGAGCATAGCAAGTTCCTGACCAAGTTCTTCAGGGTCACCAAGACTACAATCAGAGTCTTCTTCTTTAGATGAGGAAATAGCATTTGCCTTCAGCGCATGAGGTCTTGTATAGCTTGGTCCATAAAGGTCTCTCTTCTTAGCTTGTTGGAATTCATGAGTATTGAGTCTCTCAAGTATATCAGCAGGATCAAGTAGCTTGTACTCTCTTCATCCTTGAATCATCAATACGAGTGTATCGAATGAAGAATCAAGAGATCGTAGCAGTTTCTTCAACACTTCATGGTCAATGATGTCTCTGGCTCCAAGGGTCTGAAGCTCATTGGAGATGTCAGTGAGGTGATCGAAGGTTTCTTGGCAGCTTTCATTATCAAGTCTCTTTAAGCGGTTGAAGAGATTGCGAAGAACATCAGTACGAGAGTCACGTTGTGTGGATACTCCTTCATTGACTTTGGAGAGCCTTCCCAGATAAGCTTTGCAGATCCGAAAGCACTGCTCAGATGGCCACAAATGATATTCTTCGCTTGAGAGTCGAGTTGCTTGAATCTCTTCACATCAGCGATAGTGATAGTTGCAGTGACACAGGGAACACCATTTTCCACAACATACGAGAGATTGTTGTCAATTGCTTCAACGTGCATGCGCATCTTGTTCTTCCAATAGGGGAAGTCCTTTCCTTCAAAGGTAGGACAACCCGCGGTAACCTTGATCACACAACGGTCGACATAACTAAAACTCCAGGTGGATAAACAAAAATCGCACAGAACAAGGGAGTACCTTGCTCTAATACCAATTGAAAGTGTGTTATATCGACTAGAGGGGGTGAATAGGCTATTTTTACAAATTCGTCACTGAGTAAATTCCTAGTGAGGAAAGTCCTTAGTTACGAACTGAGTGCAACGTAATAAGTACTAAAATAGATGTGCAGAAACAACTATAGCTTAGTCGTCACAGTAAAATTAAACGTTCAGGTTGCACATGTAGCATGGTCAGGATAAGCAGGTGAGGAATAACTTAAATAATAGTTTGACGTGAGGAATTTGAGAAAGTCTTCAGTCAAATTCTTCAAACAGTAAAGATCAAAGTCGTCAACATACAATTCAGTAAATAAAAGGGTTGAGGAATTAGAACCCATTGCTCGATGACGACAGTGATTTGATAACCCAGTTCCAACTGTTGCGACAGTCGTACGTCTCGTTTGGAGCATCTTGGTATTTAAACCAAAGGACACACAACCCTTACCATATTCTCCTTGAGCTAAGGCCACACAGTCCTCGCCCAACACTCGTGGTAAGTCTTCAGGGCAGACTTCCAATCCCTCACAAACTTGGTCACCCGGCGATCCACAATTCACTATTGGATGCTCTAGACCATGACGCCTAACCATCTCGAGGATGGACAGTCCTCAAAGGTAACAAGTGTCGGTTCCACACACGAACAATCTCTTGAGTGATTCTCAATCACTTTGGGGTTTGGGGTTTTGGTTTGGGTGTTTGGGGTTTTTCCTCACTGGTGATTTACTCTCAAAGTCTGCGAGGAATGGGTTGCTCTCAAATGACAAATGTCAATTTCTCTTGCAGAGCAGCCAACCAACTAGTGGTTATGGGTGGCTATTTATAGACGGGGAGAAATCCCGGCATGAATTGAAATTAATGCCCCAATAATATGACCGTTAGGTGGATAAGGTTGGGGACGGCTCGCGCGCAGCACAACAACGGTCAAAACCTTTCAACTATGAAAGTTCGCATGTCACTCATGTTCCTCAGAGGTAGGTGTTTCGTACTAGTGAAGACCTAACTCCTCACTCAGAGCAAATTCATCAGAGACCAGAAGATCTTCTTCTCTGTCACTGAAGAATTTGACTAAACTGTTGAGGATTTCCAAAGGCTTCACCCGAAGGGTTTGAATGTGTAGGCTTTAAGATGAGAATCGCTTGGAAACTTTTCCTTAGTTTTACCTCGACCCCCTTGAACAGTACAGTGGTCCTATAACAAAGAATACATAAAATGAAACTATGAAAACGAAAGTCCTCATGCTTTAGAGTCTTCACATCGATTTCTTCACGGACACACCAATTTCCTCACTTTCAACGTCTTCACAGGAAATATCAAAGTCTTTGATACGTCTCCATCGTATCTACTTTTCCAAACTCTTTTGCCCTTGTTTTGGACTCTAATTTGCATGATTTGAATGGAACTAACCCGGACTGGCGGTGTTTTCAGCGGAATTGCCATGGTGTTTTTTTGTGCGGAAATGAAAGTTCTCGGAACGTCCTGAAAATTTACGTAGAATATTTCTAGAAAATATGAAAAATACATGCGCAAAGATCCACCTGAGGGGACGGGCCACTGGGCCACAAGCCATGTAGCCGCGACCTCCCCCCTGGCCACGGCTACCAGGCTTGTGGGGCCCACATGGCTCTGCCGCCCCCAATTCTAGCGCTATTTATTCCCTTTCGTCCCGGAAAAAATCAAGAGAGAAGAGTTCATCACGTTTCACGATCCAGAGGCACCGCCACATCCCGTTCTAGCCTTGGAGGGCAGATCTGGAGGCCGTTTTGGGCTCCGGATCAAGGAGATTGTCGTCATCGTCATCATCAACCTTCCTCCCTCTCCAATTCCATGAAGCTCTTCATCGTTCGTGAGTAATCTATTCGTAGGCTCGCTAGGCGGTGATGAGTAGGATGAGATCTATCATATAATCGAGTTAGTTTTGTCGGGAATTGATCCCTAGTATCCACTATGTTCTGAGATTGATGTTGCTACTACTTTGCCATGCTTAATACTTGTCACTAGGGCCCGAGTGCCATGAATTCATATCTAAAATTATTATGTTGTCACCAATATATGTGTGTTTTAGATCCGATCTTGCAAATTGTAGTTACCTACTATGTGTTATGATCCGGCAACCCCGGAGTGACAATAACCGGAACCACTCCCGGTGATGACCATAGTTTGAGGAGTTCATGTGTTCACCAAGTGCTAATGCGTTGGTCCGGTTCTTTATTAAAAGGAGAACCTTAATGTCACGTAGTATCCATTTGGACCCCGCTGCCACGGGAGGGATGGAAAATAGATGTCATGCAAGTTCTTTTCCCTGAGCACGTATGACTACACACGGAATGCATGCCTACATCACATTAACGAACGGGAGCTAGCCACATATCTCTCTGTGTTATAACTGTTGCATGATGAATGTCATCCAACAAATCACCGATCCATTGCCTACGAGTTTGTCCCACTGCTATTGTTACTTGCTTTGCTCTGCTGCTGTTACTTGCTGCTACTGTTACTTGCTTTGTCCTGCTGCTGCTGCCACTACTGTTGCCACTACTGTTACTTGTTGTTGCTATTACTTGCTACTGTTGCTACTTGCTACTGTTGTCACTACTGTTGTTCCTTGATACTGTTGTTACTCGTTACACTGCTGCTACCTGCTACAATACTTTTCTGGCGCCATTAATACTTCAGTTAGGAGTAATCTGCCGTCAACAGATTGTTTCCTAGCACCATTGTTATCATACTACCTTTGCTTCTTATATCCTTCTTGCAGATACTAATCTTTCAGGTGTGGTTGAGCCGAAAACTCAACTGCTAATACTGGAGAATATCCTTTCACTCCCATCGTGACGAACCAACAAATTTGGGTTGAATACTCTACCCTCGAAAACTGTCGCGGTCCCACACGCTGGTGGGCCATTGCAATACAATTGCTAATTGTTGAGCAACTGGAAGCAGCTCCTTTTCTGGCGCCGTTGCCGGGGAGGATAGCTATATTCTCTGAGCCACTCGGGATTTATATATGCTGATCACTATGAAGAATCTGAAAGATCCAAGAACCAAAGTCTTGCCCTCAACTACGAGGGGAGGTAAGGAACTGCCATCTAGCTCTGCACTTGATTCACCTTCAGTTATGAGTAAGTCTGCGACACCACCTCCTGCTAGAAATCTTGATATGTCGCCTGTGCTACATGATGCTAGAGATGCTACTGCTATTGATGATGCTTATGATGGTACTATGCTTGATGATACTATGCCTGATACTGCTAGAGATGTTATGCCTGATACTGCTATCCATGATGATATGCTTGATACTGCTTTGCCTGATGATGCTAGAGATGCCATTTTGCCTGATGATGCTATGTCTGATACTGCTAGAGATACTACTTTGCCTGATATGCCACTAGGGGTATTCCTGGATGCTCGTATTGCTAGAGTTATTGCCAATGCTCGTGATGCTTCTGAAACTGTCGATACTATTGAGATAGAACCTGCTTTTGCTCCTGCTAGATCTAGCTCTCCTAGATATGAATTGCCCGATATACCTGAGGGTTATGTTATGGAGGGAGAGATAGCTGAGGATTTTCTTGCGTGTAAGGATGTCTATGACGCTGAGAAATTACTTCTCAAGTGGAAGGAAAAATATCTGAAAGCTAGGATGAAATACGACCCGAAGTTTGCCACTTCACCTATCATTATCACCGATGAGGATTATGAATTCTCTGTCGACCCTGAGATAATCCCTCTAGTCGAATCTGATCCTTTCCACGGTTATGAGTTTGAGACGGTCGTAGCCCATCTTACCAAACTACACGATATAGCCACCCTTTTCACTAGTGAGGAGAAGATCTGCTACTACTATATCCTTCAGTTGTTTCCTTTCTCTCTAAAGGATGACGCTAAAGCCTGGTTCACTTCTCTTCCTCCTAGATGTGTGAGTAGCCCCCAGGATATGGTCTATTACTTCTGTGAGAAATATTTCCCTGCCCATAAGAAGCAAGCTGCCTTGCAGGAAATATACAACTTTGCTCAACTCAAAGAAGAGAGTCTCCCACAAGCTTGGGGGAGGCTCATCCAGCTACAGAATGCTTTGCCTGATCACCCTCTTAAGAAGAACGAGATACTTGATATCTTCTATAACGGACTTACCGATGCTTCTAGAGACCACCTAGATAGTTCTGTCGGTTTTGTTTTTAGGGAACGAACTATAGAACAAGCTGAGATTCTACTGAATAACATCTTGATCAACGATAATGCTTGGACTATTCCCGAACCACCTTCTAAGACAACTCCTAAGAAAAGAGGTATTTTATTCCTCAGTCTCAAAGATATGCAAGAAGCCAAGAAATCTATGCAAGAGAAAGGCATTAGATCTGAAGAAGTCAAAAATCTACCGCCCATCAAAGACATCCATGGTCTCGATACCCCGATACAAGTAGTAGAGGTGAATTTTCTGCGTAGATTCAATGAGAGTGATATTCCTTTTGACAAACCTGCTAGCCTATGCTTTGATGAATTTGACAACTTTGTTGCCAAATAACAGAGTTTCAATGATTATGTTAGCAGACAATTGGAACAAAGTACTCGTATGCTTAGTCATTTAAGTGCTTGTGTAGACAAAAATGTCAATGATCTGAAGCTTCTGAGTAAACATGCCTCTATGATTACTACTCACGTAGAACAAGTACTTAAAGCTCAGAATGACTTGCTCAATGAATTAAATGACAACTCTGTCAGAGTCATTACTAGAGGAGGCAAAATGACTCAGGAACCTTTGTATCCTGAAGGCCATCCTAAGAGAATTGATCAAGATTCTCAAGGAATTAATGCTAATACACCCAGTCATCCTAAGAATAAGAAGAAGGATGATAGAAACCTACATGTCAGTTCACCAAATTCTGTCACACCTCAAGAACCAAATGATATTTCTGCGTCTGATGCAGAAACACAATCTGGTGATGAACATGAACCTGGTGACAATATGGACAGCGATGTTCATAATAATGCTCAACCTAGCAATGATAAGGATGTGGAGATTGAACCTACGGTTAATCCTGATAACCCACAACCTAAGAGATACGATAAGAATGACTTCACTGCTAGGAAGCATGGCAAAGAAAGGGAGCCATGGGTTCAGAGACCCATGCCCTTTCCTCCTAAGCCATCCAAGAAAAAGGATGATGAGGATTTTGAGCGCTTTATTGAAATGTTGAGACCCGTCTTTCTACAGATGCGGTTAACTCATATGCTCAAAATGTCTCCATATGCCAAGTACATGAAAGATATCGTGACTAATAAACGGAAGATACCAGATCTTGAGATCTCCACCATGCTTGCCAATTACACTTTCAAAGGTGGAACTCCTAAGAAACTTGGTGATCCCGGAGTGCCCACTATACATTGCTCCATTAAAGGAAACTACGTAAGAACTGCCTTATGTGACCTTGGAGCTGATGTTATTGTTATGCCTCTCTCTCTCTTTATCGTAGACTTGAACTGGATAAGTTGACACCCACTCAAATTTCTCTGCAAATGGCCGACAAATCAACTGCTTTCCCTGTCGGCATTTGTGAGGATGTGCTTGTTGTGGTTGCTAACGTTACTATCTTAACGGACTTTGTTATCCTGGATATTCCTGAGGATGATGCCATGGCGATCATTCTTGGAAGACCATTCTTAAACACCGCAAGGGCTGTTATAGATTGCAGCAAAGGCAATGTCACCTTCCATGTCAACGGTAATGAGCATACTGTGCACTTTCCGAAGAAACGATATCAAGTACATTGCATCAATGCTATCGAAAAAACTTCATCGATTCTTATTGGGAGCTTTGAATGCCCTATTCCTCGTGTTAAGATGAAGTATGATTTGCTTGATGGGGAGATTCATGTCCCCATTGAGGTGACTTAGTGGCTATTCGACAATTCTATGTTTCCTTTTGCGATTCGAAAAAGTTTTGTCGAGGGGATTTGATCAACCCCATTGACGGATTTATTTTGATGACCATGAAATGGATGAATAAAGGAGTCACATACCTCTGTTTTAAGCTCTCACTTTCCGTTGCTTAGAAGAAAAATGATAGATTTAGTTTAGTTTTCCCTGTTTTCTGTTTTAGCGTCCCGGAGAAAAGTACCCCGATAATAAAAGTTGTCCGATGGTCCTGAAAATGAAATATGATTTTTTCTGGATTTTTTGAAAAATACTAGGACTCGGAGCTGGCCTGGGGGCCACACCAGTGGGCCACAAGCCCTGTAGCCGCGACCTCCCCCCCTGGCCGCGGCTACCAAGCTTGTGGGGCCCACAGGGACCCCCTCCACTCATTTCAGCTCCCATCCTCTTCTTCTACCTCTAGAAAAAATCATTTCGCAGCTCAAACCCGTGTTCTTGCTCATTTGGCTGTGATTTTTGATGTCCTTGCTCAAAGCACCATTCTCCGAACCGTTTTGGGGAAATTACTCCTTGGTAAGTGACTCCTCCATTGGTCCAATTAGTTTCTACTCTAGTGCTTTATCCTTCGCGTATTCTTGCTACCTTGGTGACCCTGTTCTTGAGCTTGAAATGTTGATTTTAGCTGGTCCCAAGTAGTTTTAGCGCGTGATACGGTCTCTAGGCACTAGTAGGAGTAGTTGCTACGAGTTGGCTTAATCCTTACTCACTTTTCTTTCGAAGTCTCTAAAAATTTCAGAATTTTTCAGAGTTAGAAAAGGGAAAAGATGAGGAGGTTCTTGAGAGGCTCTTCAAGTCGTAACCCCAAGGAGGATGAGAAGAACCACCCCAAGTACGTGGTTCCTTGAGTCACAGAAGTTCGAGCGTTCGAGCGGCCAAAGCTTCAACTTTGATCCGAGGAAGAATCCTCCTATGGTTGAGTTCATGTTATACGATATCCCCCAGCGCATGACACTACAGGATTTTTGCAATGTGTGCAAATTACCTTATGTTGGGGATATTCATGATCCTCGTCCACGGGACTTGGAGGCTTTCATAGATACTATTGTTGTTGGAGAGGAGATAGGAGTGTCTCGTGCTAGAATTGCTAGCTTACATTTTCATGTGCTTCGGTACTTCTCATTATTTGTGGGAAAATGTTTAATTGGTCGTGGGGAGGCTGGATCACTTAGCTCTCCAGACCTTGCGGTTTTGCGCGAAGGCCTTTATAACAATAAGACTTATAGCCTAGGTGCTATAGTAGCTCAGCGGTTGAACACAAACCGTTCCAAAGGTGTCGACTATGGAGGTACCTATGCTATCCGTCTTGCCAGACACTTTGAGATACCCATTAGACTGGAGGAGGAAGAAGAAATGCTTCTTCCTGAGAAATATCTAGATTATGACAACATGGTTCGCCATGATTTTCTAGATAGAGATGTTAGTAGACGGATGATTTATAACCTGGTATTTAGTCAGGGTACTCGTGAGACTATTACTTTGCGTGCTCCTTCCTTGTTCAATCTTCATGAAGACAGGTACACTATTATGCCCTCGGACATCTACGCATATTGGGGCTTGGCCCAACCACAGGTGCCCGTGCCCGAGCCGCCAGTCGAGTACTAGACGCCAGTTTATCAGTGGGAGCCAGAGGAGCTCACACAGCACTGGCATCCACAGTCCGCTCCGGAGTATCCCGGAGCTGGTTATTTCCCTCCTTGGGAGTAGACCAAGCTAGGCCAAAAGCCTAAGCTTGGGGGAGTACGTGTTTGCACCAACTTTACATTCATGCTTATGCTTTCACTTTGTTAGTCGGTGTTTACACTTTGCCACTCTATTATCCATGCTAGTTTATTTTCGTTTTCTTGTTTTCTTGTTTTGTGTCCTTTTGAGAAAACCCAAAAAGATTTTCCTTTCTTCTTTTGCTTCTTGGGAGCTTTCCCGTGTAAATAGTTTTATTTTTCTTTGAGTCGAGGTAGAAGACCATGGTTACAATGTTTAGTGGCTCTCGCATGCATACCTGTTCATTTGTTAAAGAGTCATATTACTTTGTCTTCTCCTTTGTGTTTGCCTACAGATTTAGCTTAGTCCAATGCACAAGTACTCTTATTTTTTTTCACATCATTCGATCATGCAAGTGAAAGGCAATAATGATGATATATGATGAAGTGACTGAGACTGGAAAAGCTGGTATGAACTCTATCTATTTTGTTTTTATAAATATGACTAGCTTGTCATCCCAGATTCACCTTTGTTGAGAGAGAACCATGTTTGCAATCATAACTTAGAGATCATAGTTTTTTGATGCCATGCTTAATTAGCTAGGAGCTTATAATGGTTTGTCTTGAATGCCAACATCAATTTTGAGATGACTACGATGTAGTATGATAGGATGGTATTCTCCTTTGAATGATTCAAGTGGCTTGACTTGGCGCATGTTCATGCATGTAATTGAAACAAAATCAACATAGCCTCTATGATGTTCGTGTTCATGGTGATTTATATCCTGCTCATGCTTGCACTCAATGTTAGTCAAACTCATTGCATCTTGATGACTGTTGTCGCTCTCTAGTTGGTCGCTTCCCAGTCTTTTGCTATCCTTCACTCGTACTAAGCGGAATACTGCTTGTGCATCCACTTCCATAAACCCAAAAGTTTTTCCATGAGAGTCCACCATACCTACCTATTTGCGGTATCTACCTGCCGTTCCAAGTAAATTTACATGTGCCATTCTCTAAACCTTTAAGAAATAATCTGTTTTGCATGCCCGAACCGCTCATGTGGTGACTGGGGGCTATTGGTATCTTCCATGTTAGGCGTGTTATCCTCGACATGTGTTAATTCACTGTCATTCACGAGAAAGGGGCCGGTAATTGGAATGACCAGTTCCACGCTTAAATTGAAAACATAACTGTAAAACAAGACTCCCCCCGGATTGATGTTAGTATGGACGGTACCCGAGGATTCAGCTAGCCGTGGAGTGTGATTGATTGGTGGTGGGGGAGTTAAAACTTTACTTTTCTGTTTGGGAACCGCCTATAGCATGAGTAGCATGGAAGATATTGAGAACTCTTGGTCATTGTGTTGACAATGAAAGCATGCCACCCAAAATTATTATCTATGTTTTCAAAGCTTGAGCTCTGGCACCTCTGCAAATCAATGCTTCCCTCTGCGAAGGGCCTGTCTATTTATTTTCCTGTTGAATCATCCTCTTCTTATATAAACACCAATTAGAGAGCACCTCTGTCATTTTTATGCTTTGCTTTTGATTGATATTGAGTATGACTATGACTGGATCTTCGTTGCTATGAATTACAATGTTTAGTCAGCCCTTGATCTTTGAAAGTGCTCTGCATTTATGTTTTGCGGTCTCAGAAAGAGCTACCGAGATACCACCTATTCATATTGCTTCATGCTTGTTTTGATTGAATTGTTGGTATATGAAACTCATTATTATTTGCTCGCTAGCTGATTATGCCATTGATATTAGTTTACCGTGAGACCTTTGTGTCACTTGCTTATGTGGTTAATTTGTGATCTTACTAAAATTCTGGTTATGATTTAGACATAGTTGCAACAACAAGATCAAACAGAGTTTGTTAAAGTTTTCTTTCTCATTCAGTTTGTCAACTGAGTTGCTTGAGGACAAGCAAGGTTTTAAGCTTGGGGGAGTTGATACGTCTCCATCGTATCTACTTTTCCAAACTCTTTTGCCCTTGTTTTGGACTCTAATTTGCATGATTTGAATGGAACTAACCCGGACTGACGCTGTTTTCAGCAGAATTGCCATGGTATTGTTTTTGTGCAGAAATGGAAGTTCTCGAAGGTCCTGAAAATTTACGGAGAATATTTCTGGAAAATATGAAAAATACCTGCGCAAAGATCCATCGAAGGGGACGGGCCAGTGGGCCACAAGCCCTGTAGCCGCGGCCTCCCCCCCCCCCCCTGGCCGCGGCTACCAGGCTTGTGGGGCCCACGTGGCTCTGCCGCCCCCAATTCCAGTGCTATTTATTCCCTTTCGTCCCGGAAAAAATCAAGAGAGAAGAGTTCAACGCGTTTCACGATCCAGAGGCGCTGCCACATCCCGTTCTTGCCCTGGAGGGCAGATCTAGAGTCCGTTTTGGGCTCTGGATCAAGGAGATCGTCGCCATCGTCATCATCAACCTTCCTCCCTCTCTAATTCCCTGAAGCTCTTCATCGTTCGTGAGTAATCTATTTGTAGGCTCGCTGGGCGGTGATGACTAGGATGAGATCTATCATGTAATCGAGTTAGTTTTGACGTGGATTGATCCCTAGTATCCACTATGTTCTGAGATTGATGTTGCTACTACTTTGCCATGCTTAATGCTTGTCACTAGGGCCCGAGTGCCATGAATTCATATCTAAAATTATTATGTTGTCACCAATATATGTGTGTTTTAGATCCGATCTTGCAAGTTGTAGTTACCTACTATGTGTTATGATCCGGCAACCCCGGAGTGACAATAACCGGAACCACTCCCGGTGATGACCATAGTTTGAGGAGTTCATGTGTTCACCAAGTGCTAATGCGTTGGTCCGGTTCTTTATTAAAAGGAGAACCTTAATATCCCGTAGTATCCATTTGGACCCCGCTGCCACGGGAGGGATGGACAATAGATGTCATGCAAGTTCTTTTCCCTAAGCATGTACGACTACACACGGAATGCATGCCTACATCACATTGACGAATGGGAGCAAGCCACATATCTCTCCGTGTTATAACTGTTGCATGATGAATGTCATCCAACAAATCACCGATCCATTGCCTACGAGTTTGTCCCACTGCTATTGTTACTTGCTTTGCTCTGCTGTTGTTACTTGCTACTACTGTTACTTGCTTTGTCCTGCTGCTGCTACCACTATTGTTACTTGTTGTTGCTGTTACTTGCTATTGTTGCTACTTTCTATTGCTATCACTACTGTTGTTCCTTGCTACTGCTGTTACTCGTTACACTGCTGCTACCTACTATAATACTTTTCTGGCGCCATTGATATTTCAGTTAGGAATAATATGTCGTCAACAGATTCTTTCCTAGCACCGTTGCTATCATACTACCTTTGCTGCTTATATCCTACTTGCAGATACTAATCTTTCAGGTGTGGTTGAGGCGACAACTCAACTGCTAATACTGGAGAATATCCTTTCACTCCCATCATGTCGGACCAACAAATTTGGGTTGAATACTCTACCCTCGAAAACTGCCGCGATCCCACACGCTGGTGGGCCATTGCAAGACAGTTGCTAATTGTTGAGCAACTGGAAGCAGTCTTCAGCCGAAGACATACATTTTTAGGGGTCGATATTCTTCAAATAACTCAAACTTCTCAGCGACTTATAGAGCATGTGTACACTCATAAACATACCAGTCTCTTAATCTATAAGTCTTCAATACACCAAAATCACTAAGGGGCACTAGATGCACTTACAAATAGATGAACGGACGGTGTATTTGGATTCGTGGGATTTTTCTCAGAAACTTTCATGCATAAAACTTTTTCATGTGAGCAGATTATTTTATATGAATCTTACAAAGTTTTAATAATATTTTGAAATAAACAGATTTTTTAATTTAGAAAATGGTTTATTGCACGAGCATGACATTAGGATGAAATCAACAATCAACAAACTATTTGACTGGTCAAAGTGACCAGTGGGTCCCACGTGTCATAGACAGTGGGACTAACAGGAATTAAATTAGCTAAATTAATTAACTAAAGTAACAAGGGACCACATGTCAGTGCATGTTTATTTAATCTAATTAACTCAAATAATTTATAGACTAATTAGTGGGGGTGGCCCACCAGTCGATGGCCCAGGGGGGTATGGCCCACTCGTAGTGACTAGGTAGAGCCGAGTCAGCAAGTTGACCATGGTCAACTGTTCAACTTGGGCACCCTTTCCCATTGGCCAGTGTCATTGGGGGTAGCCCTAGCCGAGCCACATTGGCGATGGCGACCAAATTCACGGCAATGCAGCTCGGGAGGCGATCGGAAATCACCCACAGGGCCTCATTTCACATGCGGAAGCGCGCGTTCGAACGTGTACAACATCGCCCATCGTTTGGCACTGGTGGGCGGCTGATTTGGTCAGAGTTGTCGCCGACGACAGTTCTTGTTGCGGAGATGCTCATGCAACTACGACGAGAGCACTACGGGGCATGGGGAAGGTCGTGTGTGCGTGCGTTGGCTTCCTACGGCCCCCAGGAGGTCGACTCCGTGCATGGACGGGGGATGCGGTGGTTGTGGTTGCATCAACGGTGAGCACATGTAGCAGCGAGCTTCAGCACCGGGGAAAGTGGATCTACGAGAAGAATCGCGCGAGAGACAGGGAGGAGATGTGGGGGATCATCGGGCCTAGTAGGTGAGCAAAGCATGCTCGGGGAGGGCTCGGTGCGATCGAATTTGTCGACGGCGAGCGGTGGCGTTCGAGGGGAATAAGGGGACGGTTGTGACATGTTGTGGCTTGGGGCTCGCTCACATGGGCGAGGAAGAAGTAGGGGACGGTAGAGTGCACCTTGCACGGCCTAGTCGATGGGCAGGTCGGAGAGCCCTTGAGCAGGGGAGGCCATGTCGATGGCGGTGGGAGGCATGAGCACGGGGAGGGAGCGGTAATACATCTCCATCATATCTACTTTTCCTAATGCTTTTGCTCTTGTTTTGGACTCTAATTTGCATGACTTGAATGAAACTAACCCGGACTGACGTTGTTTTCAGCAGAACTACCATGGTGTTGTTTTTGTAAAGAAATAGAAGCTTTCGGAATGGAATGGAACTTTTTGGAGGTTTTTTAGGGATAAAAGAAAAATACTTGAACCAAGAACCTTTGGAGGGGAGTTCCTAGGTGCCCACTAGGAACCAGGGCGCCCCCCCCCCTCGCACAACCTGGTGGCTAGTGGGCCCATGTGGATCCGCGGGCCCTAATTCTCGTGCTATAAAATCCTATTTTCGGGAAAAATGAGGAGAGGAAGTTTCATCGCGTTTCACAATACGGAGCTGTTGCCACCTCCCGTTCTTCATCGGCAGGCCAAATCTGGGGTCTGTTTGGGGCTCTAGAGAGAGGAATCTTTGGTCTTCGTCATCACCAACCCTCCTTCATCGCCAATTCCATGATGCTCTCCACCGGGATTGAGTAATCCCTTCGTAGGCTTGCAGGTTCTTGATAATCCACAAGTATAGGGGATCGCAACAGTTTTTGAGGGTAGAGTATTCTACCCAAATTTTTTGATTCGACACAAGGGGAAGCCAAAGAATATTCTCGAGTATTAGCAGTTGAGTTGTCAATTCAACCACACCTGAAAGATTTAGTATCTGCAGCAAAGTTTCAGTAGCAAAGTAGCGTGATAGTAATGGTAGCAGCGGTAACAGTAGCAGTAGTGACAGGAGTAGCGGTAACAGTAGCAGTAGTTACAGCAGTAGCGGTAAAGTAACTTAGCAAGGCCCAGTGGGAAAAACTCGTAGGCATTGGATCGGTGATGGATAATTATGTCGGATGACATTCATCATGTAACAACTATAACATGGGGTGATTCGTAACTAGCTCCAGTTCGTCAATGTAATGTAGGCATGTATGCCGTATATAGTCATACGTGCTTATGGAAAAGAACTTGCATGACATCTATTGTCCATCCATCCCGTGGCAGCGGGCTCCTAATGGAAACTAAGGGATATTAAGGTCTCCTTTTAATAGAGAACCGGAACAAAGCATTAGCACTTAGTGAATACATGAACTCCTCTTACTATGGTCATCTCCGGGAGTGGTTCCGGCTATTGTCACTCCGGGGTTGCCGGGTCATAACACATAGTAGGTGACTACAACTTGCAAGATAGGATCAAGGACATACATATATTGATGAAAACATAATAGGTTCAGATCTGAAATCATGGCACTCGGGCCCTCGTGACAAGCATTAAGCATAGCAAAGTAGTAGCAACATCAATCTTAGAACATAGTGGATACTAGGGATCAAACCCCATCAAAACTAACTCGATTCCATGATAGATCTCATCCAACCCATCACCGTCCAGCAAGCCTACGATGATATTACTCACGAACGATGAAGAGCATCATGGAATTGGCGATGAAGGATGGTTGGTGATGACGACGGCGTCAATTTCCCCTCCGGAGCCCAGAACGGACTCCAGATCTGCCCTCCAAAGGAAGAACAGGTGGTGGCGGCGGCTCCGTATCGTAAAACGCGATGAACTCTTCTCTTTTAATTTTTTCCGGGCGAGAGAGACTATATAGAGCTGAAGTTGGAGGCGGCGGAGCCACGAGGGCCTCACAAGCCTGCCAGGCGCGGCCAGGGGGGCCCGTGCCTCCTGGGCTTGTGGGCTCCTAGCTCCGTCTCTCCAGGTAATTCTTGCGCGAGTATTTTTTATATATTCCACAAAAAATCCTCATAAATTTCTAGGTCATTCCGAGAACTTTTATTCCTGCGCAAAAACAACACCATGGCAATTCTGCTGAAAACAGCGTCAGTTCGGGTTAGTTCCATTCAAATCATGCAAATTAGAGTCCAAAACAAGGGCAAAAGAGTTTGGAAAAGTCGATACGATGGAGACGTATCAACTCCCCCAAGCTTAAAGCCTTGCTTGTCCTCAAGCAATTCAGTTGACAAACTGAAAGAGACAAAAGAAAAACTTTTACGAACTCTGTTTGATCTTGTTGTTGTAATTATGTCTAACTCATATTCAGATTTTCAGCAAGATCATAAGCTAACCACATAAGCAATGACATTTAGGTCTCATGATGTACTCATATCAATGGCATAATCAACTAGCGAGCAATAATAGTAAGTTTCAAATGTCAACACTTCAATCAAAACAATCATGAAACAATATGAACACATGGTATCTCGCTAGCTCTTTTGAGACTGCAAAACATAAATGCAGAGCACCTTCAAAGACCAAGGGCTGACTGAACATTGTAATTTATGGCAAAGAAGATACAGTCACAGTCATACTCAATATCAATTAATAGCAAAGCATAAAAATGACGGAGGTGCTCTCTAACTGGTGCTTTTATAAGAAGAGGATGACTCAACAGAAATGTAAATAGATAGGCCCTTTGCAAAGGGAAGCATCGATTTGCACAGGTGCCAGAACTCAAGCTTTTAAAACAGAGATAAATAATTTTGGGTGGCATGCTTTCATTGTCAACGCGATGACCAAGAGTTTTCACCATCTTCCATGCTACACACATTATAGGCGGTTACCAAACAAAAAGGTAAAGTTTTGACTCCCCCACCACCAATCAATCACACTCCACGACTAGCCGAATCCTCGGGTGCTGTCCATACCAACAACAATCCAGGGGGAGTTTTGTTTGCAATTATATTTTCGATTTGAGCATGGAACTGGGCATTCCGATTACCGGCCCCTTTCTCGTGAGTGATAGTGAATAAACACGTATCGAGGATAAAATGCCTAGCATGGAAGATACTGACCGCCCCTTGTCACCACATCAGCGGTTCGGGCATACAAAACAGATTATTACTTGAAGATTTAGAGAGTGGCACATGCAAATTTACTTGGAACGGCAGGTAGATACCGCATATAGGTAGGTATGGTGGACTCATATGGAACAACTTTGGGTTAATGGAAGTGGATGCACAAGCAGTATTCCCGCTTAGTACAAGTGAAGGCTAGCAAAAGACTGGGAAGCGACCAACTAGAGAACGACAACAGTCATCAATAAGCATTGAAATTAACCAACATTGAGTGCAAGCATGAGTAGGATATAAATCACCATAAACATGAATATCATAGAGGCTATGTTGATTTTGTTTCAACTACATGCGTGAACATGTGCCAAGTCAAGCCACTTGAATCATTCAAAGGAGGATACCATCCTATCATACTACCTCATAATCATCTTGAAATTCATGTTGGCATCCAAGACAAACCATTATAAGCTCCTAGCTAATTAAGCATGGCATCAGAAACTATGATCTCTAAGTTATCATTGCAAACATGTTTCTCTCATAACAAAGCTGAATTAGGAACGATGAGCTAGTCATATTTACAAAAACAAAATAGGTCGAGTTCATACCAGCTTTTCCAGGCTCAGTCACTTCATCATATATCGTCATTATTGCCTTTCACTTGCATGACCAAATGATGTGAATAATAATGAGAGTGTTCGGTCATTGGACTAAGCAGGAATCTGCAAGCAAACTCAAAGGAGAAGACAAAGTGATATGGCTCTTTGACAGATAAACAGATATGCATGTGAGAGCCACTAAACATTTTAACCATGGTCTTCTACCTTGACCCAAAGAAAAAGAAAACTATTTACATGGGAAAGCTCCCAACAAGCAAAAGAAGAACGGGAAATCGTTTTGGGTTTTCTTTTTTAAACACCACTAAGCAAGCTGGAAAGTAAACTTGTAACTAATTTTTTTTGTGTTTCTCAATTTAAACAAACACACAAGAAGAATGCGAGAAAAACAAATAAACTAGCATGGATGATACAATGGCTAGGTGTGAACACCGACTATCAAAGTGAAAGTGTGAGCATGAATATAAAGTCGGTGAGAAACACGTACTCCCCCAAGCTTAGGCTTTTGGCCTAAGTTGGTCTACTCCCACGGAGGGAAATAACCGTCTCCGGGCTACTCCGGAGTGTACTGAGGGTGACACCGTCGGGTGAGCTCCTCTGGCTCCCACTGATAAACTGGCGTCTGGTACTCGACTGGTAGCTCGGGCACGGGCGCCTGTGGTGGCACTATGCCCCAATATGCGTAGATGTCCAAGGGCATAATAATGTACCTGCCTAGATGAATATTGAACAAAGAAGGAGCAGGCAAAGTAATAGTCTCACGAGTACCCTGACTAAATACCAAGTTATAAATCATCCTCTTATTTATATCTTTATCGAGAAAGTCATGGCGAACCATGCTATCATAATCTAAATATCTCTCAGGAAGAAGCATCTCTTCTTCCTCGTACAGTCTAATAGGTATCTCAAAATGTTTAGCAAGACGGGTAGCATAGATACCTCCATAAACAGCGCCTTTAGTATGGTTCATGTTCAACCGTTGAGCCACTATAGCGCCCAAGCTATAAGTTTTATCATTATAAAGAGCTTCGCGCAAAACCGCAAGATCTGGGGAGCTAAGAGCCCCAGCTTTCCCACGGCCAATCAAACATTTTCCCATAAATAATGAGAAATACTGAAGCACGGGAAATGTATACTAGCAACTCTAGCACAAGACACTCATCTCTCCTCTCCTACAGCAATAGTATCAATGAAATCCTCCAAGTCTCGTGGACGGGGTTCATGAATATCCCCAACATAAGATAATTTGCAAACATTGCAAAAATCCTGAAGTGACATGCGCTGGGGGATATCATATAACTTGAACTCAACCATAGGAGGACTCTTCCGTGGATAGAAATTAAAGCTTTGCACGAAAATATTAGTGAGGAGGAGGTATTGTGGACACTTATCTTCAACAAATGCGGCAAGGCCTGCGTTCTCCACCAAGTAATAAAAATCCTCATAAAGACCGGCGGCACGTAAGAACACATCGCTTGGCCACTCGCACGCTCAAACTTCTCCAACTCGAGGGACCGGGTACTTGGGTTTCGTCTTCTCATTTTTATCTTCCTCGGGGTCACGGCTTGAAGAGCCTCTTAGGAACCTCCTCATCTTTTCCTTTTTCTTTCGCTGAAAATTTCTGAAATTTTTAGTGACTCAAAAGAAAAGTGAACAAGGCTCAACAAAAATCATAGAAACTACTCCTACAAGTGACTAGAGGCCATATCATGCATCAAAACTACTTGGGACCAACTAAAATTAACATGCAAAGCTCGAGAACAGGGTCACCAAGGCAGCAAAAATATGCAACGAATAAAGCACTAGAGCAAAAAATTAATTGGACCAATGGAGGAGTCACATACCAAGGAACAATTCCCCCAAAACAGTTTGATGAATGGGGCTTTGCACAAGGAGATCGAAAATGCAGCAAGAAGAGCAAGAACACGGGTTTGAGTTGTGGAATGATTTTTTCTGGAGGTAGAAGAAGGGGATGGGAGCTGGACTAAGTGGAGGGGGCCACGTGGGACCCACAAGCCTGCCAGGCGTGGCCACGGGGGTGCCTGCGCCTCCTCGGCTTGTGGCCCACTGGTGCATCTGTCACACCCTGTTTTCCACCCCAAGTTTTCTGTATTGCAAAAATCAGAGCTTGTTAAAACTTTTCCAAATAATGTTGTGAGTGCAATGTCAACCCTTGTTGAGTGTATGCTTGCTTGTTTGATGACTCAACCCATGAAAAACTTATTATTTTGCTCTCATCAAAAACCCTTTTTCCTTTACATCAAGATCACCTTCATTATGTTGGGATACACTACTAGCTCATGAAGCCAAGTGGCACTCTCAACTAAAGTTGGTGATCTGATCCTAATATCATTTTCATTCATTAAAAACACTATTTAGTGATTTAAAATATTATTTTTCTATTTTATATCTATGTCTATTTCTAAGGCCAGTAATGATATTTCCACAAGGAAAATTACTTTCCTGCCTTAGGAAATTCTGAGTAAATTCATGGAAGCTCAGAAGGGCATATATTTTCCATACATAAGATTTTCAACCCTATTTTATATTAATATTATTTGAGTAAAACCCTGAAAACCATTTCTGTCTGTTTTAGCTTTTTGAGATGTTTCCAAAGGAAAGTATCTCAGTAAATTCCCATAAAATTACAGGAGCCCTCCCAAACCATATTAGGTGCTCACCTAAAATCTCACCTTGATCCAAGGTGGGTAAGTGCACTTAGAGAGCCCAAAACCCTCTCTGTCCAGAGTAGAGTTGGAACAACTCTACATTGCAAAGTTTCTCCAATAGAGCTGAAACTTTGCAGAGGTGTTTAACACCCCAAATGAGGACTCCACACCAAAAATGGGATTTGTGAGACTCTGTTTGACCACACTTCCTTTGTAAGGGACAGTACTGGTCACTTTGAGACATTTTCAAGTTTGCAAAGCCAAACTTGTTCAATGGAGCTCATATTTGGTGGAACCCCATGTTTTTACCCCAAGACCAAACCTGTTAAGTTTCATTTACAGTGGTGGAGTGGAAGCACCCCAACTCACTATCGAACACCTACTGACAGGAAGGTAAAAACCTTCCTAGCCACTGTTTTACCCAATGTCAAGGCCCCAAACTTGGTGGGTTAGAGCACCAGAACACCCTGAGCACCCAGTGAACCAGCCCCTCCCCAATTCCAAGCACAAGTGACAAGAACTCCAATTTGAGCTGCAGGACAGTACTGGCAACACTAGTGTTCCTTGCTCCCTTGACCAGCTCGAGCTCCCACTAAACCACAACGGCTAGGCACACTCCCAGCAACACTCAGGACATGGAGGACACGTCCCAAGTGCCCCAGAGCGAGCCAGCATGTCGTGGCATGCCAAAACTGCGCTCTGGGCGCGCTGCAGAGAGCCACCCGCAAGGGGCCGACGCTCCGGCCGGTCCCAGCCTCCCCAGTAGTGTCCAAGCACTCCCCCGACAGCCCCTCAGAGCAAAGCTACCCTAGGGACCCTCTCCCCCTCGTGCAAGAGCTCAGGCGACGCGTGCCCGTGCGCGCTTGACGAGGCCGAGCATGCACGGTCCCTGCAGCTCGTCCCCACTCACTTTCCCTCTGCGGCCGTTGCATCAGGAGGCCCTAAACCACGTCCCGAACCCGTGGTTTCGCGGCCAGCACCTCACTGTGCTTGCACGCGTGCCACGGTGAGTCACCGGCGTGCCCGAGTCGGGTCACCGCCGTTGGCCTATAAATAGACCCCCTCCCCCGGCACTCCAGCACCCTCCAAGCAGCTTCAGCACAACCAGTAGACACTCCCTAGCCACCCTATCGAGCTCGCAGAGCCCAGCTACTTGAGATCGACCGAGGCCCCTCCGCCTAGGAGCTCCGGTCGATCTCCGGCTACACGTCGGCTCCTGCGCTGCCCGACCTCTCATTACACTCCCCTTGACACCAGGAACATTTCCCCTAACTCTCCCGAGCAAATCCATACCTCTAGCCCCTCGTTCAACTCAAACCCGAAACCCTTCCGCCACGAGCACCTCGTCGCCGGCGACCCAGACCACCTCCGGTGACGTCCCGACCACGAGCAGGTAGGCGGAGGCACGAGGAACCCGTTCCCGTTCCTAGCTAGGCCTGAGGACAACGGCAGCCTCACCGGCGTCCATCTCCACCTCTTTGGCCAGAGGTAGGAGAAGGACCCGACAGGTGGAGCCCACCTGTCGGTGTCCTGCGGAAGCCAGCGCGCGCAGCCGCTAACGCTGACCCCAGGGGCCCGCAGGTCAGGTTTGAACCTCGCCCGCGCGGGCCTGGTGGCCAGGCCTGCTGGCTCGGCCGGCTGGATCTGTTTCCCTGGCCTTTTTCTTTTGTTTTAATCCAGCAAACTAAGTGATTTTTATAAAAAGATTTAGCCAGTAGAAAAATATAATTCTTCCACCAGTATTTTTCTAAAAATGAGTAGTATTTGATTCTGTAATAGTTGACATTTATCAATAACAGAAACTATTTTGGTATAATAAAATGATATTAAAAGGCACTTGTTTGCTTCTGTTTGCTTTTAAATAAATATGCTTAGCTAATAAAACAGTAGGGAACATTTTTCAAAATAATAACCTGGATTTATTCAAGCCTTGCAACATTTTTTAAAAGCACTTTGTGAACTGTTTTAGTAAAAGCTAGTATTTATTTATTCCTTTCTCGACGGTAGAATTACCAAGTGACGGAGGATCCGGAGCGGAAGACCTCGAAGACCCCGGATACCTAGCTGACCAAGGCAAGCATGCCCTTTTGCCATGACTTAAGTAAATAAAATGATGCATGCTAGAATAGCAAGTATTTTCCGTTGCATGTAATCACGATGTTGGTTCATCATTGATGTGATTGTACCAAAGGCTTCTTCGAAGCCCTTACATTATAGTAGTGATATTTACATGGCTCCTCGGAGCATGAGCATGATGAGCTGATCCTACCATCTACGAGGATCATGCTACTGTCATGTTGGCTAGTAGAGTATAATCGCTGCATTGAGCTTGACCCGTGAGGGTCACGATATTATCATGTTGACAAGTAATGTTAAGGCACATCAAGTTGACAAGTAATAATAGAGCATTCTATCATGAGCATGATGATGAGTTAAATAAAGAGTTTATGAAAACCCCGTCGGGTGCCACTAATGCCCGAGGGTGATGATGAGTTGGTGATCACTTTTGGTGAAGTGGTGCACCGGTGATTTTGGTGTGAGTATGGTTTCGGAAATGGATTAGATTTATGATGTGTCGACCGTCCCAACCTTACCCAGTACGACCACGATACCCCTTTATGGGACGGGGCTATGTTGATTACTTTGGTCGGTGCTACCAAAGAGCCACATTACTAGTGGCGGGAGTGATCGGTGTCACTCTCGTGATGGGGTCGTGCCAGGTAGGACGACTATGCCATTATTATGAGTTCCAGGCACAACGTTGGTCCCTGCATGGTTGATACAGTCCAGAGTCGGTGCTCGTAAGACGTACAACATGTGGGCTGGGTACCAATTGAGTGGATCTCTTTGTCTAGTATCGTCAGGGGAAAGATGATGATCGGATACTTACCTCGGGTATATGTGATATACCGCGAGTCGTGGATGACACGGAAGTATTCTGTTTCTTGTGGGTCCAACGTACTACCTCTGCAGAGTGTAAACTATTCGAATAGCCGTGTCCACGGTCAAGGACAGTTGGGTGGTGCTGCTTAAACCACGTCCTGAGTTTCCGCATAAACCAAGTGTGTGTGTGTGGTGTTAAAAAGGTGTCGTTATAATCATGATAATCACAATAATATGATCAAGTTCAGTGACTTGACATATAGGGTAAACCCGGATGGTTTAGCCCTCATTAATACCTTGAGATTATGACAAGTCCGATGACTTGGCATATAGGGTGAACCCGGTGTGTTCAACCCTTAGCAGAGATGATGATATATGTAACCTGTTCTTCAAAAGTAATTCTTTAACCTGATGCATATACATGATCATACCACCTCATCGCATTCCACTAAAGATGCATGTTACTGCCATTCATTACCATTTATGTCATGGGCTGTTTGCGAGTACATTCAAAGTACTCATTGGCTTGCCACTGGTTATGTTATTGACCAGACATGGAAGGACCGGAGTTTGGCGATGAGTACGCCGTCGGAGACGGACCTGCGATCTAGGACGCTTCCGAGTCAGAATGCCTGTCGGTGTAGGCTTGATGGCATGGGCACCGCTTAGCCCTTACGAGTTTCCGCTACTCGATGTATCCCTTTATTTGGCTTTAGTCCTTGCTCTTGAACCCGACCTTTTGGTCATTTGATGTAATAATTTGGTACTTGGATGTAAGACTCTATCATTCAGTGTCTGTGTTCAGTGAACATTGATCCTTGGGGTCACTGGGCACGGCGAACTCGACTTGCTAGTCGGGGTCCCCACAGCATCCCCCTGACTAGCTCTCTATCTCAGAATTTTTCAAAAATTCCAGAAAAAATCATACTTGAATTTCAGGGCATTTGAAGAACTTCTATTTTTGGGACACTTTTCTAAGGGACGGAAAAGCAGAAGACAGGAAAATAAAGCTAAATTTATTATTTTTCTTCTAAACAACAGAAAATAAAAGTTCAGAACAGAAGGTTGTGACTCCTAGATTCATCCATCTCATGGTCATCAAAAGAAATCTGTCAATGAGGTTGATCAAGTCTCCTTGACAAACTTTTTTCGAAACACATAAAACCAGAGAATTTTCGAATAATCACTAGGTTACCTCAACATGGATGTGCATATCCCCAACAAGTACATCATACTTCATCTTGACAGTAGGTATAGGGCATTCAAAGCTTCCAATAAGAATTGATGAAGATTTTTCAATAGTGTTGATGCAATGTACTCGATATTGTTTCTTCGGAAAGTGCACTGTGTGCTCATTACCATTAACATGGAAAGTGACAGTGCCTTTGTTGCAATCAATAACAGCCCCTGCAGTGTTTAAAAAGGGTCTTCCAAGGATGTGCCATGGCATCATCCTCGGGAATATCCAAAATAACAAAGTCCGTTAAGGTAGTAACATTAGCAACCACAACAGGCACATCCTCGCAAAATCCTATAGGAAAAGCAGTTGATTTGTCGGCCATTTGCAAAGACATTTTAGTGGGTCTCAACTTATCCAATTCAAGTCTACGATAAAGAGAGAGAGGCATAACACTAACACCAGCTCCAAGATCGCATAAAGCAGTTCTAACATAATTTCCTTTAATGGAGCAAGGTGTAGTGGGCACTCCGGGGTCACCTAGTTTCTTAGGAGTTCCACCCTTGAAGGTGTAATTAGCAAGCATGGTGGAAATCTCAACCTCAGGTATCTTCCTTTTATTAGTCACAATATCTTTCATGTACTTAGCATAAGGAGACATTTTGAGCATATCTGTCAAACCCATTTGCAGAAAGAGAGGTCTAATCATTTCAACAAAGCGCTCAAAATCCTCATCATCCTTTTTCTTGGATGGTTTGGGAGGAAATGGCATGGGTTTCTATACCCATGGTTCTCTTTCTTTACCATGCTTCCTAGCAATAAAGTCGTTTTTATCATATCTCCTCTTCTTAGGTTGTGGGTTATCAAGATCAACAGCAGGTTCAATCTCCACATCCTTATCATTACTAGGTTGAGCATCAACATGAACACCACTATCAATATTATCAATAGGCTCATGTTCATCACCAGATTGTGTTTCGGCATAAAAACAGAGACATCATTTGGATTCTCAGGTGTAACAGCAACATGTTTGCTAGCATGCAAGTTCCTATCATCTTTATTTTTCTTCCTATTACCAGGATGACTAGGTGCATCAGTGCTAACTACTTGAGAATCTTGTTCAATTCTCTTAGGATGGCCCTCAGGATACAAAGGTTCCTGAGTCATTCTACCACCTCTAGTGACGACTCTAACAGAATTGTCATTCAACTCATTGAGCAAGTCATTTTGAGCCTTAAGTACTTGTTCTACTTGAGTAGTGACCATAGAGGCATGTCTACTCAAAAGCTTAAGATCATTGACACTTCTATCCACACAAGCACTTGTATGATTAATCATGCGAGCATTTTGTTCCAATTGTCTTCTAACATAATCATTGAAACTTTGTTGTTTGGCAACGAAGTTATCAAATCCATCTAAGCATAAGCTAGCAGGTTTATCATAAGGAATATCACTCTCATTGAATCTACAAAGAGAATTTACCTCTATTACCTATGTCGTGTTATCAAGACCATGTATTTCTTTGATAGGTGGTAGATTCTTAACATCTTTAGATTTAATACCTTTCTCTTGCATAGATTTCTTGGCTTCTTGCATATCTTCAGGACTGAGGAATAGAATACCTCTTTTCTTTGGAGTTGGCTTCGGAGGTGGTTCGGGAATAGTCCAAGCATTATCATAGCTCAAGATATTATTCAATAGAACTTCAGCTTGTTCCATAGTTCGTTCCCTGAAAACACAACCAGCACAACTATCTAGGTGGTCCCTAGAAGCATTGGTTAGTCCATTATAAAAGATATCAAATATTTCATTTTTCTCAAGAGGGTGATCAGGCAAAGCATTCAGTAACTGGACAAGCCTCCCCCAAGCTTGTGGGAGACTCTCTTCTTCAACTTGCACAAAGTTATATATATCCTGCAAGGCAACTTGTTTCTTATGAGCAGGAAAATATTTCTCAGAGAAGTAGTATATCATATCCTGGGGACTACGCACACAACCAGAAGCAAGAGAAGTAAACCAAGTCTTAGCATCACCCCTTAGCGAGAAAGGAAACAGCTTAAGGGTATATTAATGGCAAAAAAAATCCTCATTCGTGAATAGGGTGGCTATATCATTCAGCTTAGTAAGATGTGCTACAACCGTTTGAGACTCATAACCATAAAAAGGATCAGATTCAACCAAAGTGATCAACTCATGATCAACAGAGAATTCATAATCCTTATCAGTCACAAAGATGGGTGAAGTAGAAAACTTAGGATCGTATTTCATTCTAGCATTCAGAGATTTTTCTTTCCACTTGCGCAATAAATTCTCAAGATCATAGCTATCCTTACAAGCAAGAAAGTCCTCAGCTACCTCTCCCTCCATAACATAACCCTCAGGTATATCAGGCAATTCATATCTAGGAGAGCTAATTCTAACAGGTGAAACAGCAGGTTCTACTTCAATAATTTCAGCGGTTTCAGAAGTATCATCACATTCAGCAGTAACTCTAGCAATTTGTGCATCAAGAAATGCACCCAGTGACAAAGAAGTGTCAAGAAAAGCATCATCATAAGCATCATGGATAGCAGAAGTAGCATCATCAAGCACAGGCGACACATCAGAATTTCTAGTAGGTGGTGGTGTCGCAAATTTACTCATAACTGAAGGTGAGTCAAGTGTAGAGCTAGATGGCAGTTCCTTACCTGTCCTCGTAGTTGAGGGCAAGACTTTAGTTTTTGGATCGCTCGGATTCCTCATAGTGATCAACAGACGTAAATCCCAAGTGACTTAGAGAATAGATCTAGGCCTCCCCGGCAATGGTGCCAGAAAAAGGTCTTGATAACCCACAAGTATAGGGGATCGCAACAGTTTTCGAGGGTAGAGTATTCAACCCAAATTTGTTGATTCGACACAAGGGGAAGCCAAAGAATATTCTCGAGTATTAGCAGTTGAGTTGTCAATTCAACCACACCTGAAAGATTTAGTATCTGCAGCAAAGTTTCAGTAGCAAAGTAGCATGATAGTAATGGTAGCAGCGGTAACAGTAGCAGTAGTGACAGGAGTAGCGGTAACAGTAGCAGTAGTTACAGCAGTAGCAGTAAAGTAACTTAGCAAGGCCCAGTGGGAAAAACTCGTAGGCATTGGATCGGTGATGGATAATTATGTCGGATGACATTCATCATGTAACAACTATAACATGGGGTGATTCGTAACTAGCTCCAGTTCGTCAATGTAATGTAGGCATGTATGCCGTATATAGTCATACGTGCTTATGGAAAAGAACTTGCATGATATCTATTGTCCATCCATCCCGTGGTAGCGGGGTCCTAATGGAAACTAAGGCATATTAAGGTCTCCTTTTAATAGAGAACCGGAACAAAGCATTAGCACTTATTGAATACATGAACTCCTCTTACTATGGTCATCTCCGGGAGTGGTTCCGGCTATTGTCACTCCGGGGTTGCCGGGTCATAACACATAGTAGGTGACTACAACTTGCAAGATAGGATCAAGAACACACATATATTGATGAAAACATAATAGGTTCAGATATGAAATCATGGCACTCGGGCCCTAGTGACAAGCATTAAGCATAGCAAAGTAGTAGCAACATCAATCTTAGAACATAGTGGATACTAGGGATCAAACCCCATCAAAACCAACTCGATTACATGATAGATCTCATCCAACCCATCACCGTCCAGCAAGCCTACAATGAGATTACTCACGAACGATGAAGAGCATCATGGAATTGGCGATGAAGGATGGTTGGTGATGACGACGGCGTCGATTTCCCCTCTCTGGAGCCCAGAACGGACTCTAGATCTGCCCTCCAGAGGAAGAACAGGTGGTGGCGGCGGCTCCGTATCGTAAAACGCGATGAACTCTTCTCTTTTAATTTTTTTTGGGCGAGAGAGTCTATATAGAGCTGGAGTTGGAGGCGGCGGAGCCACGAAGGCCTCACAAGCATGTCAGGCGCGGCCAGGGGGCCGCGCCTCCTTGGCTTGTGGGCTCCTGGCTCCGTCCCTCTAGGTAATTCTTGCGCTAGTATTTTTTATATATTCCACAAAAAATCCTCATAAATTTCCAGGTCATTCCGAGAACTTCTATTTCTGCGCAAAAACAACACCATGGCAATTCTGCTAAAAACAGCGTCAGTCTGGGTTAGTTCCATTCAAATCATGCAAATTAGAGTCCAAAACAAGGGCAAAAGAGTTTGGAAAAGTAGATACGATGGAGACGTATCACTGGTCGGTGAAGAGCTAGATGAGATTCATCATGTAATCGAGTTAGTTTTGTTAGGGTTTGTCCCTAGTATCCACTATGTTCGGAGAGTGATGTTGCTATGACTTTGCCATGCTTAATGCTTGTCACTAGGGCCCAAGTGCCATGATTTCAGATCTGAACCGTTTATGTTTTCACCATTATATCTATGTTCTTGATCCGATCTTGCAAGTTATATGCACCTACTACGTGTTAGGATCTGCATACCCCAAAGTGACAATAATTGGGATTATTTCTCTTGATTACCATAGTATGAGGAGCTCATGTAATTACTTTTGTTAACGCTTTGTTCCGGATCTCTATTAAAAGGAGGCCTTAATATGCCTTAGTTTCCTTATGGACCCCGCTTCCACGGGAGGGTAGGACAAAATATGTCATGCAAGTTCTTTTCCATAAGCACGTATGACTATTTACGAAATGCATGCCTACATTATATTGATGAACGGGAGCTAGTTATGTGTCGCCCTATGTTATGATTGACACATGATGAATATTATCCAGCAATATCTCTGATCCAGTGCCTACGAGTTTTCCACATATTGTTCTTTCTAAGTTACTATTGTTGGTACTGTTGTCGCAACTGCTACAAAACTACTATCATTGTCACCGTTACAGCTGCTACTGTTACCACTGCTATCAAAACTATCATATTACTATGCTACTAATCACTATGCTGTAGATACTAAATCTCCAAGTGTGGTTGAATTGACAACTCAACTGCTAATACCTACAAATATTCTAAGGCTCCCCTGTGTGTCGAATCTATAAATTTGGGTTGAATACTCTACCCTCGAAAACTATTGCGATCCCATATACTTGTGGGTTATCAAGAATGTTTTCTTGCGCCGTTGCTCGGAAGCATAGCTATATTTGTTCAGTCACTTGGGATATCTATTTATTGATCACTATGAAGAATATGAAAGATACAAGAACCAAGATCGTTCCCTCTAAGACGAGGGGAGGTAAGGAACTGCCATCCAGCTTTGCACTTGATTCACCCTCTATTTTGAATAGACTTGCAACACCACCACCACATGCTATTAATCTTGATATGTCGCAAGTTATTGTTGATGCTACCTCTGCTATGAATGATGCTAGTACCTTGCTAGATGATAATGTGCCACTAGGTGAATTTCTTGATGAACAACTTGCTACAGCTAAAGAAATTGAGCATGCTGAAGCTGATGATACTACTGAAAATGATGAAGTATTTGCAACTGAAAATATTGAAAGACCTTTTAGACGTGGTTATCCTAGAACTGAAATGCCTGAAGGCTCAATGACATTAATATTATTAACCAAAGTTTGCTTCTTCAGAAAATGCACAGTATGTTGCTTGCCATTGACATGAAAAGTAACTTTGCTTTTGTTGCAACCTATAACAGCCCGTGCAGTATTTAGAAAGGGTCTAACAAGGATGATTGACATATTGTCGTCCTCGGGCATATCAAGAATAACAAAATCCGTTAAGATAGTAACATTTGCAACCACAACAGGAACATCCTCACAAATTCCAATAGGTAAAGAGTGGATTTATCAGCCATTTGCAAAGATATCTCAGTCGGTATAAGCTTATTCAAATCTAGTCTTTTATATAGAGAGAAGGGCATCAAACTAACACCGGCTCCTAAATCAGATAGAGCAGTTTTAACACAGTTTCTTTTAATACAACAAGGTATAGTGGGTATGATAGGATCTCCTAACCTTTTAGGCACTCCACCATCAAAATAATAATTAGCAAGCATAGTAGCAATTTCAGTTTCAGCTATTTTTATTTTGTTGGTAATAATATCCTTCATATACTTAGCATACGGAGGCATTTTCAATATATGAGTCAAGCGAGTGCGCAAAAAGACATGTCTAATCATTTCAGCACAGCACTCAAATTATTCCTCGTGCTTACCTTTAGAAGGCTTACGAGGGAAGGGCATGGGTTTTGGAACCCATGGCTCTCTTTATTTTCCATGCTTTCTAGCAACAAAGTCTCTTTTATCATAACATTTATTCTTAGGAGGTGGGTTATCAGTTTCATTTAGCAGGTTCTATTTCCACATCATTGTTAGGTTCCTTATTACTATCTAGCGGATCTTCTACATGAACATCATTATTACCATTATCATTATCACTAAGTTCATGCTCACTACCATATTGTGCCTCATCATGAGAAATAGAAACATCATTATGATTCTTAGCAGGTTTCTCGATATCAAATTCACTAGTAGCATGCAAAGTCTTATCATTTTTCTTTTTCTTTTTCTTCTTAGAAGGACTAAGTGTATCATCATTAGTTCTCTGAGAAACCTATTATATTCTTTGAGGGTGACCTTCAGGATAAAGAGGTTCCTGAGTCATTCTACCCCCTCTCGTCATAACTCTAACAGCATGATCATTCATATTATTATTCATTTGAGCAAGCAAACATTTTTTGACTTAGCAACTTGGCCTAGTTGGGTATGAACCATGGAAGCATGTTTACCTAGACCTTTCACATCATTATCAATTCTAAAACATCAAGTCGCTTAAGCGGTCTATCCTCATGACATTACGTCTTAATTGATCTTTGACATAATTATTGAAGTGTTTTTTGTTTAACAACGTAATTATCAAATTCATCCATGCATTTCACTAGGATTCTTAGTGTAAGGTATATCACTTTCATTAAGGGAACATAGAGAATTTACCTCTACTACCTGTGTCGGGATATCAAGTCCATGGATTTCTTCAATAGGTGGTAAATTCTTAACATCTTCAATTTTAATATCTTTCTCTTTCATAGTTCTTTTTGCTTCTTACATATCTTCACGGTTGAGGAATAGGATACCTCTCTTCTTTGGAATAGGTTCTGGAGGTGGTTCACGGAGAGTCCAATCATCGACATTTTACAATATGTTATTCAATAATTCTTCACCTTGTCCAGTAGTTCTTTACGTGAAAACACAACCAACACAACTATCTAGGAAGTCCCTAGAAGCATCGGTTAGTCCATTATAAAATATATCAAGAATTTCATTTTTCTTAAGAGGGTAATCAGGTAAAGATCTAAGTAACTGGACAAGACTCCTCAAGCTTGAGGGAGAATCTCTTCTTTAATTTTCACAAAGTTAAATATTTCCTGTAAAGCAGCTTGTTTCTTTTGAGCAGGAAAACATTTTTCAGAGACGTCGTAAAGCATATCCTGGGGACTACACATACAGCCAAGAGCCAGAGAAAGGAACCATTCCTTGGCCTCGCCTTTCAACGATAAAGGAAAAAAGCTTAAGGATATAGTAGTAACGTATATTTTCATCATTAGTAAACATACGGTGATATCATTCAGCTTCATGAGATGTTCAACAACAGTTTCATTTTCATAACCATGGAAAGGATCATACTCAATTATAGAAATCAGTTCAAGGTCTATGTAGAATTCATAGTCCTTATCAGTGACAAATATAGGAGAAGTAGCAAATTTAGGATCACATTTCATTTTTTCCATCATAGATTTTTCTTTCAGTTTGCATAGTAGTTTCTTCAAATTATCCCTATCCTCACAAGCAAGAAAGTCCCTATCTACTTCCCCGTCCATAACATAACCATCAGGTACATAAGGAAATTCATATTATTAGGAGATCGAGGTGTAGCAGGTGATTCAAAATCTTCGGTTTCAACATTTTCAAGTTATCTAGCTTTAGCAAGATGAGCATCAAGTAATTCATTCAGTGGCATAGTTTCAGGTTCATAAAATATAGCAATAGTATCATCATTAATTTCAGAAGTAGCATCATGAAGTTCATGTGACATACCAGGACGAGCAATAAGTGGTGGTGTAACAAGCTGATTCAAAACAGTAGGTGAATCAAAAGCAGAGCTAGATGGCAGTTCATTACCTCCTCTCGTGTGAGAGGGGATGATCTTAGTTGGAGTATCTTTCAGATTCTTCATAGTGGCAATTGGATATCCTCAATTTAACACAATAAATATAGCTATGCTCCCCGGCAACGGCGCCATAAAAAGGTCTTGATAACCCACAAGTATAGGCGATCGCAACAGTCTTCACGGGTAGTATTTCACCATAATTTATTGATTCGACACAAGGGGAGCCAAAGAATATTTAGAGGCCTTGACATTTGAGTTGTCAATTCAACTGCACATGGGATATCTCTCTGCAGCAAAAGATTTAGTAGCACGACAAATAATAGTGGTAGCACTAATAGTGACAAAGCAATTTTAGTAACAATAGTAACGGTATTAATTGAGTAGCAGGTGTGACAGTAGCAGCAAGAGTAGTAACTTAGCAAGATTCAGTATTTCTAAAGTGTGGGCACATGGATCAGGGATGGAAAGATATGGATGACATCAATCATGTAACAATTACACACTAGAGCGACCTAGAACTAGCTTCAATTCATCAATATAATGTACGCATGTATTCCGTATATAGTCATGCGTGCTTGCGATAAGAACTTGCATGACATTTTTTGTCCTACCCTCCCGTGGCAGCGGGGTCCTAATGGAAACTTAGGTATATTAAGGCCTCCTTTTAACAAAGAACCGGAACAAAATATTAACACATAGTGAATACATGAACTCCTCAAACTATGACAATCACCGGAAAGAATCCCAATTATTGTCACCTTGGAGTATGCGGATCAAGACACCTAATAGGTGCATACAACTTCCAAGATAGGATGGAAATACTTCTCATATTCAGAGAGAACATAATAAGTTTAGATCTGAAATCATTGCACTCGGGCCCTAGTGACAAGCATTAAGCATAGCAAAGTCATAACCAGAACATAGTGGATACTAGGGATCAAGCCCTATCAAACTTAACTCGATTACATGATCAATCCCATCCAAACCTCATCACCATCCAATGAGCCTACTAAGGAATTACTCACACCAGGTGGTGAGCATCATGGAATTGTTGATGGAGAAGGGTTGATGATGACGACTGCGACGAATCCTCCTCTGTGTAGCCCCAAACGGACTCCAGATCATCCCTCCCGAGGAAGAACACGAGGTGGCGACTGCTCCGTCTCGTAAAACATGATAAGATCTTCTCTTCAAAAAAAAAATCTCCGAGAATAGGAATTTATAGGACTGGAATTATGGTTGGTAGAGCCACACGGGCCCCACAAGGCATCAGGGCGCAGCCAGGGGGTGGCCGCGCCCGGTTGCCTTGTGGGCCACGGGCAACCCCCCTGTAGTGGTTCTTCGCTCCAAAAGTCCTTATTTATTCCAAAAATAATTCACAAAAAAATTTGTCCAATTTTGAGAACTTTTATTTCTACACAAAAATAACACCAAGGTAGTTTTGCTGAAAACAACGTCATTCCGGGTTAGTTTCATTCAAATCATGCAAATTAGAGTCCAAAACCAGAGAAAAAGTGTTTGGAAAAGTAGATACGTTGGAGACATATCACGGTGCCAAAGAAGAGCGACGGTGGCGGCCTGACGGCGGCGGCGATGGTGGTTAGGAGTGCGGTGGGGATGCTTGAAGTAGGCGACAAAGAACCCGACAACGTGACAATGACCGGCACAAACGATGGCGTTCCTGTGCCGATGTAGGCGACGTGACGCATACCACAGGAAGCCGGCACGTGGAGGACGGCGGGGGTGGACCGCGCGCCGTGGCGCTATGACCCGAAGGGGCAACAAAGTGGCAACACGTGGGTCGGGGCAACGGCCGAAAGACCTTAGGACGGCGAAGTGGACCGCATGTCGCGGCACAACAACCCGACGAGGCGGTGTAACGGCGGTGCGCGGGTCGATGCAGCCACGGGGACGACCTCGGGCGGCGGCGGGAACTGCATGTCGCGACACTACAGCCCTAAGGGGCAGTGTAGTGGCGTCTCGCGGGGACCACGTGTCGCGGCACTACGATCCAAAGGGGCGATGTAGCAGCAACACACGAGTCGGTGCAGCCGTGAGAAGAACGAGCGGCAGCACTGCAGCCTGACGGACGACGCAGCGGCAACAATCGGGGTCGTCTTCACGCGACCTGCGGAGGCGCGTGCAATCGACGGGACAGATCGGTCGAGAGTGTAGATGAGGCGGATCATGTGCGGGTGGGTGCGCGCAAGAGGCCAGGGACATCCCTCGATGGAGGCGGGATGGAGGGGTACGAGATGAAGTCGGTGACGATGGTCGGCGTGAGACGACTTGCGTATGAGGCCGACCCAATGTAGCCGGCCCGAGACAGCCGATGAGGCCGACGCGGCTGACAACCAGCAACCAGCGTGCCCGACGCGTGCGAAGCCGGTAGCTGATGAGGTCGATGCGGCCGGAGCCGGGAGGACAGGAGCCAGCCCAAGGCAGGCAACTAGGCGATCGTACAGGCCCGACAGAGGCAAGTGGTGATGGAGAGGTCCGGTCGAAGCAGGGCGGCAACGTCTGGCGCATGGCGACGGGCGACGGCCGTGAGGGACCATCGCGTCGCGCGAGGCCGCTGTGTCAAAGAAAAGGTCAGGTGGTCACGGTGATGTAGAAGTAGAGGCGCGGTGGTCGACGACGACGACAGACGACCTAAATCGATCTTGTATCAAAAAAAAAAAGAATGTCAATCAAAGTGACGAGAGAGAGAGAAAACCCGGATCAAAAGACACTCTAGGGCAGCCGGTCAACACGATCGACGGACGAATCATAGGTACAAGCGACGCAGCCCCGTCACGAAGGCTAACCGCCCCGAGGGCGACGGCTAGGGTTAAATCGGTGTCGCTCCCAACGGCGGTCATGAAGGCTGGCCTGCGACGACGGCTAGGGTTAAATCGGCGTCGCCCCCAACGGCGGTCATGAAGGCTGGCCTGCGGTTACTGCTAGGGTTAAATCGGTTAGGCTAATACCATGTTAGGTTAGGCTAATACCATGTTAGAAGAGATGGAGAGGGATTGGTGAAACTTATCTCTTTCATCTTAAAAGTCACTTACATTTTTTTTCATTCTTTCGTAATTATTATCCTGATGCATACGCGAATTCATTTTTCTCCTTTGCAAGCCACAAATGAAGATAATATTTTTCATATACATATTTGCAGAATATATATGAATGGTTTTCTTAAAACTTGTTTTAAGTTTGCAACGGCACTTACGAACCAGATCAAGAATCCCGACTCTAAATTGCTTAAACCAACCCACATGAATTCAAATCTCAGAAGTTAACCAAGCATGGACCCTCTATTACACAAAATCCAAGAAATTATTTAGCATCCACGGTTCAGACAAAGACTACAGAGACAACAAACACACACCATGTCAGCATGGTACATTTTGAGGCCTACGTCATTGACATAAATCCAACACAACTATGACAACACAATCCCGCTTGATCCATGCATCCACGAAAACGCTCACCAGAAACCAAATTCAGCAGAAATCTAGACGAAAATTGGAACACCTGTCGATTTACCAAATAACGTTAGCAAGACATTCCTAGCTAAAAATAAAATAAGAAAGCAATATGGTCCACTGCAATCCATGTAAACATAGGACGCAAATGATTGGTAAATGCTAGCACTTACAGGAAAAGGGGGGCACTCCCAACAAAAATGCCTCGGGTGACAAATCGATGACCGTGAAAAGCAGTATGCAATTAGCAGGAGCAACAATCTATTTACACCACGTGAGAAATGTTAGATCGTCAAGCTCAGATTCATCAGACCAATTCGGACCTCTCAGCAATTAACAGTGCCTCGAGTTCCTCTCTCCGCTTCTCCAGCTCCTGGAATACCAACAGAAATTAAGGAATGGTCAGCATATGACATCATGGTAGCTACCAAAAAAAAATCGAGAGTACGCCTAGGCGTACATTAGCTTTATAGAAGGCAGAATTTGAGATACAAGAAACTAAACTTGTTAAGAAGAAACTTCAGCAGTTCATAAAGGCAGTGAATATAACGGTGTGCAGCAGACAGTTGCTTGACTTGACCAAAGGATTAGAACAATTGTATCCTCTTCAATAAATGGGTAATAATGACTCTCTTGTGAAATGTTATTTTGTCAATCTCAAGGTATGACTCGGAAAACCTTCATACCAAACTTACCAATCATAGCGGAAGAATCATACTCCGTATGACATATGTATGCATTAAATGTACAGTAACCAATGATCAAAACAAGAGTAAACAACCTACCGCTATACAGACTCAAGCTTAATTTAAATGCATTCATTACTCTTAACGAAAATAGGGACCGAGTACTTGCCTGCAGATCTTTTGCTGCTTGCTCTCGTGACGTTGCTTTCTGCTGCCTAGAACGCTTTAGTACACCAAGACATAATACCCCCTACAGATTCAAAGTTGTTACTCCCTCTCTCTCGGTTTATAGGTCATGCACGTAGTTCTAGCTCATCGATTTAACTAGCTAAATATGAGTTATATGTCAACAAAAGTATATCATTGGATTCTTAAGCGGACGTAGTTTCTAAATATATATTTTTTATCAAATATAATATGTATTTTGCTAGTTAAATTGTCAACCTAAAATGACGCGCAAGACTTATAAACCGAGACAGAGGGAGTACTGCAAGTAAAAACGTGGTGGTACAACATAAACAAACTCCAATACTGATAATTTGTTCCACTGCACATTGCAGGATAATGCTTTGCTAATTGCTATAACAGGAATGCCTGGTTGGCAATATCTGATACTAGTGCTTGTGAGGAGCTGAATTCCAAGTTTTCAACTGGTCTATAATGCCATCTATAGTCATTCAAATAGGCTCGGATAGTTGCTTGGCTAATTTTCTGGAACAGGAAATGATTACAAAATTACATGGCATCAAATTTTGCTAACAAAATTAATTTTCAGCTTTTTTTGTTGAATTTTAACTTTCAGGATAGAAAGGCATCATAGTTTATAACAGGACACAGACTAACACCCAAAGTTCTCTAGACTCACCGAGATTACATAGATTAGTCCACATGCAAGGAGCAGATAGCTGGCAATGTCCTGAAGCAAAATCAGATCGCTCCTTTCAACGTTTGGGTATGCCTTCGTCATGACAGCAACACTGCCAGGAACCAAAGGAAAAATGAATAACAAGAGTAACAGACATGGGTTACATTTTAATACTGGCAAGAAATAATCAATAGCACTTCCCATTCCTGTTTCTGTAATCATGACACTGCTCATAGTGTCCCAGGAAACAAATAAAGGGCAGCCCGGTGCATGTAGCTCCCGCTTGCGCAGGGTCCGGGGAAGGGTCCGACCACTTTTGGTCTATTGTACGCAGCCTTTCCCTACATTTCTGCAAGAGGCAGTTTTCAGGACTTGAACCCATGACCTCATGGCCACAAGGCAGCAGCTTTACCACTGCGCCAAGGCTCCCCTTCCCCAGGAAACAAATGAAAACTTAAAATGTTCAGGATCCCAGAATTTTTACAGTGGCTGGTGCATGCAATTGTGATAGTTCTTGGTGCATGTGCTGTGAATGCAAAGATGTCAATATGGTGAAACGCCCCATGATGATGACTTGATAAGAGCTTTAATCTTAACTCATGCCTAAGTTCACAAGTTTTATCATCCTAGTACTATTCAAGTATTTCACTAAACCGTGCACACTTAATACTCTTGCATTTCTAGTCACCCTGGTTAAAACTATGTCGATGAATTGATAACATGAAACCTAGATAAAGACACAGGAGATATTTCTAGCAGAATTAAGGTGGCCTCCTGTGCTCCATAAGCTACAAAGTATTCCTCTGCAATGATGCAGGCTAACATAGGCAATCTTGGGCTACCTCAATTCTGCTATGGTGCCTCTGAGCATGTGAGGACCACAATCCACTGAAAAGGCAAAGAGGGGGAGGGAGGGAGGGAGGGGGGTATAATGATTGCATGGGATAAGAAAATATGGATAAAATGAAGTCCAGTGTTGATCATAGCTGTCCTTGCTGTTGTAATAGTAGTATAGTACTAATACGAAATATGCATCTCATCAGCCAATTTGCTGATGAAGGTTAAGGTTGCTGGATAGAAGAAAGGTCTGTGTTTGTCATTTTTTTTCTATATGTCATAGCTATGCTTAAGGGTAGTGCTCGTGAAATCAGCAATTTATCTTTATCTTATACACTATATATCTAGTAACAGCCACTTTATGAAACCACACCTCCCACAATTTTCAAGAATCATTCAGTTTGAAAATTATGAAGGCACACCGCTCACAATTTTCTTTCGAGGTTTATTTTGTCTATTACTTCCAAAAATGAAGGAACCAAAACTAATCTACCAATTATATAGGTAAACTCTAGATGAGCATCAACGCTAAGCATATGCATGAAACATTCTGAAAAATTGTTAAACTATGCACCACTTCAGCTTGCACAGGGTCTGCGGAAGGGTCGGACCAAGAATTGAATTTTGTGAACATAATAGGAGTTGAGAAAAATATAGTCATCCTGAATACTTACAATATCTGTAGCATCCCCCTTGCAGGCCAGTATTCCAATATCTATTCATGTCAAAGAGTAGAAAGTTTACAAAACTAGAGAGCCACTAAAATTCTAACTCCACTCACGGACAACAAAATTGCATGAAGCCTAATCCATAAGTTTAAATCTAATGGGCAGCCAAAATAAGACTTGGTGTTCGCCGACAGGAGCAGTTAGGGAATCTCCAGAGTTCCATCATCACCATTGGTGACGATGTGCAAGAAAAAAAAAGGAAAGAGAGCAAGTTTGTATGTTCCTAAACCAACAAGCCAAGCACAATCTCCGAGGTGGGAAAGAGAGCAAGCCTGTATATTCTGTCTCCTCCTAGAGGCAACTTAAGAGTTAAGATTACACTCAATTGGAGTGAGAGATGACCTTCAAAGATAATCTGATCATTCACTATAATAATGGCATGGCATCTAAAAAATAAATAATCTCCTAAATTAAAGAAACTAAATGGATTGCTACCTAATAAACCAATTAAAATTCCGACAGCGACATAGCGCATTCCACTATCAGTGAATGGTAGCAAACAATTGATTGTGTGAAGCAAGCAACATAGGCACCATTTGGAGGCTGAAGCACAAAATAAATTACATGTAACCTACGCATTTTTTATCATTCAGAAAAACGGTTCAGATTGGACAAACCTCAACACCTCCAAAAGATGCATTTTTCTTCATTACAAATCCTAAAGATACACACATATTAAGGCAGGGGCGCCGGGCAACGAAGCGAACCTTGCAGAATTTGATGATGAATCCCCACTCGGTCTCGAGGACGGCCACGAACAGCGAGATCACCACCGCATAGCAGCGGAATATGCCCCCGAATATCTGAAAGCCCGGCAGGAAGACACCGAATCAGCCCGTGAGCGCGGCGCGTCGAGCAGGATTGAAAGTGGAAGGGGGGACTCACGTAGCCGCCGTTGCGGCGGAAGGACTGGACGGCGGAGAGGACGTTGACAGCGACGCAGAGCAAAGCGGTGGCGGCCGTGACGACGCTGAAGCAGCCGCACACGATGAGGAGCGGGTCCCCGCGGGAGGGTCGCCGCTGCACTCGCGGCGTGTCCCCGCCGCTTCCGCTGCCGCTGCCACCAGCGGCCGGCGGCAACTCCGAGGGGCCCGGCGCGGAGGACGACGACGCCTCCCTGGCCATGGCGGACGAGCTAGGGTTAGGTATTGTTCCTTGCCGAGGGTTCGGCTTCGAGGCGTCGATGAGGTGGCGATGCCGAGGGCGGAGCGAGTGAGAGGTGTGAGGTGTACGAGTGACCTTATAAAGCGGGCGAGGAAGAAGCGGATGGTGGCGCCCGTGGGCCGGGTGCACGGGGTCGGAGGACGCACGCGGGGAGGGGCGTCGACCTGTAAGTGGGGCCAAGGGCTGATGGCCACGTGGGGGTGTGAGGTGGAAAGGCAAGCCAATGGAAACCCAGCTCGTAGGTGTGTAGTTGGCATCAAGAGTATTCCATACGGCCATACTCATTACTCCATACTGTTAGGCAGGGAAAAGAATATTTTAGACTTTCCTCATAGGAGATTTTCAGAGCTCCATAATTCAGCATCCGATAATTTAGGACAACTCCAACCGGCCGACCCAAACGGACGGCAATTCTGTGTTTTTTTTGTTCGTTTGGGTCGATCCAGCGAACACCAACGTCCGTTTCGATGTTTGGATCGACGCACGCGCCCAACGCTGGCCCGACCTACTTTGCCGACGCGTGAAAAAAAATTCAAACATTTTTGAAAATAAAAAACAAACGTTAATTAAACATTAAAGCCGACCATGAAGGTAGGCAAGAGTTCATGCGTCCCTTTACACTAATTAAACATTTAAAAAACCTAAACTACGAGGCTGCCTTAGGCGGCGGCGGCGACGTCGGGGTGAGTGAGGTCAACCAGCGTCGGCGGAGGGCCGGCCTAGTGGAACGTCGTGTTCCAGAGTGTCACTGCCTCCGCTTCTGTCATCTGTCCCATCGGCGCAGATATGCTCCTCGCAGTGCCAGAGCAGTACGGGCACACTCCTCCTCCTCCATCTCCAGTCGTTCCTCCAACGCCTCTCGCTCGAGCGCCATCTGTCGACGACCGTCGGCGCGCTCCTGCGCGAGGTGCAGCGCCCTCCAGTGTTGGAGGTAGGCGGCCTCCTGTTACGGTGTCGCGCCCAACCAGATGGGCGGTGCGTTGGCCCACTCACAGAGGCAGCCGGTCCACTGGTAGACCTCCGGCTGCGGCTCGCTCTTCGGCGGAGGAGATGCGACGCAGTCGCCGGCGGCGAACAACGTGATGGCCTCCGCGAGCTGCGCCTCATACGCCGCGTCCTCCTCCTCGGCCTTGCGTCGCTCTTCGTCTTCCCTCTCGCGGAGTGCGGCTGCCAGCGCCGCCTGGTAGGCGGCCTCTGCGTCCTCGTCCTCGTCACTAACGACGGGCGGGGCTGTTGGGGAACGTTGCATGGGAAACAAAAAAAATCCTATGCACACGCAATACCTATCCATGGTGATGATCATCTACGAGAGGGAGAGTGAATCTACATACCCTTGTAGATCGCTAAGCGGAAGCGTATATAACGCGATTGATGTAGTGGAACATCTTCGCGATCCAAATCACAGCCCGTCCCGCGATCTCATCACGATCTGTCCCGCGATCCCATCCCGATCTAGTGCCGAACGGATGACACCTCCGCGTTCAGCACACGTACAACTCGATGACGATCCCCGCCTTCTAGATCCAGCAAGAGGGACGGAGAGGTAGATGAGTTCTCCAGCACGGCAGTGTGGTGGTGGTGGTGAACTAATCCAGCAGGGCTTCGCCTAAGCACTGCCAAACTAGACTAAAGGAGAAACAGATCTAGAGAGAGAGCAGCCCTGGCTGATTTTTGTGTGCCCAAAAACCCTCAATACCTCTAGTATATATAGGAGGAGGGGAGAGGAGGCAGCCTTGGCCCCTACTCCAAGGAGAAGGGGTCGGCCGAACCCTACAAGGAAAAGTCCACCTTCCCACAAGGGAGGTGGACTACTTTGGGAGGACTCCTCCTTCCTTTCCTTTTAAAGTACTTTTGCCTTTTATCTCCACTCCTAGCTGCATGGGATTTTGAGAATGCTTCGGCCAGCCCGCCAAGGGCTGGTCCACCTCCTCTCACAGCACATAAGGCTCTTGGATCGTCACACCCCTTCCGATGGTCCCCCGACACCCTCCCGGCATTCCCGGTACACTACCGATGAGCCCGAAACTTTTTCGGTGACCAAAAGAGGACTTCCTATATATCAATCTTTACCTCTGGACCATTCCAGAGCTCCTCGTGACATCCAGGGTCTCATCCGGGACTCCGAACAACCTACGGTCACCAACACCTATAACTCAACTATACCGAAACGTCACCGAACCTTAAGTGTGCAGACCCTGCGAGTTCGAGAACTATGCAGACATGACCTGAGACACTCCCCGGTCAATAACCAATAGCGGGACCTGGATGCCCTTATTGGCTCCTACATATTCTACGAAGATCTCTATTTGTCGAACCTCTATGTCAAGGATTCAATTAATCACGTATGTTGTTCCCTTTGTCCTTCGGTATGTTACTTGCCCGAGATTCGACCGTCGGTATCTCTATACCTAGTTCAATCTCCTTACTGTCAAGTCTCTTTACTCGTTCCGTAATACAAGATCTCGTGAATAACTCTTTAGTCACATTGCTTGCAAGGCTTATTGTGATGTCGTATTACCGATTGGGCCCCGAGATACCTCTCTGTCATACGGAGTGACAAATCCCAGTCTTGATTCACGCCAACCCAACAGACACCTTCGGAGATACCTATAGAGCACCTTTATAGTCATCTAGTTACGTTGCGACGTTTGATACACACAAGGTATTCTTTCGGTGTCTGGGAGTTGCATGATCTCATTGTCATAGGAACAGATACATTGGCATGCAGAAAATAGTAGTAATAAACTGACACGATCATATGCTACATTTATAGTTTGGGTCTTGTCCATCACATCATTCCCCTAATAATGTGATCTCGTTATCAAACGACTTCTCATGTCTATGGCCAGGAAACCTTGACCATCTTTGATCAACGAGCTAGTCCTTCAGAGGCTCACTAGGGACAACGTGTTGTCTATGTATCCACACATGTATTTGAGTTTCCAATCAATACAATTCTAGCATGGATAATAAACGATTATCATGAACAAGGAAATATAATAATAACTAATTTATTATTGCCTCTAGGGCATATTTCCAACAGGGGCGACGGAGGGCCTCCTGGGTGCACGTCGCGCAAGCCACGTTGGCGTTGCTCCTCGCGCTCGATCGTGAACCGGACCTCCTAGTGGGGAGAGTCGGCCGCGTACACAGGGTTGAGTTGCTCCTCCGGCGACTCACCTCCTCCGCGTGCATCCGCGTCGACCACGGCACGGCCGGCACCGGGATCCTCTCCGGATCCAGATGCGAGTGGTGCGGGAGGGTGACATCAGGGTATGGCAGTGGGACGCGGTGCTCCCAGTGCCACTGTGCTTGGTGCACCGGGATGCCGACACGCTCGCGGGGCCGATGGGAAGACACCGGCGGGGAGATCGGGCGGGGGTAGACGGGGGACTTGCCCTTGTTTTGGGAGGAGTCGGCCATGGCTGCTGGCTAGGGTTTGGTCACCAATGAGGTGGTGAGATGGGGACGGGGGGTTCTGAAAGCAGATGAGGCCGAATCCCACCGTATACTCGGATTAAAAAAGGCCAACCACGGTCACTGATGTGTGGGCCCATGGAGGGTGGTCGTCATTAATTAAGTTGACTGTGGGTAGTTGGGACGAACGCCGAGAGGGCATACGCGCACATCCGCTTCGCGTCTGCACCGGCACATTTCAGTCCCAAATATGGGCCAAAATGGGTCGGCGCTTACATGTTTTGTCAATGGGTGTGCGCGTTGGGCCATCACTTTTGTGAGAACGGACCCAAACGGACGACGGCGGACGAAATGGGTCGCCTCGTTAGAGTTGCTCTCACATATTGAGTCAACCAATGCTAGTGTTACTATACAGAAATATGAGTCATCTTAAATATGTGCTAGTCGAAAGAAATAAGTAATTTTTATCATCAATATGCAAAGAATAAGTCACTTCAAGCAATGAGCCACTTTCATTTGCCTGTGTCTGCTGAAGATTTTGAACAATTCAAGAAATTAAAAGGCAACATATCACAACTTTTTTTTCGAGAAACCAGGCTCTGCCTTTGCAATAAGATGAAGAGAATTGACTAGTTTATAAGGAAAACTGGTCGAAAACTGATACAACAAAACATACAACATCCCCGAGGTTGCGCACCGAACGAGCCGACTTCCGTGTCGCCCAAACGACCAGAGTTGCCACCCTACCCAATGAGCCGACTTCCTTGTCGCCCAAAATGACTAAAGTTCTCACCCTACCACATGACCCGAAGCCGCCACTCCGGCTTACTAACCACAACAACTCACACGCGTCGGCCCTGAGGCTGGACTCCTCAGAAGTCGACGATTCTACCGCCCACGCGGCCAGATCCAACACTCCACAACACTGAGGTGTTCCTCGGTAACACCGCTCCGACTTGCCCATCGGCCCTGAGGGTGCGCTCCATCCAAGTCGACGATTCTGCCACCCATGCGGCCAGAACCGACACTCTGCAACACTAATCTCCGGAGTCGTTGCTCTGACTTCCTCATCGACCCTGAGGTCTCGCACACTTCTGGCCGCCGACGAAACTGCAAAGCCACCCGAGCCACCACGAGCTGACGAGGGACGAGACCTTCCAAAGGCGGTGCCCCCAAGAGAAAGCAATGAGTACACTGCCGACGCTCGCTTCAACCAAGGTCAAAACTTGGTTTTTCACGCGGCAAGCCCGAGACCGAGGCAGCAATGGTTGTGAAGGGGCTCCACAATGCCGCCTCCAAGAAGGGAACGACATCCTAGGACGCCGTCGGCGCATGCAGCGACCAAGGTCGAGCAAGGCCTTTGCCCGAAGCTCACCAAACCCATCCTCACAAGAGCCTACCCAACAATACGTCTCCGCACATGTCGACCATCCTCTCCCAAGCCATACGACCAAGCACATCGAACAACTCGCCGCCGCCAATAACCATCAACTCCACAAACCACCGCAGCCCACCTTGCTCCATTGCAGATCCAGACATGGAAGGCCCGTCTTCACCGTGGCAGACCACCGGCGCTGCCATGTCGCCGCACACACAGCCACCACAACAGAGCCACCGACTGGAGCCCCCGGGCCGCAGCGCCCTCCACACGCGAGATACAGGTCGAGACCCCAGATCCACGCCAAGAACACTACCAGCCAACCCCCCATCACCAGAGCTACCAGTTGCTCGCAGCCGAGCACGGACGCCGTTGTCTCGACCAACACCCAAGCCACCGCCACCACCTCATGAGGCGCGCCGACAAGCCTGTTCCGGGGCTGCCACCCGGCCTCCTCGTGCTAGGTAATTGTCTGCACCCGCCAAATGCAGCCCCTCCATGCCTGGCGGATGCAGCTCCTTTGCACCGCCTCGCCGCTGCCACAGCTCTGCCAGCCACGACAGCAACCACGAACCCCTCCACCGCCGGTGCACACAGCCCCTGGAGCACATCCTGTTGTCGCCGCACTGTCAAATGGCCCCACCGACACCGACGCCACCCGGGCTTTGCCCGACGGCGCCCTCCAGTGACGATGAGGGGAGAGGAGGAGGGGGCCCTAGCCGACCGGATCTAGGGGCTCCGGTGCGGCTGTGGAGCCGCGCGGGAGCAGGAGTCAGTGTCAAGACAAAATGGGGGCACAACTTTTGGTACTAACATGCCACATCTTGACCCAAATGAAAAAGTATATTTAAGCCTGCAACGACTCTAGAAGAAATTATTCATCCATACAAATATACACTCAGTTGATGGAAGGAAAGGAAGGTCATCCAATATTTGGGCCAACTCTATCATACTAAGACACAAAATATTCTTTTGGCTAGTGGCACACTGTAGAGTCAACACAAGGGCACTTCTTATAAGAAAAGGGATGCATCTAGATGACCTCATTGTCCTAATTGTAATCGGCAAGCTGGAGAAACACTACTCTTACATTTGCTTTTTAGTGCAATTTTGCAAGAGAATGTTGGAACAACTTGATTCCGAGCAAGAAGGGAAGTACTTCATTCCATGAAGAAACCATATTTGCTATGGATCTATTGCCCAAGCCATTTGCTACAGAAATTTTTATACTGGCATGTTGGAACATTTGGACTCAAAGGAATGGGAAAATCTTCAAAGCACCATAACAATCAATTCAATCTTGAAGATTCAACCTTAAGAAGGACCTTAAACTGTTGTGATTCAAAATAAAAGAGAAGCATGCTCAAGCCTTCTCTCAATGGATAGAGAATAACTTCTGATACAATGACCTCTTTTTCAAAAGTTGGCATTGGGTAGTTCTATCTTGGTGTATTCTTAATTATTATTTCCCTTTCTTTTTCTCTTCTCCTTGTAACATACTTGCTCTTTTTTTATTAATTAAAAATTATTGTAGAACTATTGTTTTATGGTTGAGGTCAAAAAAGAATGATTCAAACGATTCACGGGCTGAAAAAGAATGCGATTAAGGGCGAGTTCTTTTGATAGCTTTTTGGGGCTTCTAGAATAAGCTACCCCATACCCAGCTTATTCTAGAAGCCCAACTAAAAATGTTTTTTTAGAAGCCTACTGGTTAAGTCTTAATTAATAGGCTTCTAAAAGAATAATTTTGATTGGGCTTCTAGAATAAGCTGCGTAGGGGCAGCTTATTTGAGCTTATTCTAAAAGCAAACAAAAGAACTGGCCCTAACGAGCACGTCCAATAGTCGAGCTGATGGACAGAGGTCGTGCCTGAACCCGACACCCACCCATCACGATTGACGCAAAAGGGAGCCAAGTCAAATGATCAGCCAATCTAGCATAACACACGATTTTTAGACCTTGTAGTTATCTCGAAACTCGCATGGCCATCGAATGGTGTGTATCATATTCACTCCTAGGCCAGTGAAGCAATCACCACCCAAGTTAGGAAGTCATTTGCCCCCTCCCCTCCACTGGCGCTCCTGTGGGCGGCAGGGGAGGCAAAGCCTACATCACAATAGGGGTTCCCTCGTCCCTTCCTCTCCACTAGAGGGTGTGGTCGGGCGAAGCCTCGCCAGCGGCGGCGGGGAGTCCACGCCTCCTCGCGCGGGGGGCTTGCCGCGGGCCTAGGCTGCCTCACGTGGATGCATGGCTCCATGTCGATCGCGACAACATGAATCCGGTCCAGTGCGTGTGGCGCCGGCCCGGGGGGGGGTGGCGGGACGGACGATGCCGAGGAGGTGCTGCATTGGAGTCTCGACGCGAGCTGTAGCAGGATGGGGCACGCATTTGGATCTGGCTTCACGGATTACGGGTCATGGGCGGCGCGGGTCATGGGCGGTGGGGGTCGCGGGCGGCTGCCCCTGTCATGGCCCTTGCTGACTGGGGTGGAGACGCGACAGGGGTGGGTGCTTTCTTCCTCCTCTACTCGGTCGGCTTGGTCTGGCTAGAGAGTGTGGCTGGTGGGTGCATGCTAAGGCATAGTCAGATTTAGCCGGATCTGGCCTTGGTCGTTGGCGGGTGGCGTGGGGTGTTGGCAGCGGCTAGTCGCGTCGTTGCACACATGTGGACTACAATGGGGTGGTGGTGGTGTGGGTCGTTTCACAGCAGCGGGTGGACATGCTCCGGCGTGTGTCTGTTGGTGCATGATACATCTCCAGCGTATCGATAATTTATGAAGTATTAATACCATGTTTGCCTATGTTTACAATACTTTTATATGGTTTTGCTGCACTTTATATGATCTATTTAGAACTAACCCGGGCTGATGTTGTTTTCGGCACAACTAACGTGGTGTTGTTTTTTGTGCAGAAATAAAAGTTATCAGAATTGGACGAAACTTTTCGACAATTGTTTTGGAGGAAAAGAGAAATATTAGAGCAAAGAACCACGAGAGGGGGACCCTGGTGCCCACTAGACACGAGGGCACGACAACCCCCTCAGGCATGGCATGGTGTCTAGTGGGCCACTTGTGGCCCATCTTGACATGATTCCAACGCCCAAAAATCCTATAAATATAGAAACCTTCAGAAAATAACCCTAGACGAGAAGTTCCGCCGTCGTAGGCCTCTGTAGCCACGAAATACCAATCTGGAGATGTTCCAGTATCGTGACGGAGAGGGGAGATCATCTCCGGTGACCATCTTCATCATCCCGACGGAGGCCATGACGAGGAGGGAGTAGTCCACCCTCGGGGGTGAGGGTTTGTACGAGTAGTTATGTGTTTAATCTCTCTCTCTCTCGTGTTCTTTGGATGTCATGATCTTGATATATCATGGGCCTCGTTAGTATAGTTGGATCATATGGTGTTTGTCCCATGCTATTGTTGTGATGAATTGAGTTTTTCACTTTAAGATCTCATTATGTTGGATTGAACATTCAGGTTTGAGAGCACATAATATATGGCTTGCATGTGAATATATACCCGTAGTGACATTGGGGTATTCAAGTGATTCACTTGATATATGTTGTGGCATCAACTCACGGATTCCCGAGATGACAATGGGGTAATCTAGGCATAGGGGTTGATTACACGTTTTCATACTATGTTTTTCGATAGAAATCTTGGTGTGCTCCTTGAAGTTATTTGTGTTGGATTGAGTATTATGAATCTGAATTTGTTATGGTGTTATTTTAGTACGAACTCTTAATAGATTGATCGGAAAGGATACTTGTTATCTTAGTATGAACTCTTGGAAAGATTGATCGGTAAGAATAACTTTAAGGTGGTTTCATACCCTACAAACAATTTCTTCTTATGTCCTCCACTAGATAGGAACTTTGGACTGATTCTTCATCGCACGTTGAGGGGTTGTTATATGACCTAACTATGTTAGCATTGTTGAGAGATTGCACTAGCGAAAGTACGAACCCTATGCCTCATTACCAAGCATTTATACAATATTTTGCTCGTTGTTTTACACTTGCTACCTTGCTGTTTTTATATTTTCATATTACAAAATCAATATCTACTATCATTACTACACTTGTATCACCATCTCTTCACCGAACTAGTGCACCTATACAATTTACCATTGTATTTGCTGTGTTGGGGACCCAAGAGACTTTTTATTATTTGGTTCCAGGGTTGTTTGAGAGTGACCATCTTCATCCTATGCTCTCACGGATTGATAAACCGTAGGTCATCCACTTGAGAGAAAATATTTAGTGTCCTACAAAACTCTGCGCTTGGAGGCCCAACATGAGTCTACAAGAACAAGTTGTGTAGTAGACATCAGTGCATGGCTTTGAGGGAAGTCTCCGGTCTCCTCGCGCGGTTGTAGCTGGTGGCTGGTCTGGCACCCCGCGTCATTGGGTGGGTGGCTGGGATAAGCCTGGTGTGAATCCATGCAGGGAGCTTTCGTGGGGTGCCACAGGAGGTGGCGTGTGGAGAGGTGGTGGGAGAGATTGAGGCGATGATGTCGCTAGATCGTTATAAGGTATGTCTAGAGGAGGTGGTGAATAGACTAGTTGCATAAATTGAAATCCTAGCCTTTTCCCTATTTTAATGGTTGGCACATTTTAGCAATTCTAACAAGTCTAGTGCACCCTACAAATGCTAGTCAACATATATGGCAGCGGAAAGTAAAGACATTGCACATGTAAGTAAGGAGTAGAGTTTAGGAAGATCAAGCTCAAAGATGGACACAATGATTTTTGGCGTGGTTCCGATAGGTGGTGCTATCATACGTCCACGTTAGTGGAGACTTCAACACACGGAGGGTAACGGTTGCGAGAGTCCACGAAGGGCTCCACCCACAAGGGGTCCACGAAAAAGAAACATTGTCTATTCCACCATGGCTTACGTCCACATAGGATTAGCCTCAATGAATGTAGATCTTCATGAAGTAGGCGATCTCCTTGCCCGTACAAACTTCTTGGTTCAACTCTACAACACGAAGTAGGAGGCTCCCAAGTGACACCTAACCAATCTAGGATGCACCACCCTCCAAAAGGAAATGGATGCGGTAGAACGATGAACTCCTTGCTCTTGTGCTTCAAAAGATAGTCTCCTCGACACTAAATCAACCTCTCATAGATTTGGCATGGGTAGGAGAGATTGATTTGGTGGAAAGTTACTTGGGGAGGCTAGAGATTAAGTTTCTAATGGATGGATTGGAATCTCTCGATCTCAACACATGAGTAGGTGGATCTCTCTTGGAAAAATGGATATGGTAAGTGTGTGTGTGTGTTCCGAGTGCTTCCTCTGTGAATGAGAGGTGGTTGAGGGGTATATATAGGCATCTCCCAAGATCCAACCGTTACAACATTATTGCCCAACTCGGTGACACCGAAATGAATCTCGGTGGTATCGAGTTGCACTAAATGTGGCAACTTTTGAATTCTTGGAGACCGACATGATAATATCGAAGGTACTGATTTGGTGACCTAGGGCAGTTTCCAAATCTTCGTGAGACCCATTTCAAAACTCGGAATTTCTGATTCTTGAAATTTACAGACCAGAAAGTTGGTCACTGACTTTCGGTGGCACTGGTATGAAAGTTGGTGGTACCGAGAGATTATGGTTTGGCAAAGGTTCTATCTCTGGAAAAATTGGTGGGGCCAAAATGGAATTCTTGCTAGCACCGATTTTGATGTGTAGGCTTTGGATAGAGATTTTCGTGAGAGAAATGCTCACTATTTTTTGTGGCTATTTCTAAGCACTTAAGCAACCAATTCATCATAAATATCTCACCCCCTTTTAATATTATTGGCTTTCCTATGGACTCAAATGTGGTTTCTCACGAATATGAAATGTGATTTCTCACAAATATAACTTAATATTTAGTTAGGGTATTTGTGAGATTATTGCTTTGCCTGCTTCTTCTTTGTTTGACATCCATTCAGGGAGGTACACTATTATGCCCGAAGACATTTACAAATACTGTGACCTGTTGCAACCCCCAACACCTGAGCCTCCACCAGCCATCGATCCGTATCATGCTCCAGTTTTTCAATGGGAGCCGCAAGAGCTCGCAAGTCAGTGGAACCCTCGGTATCCTCCGAAGTATCCAGGAGAGGGTTATTTCCAGCCATGTCCCTAGACCAACTTAGGACAAAAGCCTAATCTTTGGGGAGTATGTATTTCTCACCGACATTACATTCATGTTCACACACTCATTCCAGTTATCGGTGTTCATACTTTTTCATTGTACCATCCACGGTAGTTTATTTCTTATTTTTGTTTTCTTCTTGTGGGTTTCATTAACCTTGAGAAAATCCAAAAACAAATTAGTTCTAGCTTTACCTTCTAGTTTGTTTAGTTGTAGTGTTAATATAAAACCCAAAAATATTTTCTGTTCTTCTTTTGCTTGTTGGAGGTTTACCCGTGTAAATAGTTTTCTTTGTTCTTTGGGTCGTAAGGATAAGACCATGATGACATGCTGAGCGGCTCTCATATGCATTATCGTTTATCTATCAGAGAGCCCATATTACCTTGTCTTCCCCTTTGAGTTATTGCTTGCAGATTCAGCTTAGTCCAATGCACGTGCACTCTTATTATTATTATTCACACCGTTCGGTCGTGCAAGTGAAAGACAATAATTATGATATATGATAAAGTGACGGAGATGGAGAAAAGCTGGTATGAACTCAACCTATTTTGTTTTTTGTAAATATGATTAGATCATCGTTCTAGATTCAGATCATTATGGATTGGAACACGTTTGCAATGACAATTAGAGATTATAGTTACTTATGCCATGCTTAATTAGCTAGGAGTGAATAATGGTTTGTCTTGAGTGCCAACATGCATATTAAAATGGTTGTGATGTAGTATGAGAGAATGGTATCCTCCTCCGAATGATTCGAGTGGATTGACTTGGCACATGTTCATGCATGTAGTTGAAACGAAACCAATATAGCCTCCACGATGTTTATGTTCATGGTGATTTATATCCTACCCATGCTTGCATTCAATGTTGGTTAATCTCAAAGCATGTTTATGACTGTTATCGCTCCCTAGTTGGTCGCTTCCCAGTCTCTTGCTAGCCTCCACTTGTACTAAGCGGGAATACCGCTTGTGCATCCATTTCCATAAACCCGAAGTTGTTTCATATGAGTCCACCATACCTACCTATATGCGGTATTTACCTGTCGTCCCAAGTAAATTTGCATGTGCCATACTCTAAACTTTCGAATAAATATTATGTTTTGCATGCGTGAATCGCTCATGTAGTGATTAGGGATTGTCAGTATCTTCCATGCTAGGTGGGTTATTCTCACGATATGTGTTGATTCACTATCATTCACGAGAAAGTGGCTGGTATTCGGGATGCCCAGTCCCATGCTCAAAAGTCAAATCAAAATATAATAAAACAGAACTCCCCCAAGATTGTTGTTTGTATGGACAGTACCCGTGGATTCGGCCCACCGTCCAGTGTGATCGATTGGTGGAGGGGGAGTAAAAAATTACTATTCTGTTTAGGAACTACCTATAATTTATCTATCATGGAAGATATTGTGATCTCTTAGTTGTTATGTTGACAATGAAAGCATACCGCCCAAAATTTTGATTCATCCCTATTTTAAAAGCTCAAGCTCTGGCACCTTTGTAAATCAATGCTTCCCTCTGCGAAGGGCCTATCTCTTTTACTTTACTGTTGAGTCATCCTCTTCTTATAAAAAGGCACCAGTTAGAGAGCACCTCCGTCATTTGTATGCTTTGTTATCAATTGATATTGAGAATGCGTATGACTGGATCTCTTTTACCATGAATTACAATGTCTAGTCATTCCTTGTTCTTCATAGGTGCTTTGCATTTATGTTTTGCGGTCTCAAAAAGGGCTAGCGAGATACTAGTATATCATATTATATTATGATTGTTTTGATAAAATTGTTGTTATCCGAGGCTTATTATTATTGCTCGCTAGTTGATTATGACATGGATATAAGTAAATATGAGACCTAAATATTATTGTGAATGTGGTTAGTCTATAATCTTTGATGAAAATCTGAACATCAGTTAGACATATTTACAACAGCAAGATCAAACACAGTTTGTAAAAGTTTTTCTTTACCACTTTCAGTTTATGAACTGAATTGCTTGAGGACAAGCAAAGGTTTAAGCTTCGGGGAGTTGATCCTCTCCAACGTATACTTTTCCAAACTCTTTTGCCCTTCTTTTGGACTATAATTTGCATGATTTGAATGGAACTAACGTGGACTGACGGTGTTTTCAGCAGAATTGCCTTGGTGTTATTTTTGTGCAGAAATAATAGTTCTTGGATTGACCTGAAAATTTATGAAGAATATTTTTGGAATTAATAAAAAATATTAGTGAAATAATCAACTGGAGAGGGGCCACCACCTGGCCACAAGCCTGCAGGGTGCACCCCCCTTGTCTTGTGGGGCACGTGTGGCGCCTCCCACCTCGTTTCCACTTCTATATATTCCTATTCAGGGAGGAAAAAATCAAGGAGGAGAGTTTACCGTGTTTTACGATACAGTGCCGTCGCCACCTCCTGTTCTTCCTCGGGAGGGCAGATCTGGAGTCTGATTTGGGCTTCGGAGAGGGGAAATCGACGACGTCGTCATCACGAACCATCCTTCATCACCAATTTCATGATGCTCTCCCCCGTTTGTGAGTAATTCCATCGTAGGCTTGCTGAACGGTGATGTGTTGGATGAGATTTACCATGTAATCGAGTTAGTTTTGTTAGGGTTTGATCCCTAGTATCCACTATGTTCTGAGATTGATGTTGCTATGACTTTGTTGTGCTTAATGCTTGTCACGAGGGGCACGAGTGCCATGATTTCAGATCTGAACCTATTATGTTTTCATGAATATACATGTGTTATTGATCCTATCTTGCAATTTGTAGACACCTATTACGAGTTATGATCCGCATCCCCCAGGGTGACAATAACTCAGATTATTTCCCGTGATTGCCGTAGTTTGAGGAGTTCATGTATTCAATAAGTGCTAATGCTTTGGTCCGGTTCTCTATTAAAAGGAGGCCTTAATATCCCTTAGTTTCCATTAGGACCCCTCTGCCACGGGAGGGTAGAACAAAATGTGTCATGCAAGTTCTTTTCCATAAGCACATATGACTATATATGGAATACATGCCTACATTACATTCATGAATTGGATCTAGTTCTGTATCACCCTATGTTATGACTATTGCATGATGAATGCCATCTGACATAATTATCCGTCACTGATCCATTGCCTACGAGCTTTCGACATATTGATCTTTGCTAAGTTACTATTCTGTTGCTATTGTTATAATCACTACAAAACTGCTACTGTTACGTTTGCCACCGTTACTATTACTTCCATACTACTTTGCTACTAAATACTTTGATGCAGATATTAAGTCTTTCAGGTGTGGTTGAATTGACAACTCAGCTGCTAATACTCGAGAATATTATTTGGCTCCCCTTGAATCGAATCAATAAATTTGGGTTGAATACTCTACCCTCAAAAATTGTTGCGATCCCCTATACTTGTGGGTTATCAAGACCTTTTTCTGGCGCCGTTGCCAGGGAGCATAGCTCTATTCTCTGAGTCACTTGGAATTTATATCTGTTGATCACTATGAAGAATCTGAAAGACGCTAAAACCAAAATCTACCCCTCAACTACGAGGACAGGTAAGGAACTGCCATCTAGCTCTGCACTTGATTCACCTTCTATTATGAGTAAATTTGCGACACCACCACCTGCTACTGAATCTAATATGTCGCAAGTAATTGATTATGCTACTTCTGTTATGCATGATTCTTATGATGATACTTTGTTAGATACTATTGTGCCACTTGGAGAATTTCTTGATGAACAAATTGCTAGAGTGAATGCTCAAACTAATGATATTTCTGAATCTGGTGAAATTATTGAAACTGACACTATGATGCACCTGCTAGACCTAGCTCTCCTAGATATGAATTTCCTAATATACCTAAGGGTTATGTTATGGCAGGAGAAGTAGCTAGGGAGTTTCTTGCTTGTAAGGACAGAGATGATCTTAAGAAATTGCTATGCAAGTGGAATGAAAAATCTTTGAATGCTAGAATGCAATATGATCCCAAGTTTGCTACTTCACCTATCTTTGTTATTTATAAGGATTATGAATTCTCTGTCGATCCCGAGTTAATTACTTTGGTAGGATCTGTTGGAAATATGCCCTAGAGGCAATAATAAAGTGGTTATTATTATATTTCCTAATTCATGATAATTGTCTATTATTCATGCTATAATTGTATTAACCGAAAACCGTAATACATGTGTGAATATATAGATCACAATGTGTCCCTAGTGAGCCTCTAGTTGGCTAGCTCGTTGATCAATAGACGGTCATGGTTTCCTGATCATGGACATTGGATGTCATTGATAACGAGATCACATCATTGGGGAATGATGTGATGGGCAAGATCCAATCCTAAGCATAGCACTAGATCGTGTTGTTCATCTGATAAAGCTTTTCTAATGTCAAGTATCATTTCCTTAGACCATGAGATTGTGCAACTCCCAGATACCGTAGGAGTGCTTTGGGTGTAACAAACATCACAACGTAACTGGGTGATTATAAAGGTGCACTTCGGGTATCTCCGAAAGTGTCTGTTGGGTTGCACGAATCGGGACTGGGATTTGTCACTCCGTGTCACACAGAGGTATCTCTGGGCCCACTCGGTAATTCATCATCATATTGAGCTCAGTGTGACTAAGGAGTTAGCCACGGGATGATGTGTTATGGAACGAGTAAAGAGACTTGCCGGTAATGAGATCGAATCTCGGGCAAGTATCATACCAATAGAAAAAAGGGAATTGCATACGTGATTGATTGAAACCTTGACATCGTGGTTCATCCGATGGGATCATTGTGGAACATGTGGTAACTAACATGGATATCCAGACCCCGTTGTTGGTTATTGACCGGAGAGGTGTCTCGGTCATGTCTGCATGTCTCCCGAACCCGTAGGGTCTACACACTTAAGGTTCAATGACGCTAGGGTTATAGGGAAATAGTGTACGTGGTTACCTAAGGTTGTTCGGAGTCCTGGATGATATCCCGGACGTCACGAGGAGTTCTAGAATGGTCTGGAAGTAAAGATTGATATATAGGAAGTGAGGATTTGGACGCCGGAAGTTTTTCTGGCGGCACCGGTAATGTCCTGGGACCGCCGGAAGGGTTCCGGGGGTCCACCGGGAGGGGCCACCAGCCCCAAAAGGTTACATGGGACAAAAGGTGGAAGGGAACCATCCCAAAGTGGGCTGGTGCGCCTCCCTCTCTTAGCACAAGGCGCACAAGTGTGGGGAGGGGCAAACCCTAGGCGTGGGAGGGCACCCTTGGGCCCAAAGGCCCACCCTAGGGCGCCTCCACCCCTTGGCCACCACCCCTTTTCCCTAGATGGGGCTGCCGCACCCCTTAGGGTGGGAAACCCTAAGGGTGGGCACCTCCTCCCTCCCCTCCTATATATAGTGGAGGGTTTTGGCCTTTTGGAGACACACGATTCATCTCTCCAAGGCACAGCCATACTCCTCCTCCTCGTTGTCCTCTGTAGTGCTTAGCGAAGCCCTGCTGGAGTGCCACATAGCTCCATCTTCACCACGCCGTCGTGCTGCCGGAGCTCTCCCTCAACCTCTCCTCCCTCCTTGCTGGATCAAGGCGTTGGAGACGTAACTGGGCTACACGTGTGTTGAACCCGGAGGCATCGTCGTTCGGTGCATAGATCAGAATCCATTGCGATCTGAATCGCTGCGAGTACTACTCCATGAACCGCGCTCATAGTAACGCTTCCGCTTAGCGATCTTCAAAGGTATGAATATGCTCTACCCCTTTGCTCGTTGCTGGTTTCTTCATAGATAGATCCTTGCATGGCATAGGATTTTTTTTGAAATTACTACGATCCCCAACAGTGGCATCCGAGCCAAGGTTATATGCGTAGATTCTATGCACGAGTAGAACAAAAAAGTTGTGGGTGTTGATTTGTCAATTTGCTTGCCGTTACTAGTCTTATCTTGATTCGGCAGCATCATGGGATGAAGCGGCCCAGACCGACTTTACACATACTCTTACGTGCGACTGGTTCCACCGACCAACATGCACTTGTTGCATAAGGTGGCTAACGGGTGTGTGTCTCTCACACTTTAGTCGGATCAGATTCGATGAAGAGGGTCCTTACGAAGGGTAAATAGCATTGGCATATCAATGTTGTGGGTGTCACGTAGGTAAGAAATGTTCTTGCTAGAAACCCTAACCAGCCACGTAAAACTTGCAACAACAATTAGAGGACGTCTAACTTGTTCTTGCAGGGTATGTTATGTGATGTGATATGGCCAAAAGGATGTGATGTATGAGGTTGATCATGTTCTTGTAATAGGATTCACGACTTGCATGTCGATGAGTATGACAACCGGCAGGAGCCATTGGAGTTGTCTTAATTTATTGTATGAGATGCAACGCCATGTTGATTACTTTACTTTATTGCTAACGGTTAGCTATAGTAGTAGAAGTAATAGTTGGCGTGACGACTCCATGGAGACACAATGATGGAGATCATGGTGTCATGCCGGTGACAATGATGATCATGGTGCCCCGAAGATGGAGATCAAAGGAGCGAGATGATATTGGCCATATCATGTCACTATATGATTGCATGTGATGTTTATCATGTTTTAGATCTTATTGCTTAGAACGACGGTAGCAAAGATAAGATGACCCCTCATTAAAATTTCGAGATATGTATTCCCCTAAGTGTGCACCGTTGCGAAGGTTCGTTGTTTCTAAGGACCACATGTTGATCGGGTGTGATAGATTCTAACGTTCGCATACAACGGGTGTAAGCCAATTTACACACGTAGAACACTTAGGTTGACTCGACGAGCCTAGCATATATAGACATGGCCTCAAATACGGGAGACTAAAAGGTCGAACATGAGTCGTATGGTTGGTACGATCAGCATAGAGATGCTCACCATTGATGACTAGTCCGTTTCACGTGATGATCGGACACGGGCTAGTCGACGTGGATCATGTGTCACTTGGATGACTAGAGGGATGTTGATCTAAGTGGTAGTTCATTAATAATTTGATTAGATGAACTTAATCATCATGAACTTAGTCTAAAAGTGTCTTTACAAATATTGTAGATCCAATGGCAACGCAAATGTCTCGTTCAACTTCAACACGTTCCTAGAGAAAACCAAGCTGAAAGACAATGGGAGCAACTATGCAGATTGGGCTCGTAACTTAAAGCTCATCCTCAATGGTACCAAGAAGGCATATGTCCTTACTGCACCTCTAGGTGATCCTCCCGTTCCCATGGTAGACCAGGACGCTAGGAACGTTTGGCAGTCGCGGAGTGATGACTACTCTCTCGTTCAGTGCGGCATGCTTTACAATTTAGAACCGGGGCTCCAAAGGCGTTTTGAGCAACCTGGAGCATATGAGATGTTCGAGGAGCTAAAACTTGTTTTTCAAGCTCATGCTCGTGTCGAAAGATATGAAGTCTCCTGCAAGTTCTTTAGCTGTAAGATGAAGGAGAATAGTTCTGTCAGTGAGCACATACTCATAATGTCTGGGTTGCACAAACGCTTGACTCAACTGGGAGTTGAACTTCTAGATGATGCGGTCATTGACAGAATCCTCCAGTTGCTTCCACCTAGCTATAAAGGCTTTGTGATGAATTACAACATCCAAGGGATGGAGAAGACTATTCCTGAGTTGTATTCAATGCTGAAATCTGTGGAGGTAGAAATCAAGAAAGAGCATGAAGTGTTGATGGTCAATAAGAGCACCAGTTTCAAGAAGGGCAAGAGTAAGAAAAGCTTCAATAAAGACGACAAGGCAGTTGCCGCGCCCGATAAGCCAGTTGCTGGGAAGAAGTCAAATAAAGTACCCAAGCCTGAGACTGAGTGCTATTACTGCAAGGGAACCGGTCACGGGAAGCGGAATTGCCCCAAGTACTTAGCGGACAAGAAGGCCGACAACGTCAAAGGTATATGTGATATACTTGTTATTGATGTGTACCTTACCAGCGCTCATAGTAGCTCCTGGGTATTTGATACCGGTGTTGTTGCTCACATTTGCAACTCTAAGCAGGAACTGCGGAACAAGCGTAGGTTGGCTAAGGACGAGGTGACGATGCACGTCGGGAATGGTTCCAAGGTCGATATGATCTCCGTTGGCACACTACCTCTACATCTACCTTCGGGATTAGTTATAAACCTTAATAATTGTTATTTAGTACCATCTTTGAACATGAACATTGTATCGGCATCTCGCTTGATGCAAGATGGCTATTCATTTAAATACGAGAATAATGGTTGTTCTATTTATGTGAGTGGTATGTTTTATGGTCATGCCCCGCTGGTAGATGGTTTATTCCTGATGAATCTCGATGGTGATGATATACACATATTCATAATGTGAGTGCTAAAAGATGTAAGGTTGATAATGATAAGTCCCACATACTTGTGGCACTGCCGCCTTGGTCATATCGGCGTAAAGCGCAGGAAGAAACTCCATACTGATGGACTTTTGGAGTCTCTTGATTTTGAATCATTTGACACATGCGAGCCATGCCTCATGGTCAATATTACCAAGACACCATTGTTCGGAATAATGGAGCGAGCAACCGACTTATTGGAAATAATACATACTCATGTATGCGGTCCAATGAGCGTTGAAACTTGCGGAGGCTATCGTTATGTTCTCACCCTCACTCATGATTTGAGTAGATATGGGTATGTCTACTTAATGAAGCACAAGTCTGAAACCTTTGAAAAGTTCAAGGAATTTCAGAGTGAGGTGGAGAATCAACGTGACAAGAAAATAAAGTTTCTACGATCTGATCGTGGAGGAGAATATTTGAGTCACGAGTTTGGCACACACCTAAGGAAATGTGGAATTTGTTTCGCAACTCACGCCGCTTGGCACGCTGTAGCGTAACGGTGTGTCTAAACGTCGTAATCACACTTTATTGGGTATGGTGCGATCTATGATGTCTCTTACCGACTTACTACTATCATTTTGGGGCTATGCATTGGAAACTGCTGCATTCACTTTAAATAGGGCACCGTCTAAATCCGTTGAGACGACAGCGTATGAATTATGGTTTGGCAAGAAACCTAAGCTGTCGTTTCTGAAAGTTTGGGCTGCGATGCTTATGTGAATAAACTTCAACGAGATAAGCTCGAACTCAAAGCGGAAAAATGCATCTTCATAGTATACCCTAAGGAAACTATTGGGTACACCTTCTATCTTAGATCCGAATGGAATATCTTTGTTGGTAGGAACGGATCCTTTCTAGAGAAAGAGTTTCTCTCGAAAGAAGTAAATGGGAGGAAAATATAACTTGATGAGGTAATTATACGTCCTCTCGAACCGGAGAGTAGCGCAGCGCAAGAAAAAGTTTCTGAGGCGCGTGCACCTGCAAGGGAAGAAGTTAATGATGATGATCATGACACTACGGATCAAGTTGTTTTTGAACCTCGAAGGTCGACAAGGGTACATTCCGCACGAGAGTGGTACGTCAACCCTGTCATGGTAATCATGTTGTTGGACAACAGTGAACCTTCGAACTATGAAGAAGCAATGGCGGGCCCAGATTCCAAGAAATGGCTTGATGCCATGAAATCCGAGATAGGATCCATGTATGAGAACAAAGTATGGACTTTGGTGGACTTGCACGATGATCGGCGAGCCATAGAAAATAAATGGATCTTCAAGAAGAAGGCTGTCGCAAATGGTAATGTGACCATCTATAAGGCTCGATTTGTCGCTAAGGGTTATCGACAAGTTCAAGGGATTGACTACGATGAGACCTTCTCACCCGTAGCGATGCTGAAGTCGGTCCGAATCATGTTAGCAATTGCCGCATTCTATGATTATGAAATCTGGCAAATGGATGTCAAAACAACATTCCTCAATGGCTTTCTTAAATAAGAATTGTATATGATACAGCCGGAAGGTTTTTTCGATCCCAGCAATGCTAACAAGGTATGCAAGCTCCAGCGCTCCATCTATGGGCTGGTGCAAGCATCTCGGAGTTGGAACATTCACTTTGATGAGGTGATCAAAGCGTTTGGGTTTATAGAGACTTATAAAGAAGCCTGTATTTACAAGAAAGTGAGTGGGAGCTGTGTAGCATTTGTCATATTATATGTGGATGACATATTGTTGATGCAAAATGATATAGAATTATTGGAAAGCATCAAGGCCTATTTGAATAAGAGTTTTTCAATGAAGGACCTTGGAGAAGCTCCTTACATATTAGGCATCAAGATCTATAGAGATAGGTCGAGATGCCTCATAGGTCTTTCACAAAGCACATACCTTGACAAGATATTGAAGAAGTTCAATATGGATAAGGCTAAGAAGGGGTTCTTGCCTGTATTACAAGGTGTGAGGTTGAGTGCGACTCAATGACCGACCACGACAGAAGATATAGAGAAGATGAGTACCATCCCCTATGCTTCAGCCATAGGCTCTATTATGTATGCCATGGTGTGTACCAGACATGATGTGAACCTTGCCATAAGTTTGGTAGGGAGGTATCAGAGTGATCCAGGAGTGGATCACTGGATAGCGGTCAAGAATATCCTAAAGTACCTGATAAGCACTAAAGATATGTTTCTCATATATGGACGTGCCGAAGAGCTCGACGTAAAGGGTTACATTGATGCTAGCTTCAACACAGATCCGGATGACTCCAAGTCACAAACCGAATACGTGTATATTTTGAATAATGGGGCAGTTAGGTGGTGCACTTGCAAGCAAAGCGTTGTGGCGGCATCTACATGTGAAGCGGAGTACATCGCTGCTTCGGAAGTAGCACATGAAGGAGTCTAGATGAAGGAGTTCATCACCGACCTAGGAGTGGTTCCAAGTGCGTCAGGCCCGATGACTCTCTTCTGTGACAACAGTGGAGCTATTGCCATTGCAAAGGAGCCCAGGTTTCACAAGAAGACTGATACATCCATTTTGCATCATGATTTCATGTTGATATTTATCGCTTTTTGGGCTGTTATTTCAATTCACGGTACAATACTTATGCCTTTTCTCTCTTATTTTATAAGGTTTACATGAAGAGGGAGAATGCCGACAGCTGGAATTCTGGTCTGAAAAGGGAGCAAGTTTGAGATACCTATTCTACGCAACTCCAAAAGCCGTGAAAATAAACAGGGAATTATTTTGGATTTTATGAAAAATACTGGGCGGAAGAACTACTAGAGGGGCGCCACGAGGAGGCCAGAAGCCTGCCAGGCCCGACCTCCCCCCTGGCCGGGCCTGGGGGGCTTGTGGGCCCCTTATTGCCCCTTCGGCGCTCATCTTTTGCTATATGAAGGGTTTCGTTCCAGAAAAATCAAGAGGAGGCTTTTCGGAGGATTCGCCGCCGCCACGAGGCGGAACTTGAGGAGAACCAATCTAGAGCTCCGGCACGACGATCGTGCCGGGGAAACTTCCCTCCTGGAGGGGGAAATCATCGCCATCGTCATCACCAACACTCCTCTCATAGGAGGGGACTCATCACCATCAACATCTTCATCAGCACCATCTCATCTCCAAACCCTAGTTCATCACTTGTAACCAATCTCCGTCTCACGACTCCGATTGGTACCTGTAAGGTTGCTAGTAGTGTTAATTTGTGACAGCCTGATGCCGATGTTCCAGAAGATTCCCCTTCTTTTCCATTTCCGTCGTGTGGGTATTTTTATTTGTTGCATCATCATCGCATCATGCGCATCATCAGCATTGCATCGGCATCTCCGTTGCCGCCAGTTTTTCAAACTTGCATCCGTTGTTAGTTGCCGGTTCTCGTCGTTGTCCGTTCTGAGCCCGACCGCACTCGCACGCGCCCGCAGCATCATTCGAAACCCTGTTTTAAAAGTGTGCGTAAAACTTTCTCTCACTGGGTTGAGATTTGACGTGCGGTCTTATTTTAATATAGCTAGGCCGCCTGTCGAATTTCGTCACGATCGGAGTTCGTCTGGTACCCGAACGGTCGACCCTAGCGGCACCGTATTCGGTCTACCGTCGGACGTCTGTCGGTGTTTTAAAAATTCATTACCGCGCCGCCCGTTCTCCCTCTCGTATTCGGATAACCACTCTACATGGCCTCGTAACCGTTCCCGCGTTCGAAATTACCCGAATCCGACCACACGGTTGGATCCGGGTCGAGATTTCACTAAATCTAGCCCCCCATTTGTCTATATATAGTTCCCTAGTGCAGTTTAGGCAGCCAACCCCCCTCCACCTTGATTTCCGCGCCGCCCACCTAACCCTAGCCGCCACCCCAGCGCTCTCTCTCCCACCGGCCGCCGGGCCCGCCCGAGCCCGAGTCAGGCCCGCCCGAAACCCATCTGGGCCCGAGCGCCGCCGCGCCTCCTTGCCTGAGCTCCTGCCTGAGCTCCTCCCACTACGCCACCAGCCCCGCCGCCCGCGCCTCGCCGGAGCCCCGCTGGCCACCTCCCGCGCCGCAGCCGCAGCTGGCCGCCGCCTTGCCTCCCCGCTCCGGCAACCGCCGCGAGATCCGGCCACCGCCTCGCGCCAGCTCCGCGTCGCCTCCGGCCAGGGACCGGCTCGATCCGGCCCGAGACCCGCTGCCTCGACTGCCCCGGCGCTTGCAGCGCTCCTTCCCCGGAGCCCCATCCCGGCCACCGCCAGAGCTACCGCGCGGGAGGACGAGGGCAACCCCCGTGCCGCTCGACCGCCTCCCCGCGACCCCAGCTGGGCCTCGCCATGCGCGCCCCCGGCCAAGTTCGCTCATGCGTGCAGCGTCAAGACCTTCGGCCTAGTCAGCTCCCGAGGCCGAGCTCCCGCCGGCCAAGGTGAGCCCGCGAACCTATTCCGCGCCCATGGCGTTTGTTAGCAATGATGCGCCCTAGTTTCGGCCCGATAGCATTAGGCCCGATATTATTATTATTTTTTAGAGTTTTCGGAATTAATTAAATTCCAGAAAAATATATAGATGTTAATACGTCCGTAACTTTTTACCCGTGTGTCGGATCGGAGCGAGTAATATATGGGTTTTGTGTAGTTTTGCGCGTAGATTACGTTGGTGCAACTTGCATATTTGTTTGATTCAGTTTAGCATGCCTAATGCCTAGGTTTACGTGTTGTCTAGATAGGATATTGCCGTAGCTATTTCTCGCGTGTGTCCGGGTTGCTCGTATGCCATAGATAAAATGCCCATGTTTAGGAACCTATTTTCCATGTATTTTAGATCGGTCAATTGTATTTTTGCGTGTAAGGATTTGCCCTTAGTTTATTTTTCCGTGTATAGGTTATTTTTCTTGCATTTACGTGTGGCGTTATTTTCATGTTGCAACCCCACATATTTTAAATGTTTTCGGGGTAGTTTTAGCTTTTGAGTAAATTAGTTCGTGCGATATTTTGCCATGTTGGCCTCTTGTCTATTTCGTAGGATTTATTCCGTGCTTCGTTTGATTAAGTTGTCAACTAGGGAGTTGTTCTTGGGTGTTTAGACTAGCCCCTCGTATTTTAGGTTGCAATAGAAATGCGTGTTTAGGTGTGGTTTGATTGCCCTCAAGTTGCTAGAAATAGTGCTGATTTGGAGGAGCTGAAATATTTCTAAGTCTGAGATCTGTAATATTTTGTTGTTGTCTTGTCTTGCTTGTATCTTGTGATCTATAGCTCTTTTGAGGTTGGTCCAATGGAGTTAGTTGTATCCCTTGTGTTTCTCTAGCATGCTGTGAATTTTCTAGCCATTTGGAGTCGTGTAGATATTGGTTTTGCTGCCGTCAATATGCCTTCAGACCGAAAACTGCACTTTCATGAAGTGTAATTTTCACTAAGTCTGAAATAGTGGTGAGAAGCCATTTTGTGACTTCTTTTCCTAGTGATCCATGATGCCATGCTAGTTGTTGTTAGTTGTTTGTTGAAGTGCTTCTTTCCCTCTTTCATGTCATGCCTTGGTTGAGTAGATTGGAGTTGTGTAGCTCGTAGTTGTCGGGTGTAGAAAATGCTATGTGGCTGATTTTGGCAGTTTGTAGTGATTTCTTGTTTTGCTCATAGTTGTTGAACCGTAGCTCCGATTTGATCGTGTCCTACATGAAACTTGCTTAGAATCTCGTGTAGTTTCATTTTCTCTTGCTGGTTGTATATTTTGAAGTGCTCGTGTCCGTCGTTGCACACATATTGCATTCATGCCATCATATCTTGCGGTGCTTGTAACTTTTGATCCGTAGCTCCGTTGGAGAAGTTCTCTATGTGTAAATTGCTTGTCTCAACGCGTAGAATCACGTGAACCTATTTGTTTTTCAGTTTAACAATTAATTAAATGTGTTAGTTCGGATCTGGACAGAATTGTAAATTAACGTGTGAGGTCGTCTCGGAGGTGCTATATGTCATTTCCGACCTCATTTAAAATGCCTAGAAAGGTAGTTTAATTACGCTTCACCTCTTGCCATGTTTAACCACATTTAATATTGCCGTGTACCTAATCGGGATAGTACTAAATAATTAGACGTGGAGTTTCGTCGATATGCAACTCGTTGCATATCGAGCTTCACTTAATGTGTAGTGTTTGGTTGTTGTGTTTGTCATGCCTTGCATTAGACCGTTCATGCATCATATGTGTTGTGCATCGTGTGGTGTATATCGTGTGTTGATGCTTGTTTCCGTTTCCCTCTGTCTCGATAGAGTTCTGCAAGCGTGTCAGATGTGAGGACCGTTCGACTACATTGGTTCGTCTGCTTCACGGAGTCATTCTTCTTCCAAGCGGGATCTCAGGTGTCGTGGGTATAAGCCTGACAGTAGATGTGTAGGGTACGAAAAGGATGGGCAGAGTCCTAGCTACGGCGAGAATGTATGAGTTCAGGCCCCTCTGCGGTGGAGGTAATAGCCCTACGTCTCAGTGCTCAGGGAGCTTGTTGTCGAGTGGAAATATGGAATACAATAAGTTGCTAACCCCTCTACCAGTGGGGGAGGGTGGCTTATATAGAGTGCGCTGCCCTCCACAACGGTTCCGGTACAGGGGTGGAGTAGTGGGGATTGAATGTGTACGTTACAGGTAACGTACGCCCTGAATGCTAATAAATGCACCTGGGAACGTACAACCGTTTCCCTCCAGGGGGATTACGATGTACCGAGTGGTATCCAGTCGGTTAGCTTGATATCCTCCGAATGTTAATCTCCGACTGGATGGTCGAGGACCTGTTACCGACTGGATGATGGGGACTCCTTAATTCAGTCGGAACTGACTAAGGGCCTTGTCCTTTGTGAGGGGTAGTCCTTGGGTAGGACCTACATGACATGCCTATGACCCTAGCCTAGGACTATAACCCCATCATTAGTCCCCGAATGGATTGGGGTTGAAACGATGAAGCGATGCTTGAAGTTTGGATCCGACTGGAGCGGGCTTGGCTTGGGCGTTGCTTGCCTCAATCCATTTTATATTTTCTGACCAATGATCCGAGTGGAAGTACTCGCGAAACAGACTGTCGGAAGCCGAGTGCTTCTGCGGCATCTTTTGACGCGACCGGTCAACTGAGAGCGGCGGATTTTCTGGGATCTCAAATTTCGGGTTCCGCGCGCTCAGCGGGGATGACGCCATCGCGCTCGAGTAGCGCCTGACCCCTCGATTCTCGCGCTTTCAACCTCTCCACTAATATCGCCGCGATGGGTCGGGGGATAAGGTTTCGGGCCCACCTGCCGGTGACCCAGTCGGAGCCCTACTTAAATCTCGGCGGCGAGGGTTCTTCGTTACGCTTGCCGAATCTCTTGCCTTTGCCTGCTCCGTCTCTCTCGCCACCTCCAGCGCCTCTACACTCCTACCTCCTCCTTCCCCCCGCGGGTTCACCGTTTCTGCCATGACCAAGGGTCAGACCAGCAAGATGGAGGCGAGGAAGAAGAAGGGGAAGGTGGCGGCCGCTACCGGCGGAGTGGATTCAAGGCGACTTCCTCCCCTGCACGGTGATGGAGGGGGATCTGCTGCAGCTGGTTGAGCACGGGATGATCGTGCACAAGTCTTGGAGGCTGCCGGTGGAGAACGAGGTCGAGCCGGCGCCCCGGGAGGGGGAGCGCGTCTTGCTGTTCAGCCACGTCTATCGAGGTTTCTCCTTGCCCCCGCATCCTTTCCTCAGGGGCATCATGAATCACTTCGGGGCACAACTTCACCACTTTCCCCCGAACGCCATTGCCCATCTCTCTGCTTTTATAGTTCTGTGCGAGTGTTTCATTGGCTGTCCTCCCCATTGGGGGCTGTTCAAGCACATATTTTCTGCTAGATCCCAAACCATCAAACGACCCAGCCAGTCGAATGATAAAACACATATTCTCCAGCTCTGCGGGGGCCTAGGTTTCCAGAAAAAGAGTCGGAGCAGTTATCCTGCCCTCCAGCTAAGTGAGTCAGTCAGGAACTGGCAGTCGACGTGGTTCTACTGCCAGGATATTGCCTGTCCGAATGCTTCAACATGGCTGCCTCGCTTTAGCTTAGATCGGCCCGCCCCACCTAAGCAACTCGCGCTCACGAGGGCAGAGAAGAATGACATCCAGCCTCTGGTCGGGGCGCTCGTAGATGTCGTCAGGAGGGGGGTCACTGGCATAGACTTACTGGAGGTCTTCCTCGGTCGGACACCCAATGGGTTACAAGAGAAAAGTAAATACTTACTAGCCCACTTACTCGGATATCATCCCGCAGCTCCAAGCTCCGCTGGTACAAGGACGCGACGGAGTCGTAGGCCCTCTTGGCTTCCCCAGCCATCAGCTCCGCCTGCACCATGGCTCCCTTGGCCGCTCCCACCTGCTCCTCCGGGAGACGCTGGATGTTGAACTCGACATTCGATGAGCCTGGCATCGTCGGAAGTTCTTGAGGCATCCCAAGGTCCGCTCCAGTCGGCACCTCAACCACCAGCGCCGGTTCAGTCGGCGGCAGCGCCTCAGTCGGTGGTCGCGAGCCTGCAGGGGTTGAGGCGCCTCAGTCGGTGGTCGCGAGCCTGCAGGGGTCGCGGGTACAAGGACGCGCCGCCGACTGAGGCGCTGCCACCGACTGAACCGGCGCTGGTGGTTGAGGTGCCGACTGGAGCGGACCTTGGGATGCCTCAAGAACTTCCGACGATGCCAGGCTCGTCGAATGTCGAGTTCAACATCCAGCGTCTCCCGGAGGAGCAGGTGGGAGCAGCCAAGGGAGCCATGGTGCAGGCGGAGCTGATGGCTGGGGAAGCCAAGAGGGCCTACGACTCCGTCGCGTCCTTGTACCAGCGGAGCTTGGAGCTGCGGGATGATATCCGAGTAAGTGGTCTAGTAAGTATTTACTTTTCTCTTGTAACCCACTGGGTGTTTTTGGATAGCATCTGTTGTTTGCAATGGGTTCACTCTGAATGAACCCAGTGGGTGTAGTCCCCGAGACTTCTGTCGAGTGCTTGCACCGACAGTTGTCTTTATACATATTGTCTTTGCTTTGGTCGGGTCTGTAAATAACATGACCGAGTGTGAGTAGTTGTGGCACTCGGAGTGCACTTACTGTAAGAGTCCCCGAGAGTAATTTGTACTCAGGTCGGGTAGTATTGGCCTCGTAGGCGTAGGTGGTAACATGCATCTCAATAGGGCGGGCCTGCTTGAGTTGCGTGCCAGTGGGGTCACTCTTAGTGAACCCACTGGGTGTAGTCCCCGAGACCGCTATCGACTGCTTGCGTCGGCAGGGGTCTGTAGAAATTAGACTTTTATTGTTGACTTTTCTGATTGCCCCTTGGTGTTTGCTGGCAGAAAACTTGTGAAATGGGAACAGCCTATGAGACTCTCAGGGCGGAGAAGAATCAGTTAGCTGGTGAGCTTGATGCGGCGCTGCTTGCAATAGCTGGCATGAAGGATGCTCTGGCGGGACGACAAAAGTCATTGGAGCAGGCGCGTGAAGCGAACAAGGTGTTGACTGAAGAAGTTGAAAAGATGGGGAAACAAAGGACTGCTCTGATGGGACAAATGGACGTGTTGAACAAACGATGCAGAGCACAGGAGAAATACGTCAGCGACTGGGCTCGGCAGATGATGACGCGTCTGGCTGGTAAGTCCTGCTTTTTTCTGAGTGCTTGTGTTATGCGCATCACACTCGGCGCTTATTTGTCTGCTTGTCCTGTTGTCGCAGATTTTTGCTTTGACGCTGAAGCTGAAGCTGAAGCGGCTGATGTGGAGCGGTCGATTGTCGAGAACGTTCCACTCGGCGAGGACGCCAATCGGGATCTGCTCCGTGCACACATCCGCGTGGGCAAAGTTGGTCCTTTCATCGGTCGACTGAGAGAAGTCGTCGGCCGAATCGACAAGGAGCTTTGGCCAGAAGATGAGTCGCGGCAGGAGATGGAGAACCTGATGACCCGACTGGAGGAGATTCCGAACCGAGTGCAGTCGTGGAAGAAATCTGCAGCTCATTGTGGTGCAGATGTTGCTCTGTCCCTGGTCCAAGTCCATTGCAAGGAGGTGCACGAGGAGAAACAGAAGTCGTTGAAGGTCGCCAACACGAAGAAACTTCGTTTCGAAGACTTCATGGAAACTTTCCTTGAAAGTGCCACCCGCATCGCCGACGGTATTGATCTGGACACGTTCGTAGAGCCCTCCAGTCCTGGTGTTAATCCATATGATGCGTAAGAACACTTTTATCCTCGGTATGCCGAGTGTTTATCTGTAAGAAACTTTGGCCACTGCTATTGGCCGTCACATTCTTGTTTCGGTGTGGGTAAGTTTGATCCACGCTGAGCCACTATCTTTGGTTGAACTTTGAATCGAATCTTTTGCTCTTCTGTTGCAATTTTGACTCGAATTTTTGTTTGGCGTTTCTTGGTGAAGCCAAAGGCAAACATTCGGAACATGTCAATTGTCTTGACATCTGCATGAGCCTCATTGAGGGTCCGTGGAATTTCCGATTACCCGAGTGTACCTGTAGGAAACAGTCGGAGGCATGTGGGTGCTTAGGCGATTCTGCATCGCAGCTAAGCCCCCGAGTGTGACGTTAAGTGCACACTCGGAGAAAGTTAATACTTAGGCGATTCTGGATCGCAGCTAAGTCCCCGAGCGTGACGTTAAGTGCACACTCGGAGAAAGCTTATACTTAGGCGATTCTGGATCGTAGCTAAGCCCCCGAGTGTGACGTAAAGTGCACACTCGGAGAAAGTTTATACTTAGGCGATTCTGGATCGCAGCTAAGCCCCTGAGTGTGACGTAAAGTGCACACTCGGAGAAAGTTTATACTTAGGTGATTCTGGATCGCAGCTAAGTCCCCGAGTGTGACGTAAAGTGCACACTCGGAGAAAGTTTATACTTAGGCGATTCTGGATCGCAGCTAAGTCCCGAGTGTGACGTTAAGTTCACACTCGGAGAAAGTTAAAACTTAGGCGATTCTGGATCGCAGCTAAGCCTCCGAGTGTGACATGAAGTGCACACTCGGAGAAGGTTAATACTTAGGCAATTCTGGATCGCAGCTAAGCTCCCGAGCGTGAAGTGCACACTCGAAGAAGGTTAATACTTAGGCGATTCTGGATCGCAGCTAAGCCCCCGAGTGTGACGTGAAGTGCACACTAGAGAAGGTTAATACTTAGGCGATTCTGAATCGCAGCTAAGTCCTCGAGTGTGACGTGAAGTGCACACTCAGAGAAGGTTAATACTTAGGCGATTCTGGATCGCAGCTAAGTCTCCGAGTGTGACGTTAAGTTCACACTCGGAGAAAGTTAAAACTTAGGCGATTCTGGATCGCAGCTAAGCTCCGAGTGTGACGTGAAGTGCTCACTCGGAGAAGGTTAATACTTAGGCGATTCTGGATCGCAGCTAAGCTCCCGAGTGTGACGTGAAGTGCACACTCGAAGAAGGTTAATACTTAGGCGATTCTGGATCGCATCTAAGTCTCCGAGTGTGACGTGAAGTGCACACTCGGAGATGGTTAATACTTAGGCGATTCTGGATCGCAGCTAAGCCCCCGAGTGTGACGTGAAGTGCACACTCGGAGAAGGTTAATACTTAGGCGATTCTGGATCGCAGCTAAGCCCCCGAGTGTGACGTGAAGTGCACACTCGGAGAAGGTTAATACTTAGGCGATTCAGGATCGCAGCTAAGTTTTTCTTTTTGAGACCGGAGTCTGCGACCACGAAAGAACTTTGAACCTGCAAAAAACTCAATCTGCTTTATATTATTTCACCAACACTTGTTCTTTACATTGCTTCAGTCGACGGTCACGTGTAGAAGCATTTGAGGAGATCTCCGTTCCATGCTCGCGGCTCATCTATCTCCCTGTCGATGTTGTAGAGTCTGTATGCCCCATTGTTCAGCACCTTGGAGATGATGAAGGGTCCTTCCCAGGTAGGAGCTAACTTGTGAGGTCTTTGCTGATCTACTCGGAGCACAAGGTCGCCTGCTTGGAACGTACGACTCCTGACGTGTCGCGCGTGAAAACGCCGCAGATCTTGTTGATAAATGGTTGAGCGAGTCAGTGCCATCTCGCGCTCCTCTTCTAAAAGATCCACTCCGTCTTGCCTTGCTTGTTCTGCTTCGGCTTCGGAGAAGAGTTCGACTCGTGGCGCATTATGAAGCAAGTCACTCGGAAGGACCGCTTCTGCTCCATAAACGAGGAAGAACGGTGATCGCCTTGTAGATCTGTTCGGGGTTGTGCGAAGTCCCCAAAGCACTGAAGGTAGCTCGGTAACCCAAGCGCCAGCGGCATGTCCTATCTCTCGTAGGAGTCGGGGCTTCAAACCTTGCAAAATAAGTCCGTTTGCCCGCTCTGCTTGTCCATTGGACTGAGGATGCGCCACGGAAGCAAAATCCACTCGGATGCCTTGGCTTGTACAGAAACCTTTGAATCTGTCCGAGTCAAAGTTTGTCCCGTTGTCCGTGATTATGCTGTGAGGTACACCGAATCTGAAGATGATGTTCCTGACAAACTTGACGGCTGTTGAGGCATCGAGCTTCTTGATGGGCTTCGCTTCGATCCATTTCGTGAACTTGTCGACTGCCACCAACAGATGTGTGTATCCACCTTGGCCTGTCTTGAATGGGCCGACTGTATGTAATCCCCACACTGCAAACGGCCACACAAGAGGGATCGTCTTCAACACAGACGTCGGCTTGTGGGACTTGTTGGAGTAGAACTGGCAGCCCTCACATCGGTCAACCATATCTTTAGCCATCTCGTTAGCCTGCAGCCAGAAGAAACCAGCCCTGAATGCCTTGGCGACGATTGCTCTCGAAGAAGCGTGATGACCGCAGGTCCCCGAGTGAGTATCCTCCAGAATCAGCTGCCCCTCCTCTGGGGAGATGCATCGTTGAAGAACGCCTGAGATACTTTCTTTGTACAATTGGCCATCAATGACAGTGAACGACTTCAACCTGCGGACTATCTGCCTGGCCTGGACTTCGTCTTCTGGTAGTTCCTGCCTCAGGATATATGCAATGATCAGCACAGTCCAATCGGGGATGACGGCAAGAATCTCCATGACCAGGTCAACCACAGCAGGTACATCGACTTCAGTCAGATCCGTTGAACTCTTTGGTTGTACTGGCTCCTCTGTGAAATGATCTTCTTTGACTGAGGGAAGGTGGAGGTGCTCGAGGCAGACGTCACTCGGGACTGGTCTCCGAGTGGATCCGAGTTTTGCCAACTCATCAGCTGCTTGGTTCTTCAGTCTTGGAACATGGTGAAGTTCTAGACCTTCAAACTTCTTCTCAAGCTTCCTCACTGCATTGCAGTATGTAGTCGTGGTGGGGTTCCTGACGTCCCACTCTTTCATCACTTGATTGACCACCAAATTCGAATCGCTGTAGACCATCTGGCGACGGACGCCGAGTGAGATGGCCATACGCAACCCGTAGAGGAGAGCTTCATACTCTGCCTCGTTGTTGGAGGAATCGAAGTGTATCTGTAGCACGTACTTGAGCTTGTCGCCCTTTGGCGATATGATCACAACACCAGCGCCGGAACCATTCAACATCTTGGACCCATCGAAGAACATTGTCCAATGGGCCGAGTAGATGTGGGTCGGTTGCTGTTGATCTACCCATTCTGCTATGAAGTCAGCCAGAGCTTGAGACTTAATAGCTTTCTTGGCCTCGAACTTGATGTCACAGTACAGCATCTCCATCGCCCACTTCGCCACTCGGCCTGACGCGTCTCGATTGTGGAGAATTTCCGACAATGGAGCATCAGAAACGACAGACACCGAGTGGTCTTGGAAATAATGGGCCACCTTCTTCGCAGTCATGTAAATCCCGTAGATAAGTTTTTGATAGTGGGGATACCTCTGCTTGGAAGGAGTCAGGACCTCGGAGACGTAGTACACTCGCCGCTGAACTTTGTACGCTTTGCCTTCTTCTTCTCGTTCGACTGTAAGAACAGTACTGACGACTTGATTTGTAGCCGCGATATACAAAAGAAGGGGCTCTTTACTGAGCGGAGCAGTAAGAACCGGCTGGGTGGAAAGTAGGACTTTGAGGTCGTCGAATGCGACTTGGGCTTCATCTATCCTCTCGAAAGTATCTGATTTCTTCATGAGTCGGTACAGAGGAAGCGCTTTCTCGCCGAGTCGACTGATGAACCTGCTCAAAGCCGCTAGGCAACCCGTGAGCCGTTGAACGTCGTGTATTCTGACCGGCCTCTCCATTCGGACGATGGTCCCGATCTTTTCGGGGTTGACATCGATCCCTCGTTTGGAAATGAAGAAACCGAGTAACTTTCCGCTGGGAACACCGAATGAACATTTGGCGGGGTTGAGCTTGATATCGTACCTACGAAGGTTGGCGAATGTTTCTGCCAAGTCAGTCAGCAGGTTGGAACCTTTGCGTGACTTGACTACGATATCATCCATGTACGCCTCCACATTCCGACCGATCTGGTCGAGGAGACATTTTTGGATCATGCGCATAAAGGTAGCTCCTGCATTCTTCAAACCGAATGGCATAGTGATGTAGCAGAAGCACCCGAATGGGGTGATGAAGGCTGTTTTTAACTCATCGGGACCATACAGACGGATCTGATGATAGCCCGAGTAGGCATCAAGAAATGACAGACGCTCACAACCCGCAGTCGAATCGACAATTTGATCTATGCGGGGGAGCGAAAAATGGTCTTTCGGGCAGACCTTATTGAGATGCTTGAAGTCGATGCACATTCGGAGCGACTTGTCTTTCTTGGGCACCATGACAACATTGGCGAGCCACTCGGAGTGGTGAACCTCGCGAATGAAGTTGGCTGCCAACAGCTTGGCCACCTCTTCCCCGATTGCCTTCCTCTTGTGCGCGACGGACCGGCGCAGGCGCTCTCGGACAGGCCGAGCAGTGGAATCCACGTGCAGTCGGTGCTCAGCCAACTCCCTGGGTACACCTGGCATGTCAGAGGGTTTCCATGCAAAGATGTACCAGTTCTCACGGAGGAATTGGGTGAGCTCGGCTTCCTATTTAGGATCGACGGTGGTGGAGATGTTCGTCGGGGCAGCAGTGGCGTCCGTCGGGTGGATGCTGACCTTCTTCGTCTCTCCCGCCGACTGAAATGCAGACTCTGAAGCTGGCTTCTTCGAGCGCATCAGGTCGGCGGGGTCGACTGTTTTCTTGTACTCGTCCAGCTCGAGGACGGCCATCTGCTGGTCGGCGATTCTTGATCCCTGCTGCAGACACTCTTCAGCCCGCTGCCGATTGCCTGTGATAGTGATTACGCCCTTCGGGCCTGGCATCTTCAGCTTCAGGTATACGTAACATGGACGGGCCATGAAGTGCGCATACGCTCGGTGACCCAGAATTGCGTGATAAGCGCTCTGGAAGTCAACCACTTCGAACGTCAGCTTTTCCTTGCGGAAGTTCTTGTCGGAGCCGAAAACGACGTCCAACGCGATTTGGCCGAGTGACGACTCCGTGGAACTGCATGCTGCTCTCGCTGAGTTTGGCCATCAGGATGCCCATCCCCTTGAGTGTGTCGGCGTATATGATGTTCAAGCCGCTGCCGCCATCCATGAGGACTTTGCGCAGTCGGACTCCTTCTACCACCGGGTCGACGACCAGAGCCTGTCTCCCCGGGGTGGGTACATGTGCCGGATGATCCGACTGGTCGAAAGTGATCGCAGTCTGAGACCATTTGAGGAACTTGGGGTTGGTAGGGGTGGCCATGTTCACCTCTCTGTTCACCAGCTTCAGTCGGCTCTTGCTCTCGACTTCAGCAAAGATCATCAGGGTTGCATGGACTTGGGGGAACGGATCCTCCTTATCCTCCTCATCCTGTTCATGGCCCTTCTCACTCGGTTGCCCTTCGCTGAACCCCTGGATCAGGAGGCGACACTATCGAGTGGTATGCTTCGCATATATGGGGTTGCCCTCTTCATCCATCTTCGTATGAACCGGACATGGCTGGTCCAGGATGGGGTTATTGAACTGCTTCTTCTTGGGGGTGAACTATGCCTTCCCTTTTCCCTTGAACTTGGCATTGGTTACGGCTGCAGCTTCTGCTTGCGGAGCGGTCGGAGCTTTCTGCTTCTGTTTCCGAGTGTTGCCCCCATCTCCATCAGTGACTGTTTTGTGCTTGCCGCTTCGGATGCGGTCCTCTTCTTCGCCATTTGCATAGCGTGTTGCTATCTCCATCATCTTGCTCATGGAGATGTCGCCTGTTCGACCGAACTTCAGGTATAGATCCCCGTACCGCACGCCCGCCTTGAAGGCGCAGACTACTTGATGCTCGGTGACGTTCTCCACCGTGTGGTAGAGAGTTGTCCAACGCTGGATGAAGTCGCGCAGGGGCTCGTTCTGCTTCTGGACGCAGTGTTGGAGCTCCACGAGGCCAGCAGGGCGCTTGCACGTCCCTTCGAAGGTCCCGATGAACACCCGGGCCAGATCTGCCCAGCTGTAGATGCTAGAGGGGGCCAATTGGTTCAGCCACGCTCGCGCCGAGCCGTCGAGCATCAGAGGGAGGTGTTTCATGGTGACATGGTTGTCCCCCCCTCCGATCTGGACTGCCACTCGGTAGTCATCCAGCCACGTTTCTGGCTTGGACTCTCCTGTAAACTTGCTAATTCCCGTCGCCAATCGGAAGTTGGGAGGGATGTCAGCCGAACGGATGGCTCGACTGAAACACTCGAGACCAGAAACGATGGCCCTGTTTCCACTCGGACGGTCAATATCGCGACCATCGCGGTGGGCCCGGCCCCTGTCGACCCTCCGCTGGGCGATATGCCCTCTTGCGTCGGGCCTTGGGTCGTAGGTGTCACTGACTGAACGCCTATCATCATGATGTCGGGGCCTGTAGGGCCCACCCCGTGGAGGGGTGCGTGAACGACGGCGATCTTCATGATTTATGGAACGTCTGCCTCCTCTCTGCCGCTGATGGGAACCTGGGCTGTGAACTGACCGATGCGTATTCGCATGAACAGAACTATTATAGATCCTGTTGTGCAAATGGGAGACCGCCGAATTCTGCTGCTACGCCGTGTGCAACAGGGCTCGGATCTGCTCGATCCCTCTACAGCCTCTGAATCAGTCGGCTGGAGGGAATCGGCTATCTTAGCAGCTGCAACCAAGTTGAGGAGGGGTGCGCGGAATAGCTCCACGTTGCTCCGCCGAGTGTGCCGACTGGCAGAACGGCGAGGTGGACGACGCGCGCCGGACGCTTCGCCAATCTCGTGCTCGTTCCGGTCAGCTTGACGGGGGTCTTCATGGGAATTGGCCATGTGTACTTCTGCTGCAGGCCCGCGACCCGCGTACTCGGAAGGAAACTTAGTCGGAACCGAGCCCGAGCGCTGGGACGGCGGGGCAACCACAACTGACTCTAGAACCGCCACTTGTGAAGATGCGTTGTGGCGCGCCTGGGCGTGTTGCACCCAACGCTGGAGCCGCGGACGGCGGGACCACTTGACGCGACGCGTGACGGTGGTGTAGGTCGACACCGGAACCGATTGCTGGAGAAGAAGAATGCCGCGGTTGGCGCACGGAAGTGCGTAGCCCCGCGACGGGGAAGTGCCTCGACATCGAGGGGCGCATCCCGAAGCCACGCCGAATCGTCAATGATGAAGGTGAGAGCACCGAAGAAGATCTGGTGACCCATGCTCGAATCTCCACCGGACGACATGACGAAAGGAAGTAGTCGCAAACTCGCCGGAAGTCACTTAGACGCGTGCCCCACGGTGGGCACCAACTGTCGTGGGTATAAGCCTGACAGTAGATGTGTAGGGTACGAAAAGGATGGGCAGAGTCCTAGCTACGGCGAGAATGTATGAGTTCAGGCCCCTCTATGGTGGAGGTAATAGCCCTACGTCTCAGTGCTCAAGGAGCTTGTTGTCGAGTGGAAATATGGAATACAATGAGTTGCTAACCCCTCTACCAGTGGGGGAGGGTGGCTTATATAGAGTGCGCTGCCCTCCACAACGGTTCCGGTACAGGGGTGGAGTAGTGGGGATTGAATGTGTACGTCACAGGTAACGTACGCCTTGAATGCTAATAAATGCACCTGGGAACGTACGACCGTTTCCCTCCAGGGGGGTTACGATGTACCGAGTGGTATCCTGTCGGTTAGCTTGATATCCTCCGAATGTTAATCTTCGACTGGATGGTCGAGGACCTGTTACCGACTGCATGATGGGGACTCCTTAATTCAGTCGGAACTGACTAAGGGCCTTGTCCTTTGTGAGGGGTAGTCCTTGGGTAGGACCTACATGACATGCCTATGACCGTACCCTAGGACTATAACACCATCATGAGGCAAGATGACCATTTCCCCAGATACCATTACTATCATTGCCATGCTAGTTTTATCGCTTCTATCGATTATGTCTCGTTGCCTACCACATGTTAAATATTAGCCTCTCAAGAATGCCATGAAAACCTTCAATCTGTTCAACCTAGCAAACCACTGATTGGCTATGTTACCGCTTGCTTAACCCTGTGTTAGCGTTGCTAGTTGCAGGTGCTTTGCTTCCATGTGAAAGCATGGGTTCCTTGTTATATCACCCTATTAAATGCTATTTAATTTAATGCACCTATATACTTGGTAAAAGGTGGAAGGCTCGGTCTTTCTAGCCTGGTGTTTTGTTCCACCTTTGCCCCCTTAGTTTCTGGCTACCGGTGTTATGTTCCATAATTGAGTGCTCCTAACACGATCGGGGTTGTTATGGGCACCCCCTTGATAATTCGTTTTAGATTAAAGCTGGTCTGGCAAGGCCCAACATTGGTACTACATTTGCCTAATCACCTAATAAAATTGCATAGAGACTTTCCGGACCCCGAGGATAATTTAATCACCCCCCCGGGCCAATGCTCCGCATGAGTGTTGGTCCACCCACCTAGCAGTCGGCGGTGCCACCTCGGGGCAACTCGAGGTTTGGCTACCGTCCACTATGCATAGACGGTGTGTCCTGAGAATGAGATACGCGGCTCCTATCGGGTTCATCGACACACCGGGTGGCCTTGCTGGATTAGTTTTACCTTCGACGAGATATCTTGTGCATCGGGATTCCGGTGATGCTTTGGGTAATCTCAGAGTTGAGGTTTTCCACTAGGGAATCCGACGAGATCGCGAGCTTCGTGATTGAGGATTTCTATACGGCTTGTGGTAATTTGTGATGGACTAGTTGGAGCACCCCTGCAGGGTTAAATCTTTTCGGAAAGTCGTGCCCGCGGTTATGTGGCAACATGGAAACTTTGTTTAACACTGGTTCTAGATAACTTAAAGTTAACTTAATTAAAATATGCGAACCGTGTGCGTAACCGTGACTGTCTCTTTCGTGAGTTCCTTCTCCGATTGAGGACACGGTGGGGTTATGTCTGACGTAGGTAGGTGTTCAGGATCATCCATTTGATCATAAGTAGTTCACGTCCGTTATGCGTAGATCTTCCCCTTCTTATTTCTTGTACTCGTAAGTTAGCCACGAAATATATGCTTATCCGCTGCTACAACCTCACCACTTAACCTTGCCTCACCTAATAAGCTTTGCTAGTCTTGATACCTTTGGAAATGAGATTGTTGAGTCCCGTGTGGCTCAAAGATTACTACAACACTAGTTGCAGGTACATGTAAAGGTTACTTGACGCGAGCGCGTTGATTGTTCAGTTGGAGTTGCGTCTTCTTCTTCTTCTTCATCGATCTAGGATGGGTTCCACGCCGGCAGCCTGGGATAGCAAGGATGGACGTCGTTCTTATTTTCTCGTTTGTTTTCGTCCGTAGTCGGACCCTGCTCTTACTCTTGATGATTATGTAATGTACTGATGTGACTCTGATGTAGCTTGTGGCGAGTGTAAGCCAATTCTATTATATATCTTTTTTTCCAGTACATGTACTTGTAACGATATCCATTCTTGCGATATGACGAGATGCGCTTCTATCCCTGACGAGGCCTTCGTGCCAAATTGAGGATAGGGTCGCATCTTGTACGTGACAAGTTGGTATCAGAGCAGTACTGACCTAGGAGCCCCCTTGATTGATCGAACTTGGCCGAGTCTAGTAAAAAACTACTATGAGTCTAGTTATATATCAGAGAGTAGGATTCTTTTTTCTCCTCTTCTATGCTCTGGTGAGGAATCTTGACGTATATTTAATTCTACTCCTCTTCTCACTCAAATTTTTTTAGGATCATGCGGATATTTTTGGAATCTATATGATGCCGATGTGACGGAGTTCTGTCTTGGTGCCTCCTATCTGCTTTAAGTTTCAGGGGAGTTGAGCTCCAGGGGATTCTTGAGCACATAGTTATCATTCAGATTTCTTTGTATCTCACGACGAAGGATGTTCGTAATTGCTTCAATACTAGTAGCGGTGAGATAACCCCGATGTCCCCAGTACTGGTGCAGATTGTTCGGGAGTACTGCCATACTTTGTATCGTTGTGATCACGAGGGTCTGTTGTAGATGAAGGTCCGAGATTCTGGTTGTGTGTTGACGGATGTGATACAGGTGACGGGTTAGTATAGGAGTTGTGTGATATTACTCCTTTTATCCGTGAACCAGATTGCATGACCAGATATTTCAGGAATTCATAGGTGGGAATTCAAGTAGTTGCTTATAGGACAATTTTCCAACAAATGCATGATGTTAGGTTGGGGTTCGACATCTAGTGGATTCCTGTCAACGAAAATATCGGACGAAATCTCTCTCATGAGTTTGTTCTGGCTTGTTTCATAAGCCTCTCCCTTTGTTTTGTTGACTGTGGTAATTTGTGTTGCTTCGATGTCAAGTGGTGATTTCATACCTTTCCAAGAGGTGTTCTCATATTTTTATGTGAATGCTAATCCTTTTGCTTAATCAATTGTCGTATCAATTCTTGTCAACCGGAGTTGTCATGTTATTTCCATTTCAACCAGAGTCATCGTATCAAGTCTTTTCAACCGGTGTGCTTCTTTTCAGTGTATTCAATCCTCTAAAATATTTGCAGATCATTCTCTCAATTATTTCCAGAGTTGTCTCATCTATCTCAAGTTGTCTTTGTTTTCCCCCACCCTCCCGCCCTTTTTCTCAGTGATTCAATTTTCATCCAAGAGTTTTCTTTTCAGTGATGCTTCCACTATCTCTTCTTCCTTTTGTACCCGGTGATTTGTTGTGAAGATTCTCATGAGCTTCATGTTCATCTTTGTTCATTCTTGTCATCTTTTTTGGTGAATTTAATTTAATTATCCGTGTTCATTGTATCCTATTCATCCTTGTATTTTTTTCCCATGTTGGAAATTCTCATCAGTCTTCTTATTGTCATTTCTCTCTATTCCATCCGGAGCGTTGAAGTTATCTCAGTATTTTTTGTTTTTAATCTTTTCAATTATTTCGAGGTGCTCAACCTCATCTAGTTTTATTTATACCGGTGCAATATCAATCTTTCTAGCAATCTTTTCTAACGGTGGTTCCTTGAGTGGGCCCATAACCCACAGGTTTTCCCAGGATCTTTCCTCGCTCTTTTAATCTTTTCCCGGAGATCTCTAATTATTCCAACTATGACGTAAGTATGTATTTCGTCAATCTTATTCCTTCTTCAAGATCTATTTGAATTAATTCTCAGATTTGGCTCAACCTTTCATTCTTCTTTATTCCGGAGTATCTCAGTATTCTTGGTGTTGTTCTCGTCATCATTCTCAGCTTGCAATTCGAACGAGTGTTTCTCTCAAATCTTGGTTCATTCTCTTGCAGATTCATCATTTAGCTTGGTGCGTCATCTTATTTGTTCCAATAATGAGTAATCGCTTTCTTGCTATCCGGTGCTTTTCTGAGTTGTTTTCATTCTCGATCCTCCGAAGGCCATCATTTCAGAAGATTCTTCGTTCTCAGCTTTCAGCTTTCATCCTCAATTCTTCTCAATTGTTGTCTCTTCGTTCGTCTCTCGGTTATTCCGGTGCCTTGTTCTAGTTTTTCTCTCAGGTGGCTCGTGATCTCTTCGTTCTCTTGTATCTCCATTAATTCGTGGTGTTCCCATTTATTTGTGAATTCTTACCGGTGCTTTCTTCAATCATACTTCAAGTGATGCTTATCTATGTGCCTCTTCAAGATTCATTTCTAGAAGAATAAGTGATATGCTAAATCCGTTGCTTGTCATAAATCAAACTTGATGAAGGATAGGCATAACATAATTCTTATTCTTATCCATAGTGGTTTCAATTCTTCTTCCGGAATGGCTCACGATATCAATTCCTTTTTCTCAAGTGTGCTTATCTTTTCTTTTCCGGAGTTCCAAGTTTTCTCAAGTATCTCTTTGTGAGGCTTCATCTAAATCATGGCAAGGTCATAATCTTATTCTTTTCTACCTTCATATCGTTACATCATTCATTTGTATACGGACGCTCGTCTTGGTGGTTCTTCAAGGATGTGATTTTTCTCAAAGTGTTCTTCAAGATTCCTGTTGGAGTACCTCAAGTATCCTTTCTCTTGCATTTCTATGTGCAATTGTTCTTCCTTTATCCTTTGAGGTGGTATTATATCATTCTTGTTAGTGTAGGAGTCTCGAAGAGATTGTATTTCAAGTATGAGATAATTAAACCCACCAATTCTATGATCATGAGATATTTTCAACCCATGATTTCTTCCTTGAGTTATCTTGGTTTGGATTTCACCTAAAGCTTTTCCTATGGATTGCTGCTATCATGGTGCTTGTCATTAATCCAAGTTCTCAATGTATCCTCTTGGTGTAAGAAATTGTTCATATCTTGTTTCTCCCAATCAATCCTTGTTTCTGTTAGTGGCTGGTTGTAAATCATTAGTTTGAAAGATTTCCATAAGCCCACTACTATCTTGTTCTTCTCGTTGTTGTTTTTCCAACAACTCCGTCCAATTCTTCTTGCAAGGGTGCTTGTCAAGCTCATTTGAGATAGTAGTTGTCATTCTTTTCTGCATTCTCTTCTTTCGCTTGAGCTAATTCCTATTCTATTGTTCTGGAGGCATTGTGATGTTGCTCTTTTGGTTCTATTGTGTTGTTCTATCAAGATCATGGTGTTCCCTTGTTCTATTTAGTTGTTTGTTATGTATATTGTCAATTTCTACCATCTTATCGAGTTTTTTGTCCCATTTTCCTACCGAAGTGCTGCCGAAATTTTCGTGAATCCTTGCTTCTTTCTCTTACCATCCCTCATCTCTTTGCAACCTTCAAGGATCGTTGGTTTCACTCGTCTGTCAAAGAAGCCACTAAGTTTTACCTCTTGCTTTCTCATCCTCTCCCCCTTTCATTCTTGGATCTCGGGGCAAGATCCTCTTGTAGTGTAGGAGAGTTGTGACAGCCCGATGCCGACGTTCCAGAAGATTCCCCTTCTTTTCCGTTTCCGTCGTGTGGGTATTTTTATTTGTTGCATCATCATCGCATCATGCGCATCATCAACATTGCATCGGCATATCCGTTGCCGCCAGTTTTTCAAACTTGCATCCGTTGTTAGTTGCCGGTTCTCGTCGTTGTCCGTTCTGAGCCCGACCGCACTCGCACGCGCCCGCGGCATCGTTCGAAACCCTGTTTTAAAAGTGTGCATAAAACTTTCTCTGACCGGGTTGAGATTTGACGTGCGGTCTTATTTTAATATAGCTACGCCACCTGTCCAATTTTGTCGCGATCGGAGTTCGTCTGGTACCCGAACGGTCGACCCTAGCGGCTCCGTATTCGGTCTACTGTCGGACATGTGTTGGTGTTTTAAAAATTCATTGCCGCGCTGCCCGTTCTCCCTCTCGTCTTCGGATAACCACTCTACACGGCCTCGTAACCGTTCCCGCGTTCGAAATTACCCGAATCCGACCGCACGGTTGGATCCGGGTCGAGATTTCACTAAACTAGCCCCCATTTGTCTATATATAGTTCCCTAGTGCAGTTTAGGCAGCCAACCCCCCATCCACCTCGATTTCCGCGCCGCCCACCTAACCCTAGCCGCCACCCCAGCACTCTCTCTCCCACCGGCTGCCGGGCCTGCCCGAGCCCGGGTCAGGCCCGCCCGAAACCCATCTGGGCCCAAGCGCCGCCGCACCTCCCTGCCCGAGCTCCTGCCCGAGCTCCTCCCACTGCGCCACGAGCCCCGCCGCCCGCGCCTCGCCGCAGCCCGGCTGGCCGCCTCCCGCGCCGCAGCCGCAGCTGGCCGCCGCCTTGCCTCCCCACCGCCGGCAACCCCCGCCAGGTCCGGCCGCCGCCTCGCGCCACCTCTACTCGCGCAGCCGCCTCCCCGCGCAGCCATGGCGTCGCCAGCCTCCGCGTCGCATCCGGCCAGGGACCGACTCGATCCGGCCCGAGAACCCGCCGCCTCGACTGCCCCGGCGCCTGCGGCGCTCCTTCACCGGAGCCCCATCCCGGCCGCCGCCAGGGCTACCGCACGGGAGGACGAGGGCAACCCCCGTGCCGCTCGACCGCCTCCCCGCAACCCCAGCTTGGCCTCGCCAGGCGCGCCCCCGGCCGAGTTCGCCCGTGCGTGCAGCGCCGAGGCCTTCGGCCCAGTCGGCTCCCGAGGCCCAGCTCTCGCCAGCCAAGGTGAGCCCGCGAACCTATTCCGCGCCCATGGCGTTTGTTAGCAATGATGCGCCCTAGTTTCGGCCCGATAGCATTAGGCCCGATATTATAATTATTTTTAGAGTTTTCGGAATTAATTAAATTCCAGAAAAATATGTAGATGTTAATACGTCCGTAACTTTTTACCCGTGTGTCGGATCGGAGCGAGTAATATATGGATTTCGTGTATTTTTGCGCGTAGATTACGTTGGTGCAACTTGCATATTTGTTTGATTTAGTTTAGGGTGCCTAATGCCTAGGTTTATGTGCTGTCTAGATAGGATATTGCCATAGCTATTTCTCGCGCGTGTCCGGGTTGCTCGTATGCCATAGATAAAATTCCCATGTTTTAGGAACCTATTTTCCATGTATTTTAGAGCGGTCAATTGTATTTTTGCGTGTAGGGATTTGCTGTTAGTTTATTTTTCCGTGTATAGGTTATTTTTCTCGCATTTACGTGTGGCGTTATTTTCGTGTTGCAACCCCACATATTTTATATGTTTTCGCGGTAGAAAAATCCCATGGATTTTTTTGTGCAACTAGTTTTAGCTCTTGAGTAAATTAGTTCGTGCGATATTTTGCCATGTTGCCCTCTTGTCTATTTCGTAGGATTTATTCCGTGCTTCGTTTGATTAAGTTGTCAACTAGGGAGTTGTTCTTGGGTGTTTAGACTAGCCCCTGATATTTTTGGTTGCAATAGAAATGCATGTTTAGGCGTGGTTTGATTGCCCTCAAGTTGCTAGAAATAGTGCTGATTTGGAGGAGCTGAAATATTTCTAAGTCTGAGATCTGTTATATTTTGTTGCTGTCTTGTCTTGCTTGTATCTTGTGAACTGTAGCTCTTTTGAGGTTGGTCCAATGGAGTTAGTTGTATCCCTTGTGTTTGTCTAGCATGTTGTAAATTTTCATGCCATTTGAAGTCCAGTAGCTATTGGTTTTTCTGCTGTCAATATGCCTTCAGACCGAAAACTGCACTTTCATGAAGTGTAATTTTCACTAAGTCTGAAATAGTGGTGAGAAGCCATTTTGTGACTTCTTTTCCTAGTTATCCATGATGCCATGCTAGTTGTTGTTAGTTGTTTATTGTAGTGCTTCTTTCCCTCTTTCGTGTCATGCCTTGGTTGAGTAGATTGGAGTTGTGTAGCTCGTAGTTGTCGGGTGTAGAAAATGCTATGTGGCTGATTTTGGCAGTTTGTAGTGATTTCTTGTTTTGCTCATAGTTGTTGAACAGTAGCTCCGATTTGATCGTGTCCTAGATGAAACTTGCTTAGAATCTTGTGTAGTTTCATTTTCTCTTTCTGGTTGTATATTTTGAAGTGCTCGTGTCCGTCGTTGCACACATATTGCATTCATGCCATCATATCTTACGGTGCTTGTAACTTTTGATCCGTAGCTCCGTTGGAGAAGTTCTCTATGTGTAAATTGCTTGTCTCGACGCGTAGAATCACGTGAACCTATTTGTTTTGCTGTTTAACAACTAATTAAATGTGTTAGTTTAGATCTGGACAGAATTGTGAATTAACGTGTGAGGTCGTCTCAGAGGTGCTTATGTCATTTCCGACCTCATTTAAAATGCCTAGAAAGGTAGTTTAATTACGCTTCACCTCTTGCCATGTTTAACCACATTTAATATTGCCGTGTACCTAATCGGGATAGTACTAAATAATTAGACGTGGAGTTTCGTCGATATGCAACTCGTTGCATATCGAGCTTCACTTAATGTGTAGTGTTTGGTTGTTGTGTTTGTCATGCCTTGCATTAGACCGTTCATGCATCATATGTGTTGTGCATCATGTGGTGTATATCGTGTGTTGATGCTTGTTTCCGTTTCCCTCTGTCTCGATAGAGTTCTGCAAGCGTGTCAGATGTGAGGACCGTTCGACTACATCGGTTCGTCTGCTTCACGGAGTCATTCTTCTTCCAAGCGGGATCTCATGCAAGATGACCATTTCCCCAGATACCATTACTATCATTGCCATGCTAGTTTTATCGCTTCTATTGATTATGTCTCGTTGCCTACCACATGTTAAATATTAGCCTCTCAAGAATGCCATGAAAACCTTCAATCTGTTCAACCTAGCAAACCACTGATTGGCTATGTTACCGCTTGCTTAACCCTGTGTTAGCGTTGCTAGTTGCAGGTGCTTTGATTCCATGTGAAAGCATGGGTTCCTTGTTATATCACCCTATTAAATGCTATTTAATTTAATGCACCTATATACTTGGTAAAAGGTGGAAGGCTCGGTCTTTCTAGCCTGGTGTTTTGTTCCACCTTTGCCCCCTTAGTTTCCAGCTACCGGTGTTATGTTCCATAATTGAGCGCTCCTAACACGATCGGGGTTGTTATGTGGGCCCCCTTGATAATTCGTTTTAGATTAAAGCTGGTATGGCAAGGCCCAACATTGGTACTACATTTGCCTAATCACCTAATAAAATTGCATAGCGACTTTCCGGACCCCGAGGATAATTTAATCAACCCCCCGGGCCAATGCTCCGCATGAGTGTTGGTCCACCCACCTAGCAGTCGGCGGTGCCACCTCGGGGCAACTCGAGGTTTGGCTACCGTCCACTATGCATAGACGGTGTGTCCTGAGAATGAGATACGCGGCTCCTATCGGGTTCATCGACACACCGGGTGGCCTTGCTGGATTAGTTTTACCTTCGACGAGATATCTTGTGCATCGGGATTCCGGTGATGCTTTGGGTAATCTCAGAGTTGAGGTTTTCCACTAGGGAATCCGACGAGATCGCGAGCTTCGTGATTGAGGATTTCTATACGGCTTGTGGTAATTTGTGATGGACTAGTTGGAGCACCCCTGCAGGGTTAAATCTTTTCGGAAAGTCGTGCCCGCGGTTATGTGGCAACATGGAAACTTTGTTTAACACTGGTTCTAGATAACTTAAAGTTAACTTAATTAAAATATGCGAACCGTGTGCGTAACCGTGACTGTCTCTTTCGTGAGTTCCTTCTCCGATTGAGGACACGGTGGGGTTATGTCTGACGTAGGTAGGTGTTCAGGATCATCCATTTGATCATAAGTAGTTCACGTCCGTTATGCGTAGATCTTCCCCTTCTTATTTCTTGTACTCGTAAGTTAGCCACGAAATATATGCTTATCCGCTGCTACAACCTCACCACTTAACCTTGCCTCACCTAATAAGCTTTGCTAGTCTTGATACCTTTGGAAATGAGATTGTTGAGTCCCGTGTGGCTCAAAGATTACTACAACACTAGTTGCAGGTACATGTAAAGGTTACTTGACGCGAGCGCGTTGATTGTTCAGTTGGAGTTGCGTCTTCTTCTTCTTCTTCATCGATCTAGGATGGGTTCCAGGCCGGCAGCCTGGGATAGCAAGGATGGATGTCGTTCTTATTTTCTCGTTTGTTTTCGTCCGTAGTCGGACCCTGCTCTTACTCTTGATGATTATGTAATGTACTGACGTGACTGATGTAGCTTGTGGCGAGTGTAAGCCAATTCTATTGTATATCTTTTTTTCCAGTACATGTACTTGTAACGATATCCATTCTTGCGATATGACGAGATGCGCTTCTATCCCTGACGAGGCCTTCGTGCCAAATTGAGGATAGGGTCGCATCTTGGGCGTGACAAGTTGGTATCAGAGCAGCACCGACCTAGGAGCCCCCTTGATTGATCGCACTTGGCCGAGTCGAGTCTAGTAAAAAACTACTATGAGTCTAGTTATATATCGGAGAGTAGGATTCTTTTTTCTCCTCTTCTATGCTGTGGTGAGGAATCTTGACGTAATATTTAATTCTACTCCTCTTCTCACTCCAAATTTTTTAAGGATCACGCGGATATTTTTGGAATCTATATGATGCCGATGTGACGGAGTTCTGTCTTGGTGCCTCCTATCTGCTTTAAGTTTCAGGGGAGTTGAGCTCCAGGGGATTCTTGAGCACATCGTTATCATTCAGATTTCTTAGTATCTCAGAACGAAGGATGTTCGTAATTGCTTCAATACTAGTAGTGGCGAGATAACCCCGATGTCCCCAGTACTGGTGCAGATTGTTCGGGAGTACTGCCATACTTTGTATCGTTGTGATCACGAGGGTCTGTTGTAGATGAAGGTCCGAGATTCTGGTTGTGTGTTGACGGATGTGATACAGGTGACGGGTTAGTATAGGAGTTGTGTGATATTACTCCTAGTATGCGTGAACCAGATTGCATGACCAGATATTTCGGGAATTCATAGGTGGGAATTCAAGTAGTTGCTTATAGGACAATCTTCCAACAAATGCATGATGTTAGGTTGGGCTCGACATCTAGTGGATTCCTGTCCACGAAAATATCGGACGAAATCTCTCTAATAGTAGTCATGTGAATTTGGTATTCGTTCGATATTTTGATGTGTTGTATGTTGTTTTTCCTCTAGTGGTGTTATGTGAACGTCGACTACATAACACTTGACCATTATTTGGGCCTATTGGAAGGCATTGGGAAGTAGTAAGTAGATGATGGGTTGCTAGAGTGACAGAAGCTTAAACCTAGTTTATGCGTTGCTTCGTAAGGGGCTGATTTGGATCCACTAGTTTAATGCTATGGTTAGACTTTGTCTTAATTCTTCTTTTGTAATTGCAGATGCTTGCGAGAGGGGCTAATAATAAGTGGTATGCTTGTCCAAGTAAGGGCAGTACCCAAGCGCCGGTCCACCCACATATCGAACTATCAATGTAAAGAACGTGAATCATATGAACATGATGAAAACTAGCATGACAGAAATTCCCGTGTGTCCTTGGGAGCGTTTTTCCTCCTATAAGACTTTGTTCAGGCTTGTCCCTTGCTAAAAAAGGGATTGGGACACTTTGCTGCACCGTTGTTACTTTTGTTACTTGCTATTTGCAATGAATCATCTCACCACACAACTACTTGTTACCGATAATTTCAGTGCTTGCAGATATTACCTTGCTGAAAACCACTTGTCAGATCCTTGTGCTCCTCGTTGGGTTCGACACTCTTACTTATCGAAAGGACTACGATAGATCCCCTATACTTGTGGGTCATCAAGACTCTTTTATGGCACCGTTGCCGGGGAGTGAAGCACCTTTGGTAAGTGGAACTTGGTAAGGAAACATTCATATAGTGTGCTGAAACTTATTGTCACTTGTCACTATGGATACTAATCCTTTGAGGGGCTTGTTCGGGGTATCTTCACCTCGAAAGGAAGCACAAATAGTTGCTCCTCAACCTGCTGCACCTACTGAAAATATTTGTTTTAAATTTCCTTCGGGTATGCTTGAGAAACTTCTGGCTAATCCTTTTACAGGAGATGGAACATCACATCCAGACTTGCATCTAATCTATGTAGATGAATTTTATGGTTTATCTAAGCTTGCAGGTTTGCCCGAGGATGAGGTCACGAAGAAGGTCTTTCCTTTATCTTTGAAGGATAAGGCGTTGACATGGTATAGGCTATGTGATGATACTCGATCATGGGACTACAATCAGTTGAAATTGGAATTTCATCAAAAGTTTTATCCTATGCATTTAGTACATCGTGATCGGAATTATATTTATAATTTTGGGCCTCGTGACAGAGAAAGCATCGCTCAATCTTGGGGAAGGCTTAAATCAATGTTATATTCATGCCCCAACCATGAGCTCTCGAGAGAAATTATCATTCACAACTTGTATGCTCGGCTTTCTCATGATGATCGCACCATGCTTGACACTTCTTGTACCGGTTCTTTTATGGAGAGTGATATTGACTTCAAATGGAATTTATTGGAGAGAATTAAATGAAAGTCTGAAGATTGGGAGCTTAAAGAAGGTAAGGAGTCAGGTATGAATTTCCAGTTTGATTGCATTAAATCCTTTGTTGAAACAAATACTTTTTGTGACTTTAGCGCTAAGTATGGACTTGACTCTGAGATAGTAGCTTCATTGTGTGAATCATTTGCTGCTCATGTTGATCTCTCCAAAGAGAAGTGGTTTAAATATCCCCCTCCTTTAGAAGTCAATATAGTTAAACCCAATCCAGTTGAAGAGAGAGTCATTGCCTATAATGATCATGTTGTCCCCAGTGCTTACATTGAGAAACCACCTTTCCCTGTTAGGATGAAGGATCATTCTAAAGCTTCAACTGTGATACGTAGAGGCTACATTAGAACACCTACACCCCCTGAGAAAATTAGAGTTGAACCTAGCATTGCTATTATCAAAGATCTTCTGTCCGACGACGTTGAGGGACATAATATCCACTTCTGTGAAGATGCTGCTAGAATTGCTAAACCTCACGCTAGAGACAAAATAGGCCTGTTGTTGGCACGCCTGTTGTTTCTGTTAAGATAGGAGATCATTGTTATCATGGTTTATGTGACGTAGGTGCTAGTGTTAGTGCGATACCTCAATCCTTATATGATGAAATCAAAGATGAGATTGCACCTATTGAGATAGAGCCTATTGATGTCACTATTCAGCTTGCCAATAGAGATACTATCTGCCCTGTGGGAATTGTTAGGGATGTTGAAGTCTTGTGTGGTAAAACAAAGTATCCTGCTGATTTCCTCGTTCTTGCTACCACCCAAGATAGATTTTGTCCCATCATATTTGGCATACCTTTTCTTAATACCGTCAATGCTCATATTGATTGTGAGAAGCAAACTGTCACTGTTGGTTTTGAAGGTGTGTCCCATGATTTCAATTTCTCCAAGTTTGGTAGACAACCTCATGAAAAGGAGTTGCCTAGTAAGGATGAAACTATTACCTTAGCTTCCATTGTCGTGCCTCCTACGGATCCCTTAGAGCAATACTTGCCTGAGCATGAAAATGATATGCATATGGATGAAAGGGATGAGATAGATAGAGTTGTCTTAGAACAATATCCTATCCTTAAGAATAATCTGCCTGTTGAACTGCTTGGGGATCCACCCCCACCAAAGGGTGATCCTGTGTTCGAGCTTAAATAGTTGCCTGATACTCTTAAGTATGCTTATCTCAATGAAAAAGAGATATATCCTGTCATAATTAGTGCTAGCCTCTCAGAGCATGAAGAAAAGAAATTACTAAAAACTCCGAGGAAGCACCGTGCTCTATTGGATATACTCTTGATGATCTTAAGGGCATTAGCCCCACTCTATGCCAGCACAAGGTTAAAGCTGATCTTGATTCCAAACCAGTTGCTGATCATGAAAGGAGATTAAATCCTAAGATGAAAGAGGTAGTAAGAAAAGAAATACTAAAGCTCCTGGAGGCAGGAATTATCTATCCTATAGCTCATAGTGATTGGGTGAGTCCGGTGCATTGTGTCCCTAAGAAGGGAGGCATTACCGTTGTCCCTAATGATAAGGACGAATTGATCCCATAGAGGATTATTACTAGTTATAGGATGGTGATCGATTTTAGAAAATTGAATAAAGCCACTAGGAAAGATCATTAAACTTTGCCTTTTATCGACCAAATGCTAGAAAGACTGTCTAACGACACACACTTCTGCTTTCTAGATGGTTATTCTGGTTTCTCCCAAATACCATTTGCACAATCTGATCAGGAGAAAACCACTTTCACCTGCCCTTTCGATACCTTTGCTTATAGACGTATGCCTTTTGGCTTATGTAATGCACGTGCCACCTTTCAAAGATGTATGATGGCTATATTCTTTGACTTTTGTGAAAAGATTGTCGAGGTTTTCATGGATGACTTCTCTGTCTACGGGTCTTCTTTTGATGATTGCCTCAGCAACCTTGATCGGGTCTTGCAGAGATGTAAAGACACCAATCTTGTCTTGAATTGGGAGAAGTGCCGCTTTATGGTTAATGAAGGCATCGTCTTAGGACATAAAATTTCTAAAATAGGTATTGAAGTCGATAAGGCTAAGGTTGATGCAATCGAGAAAATGCCATACCCCACAGATACCAAAGGTATAAGAAGTTTCCTTGGTCATGCTGGTTTCTATAGAAGGTTCATTAAAGACTTCTCTAAGATTTCTAGGCCTCTTACTAATCTCTTGCAAAAGGATTTTCCTTTTGTTTTTGACGATGATTATGAGGAAGCCTTCGAAATACTTAAGAAGGCTTTGATAACTACACCTATTGTTCAACCACCTGATTGGAACTTACCTTTTGAAATCATGTGTGCTGCTAGCAATTATGCTGTTGGTGCTGTCCTAGGGCAAAGAGTTGATAAAAAGTTGAATGTTATTCACTATGCTAGTAAAGCTCTAGACAGTGCCCAAAGAAACTATGCTACTACGGAAAAGGAATTTTTAGTAGTCGTGTTTGCATGTGAAAAGTTCACGTCTTACATAGTTGATTCCAAAGTCATTATTCACACTGATCATGGTGCTATTAAGTACCTCATGGAGAAGAAAGACGCTAAACCTAGACTTATCAGATGAGTTCTCTTGCTACAAGAATTTGATTTGCACGTTGTCGACAGGAAGGGTGCTGATAACCCCGTAGCAGATAACTTGTCTAGGTTGGAGAACGTTGTTGATGACCCACAACCTATTGATGATAGCTTTCCCGATGAGCAATTGAACGTCATAAATGCTTCACGTAGTGCACCGTGGTATGCTGATTATGCAAACTATATTGTTGCCAAATATATACCACCTAGTTTCACATACCAGCGAAAGAAGAAATTCTTCTTTCACTTGAGACATTACTTTTGGGATGATCCTCACCTTTATAAGGAATGAGTAGATGGTGTTATTAGACGTTGTGTACCTGAACATGAACAAGGACAGATCCTACAGAAGTGTCACTTCGAGGCCTATGGAGGACACCATGCGGGAGATAGAACTGCACACAAGGTATTGCAATCAGGTTTCTATTGGCCCACTCTCTTCAAGGATGCCCGTAAGTTTGTCTTGTCTTGTGACGAATGTCAAAAAATAGGTAATATCGGTAAACGTCAGGAAATTCCTATGAACTATTCACTTGTCATTGAACCATTTGATGTTTGGGGCTTTGGTTATATGGGACCTTTTCCAAAATCCAACGGGTATACTCATATCCTAGTTGCTGTTGATTACGTCACTAAGTGGGTAGAAGCTATCCCCACTAGTAGTGCTGATCACAACACCTCTATTAGGATGCTTAAAGAAGTTATTTTCCCTAGATTTGGAGTCCCTAGATATCTAATGACCGACGGTGGTTCACATTTCATTCATGGTGCTTTGCGTAAAACGCTTGCTAAGTACGATGTTAACCATGGAATTGCGTCTCCCTATCAACCCCAGTCTAGTGGTAAAGTAGAGCTAAGCAATAGAGAGATTAAACTAATACTGCAAAAGACTGTCAACATGTCTAGAAAGAATTGGTCTAAGAAGCTCGATGATGCACTATGGGCTTATAGAACTGCCTATAAGAATCCCATGGGCATGTCCCCATACAAAATGGTGTATGGTAAAGCATGTCATTTACCTCTTGAGCTAGAGCATAAAGCTTATTGGGCAATCAAAGAGCTCAACTTTGATTTCAAACTTGTTGGTGAGAAGAGGTTATTTGATATTAGCTCGCTTGATGAATGGAGAACTTAGGCATATGAAAATGCCAAGTTGTTCAAAGAAAAGGTTAAGAGGTGGCATGATAAGAGGATACAAAAATGTGAGTTCAATGTAGGTGATTATGTCTTGCTATATAATTCTCATCTAAGATTCTTTGCAGGCAAGCTTCTCTCTAAATGGGAAGGTCCCGATATTGTTGAGGAAGTAAATTGTTCCGGTGCTATCAAGATCAACAACACGGAAGGTAATTGTCCGAGAGTGGTAAATGGGCAGAGAATCAATCATTATATCTCAGGTACTCCCATAAATGTTGAGAGCAATATTATCATTACCATAACACCGGAGGAGTACATAAGGGATATTTATCAGCCTGTCTCAGACTCCGAAAACGAAGAGGTATGTGATTCGGTAAGAAAACTGACTCCAAAACTTTTCCCGTAGTAATTTTCCTCCATTTTGGAATATTTGAAAAAATAGAAAATTTAAAGTAGTCCAAAAAGTGCACGAGGAGGCGACAAGCCTGCTAGGCCCGACCTACCCCCCTGGCCGGGCCTGGGTGGCTTGTGGCCACCTCGTGCGCCTCCCGGACTCCGTTTTTGTGCGGAGTACTCCTTCTGGTCTGGAAAAAATCATTATATATTCTCCCGAAAGGTCTGACCCTCGTATCATGCAAATTTCCTCTGTTTTCGTTTCGAGCTTGTTTTTTGTCGCAGATTTAGAGCAAGATGTCGTCTCAGGAATCTGTGGGGGAGAACCACCTCCCTCAAGTCTATGGAGAAGTATATGCTGATCTGAAAAGAATGGAAGTCATGGAGGCCAGGGAAAGGCTACCTAAAGAAACCAAGGGAAAAACTAAGGAGAAGAATCAGGCATGGGACGAAGTGCAATCTGTGCTCAACAAGGAAGAAGTTGAGTAAGTCGATTTCCTCCAACCCTACCTCCACCTACTGTCTCCATCCTTGATTGAACTCTTGAGGTTTTGTGAAACAACTCGTGCTCGCAATACTTATCTCACTCGTGAAGTTGTTTTGCTAGATAAACATATCACAGATCTCCAGGGTATAAATCAAATATTGATGGCCCTCTTGGAATCAAAGATTGCAACAACTCCACCACCATCACCTCCAAAGGAAGACAACTGAGCATGGGTATGGGCAATCCCCTTGGCTTGTTCCAAGCTTGGGGGAGTTGTCCTGGTATCGTATCACCATCACATCTTTTGCCTTTACCTTTTTTTAGTTTGTTCCTTTTTAGTTTTCGCTTTCTCCAGGAGAATAAAGGTCTTAGTGTTTTAGGCTTGAGTTTTGCTTTGTGTCACCCCCAATGTATTCGATCTCGTGAGCCATATAATAAAGAGTATCTTAGTTGAAGGGCTTTGCCTCTTGCCATGATCAAAAGATTGAGAAAGAACAAAAGCATGAAAGATCATGTAGTGATCTTATGGGAAGTGATGGCTTCACATATAAAAAGAATGATGATTGAAACTTGTTGAGGGTAGACAAACGTAGACCTTGGTCATTGTTGCAATTAATAGGAAGTGATAAAGAAGGAGAGGTTCACATATAAATATATCATCTTTGACACCATCTATGATTGTGAACACTCACCAGACTATTACATGCCTAGAAGTAGATGTTGGACAAGGAAGGCAACATAATGAATTGTGTTTACTTGGTTCCGAACAATGTTATATGATTAGAGATCCCTTAGCATGTGACGATTGCTTCCACCTCATGTTAGCCAAAACTCCCGCACCAAGTAGAGTTACTACTTGTGCATCCATAAACCTTCAACCCAGTTTTGCCATGAGAGTCCACCATACCTACCTATGGATTGAATAAGATCCCTCAAGTAAGTTGTCATCGGTGCAAGCAATAAAAATTGCTCCCTAATATGTATGATCTATTAGTGTGTGGAAAATAAGCTTTGTACGAACCTGTGATGAGGAAGGCATAAAAGCGACAGACTGCATAATAAAGTTCTTTATCACATGAGGCAATATAAAGTGACGTTCCTCCGCACTAAGAGGACACGCATCCAAACCTCAAAAGCGCATGACAACCTCTGCTTCCCTCTGCGAAGGGCCTATCTTGTACCTTTACTTTTTTCCCTTGAAAGAGTCATGGTGATCTTCACCAATTCCTTATTTTGCCTTTATCTTGGCTAACGTCATATGCTAGGGAAAGATCTATATTCATATGTCAACTTGGAAGTAAGTATTCATGAATTATTATTGTTGACATTACCCTTGAGGTAAGTGGTTGGGAGGTGAAACTATAAGCCCCCATCTTTCTCTGTGTCCAGGTAAAACTTTGATCTCATGAGTACCACGTGAGTTGTAGAAATTGTAGAGAACGAAAGGATGATTGAGTATGTGGATTTGCTTTACAAGCTCTTATTTGACTCTTCCTGATGTTGTGATAAATTGCAATTGCTTCAATGACTAAAGGCTATCAGTTGTTAATTCTCGATAAGGTTCTTGATCCATGCTTTACTTTGTGAAGGAATTGTCACTTTGGCATGAGAGATTATATGTTGGTATTGCTGTTCTAATTATGATCATGATGCGTGCATGTTCGTATCTTGTTTTGTCGACACCTCTCTCCCTAAACATGTGGTCATGTTTATAGATCTAGGCTTTCGCTTGAGGACAAGCGAGGTCTAAGCTTGGGGGAGTTGATACGTCCATTTTGCATCATGCTTTCATGTTGATATTTATTGCTTTTTGGGCTGTTATTTCACTTCACGGTACAATACTTATGCCTTTTCTCTCTTATTTTATAAGGTTTACATGAAGAGGGAGAATGCCGGCAGCTGGAATTCTAGTCTGAAAAGGGAGCAAGTTTGAGATACCTATTCTGCGCAACTCCAAAAGCCGTGAAAATCAACGGGGAATTATTTTGGATTTTATAAAAAATACTAGGCGGAAGAAGTACCAGAGGGGCGCCACCAAGAGGCCACAAGCCTGCCAGGCCCGGCCTACCCCCCTGGCCGGGCCTGGGGGGCTTGTGGGCCCCCTGTTGCCCCTCCGGCGCTCATCTTTTGATATATGAAGGGTTTCGTTCCAGAAAAAAATCAAGAGGAGGCTTTTCGGAGGATTCGCCGCTGCGAGGAGGCGGAACTTGAGAAGAACCAATCTAGAGCTCCGTCACGACGATCCTGCCGGGGAAACTTCCGCCCCGGAGGGGGAAATCGTTGCCATCGTCATCACCAACACTCCTCTCATCGGAGGGGACTCATCACCATCAACATCTTCATCAGCACCATCTCATCTCCAAACCCTAGTTCATAACTTGTAACCAATCTCCGTCTCACGACTCCGATTGGTACCTGTAAGGTTGCTAGTAGTGTTAATTACTCTTTGTAGTTGATGCTAGTTCGATTACTTGGTGGAAGAGTTTATGTTCAGATCCTTGATGCTACTCATTACCTCTCTGGTCATGAATATTATTATGCTTTGTGAGTAGTTACTTTTGTTCCTGAGGACATGGGATAAGTCATGCTAATAGTAGTCATGAGAATTTGGTATTCGTTTGATATTTTGAAGTGTTGTATGTTGTTTTTCCTCTAGTGGTGTTATGTGAACGTTGACTACATAACACTTCACCATTATTTGGGCCTATAGGAAGGCATTGGGAAGTAGTAAGTAGATGATGGGTTGCTAGAGTGACAGAAGCTTAAACCCTAGTTTATGCGTTGCTTCGTAAGGGGCTGATTTGGATCCACTAGTTTAATGCTATGGTTAGACTTTGTCTTAATTCTTCTTTCGTAGTTGTTGATGCTTGCGAGAGGGGTTAATAATAAGTGGGATGCTTGTCCAAGTAAGGGCAGTACCCAAGTGCCGGTCCACCCACATATCAAACTATCAAAGTAACTAACGCGAATCATATGAACATGATGAACACTAGCATGACAGAAATTCCCGTGTGTCCTTGGGAGCGTTTTTCCTCCTATAAGACTTTGTTCAGGCTTGTCCCTTGCTACAAAAGGGATTGGGCCACTTTCTGCACCATTGTTACTTTTGTTACTTTTGTTACTTGCTACTTGCTACGAATCATCTCACCACACAACTACTTATTACCGATAATTTCAGTGCTTGCAGATATTTCCTTGCTGAAAACCACTTGTCAGATCCTTCTGCTCCTTGTTGGGTTTGACACTCTTACTTATCGAAAGGACTACGATAGATCCCCTATACTTGTGGGTCATCAAAGACCAACCACATCAAGCGCCGCTTCAACTCCATTCGTGAATACATCGAGGATGGAGATATAGATATTTGTAAAGTACACACGGATCTGAATGTCGTAGACCCGTTGACTAAACCTCTTCCATGGGCAAAACATGATCAACACCAGAACTCTATGCGTGTTTGATTCATCAAAATGTAACTAGATTATTGACTCTAGTGCAAGTGGGAGACTGCTGGAAATATGCCCTGGAGGCAATAATAAAGTGGTTATTATTATACTTCCTAGTTCATGATAATTGTTTATTATTCATGCTATAATTGTATTAACCGAGAACCGTAATACATGTGTGAATATATAGATCACAACGTGTCCCTAGTGAGCCTCTAGTTGGCTAGCTCATTGATCAATAGATGGTCATGGTTTCCTAATCATGGACATTGGATGTCATTGATAACGGGATCACATCATTGGGGAATGATGTAATGGACAAGACCCAATCCTAAGCATAACACTAGATCATGTTGCTCGTGTGCTAAAGCTTTTCTAATGTCTAGTATCATTTCCTTATACCATGAGATCGTGCAACTCCCGGATACTGTAGGAGTGCTTTGGGTGTACCAAATGTCACAATGTAACTAGGTGATTATAAAGGTGCACTACGGGTATCTCCGAAAGTGTCTGTTGGGTTGCACAAATCGAGACTGGGATTTGTCACTCCGTGTGACGTAGAGGTATCTCTGGGCCCACTCGGAAATTCATCATCATACTGAGCTTAGTGTGACTAAGGAGTTAGACACGGGATGATGTGTTACGGAATGAGTAAAGAGACTTGTCGGTAATGAGATTTAACAAGGTATGGGGATACCGACGATCGAATCTCACGCAAGTATCATACCGGTAGACAAAGGGAATTGCATACGTGATTGATTGAATCCTTGATATCATGGTTCATCCGATGAGATCATCGTGGAACATGTGGGAACTACACATGGATATCCAGACCCGTTGTTGGTTATTGACTGGAGAGGTGTCTCGGTCATGTCTGCATGTCTCCTGAACCCGTAGGGTCTACACACTTAAGGTTCGATCACACTAGGGTTATAGGGAAATAGTGTACGTGGTTACCGAAGGTTGTTCGGAGTCCCGGATGAGATCCCAGACGTCACGAGGAGTTCCAGAATGGTCCAGAGGTAAAGATTGATATATAGGAAGTGAGGATTTGGACGCCGGTAGTGTTTCGGGCGTCACCAGTAATGTACCGGGACCGCCGGAAGGGTTCCGGGGGTCCACCGGGAGGGGCACCAGCCCCAAAAGGTTACATGTGCCAAAAGGTGGAAGGGAACCAGCCCAGAGTGGGATGGTGCACCTTCCTCTCTCAGCCCAAGGCGCACAAGGGTGGGGAGGGGCAAACCCTAGGCGCGGGAGAGCACCCATGGGCCCAAAGGCCCACCCTAGGGCGCCTCCACCCCTTGGCCGCCGCCCCTTTGTCCTAGATGGGGCTTCCGCACCCCTTAGGGTGGGAAGCCCTAATGGTGGGAACCTTCTCCCTCTCCTCCCATATATAGTGGAGGGTTTTGGCCTTTTTGAGATACACAATTCATCTCTCCACGGCGCAGCCATACTCCTCCTCCTCGTCGTCCTCCGTAGTGCTTAGCGAAGCCCTGTCGGAGTGCCACGTAGCTCCATCGTACCATGCCGTCGTGCTGCCAGAGCTCTCCCTCAACCTCTCCTCCCTCCCTGCTGGATCAAGGCGTTGGAGATGCCACCGGTATGCACGTGTGTTGAACGCGGAGGCACCGTTGTTCGGTGCATAGATCGGAATCCACCACGATCTGAATCGCTGTGAGTATGACTCCATCAACCGCATTCATAGTAACTCTTCCGCTGAGCGATCTTCAAAGGTATGAAGATTCTCTACCCCTTTGCTCATTGCTGGTTTCTCCATAGATAGATCCTTGCATGGTGTAGGATTTTTTTTGTAATTACTACGACCCCCAATAGAATCTGACCCTTTCCATGGTTATGAATCTAAAACTGTTTTGGCACACCTTACTAAATTGAATGATATAGCCACCCTATTTACTCATGAGGAAAAAAATCGTTATTACTATATTCTTAAGTTGTTTCCATTCTCATTAAAGGGTGATGCTAAGATATGGTTTAATTCTCTTGCTCGTTGTTGTGTGCGTAGTCCCCAGGATATGATATTTTACTTCTCTGAAAAATATTTTCCTGTCCATAAGAAACAAGCTGCCTTGGAGGAAATATTTAACTTTGTGCAGATTCAAGAAGAGAGTCTCCCACAAGCTTGGGGGAGGCTTCTCCAGTTACGTAATGCTTTGCGTGATCACCATCTCAAGAAAAATTAAATACTTGATATCTTTTATAATGGACTAACCGATGCTTCTAGGGACCACCTAGATAGTTGTGCATATTGTGTTTTTAGGGAATGAACTGTTGAACAAGCCGAACTACTATTGAATAATATATTGAGCAATGATAATGACTGGACCATTCCCGAACCACCTCCAAAGAAAAGAGATATTTTATTCCTCAGTCCTGAACATATGAAAGAGGTAAAGAAATCTATGAAAGAAAAAGGTATTAAAGCCGAAGATGTTAAGAATCTACCACCTATTGAAGAAATACATGGTCTTGATAGACCAACACAGGTAGTTGAGGTAAATTATATTCGTAGATTTGATGAAGGTGATGTTCCTTATAATAAGTCTTCTAGCCAATGCTTGGATGAATTTGACAACTTTGTTGTTAAACAGGAAAATTTCAATGCTTATGTTAGTAGACAATTGAAACATAATGCTTACATGATTGATCGCTTGGGTGATTATATGAGTAGAACTGTTAATGACCTTAGGATTATTAGTAAACATGCTTCCATGGTAACTACTCAAGTAGAACAAGTACTTAAGGCACAAAATGATTTGCTCAATGAGATGATTAGTAAGAACAATGATCATTTTGTTAGAGTTGTGACTAGAGGTGGTAGAATGACTCGGGAACCTTCGTATACTGAGGGCCATCCTAAGATAATTGAGAAAGATTCTCAGAGAGGTAATATTGATGCACCTCGTCCTTCGAATAAAAGGAAAAAGAATGACGATAGGACTTTGCATGCTGCTAGTGAACCTGTTGTAGAGTCACACGAAAACCCAAAATATAGCTCTATTTCTAATGCCGAGACAGGATTTGGTAATGAACATGAACCTAGTGATAATATTAATGATGATGTTCATGTCGATGCTCAACCTAGTATTGACAATGATATGGAGATTGAACCTGCTATTGATCTTGATAACCCACAACCTAGGAATAAGAGATATGATAAAAGAGATATTATTGCTAGGAAGCATGGTAGAGAAAGAGAACCATGGGTTCAGAAACCCATGTCCTTTCCTCCTAAATCATTCAAGAATAAGGATGATGAGGATTTTGAGCGCTTTGTTGAAATGGTGAGACCTCTCTTTTTGCGTATGCGCTTAACTGATATTCTAAAAATGTCTCCTTATGCTAAGTATATGAAAGATATTGTTACAAATAAAAGAAATATACCGAAAGCTAAGGTTTCCACCATGCTTGCTAATTATACTTTTAAGGGTGGAATACCAAAGAAACTAGGAGATCCCGGAGTACCTACTATACCATGCTCTATTAAAGGAAATCATGTTAAAACTGCTTTATGTGACCTCGGAGCTGGTGTTAGTGTTATGCCGTTCTCTTTATATCGTAGACTTGATTTGAATAAGTTGACACCTACTGAAATCTCTCTGTAAATGGCTGATAAATCAACTGCTTTGCCCATCAGTATTTGTGAGGATGTGCCTGTTGTGGTTGCAAACGTTACTATCCTAACAGACTTTGTTATTCTTGATATTCCCGAGGACGACAATTTGTTGATCATCCTTGGTAGACCCTTCCGGAATACTGCAGGGGCTGTTATTGACTGCAACAAAGGCAATGCCACTTTTCATGTTAATGGTAATGAGCATACGATACACTTTCCAATGAAACAACCTCAAGTTCATTGTATCAACTCCAATGAAAAAATTCCAACGTTTACTATTGGAGACTTTGAATTCCCTCTCCCTACTGTCAAAAAGAAATATGATATACTTATTGTTGGGGACATGCATATCCCCATTGAGGTAACCTAGTGTTATTCGAAACTTCTCTGGTTCCGTGTCATTCGAATTTTTTTTGTCCATATGACTTGATCAACCATATTGATGGATTCTTTTTGACGGGCATGAGATGGATGAATTTAGAAATCACAACCTTCTGTACCCAACTTTTATTTTCTGTTCCTTAGTTTCAATTTAGTAAAAATGCTATTACTTATCTATTTTCCGTTTTGTCCGTGCAATAGAAAAATGACCTAAAAATAAAAGTTCTCAGAACGCCCTGAAAATTTACTATGATTTTTCCGAAATATTTAACAATTTTTGGCCCTGAGAACACATGAGGGGGTTGCACCAGTGGGCCCCAAGCCTTCAGGCGCGACCACCCCCTGAGCACGCCCCCTAGCTTGTGGGTCCCACGTGGGGCCCCTTCACTTATTCCAGTACCCATCCACTTTGTCTTTCTCCATAAAAACTTCCACCATTGCTCAAACCCGTGTTTTAGCTCATCTTGCTGCCATTTTTGATCTCCTTGCTCAAAGCTCCATTTGCAAAACTATTTTAGGGGATTGTTCATTGGTATGTGATTCCTCCAATGGTCCAATTAGTTTTGTTCTAGTGCTTTATATGTTGCAATTTTTCGATGTTGTGGTGACCTTATTCTTGAGCTTGCATGTCAAACTTGTAGGGTCCCAAGTAATTTTCGATGCATGATATAGCTTCTAGGCACTTTTGGGAGTAGTTGCTATAAGTTTTGATTGAGTTTTGTTCATTTTTATGTGGAGTCACTAACAATTTCAGATTTATTTTTCAGAGAAAGAAAAGATGAGGAGATTGTTGAGAGGCTCTTCAAGCCGGGGTTTTAAAGAAAATGAAAATAAGGAGCCTAGATACAATATTCCTCGCACCGCAAAAGTTGGACCATGTGAATGGCCAAGTGAGGCATTCTTGAGGGCGACCGGAATTTATGAAGATTTCTACTATCTAGCAGAAAATGGAGGCACCATCGACTTCCTCAACGATAAGTGTGACCAGTATCTCCTACTTACTAATACTTTCGTGCAATTTTTTCACTTTTATCCTAGGAAGAATCCTCCTATGGTAGAATTTCATTTATATGATGTTCCTAAGGAAATGTCACTTTATGATTTTCCAATGTTTTCAAAATACCTTTTGAGGGCAGCATCAATGAACCACATCCTAGAGACATGGATAATTTTATTTTCGCAATCACTGTAGGGGAAGAGAGAGGGGTGTCAAAGGCAAGAGCGGCCAACATACATTTTCCTGTTCTACATTATTATTCATTATTTGCATGGAGATGTTTAGTTGGTCGCGGCGAGAGTGGAAGCCTAAGTGATCCCAACCTCACTATTCCACGCCACACTTTACTTGCTGATATAACTATTAGTCTGGGTGCTATAGTGGCCCAACGGTTGAACTTAAACCGTTTGAAGGGCCCTATATTCGGAGGTATCTATGCATCTAGTTTAGCTAAACACTTTGAGATACCTATTAGGCTTGATGAGGAAGAGGAAATGCTACTTCCTATAAGATATTTAGATTATGATAGGATGGTAGCACATTATTTTATTAAGAAATATAATGATAAGAGGCTGCTTTATAACTTAGTATTTAGTGAGGGTACTTGTGAGATTATTGCTTTGCCTACTTCTTCTTTATTCGGTAGCCATTCAGGCAGGTACACTATTATGCCCGAAGATATTTACAAATATTGGGGCCTCTCGCAACCCCCAGCACCTGAGCCTGCACCAGCCCTCGATCCGTATCAGGCTCCAGTTTTTAAGTGGGAGCCGCATGAGCTCGCAAACCAGTGGAACCCTCAGTATTCTCCGGAGTATCCAGGAGAGGGTTATTTCCAGCCATGTCCCTAGACCAACTTAGGACAAAAGCCTAAGCTTGGGGGAGTACGTATTTCTCACCGACATTACATTCATGTTCACACACTCATTCTAGTAGTCAGTGTTCATACTTTTTCATTGTACCATCCATGGTAGTTTATTTCTTCTTTTTGTTTTCTTCTTGTGTGTTTCATTAACATTGAGAAAATCCAAAAAATAGTTCTGGCTTTACCTTCTAGTTTGTTTAGTTGTAGTGTTAAAAGAAAACCCAAAAAGATTTTTCGTTCTTCTTTTGCTTGTTGGAGGCTTTCCCATGTCAGTAGTTTTTCTTTCTTCTTTGGGTCGCAAGGAGAAGACCACGATGACATGCTGACTGACTCTCATATGCATTATCGTTTATCTATCAGAGAACCCATATTACCTTGTCTTCTCCTTTGATTTATTGCTTGCAGATTCAGCTTAGTCCAATGCACGTGCACTCAAAGTTGTCAGAATCGCGACTCAAGTCTTAGAATCTTACGACTTTACGATCCAAACTAGCCCCTCTGACTCTACGATTTTGCTCATAAAATCTAAGTTTCTACGATCCTGGTAGTTATGATTCTACGATTCACGATCCTATCAATGGAGTTCTGATCCGATTCAGAATCGCGATACTGACAACCTTGCGTGCACTCTTATTATTATTATTCATACCGTTCGGTCGTGCAAGTGAAAGGCAATAATGACGATAGATGATGAAGCGACGGAGATGCAGAAAAGCTAGTATGAACTCGATCTATTTTTTTAAATATGATTAGCTCATCATTCTGGATTCAGCTCGTTATGGATTGAACATGATTGCAATGACAATTAGATATTATAGTTACTTATGCCATGTTTAATTAGCCAGGAGTGAATAATAGTTTGTCTTAAGTACCAACATGCATATTAAAATGGTTGTGATGTAGTATGATAGAATGGTATCCTCTTCCGAATGATTCGAGTTGCTTGACTTGGCACATGTTCATGCATGTAGTTGAAACAAAACCAACATAGCCTCCACGATGTTTATGTTCATGGTGATTTATATCCTACTCATGCTTGCATTCAACGTTGGTTAATCTCAAAGCATGTTTATGACTGTTGTAGCTCTCTAGTTGGTCGCTTCCGAGTCTCTTGCTAGCCTCCACTTGTAATAAGCGGGAATACTTCTTGTGCATCCAGTTCCATAAACCCAAAGTTGTTTCATATGAGTCCAACATACCTACCTATATGCGGTATTTACGTGTCGTCTCAAGTAAATTTTTCATGTGCCATACTCTAAACCTTCAAATAAATATTGTGTTTTGTATGCCCGAATCGCTCATGCTAGGTGGGTTATTCTCATGATATGTGTTGATTCACTATCATTCACGAGAAAATGGCTGGTATTCGGGATGCCCAGTTCCAAGCTCAAAAGTCAAATCAAAGTATAATAAAACAAAACTCCCCCACGATTTTTTTTTGTATGGTCGGTACCCGTGGATTCGGCCCGCCGTGGAGTGTAATTGATTGGTGGAGGGGGAGTAAAAACTTTACTATTCTGTTTGGGAACCGCCTATAATGTATCTAGCATGGAAGATATTGAGATCTCTTAGTTGTTATGTTTACAATGAAACCATACCACCCCAAATTTTGATTCATCCCTGTTTTAAAAAGCTTGAGCTCTGGCACCTCTGTAAATCAATGCTTCCCTCTACGAAGGGCCTATCTATTTTACTTTACTGTTGAGTCATCCTGTTCTTATAAAAGGCACCAGTTAGAGAGCACCTCTGTCATTTGTATGCTTTGTTATCAATTGATATTGATAGTGAGTATGACTGGATCTCTTTTACCAAGAATTACAATGTCTAGTCAGTCCTTGTTCGTCAGAGCTGCTCTGCATTTATGTTTTGCGGCATCAGAAAGGGCTAGAGAGATACCAATATATCATATTGTATTATGATTGTTTTGATAAAATTGTTGTCATCTGAGGCTTATTATTATCGCTCACAAGTTCATTACGCCATGGATATAAGTAAATATGAGACCTAAATATTATTGTGAATGTGGTTATTCTATAATCTTTGTTGAAAATCTGAACATCAGTTAGACATATTTACAACACCAAGATCAAAGAGAGTTTGTAAAAGTTTTTCTTTATTGATGTTTCAAAAGGATCCCCGGCAATGGCGCAGGAATGCTTCTGATGTCCGTTATGCTGCTGCACAAAAGACCTTCCAGTGGCGCCAGAAATGGGCACGTTGACGACACCAGGAATCCTTGTGCGTTGGTGTTCCCTCGAAGCAGAGAGGATGATGTAGCACAATGGAGGTAAATATTTCCCTCAGTTTGAGAACCAAGGTATCAATCCGGCGGAGGAGTATCTCAAGATCCTGCACAAACAGAAAAGGTTGCACCCAAAGCTATGAAGGGGTTGTCAATCCCTTATAGATTGTTTGCCAAGTGAGAACTGAAAGCAACAAAGTAACAAAGCAAAGTAAAAGCGGAGTTGTAAACGATGGATGTGAATAGACACACGGGCCGTAGTGTTTACTAGTGGCTTCTCTCATGAAAGCAAATAGACGGTGGGTGAACAAATTACTGTTGAGAAATTGATAGAACTGTGCAGAGTCGTGACGATATCTATGCAATGATTACTTTTATAGGCACCACATCCGAAACAAGTAGACCGATACTTTCTGCATCTACTACTATTACTCCACACGTCGACCGCTATCCAACATGCATCTAGTGTATTAAGTCCGTAAGAACAGAGTAACGCCTTAAGAAAGATGACACGATGTAGAGGGATAATCTCAAACCAATGATAAAAACCCTATCTTTTTACCCTTGATGGCAACTGCTTGATGTGTGCCCTGCTGCCCTACTGTCACTGGGAAAGGTCACCACATGGCAGAACCCAAAACCAAGCACTTCTCCCATTGCAAGAATCATAGATCTATTTGGCCAAACAAAACCCAAGACTCGGAGAGACTTACAAGGATATCAAATCATGCATATAAGAAATCAGCAAGACTCAAATATATATCATAAATAATGTGATCACAAGTCCACAATTCATCGGATCTCGCCAAACACACCGCCGAAGAAGATTACATTGGATAGATCTCCATGAAGATCATGGAGAAATTTGTATTGAAGATCCAAGATTGAGAAGAAGCCATCTAGCTACTAACTACTGACCCGTAGGTGTGAAGTGAACTACTCACGAGTCATTGGAGGGACGATGATGATGATGAATAAGCCCTCCAACTCCAAAGTCCCCTCCGGTAGGGCGCCGGGAAGGGTCTCCACATGAGATCTCGCGGAAACGGAAGCTTGCGGCGGTGGAAAAGTATTTTCGAGGCTCCCCTCATTTTTTGTGGAATATTTGGGAATTTATAGGCCAAAGACCTAGGTCAGGGGGCGGCCAGGGAGGCCACAAGCCTGCCCACCGCCGCCTCCCCTGGTGGCGGAGTGGGGGCTTGTGGGCTCCCTGGAGCCCACCTGGCTTGGCCCAAAAGCCCCTGGACTTCTTCCGTTCGGGAAAAAATTATTTCGGGGTTTTTCTTCCGTTTGGACTCCGTTCCAAAATCAGATCTGAAAAGAGTCAAAAACACGAAAAAAACAGGAACTGGCACTTGGCACTGAATTAATAAGTTAGTCCCAAAAAGATATAAAAAGGTACATAAAACATACAAAGAAGGCAAGATAACAGCGTGAAACCATAAAAAATTATAGATACATTTGAGACGTATCAAGCATCCCCAAGCTTAACTCCTACTCGTCCTCGAGTAGGGAAGTGATAAGAATGAATTTTTGATGCTTTCATGCTACCTAGCATAGGTGTCCTTTGTAATTCCTCTTATGTGACGTGAATGTTCAGATCCATTAGATTCAAAACAATAGTTTGCTATTGACGTGGAAACAATAATAATTCAAGCAAACTAGCAAAGTAATCATGAACTTTCTAAATAACAAGGCCAAAAGAAAGTTATCCCTACAAAAGCATATAGTCTGGCTATGCTCTATCATCATTGCACAACGAATTTAAATCATGCACAACCCTGGTATTGGCCAAGTAATTGTTTCACACCTTTACTTTCTCAAACCTTTTCAACTCTCACGCTATACATGAGCGTGAGCCATGGTTATAGCACTATAGATGGTGTGGAATGTAGTGGAGGTTGCAAGACAAAAAAGGAGAAGATAGTCACATTAACTAGGCATATCAATGAGCTGTGGAGATGCTCATCAATAGATATCAATGTGAATGAGTAGGTATTGCCATACAAATGATGCACTAGAGCTACAAGTATGTGAAAGCTCTTAAAGAAAACTAGTGGGTGTGCATCCAACTTGCTTGCTCACAAAGACCTAAGGAAATTTTGAGGAAGCCTATCATTGGAATATACAAGCCAAGTTATATAATGAAAATTTCCCACTAGCTATATGGTGGTGACAAAATGAGAGACTCACAATCATGAAGATCATGGTGCTTAATATGCACAAGTGTGGAAAAAGTGGTAGCATTGTCCCTTCTCTCTTTTTCTCTCTCTTATTTTATTTTATTTTATTTTTTATTTTGGTGGGCTCTTTGGCCTCTTTTTTTATGGGCTTCTTTGGCCTCTTTTATTTCCTCACATGGGACAATGCTCCAATAATGATGATCATCACACTTTAAACTCAAAACTTAGAGCAACTATGACTCTATATGGAATGCCTTCGGTAGTGTACCGTGGCAATGATCTAGCATGGCATAGACATGAATGCAAACATCATGCTAGCTATCTTACGGTCGTGCAACGACAATTTAGACGTGGTGGCACATGTCATGGTGGTAGTTGCATGGCAATATATCTCGGAGTGACTTTGAAAAAGCCATAATAGGTAGGTATGGTGGCTGTTTTGATGGAGGCTAATGGTGGGTTTTGTGCACCGGCGAAAGTTGCGAGGCACTAAGAAGATAGTGATGGTGGAAGGTGAAAGTGCATCTAAACCATGGACTCAACATTAGTCATGAAGAACTCATATACTTGTTGCAAAAGATTTATTAATAATCGAAACAAAGCATTCAACGCATACTCCTAGGGGAAGGGTTGGTAGGTATAAACCATCGCGCGATCCCGACCGCCACGCAAAGGATGACAATCAATAGACTAATCATGCTCAGATTTCATCACATAGCGGTTCACCATACGTGCATGCTAAGGGAATCACTAACTTCAACACAAGTATTTCTAGATCCACAACAACTTACTAGCATGACTTCAATATTACCATAACCACAACTCAAAACTAATTGAGATGAATCAAACTTCTCTAACTATTCAATGCACATGAAGGTGGAAGTTTTCGTATCCCTTTGGATAACTACCCCTTTTGGGACTACTTTCAAAGCATAGATCAACTACCAAGCCACGCACCGCTGTGCTCTAAAAGATATAAGTGAAGCACATAGAGCAAAAGTATCTAGCTAAAAAGATATAAGTGAAGCACATGTGAGCTGAATTGTCTACCAAAAGATATAAGTGAAGCTCGAAAAAATCACGATGTGTGCATGTCTCTCTCTCTAGGTGTGCATCAAGGATGATTGTGACACAAAAAAAATAAAAGACTCCTACGATAAAAGACGCTCCAAGCAAAAACACATAACATGTGGTGAATAAAAATATAGCCCCAAGTAACGTTACCGATGGATTGAAGACGAGAGAGGGGATGCCTTCCCGGGGCATCCCCAAGCTGAGGATTTTACGGCATCCTTGAATCTCTTGGGGTGCCTTGGGCATCCCCAAGCTTGATCTCTTGCCACTCTTTATCTTTTTGTCCATAAGAACCTCACCCAAAACTTGAAAACTTCACAACACGAAACTTAAACAGAAACTCGTGATAACATTAGTACAAGAAAGCAAACCACCACTTCCTTAGGTACTGTAGAAAACCTAAATCCTACTTGTGCTGATGTTGAGTTACTGTACTTTCAATCTTCCATGGCTAATACCCCCCGATACTATCCATAGTTTCATCAAAATAAGTAACCAACACAATAAAAACAGAATCTGTTAACAGCAGACCAGTCTGTAGCAATCCGTATGTTTCGTATACCTCTGGTACTTCACAAATTCTGAAAACTTACTACAGTCTGAAGAATTTGCGTAGCAATCATCAGCAAAAAAATAAACTCAAAAGCTCTTACAGAAAACACATGAAAATTCTTTTCGTGAGCAGAAAGTTTCTGTCTTTTCCAGCATGACCAAACGATCATCCCCAAGACTAATCATAACGGTTTTGCTTGGCACAAACGCAAAAAGAAACACAGAAAACACAATCATAACAGAATTATGAAAGTGTGGAAAACACGAAACAGAAAGAAAAAGGATAGATTTGTTGGGTTGCCTCCCAACAAGCGCTTTTGTTTAACGCCCTTAGCTAGGCAAAAGTGATGGAATCACGTATAGTCATCTTTGGTACTCAAACCATAGGTAGTGTGATAATTTATCATCTTAAGGTTCTCGTCTTTATTAGATGACTCACCATTAGCTTTAGGAACAAAAACAGGCTTGACGGTCTTTTTGAGAGTAAGACTTGGAGTATTTTGCACAGCGGCAAAAGCGGAACCCAAGTTGGTTATGACATCTTCTAATTTGCCAATTCTAGAAGAATCATTAACTATAAGTTCCTTCTCCTTTAATTTTTTCAAAAAGTTTCCCACTTTGGATCCGTACTGAGAAATTTGATTGTGGATCTTTCTATCTAAACCCTCAATAAGTTAAACTGTGGCAATTTCGTTTTCAATAGCGTCAAGCCTTTGCATCACGTGTTCCAAGGTCAAGATAGTTCCATTAACCATGAGCGGGGGTGAGCCTACCAAATTAATGATAGCTCTATAGGAGTCAACAGTATGGCTGCCCAAAAAGTTCCCGCCTATAATGGTATCAAGGATATACCTATTCCAAGGAGAAATTCCAACAGAGAAACTGTGAAGGAGGACAGTAGTGGATTGCTTACGAGTAGATCTACTTTGAGCATTGCAAATCCTGTACCAAGCGTCCTTCAAATTTTCTTCCTCATTCTGCCTGAAATTGAGAACTTCATTTTCAGGGGTGTCGTTTGGAGTGGTGGGTTTAGCCATTGATGGACTATCTCACACACAAACGAGCATGAAGAGAGAGTGAAACGGGCAAAAGAAGACAACAAAAAGGCAAAAGAAAACGACGAAGGCGAAAGGCGAATGAAAACGACAAATGTGAAGTGGGGGACAGGAAAACGAGAGACAACTGGCAACAAAAGTAAATGCAAGAGCAGAGTTTGTGAGACCTACTTGGATAGATCTTGATTTCTCCTCCCGGCAACGGCGCCAGAAATACTTCTGATGTTTCAAAAGGATCCCCGACAATGGCGCAGGAATGCTTCTGATGTCCGTTATGCTGCTGCACCAAAGACCTTCCAGTGGCGCCAGAAATGGGCACGTTGACGACACCAGGAATCCTTCTGCGTTGGTGTTCCCTCAAAGCGGAGAGGATGATGTAGCACAGCGGAGGTAAGTACTTCCCTCAGTTTGAGAATCAAGGTATCAATCCGGCGGAGGAGTATCTCAAGATCCTGCACAAACACAAAAGCTTGCACCCAACACTATGAAGGGGTTGTCAATCCCTTATAGATTGTTTGCCAAGTGAGAAGTGAAAGCAACAAAGTAACAAAGCAAACTAAAAGCGAAGTTGTAAACGATGGATGTGAATAGACCCGGGGGCCATAGTGTTTACTAGTGGCTTCTCTCATGAAAGCAAATAGACGGTGGGTGAACAAATTACTATCGAGCAATTGATAGAACTGTGCAGATTCGTGATGATATCTATGCAATGATTATTTCTATAGGCATCATGTCCGAAACAAGTAGACCGATACTTTCTGCATCTACTACTATTACTCTACACATCGACCGCTAACCAGAATGCATCTAGTGTATTAAGTCCGTAAGAACAGAGTAACGCCTTCAGCAAGATGACATGATGTAGAGGGATAATCTCAAACCAATGATAAAAACCCAATCTTTTTACCCTTGATGGCAACTGCTTGATGTGTGCCTTGCTGCCCCTAGTGTCACTGGGAAAGGTCACCACATGGCAGAACCCAAAACCAAGCACTTCTCCCATTGCAAGAATCATAGATCTAGTTGGCCAAACAAAACCCAAGACTTGGAGAGACTTACAAGGATATCAATTCATGCATATAAGAAATCAGCAAGACTCAAATATATATCATAGATAATCTAATCACGAGTCCACAATTCATCGGATCTCGACAAACACACCGCCAAAGAAGATTACATCGGATAGATCTCCATGAAGATCATGGAGAACTTTGTATTGAAGATCCAAGAGAGAGAAGAAGCCATCTAGCTACTAACTACGGACCCGTAGGTCTGAAGTGAATTACTCACGAGTCATTGGAGGGGCGATGATGATGATGAAGAAGCCCTCCAACTCCAAAGTCCCCTCCGGCAGGGCGCTGGGAAGGGTCTCCAGATGAGATCTCGCGGACACGGAAGCTTGCGGCGGCGGAAAAGTATTTTCGAGGCTCCCCTCATTTTTTGCGGAACATTTGGGAATTTATAGGCCAAAGACCTAGGTCAGGGGGCGGCCAGGGAGGCCACAAGCCTGCCCACCGTCGCCTCCCCCTGGTGGAGGAGTGGGGGCTTGTGGGCTCCCTGGAGCCCACCTGGCTTGGCCCAAAAGCCCCGTGGACTTCTTCCGTTCGGGAAAAAATCATTTCGGGTTTTTTCTTCCGTTTGGACTCCATTCCAAAATAAGATCTGGAAAGAATCAAAAACACGGAAAAAACAGGAACTCGCACTTGGCACTGAATTAATAAGTTAGTCCCAAAAAGATATAAAAAGGTACATAAAACATAAAAAGAAGGCAAGATAACAGCATGAAACCATCAAAAATTATAGATACGTTTGAGACGTATCATTTATCACTTTCAGTTTATCAACTGAAATGCTTGAGGACAAGCAAATGTTTAAGCTTGGTGGAGTTGATATGTATCCAACGTATCTAATTTTCAAAACTCTTTTGCCCTTGTTTTGGACTATAATTCGCATGATTTGAATGGAACTAACCCGGACTAACGATGTTTTCAGCAGAATTGCCTTGGTGTTATTTTTGTGCAGAAATAGAAGTTCTCGGATTGATCTGAAAATTTATGGTAAATATTTTTGGAATTAATAAAAAATATTGGCGAAAGAATCAACTGAAGAGGGGCCACCACCTGGCCACAAGCCTGGATGGAGCACCCCCCTAGGGCGCAGCCCGTGTATTGTGGGGCCCCTATGGCTCCTCCGACCTCGTTTCCACTTCTATATATTCCTATTAGGGGAGGAAAAAAATCCAGGAGGAGAGTTCATCGCGTTTTATGGTACGGAGCCGCCGCCACCTCCCGTTCTTCCTCGAGAGGGGAGATCTGGAGTCTGATTTGGGCTTCGGAGAGGGCAATTCAACGCCGTCGTCATCACCAACCATCCTTCATCACCAATTTCATGATGCTCTCTGCCGTTCGTGAGTAATTCCATCATAGGCTTGCTGGACGGTGATGGATTGGATGAGATTTACCATGTAATCGAGTAAGTTTTGTTAGGGTTTGATCCCTAGTATCCACTATGTTCTGAGAATTATGTTGCTATGACTTTGCTATGCTTAATGCTTGTCACTAGGGCCTGAGTGCCATGATTTGAGATCTGAACCTATTATGTTTTCATGAATATACATGTGTTCTTGATCCTATCTTGCAAGTTGTAGACACCTGTTATGAGTTATGATCCGCACCCCTAGGGTGACAATAACTGGCATTCTTTCCAGTGATTACCGTAGTTTGAGGAGTTCATGTATTCACTGAGTGCTAATGCTTTGGCCCGATTCTCTATTAAAAGGAGGCCTTAATATCCCTTAGTTTCCATTAGGACCCCACTGTCACGGGAGGGTATGACAAAAGATGTCTTGCAATTTTTTTTCCATAAGCACGTATGACTATATATGGAATACATGCCTACATTATATTGATGAATTGGAGCTAGTTATGTATCAACCTATGTTATGACTATTGCATGATGAATGTCATCCAACATAATTATCCATCACTGATCCATTGCCTACAAGCTTTCCGTATATTGATCTTTGCTAAACTACTTTCCGTTGCTATTGTTACAATCACAACAAAACTGCTACTGTCACATTTGCCACCGTTATTGTTACGTACAAACTACTTTGCTACTAAATACTTTGCTGCAGATATTAAGTTTTCAGGTGTGGTTGAATTGACAACTCAGCTACTAATACTCGAGAATATTCTTTGGCTCCCATCGAGTCGAACCAATAAATTTAGGTTGAATACTCTACCCTCGAAAACTTTTGCGATCCCCTATACTTGTGGGTTATCAACAATCAAAGCTTCAAATAAAGATAAGCAGTAGAATATCACAGCTTTGAGAGATTGATACGTCCCAAATGTATCTATAATTTCTGCTTGTTCCATGATCTTTTGGGTGACATTGTTATATGTTTTGGTACACTTTTATATCATTCTACACATATTTGGACTAACCTACAAACTCAGTGCACCCAGTGCCAGTTTCTGTGTGTTGATGTCTATTTTGTAGGGGGTTTTACCCAATTTTCTGAAGCCCGAAAAATTCCAGGAAAAATATATAAAAAATCAGCAAAAGATAAGCTTCTGGATCACCGAAGATGGGCTAGAGGGGGGCTAGGGACTGCCCAGGCGACCTCCTGGCGCGACCTACCCCCTGGCCACGCTAGCAGGCCGCCTGGGTGGGCCCCACCTCCTCCGGTGCCCTGCTTTGGCCTATATTTAGAGTCCCAAGAGGAAACCCTTCCACAACTTCCATAATCGCGAATTTCTCCATCGTTCTGCTGCGGCAGCGCTTCCGAGATCGGGAGCGTCACGAGACCTCTTCCCGACACTCTGCTGTAGGGAGGCTTGACCTCCGGGAGCTTCTCGACCGCCATAGACGCTTCTCGGACGTGCCGTGGGTAGTCCTCCTTGGACCATGGGTCCATGACCAGTAGCTATGTGATGTCTTCTCTCCAATCTTGTTCTTCAATGGTTAGTCCTTGTGAGCTGCCCTACATGATCAAGGCATCCATGTAATTCTTTTGCTAGTACTATGCTCGGTTTGTTGGGATCCGATGGATTATGATATTATGTTCAGATTGTTATGAGTTATATATTTGATTATCCTTTTATATTATGTTCCTTAGTGATTCATGCATGTTCTCCGTTGCTATTTATTGCTTTGGCCGAGTAGTAGATTGTAACTCCAAGAGGGAGCGTTATGCATGATTGTGAGTTCATGCCCCTCGATGTCTAGCTTGAGTGACAAAAACATGAGACTAGGGGATGTGCTGTTGCCACCAGGGAGAAAACAACGGTGCTTGTGACCACGGTTGCAAGGATTGTTTACCTTACGCATAGTTCGTTAATGGAGTTGTCCGTTGCTTTGAGTTTATACTTTGGGTGGGGCTCGCAACTTAATACTGGAGAGATGTTCTGGATAGATATCTCAATGTGGATGATTAGTAAGTAGATGCTGATGAATAAATGGTCTACTTGTCTTGTCATACTGCCCATTACTATTGAACCTCTAACTATCAAGTAGCATAATTAGCATTGCGGTGCGTTCATAATTCTGTCAATTGCCCAACTGTGATTTGTTTACCCAAGCATAGTTGTTTATCGTCTTTTGGGAGAGAGACATCACTAGTGAACATCATGTGACTCCGGTCCATATCACCATCATTGTTTACACCTCCACCATTTACCGTTTCCATTTACTTTTCCGTTGCAATCACTATCACCTTCCCGCTTGTGTTTTGATCCTTTGCAAACTACAAGGCTGGAGAGATTGACAACCTCTCTGTACTCGTTGGGAACAAAGTTATTTATTGTGTGTGCAGGTCCACATCTTCTGCTAGCGCTAGGGTGGGATACACCTACTTGTTGAGCCTAGGAGTCCTCTTGGTTCGATAAACCTCACAATCTCCGTGTGAGGGAAAACTTGCCGCTGACTACATCTCAACCTTCCACTTGGGGTAACCAACAAGGTGCGAGAAGTATATACATCATCTCGTCATCAGAGATGCATGACTAATACAAGTTCCCCATAAATGCGTGCAATCCCTTTTAAGAGATGTTTGCTTTGGATTGCATGGGCACTCACAAGGTAGAAGGGACAAGACAAGTCATGTTAATTTGCTATATGCATTAAACACATGTGAATGAAAGCTTTCCATGTTCAAGACTCACTCTTGCAAACAATATGTGCAAGAGACAAGAGATCATCTTGAATAGGGATATGATGCATATACTTACCTTGAGGTTCTTGAGCATCTTATATGTTGGAGTACACTTGGGAAAACTATTGTTGGATAACACAAGAGTATTCTATTGTAAAGATGCAAAGAGCTTCAAAAGTACCAAGACATGGAAGACATATGAGATATATGATTTGATGGTAGATATGTCCCCAAAGATATTTAGAACTGTCTCCCTCAAGAATATATATGTAAGATTACCTCTCCCCCTGAATAGCATGTAGATATTGGGAGTAGGTAGGGTGAGACAAGTTCAATCCAAAGTAGGCAATAAAGCTCAAATTAGACTTTCTATATCTCCCCCTCAATGTGTAAGGTTTGATATATCTCCCCTATGGTAGACCTTTCCTTTGATATATATCCCCTTTTGGTATAAGCATTTGGAAGCTTTGATATATATCCTCTTTGGCATTAATTTCCAAAAAGGTCAGAGGGTAGGGGTTCATTGAGAGTACGAGATCCTTGATTCTTCTCTCTTTGATATGGGTTCCTTGATTTTTTTTCTCCCCCCCTTGAGTATAGATAAGAGTTCCTTGATATATCTCCCCCTTTTTGTTTGGGATCATAGATTCTTCTCCCTCTTATATTGTAGGATCATTGAAGTGTTCTCCCCATTAGAAGTTTTTTCCCCCTTGAGGATTATGGGAAAACAAGATTATGTCCTCCATTGGCATAACAAGAAATGATCTATAAGAGTCGAGGAGGTAATAAAATTGGGGATCACTAAAAAGTTTCTCCCCCTTTGGCAAAAGTTGATAAATTCACAAAGATCATGGGCAGTGATAAAATTCGGAGTCACCAAGGTAACATGGTTTGGTAGAACCGAGAATCATAGTAGGCCTTTGTGTGAAATCGGTTGAACCGAGTTTCCTAGATCGGAGAGACCGAGCTGTAATGAAAATCAACTGCTCAACTCATATAGAGAGAAAATATCCAAAAACTTTGAAAAAGAAAATAGAAAATAGTTTTAAGATTTTTTTTTTGAAATATATACATACATATAGATGAGAATTGAATGGTTCCAAGAAAGCATGCAACAAAAATATGAACCATACAAGAATCTTCATCTAGATGTTGGGTGGTGACTAGGTCACCTATATTAGAGTATATTGACTTGAGGAGTCAAGCAAGAATGCTTGACAATAGGTCATACTCGTCATTAAGCGTGAAACAAGGTTATCCTTTTTTATTAAGCATTTTAATGTCTTCATATCTCTTGAGTTGCTTTACCTCATGACTTGGTGTAAAGCTTTATCAAGGATATGAGTACATACCTTCGAATGATGTTGATGACGTGGCATGTAGGCGAACTTGTTGTGGATTCCCAATGTTGATGAAGATCATCTTGAGTTGAGATCTATCATTGTTGTTTTGGTTCACCTTTCACCTACATTGGTGAGTCATGCAAGGAAGAACATAATATATCCAAATGACACGAGTGAATTTATTCATCAAATGGTGGTCAAGGATATGATTTTTTATCTTCTTCCTCCATCTCCGAAGAAAAGGGTTGTTGATACTTGGCCATGAAAAGATTGCTTTTGATGTGAGTTGACGGCAATCTTGTGGAGTGTAGTTCATCCAAGTACCTACAAAAGGTTAGATGCAATACAAGGGAGCATAGTTTTCCAAGATATAAGATAGTGTCATATCAATATCATCATGGAATAATCAAGTAAGTTCATATCCTTGCATGCATCCGAGTGAGTCTAGCTCAAGTTTGAAGCATCAATGATTTAAAACTCACTCCTCAAATGACAAAACAGTTTATCATCAAGTGGTTTGGTAAAGATATCATCCAATTGTTTGTCAGTACGAACATGCTTGAGATTAATATCTCCTTTACAAACATGATCACAAATGAAATGATGTCACACTTGAATATGTTTAGTTGGTGAATGTTGCACGGGATCATAGGCTATTATGTTATCATTTTTGAACACTTTTTATGAACTTATCTACCAATTTATATTGTTGTTGAGCACTAACTTTATGACCTAGTATCCAGTGCAAGTTGATGTTTTCTGCATGTTTTTTCACTTTTCAGGTTTTAGTACCAAATGAAGTTCAATTGACCTGAAACTTTTTGTGGTTTTTTGGACCAAAACAAGACCGTGGAGCATCAGAAGGAGGCCAGGATGTGCTCGAGGGCCCGAGAAGCCAACAGGGTGCAACCTCGGGGGGGGGGGGGCTGATGGCTTGTGGCCCCCTCGTGGCTCTCCCGACTCCGTTCTCTGGCCTATAAATTCGCATCTACCCTAAAAACTTCGAGGGAGGTCCCGAAACACTTTTTACTCTACCGCAAGTCTCTGTTTCGACGGGAGGCAATCTAGAGCTCCGTTCTGTCACTTTGCTAGAGGGGGGATCGACCACGAATGGCTTCTTCATCAACCTTGCATCCCTCATGATGATGTGTGAGTAGTTCACCACAAACCTACAGGTCCATAGCAGTACCTAGATGGCAATCTTTATCTCTTTGATCTTTGATACAATGATCATCGCCTCTTTGCTTTGATCCATATGATGTAACTCTTTTGTACGGTGTGTTTGTTGGAAACCGATGAATTGTGGGTTTATGTTCAGGTTATTCATGATAAATATTTGAGTTTTCTCTCATATATAATATGATTCTTATGTGCATGATTAACATAGCTTCGTAACTTACCTACCTATTGAAATATTTTGGCCAACTAGATTGATATTTCTTCGGTGAGAGAGGTGCATTGTAGTTGGTTCAACCTGGCGAGTTTCTATATCCAAGTGATAGAAGGGGACAAGTTGTATATTTGTGTTGCTACTACTAAGGGTAAACCGACGGGGTTTATTTATATTGGTTGAGTTTACTTTTTCTACATCATGTCACCGTACTCTAAGCATTACTTCATTTGTCATGAACTTAATACGTAGAGAGGCAAGCGTAGAAGCGTTCTTGAAGTGAAGTAATAGTAATACGTGCAGGCAGGAGTCGGCCTATTTGTTTATGGATGTGATGCCTATATTTACACGAGCATTGCCGTGAAAATCGCATAACTATCCGCTCTTCTATCAATTGCCCAACAGTAATTTGTTTATCCACCTTTTTCATGAGAGATGCCACTAGGAAAAGCTATGGCCCCGTCGGGTCTATTCACAACATATTGCTAAAACCTCCAATACCTTGCTGCCATTTATTTTTTTATATTTTATTTTTCATTTTACAATTATCTACACACCTCATTTGCTTGCAAATAAAGAGACCAAGGGGATTGACAACCCTCTTTCACGCGTTGGGTGCAAGCTGTTTGTTCTTTTGTGTGCATCTGCTGAAGACGGTTGTGTTTGATATTCCTATTGGTTCGACAAACCTTGCTTTCATAACTGAGGAAAATACTTACCTGCAATGTGCTACGATAACCCATTCCTCTTCACGAAAAACCCAACGCAGATCACAAGTATCACATAGTCATCATCCTCCACCATCTTCTCCTTAGCGGCCGGAGCATGCTTTGACAATCAATTTTCGTCCTTGTCCTCATCCTCCTACACCATTTGCTTGTCGTCAGGCATAGGCCTTTCAACAGTTCTCAAATATTCCTCCACTTTACTAGGCATAATTATGTCTAGAAACATACCAGGGGGAGGATGCACGTAGATCGCCCCCGGAATACCAGCGAGCTCTTGTTTGACCTTTGGATCCGGATGGCTATGTTGAGACCGACATGAATACCATCGAGCTGACCACCGAGGATCCGGCGACTCCATTGGTTCACGCATCACCCATACGAAAACCCCAATACAAGTCACCCCTTGACTCGATATGTAATTATCCATCGGATCTCATCCATCATTGCATATATCAACAAATTGCAACACATGCTGCACCACAGGTTTGGTGCTTCCAAACCAGGAGCATATCTCCTTGCATTGCTCAAGTAAGACAACATCACCGACGTAGAACATCTCCAACAATGTCATCATTGCTGACGATAGCTGCGGGATTGCGGGTGGGGGATGTTGAGGTGTAATGCTCAGGGTGCAGGGGCATGCGAAATGAGAGAGAGAGGTATTTCGTCCTTTTTTTTGGACAAATGACTGAGTTGTACAGTAGCCGGTCCCACATGTCAGCATTTCCATGGTCCCATGCATCGATATTGGACGAACTAATGGTAAATGGCATTGACATGAGAACAAAGCATCGTCTGCCCTTTTGTGAGGCGGAGGTTAGTAGAGGTGGGAGAAAAGGGAGCAATGTTAGATGGGCGGGGCAAAACTAAGCACTACTAAGGAAGGAGGGGCACCAAGATAGAGATCCCTACATTCAAATATAACCAAAAAAAATATAAATTGTGGTTTATTTGAAACAACAATATTGTAGCAAAACTCTGAAAAATGAAGCTGACAATTGTATTAGAGCATCTCGAACGTTGATCCCCAAATCATCCACACCGAGCGGTCCGTACCCATTTTGCCATCCAATGCGGCACCCCATTGATACATACGTTTTGGATCATGATTTCTTATTAATAATTGTGTTATTCTTGTCCATTATTCCTTATTATCATACAATTATTATGCCTTTTCTCTCTAAATATGCAAGGTACATCACAGAGAGAGAAATATCTGGAAACTTGTATTCTGGATCGGGAAACCAAGAAAAAGGCAGAAAAATTACCACACCCCAAATGACATGAAACTTCACTGAGAATTTTTATGGAATATTTAAGAATTATTGGGACGAAAATATACCAGAGGGGGCCACGTGCTGGCCACAAGCCAACAGGGCGCGCCCACCCACCCCTCAGCGCGCCCTGATGGCTTGTGGGGCCCGAGCAGGTCTTCTGACCTCCCCCTTCTCCTATATGGTGTGTTTTACCCTAGAAAAAATCATAAGAAATATATTTGTGATGAAGCGCCGCCATCTCGAGGCGGAAACCTGGGAAGATGCCCTTTTGCACCCCGACAGTCAGATTCTGCCGGGGAAATTCCTGTGTGGAAGTTGGAGATCGAAGCCATTGTCATCACAAACGCTTCCTCCTTCGTGGGAGGACAAATATTCATTAACCTCTTCACCAACACCATCTCATCTCCAACCCTAGTTCATCTCTTGTATTCAATCTTTGTCTCAAAACCTCAGATTGGTGCTTGTGGGTTACTAGTTGTGTTGATTACATCTTGTAGTTGATGCTTGTTGGATTACTTGGTGGAAGATATTATGTTCACATACTTAATCATTATTATTATATCTATGATCTTGAGCATTTTGATGATGTGTGAGTAGTTACTATTGTTCCTGAGGACATGGGAGAAGTCTTGTTATAAGTAATCATGTGAAGTTGGTATTCGTTCGATATTTTGATGATATGTATGTTGTTACTTCTCTTAGTGGTGCCATGTGAACGTCGACTACATGACACTTCACCATGTTATGGGACTAACGGAAGTCATTGTGGATTGAGAATTAGATGATGGGTTGCTAGAGTGACAGAAGCTTAAACCCCAGTTTGTGCGTAACTTCATAAGGGGCTGATTTGGATCAACACATTTCATGGTATGATTAGAATTACCTTAATTCTTCTTTTGTAGTTGTGGATGCTTGCAAGAGGGGTAATCATAAGTAGGTTGCTTTTTAAAGTAAGAACAATGCCTTAGCATCGGTCCACCCACATATCAAATTATAAAAGTAGCAAACGTGAATCACCTCAACATGATGAACATGACGAAGACAAAAATCCCCATGTGTCCTCGGGAGTGCTTGCTTAATATAAAAGTACTTTCAGGCCCATACTTTGCTATAAAAAGGATTGGTCTACCTTGCTGCACCTTTGTTACTATTGTCATTTAATACTTGTTACAAATTTTCATGCTACAAAAATATCTACTATTGTTACTCAGAGCACTTGCACAGAACATCTTGCTGAAAACTGCTTATTTTCCTTCTGATCCTCGTTGGGTTCGACACCCTTACTTATCAAAAGTACTATCATTGATCCCCTATACTTGTGAGTCATCAAGAGTCTTTTCTCGTTCTTTTTCCGGGGAGTGAAGTGCCTTTCGTAAGTTGAAATTGGTAAGGAAACATTTTCTACACGTGCTGAAATTTACTATTGCCTGTCACTATGAATGTTCACCCTTTGAGTGGCTTGTTCGGGGCATCTACGCCTCGAACGGAAGTTGAATAAGTTGTTCATCAACCTACTAAACCTACTGAAAAATATTTATTATGAGATTCCTTCGGGTATGGTAGATAAACTGTTGGGTAATCCTTATAACCAAAGTTGTCAGAATCGCGACTCAAGTCTTAGAATCTTACGACTTTACGATCCAAACTAGCCCCTCCGATTCTACGATTTTGCTCATAAAATCTAAGTTTCTACGATCCTGGTAGTTATGATTCTACGATTCACGATCCTATCAATGGAGTTCCGACCCGATTCAGAATCACGATTCTGACAACCTTGCTTATAACGGTTCAACTCATCCTGATTACCATTTGATACATGTCGATGAGATTTGTGGATTGTTTAAGCTTTTAGGTCTAGCCAGATAAAATTTAAGAAGAAACTTCCCCTTTATCTTTGGAGGGAAAGTCACTAATGTGGTATTGGCTATTAGATGATATTGGATTATGGGTGTGGAATCGCTAAAAGTTGTAATTTCATCATAAGTTTTATCCTATGCATCTAGTCCATCGTAATGGGAACTTTATTTATAATTGCTGGCCTCATGGATGAGAAAGAACAGTTCAAGCTTGGGGAGGGTTAAATCTATGATTCACACTTGCCCCAACCATGAGCTCTCGAGATAAATGATTATACAAAATTTTCATGCTCAAGTTTCTCATGATGATCAAGTATTACTCGATTCTTGTGCTACTCGCTCCTATATGAAGAGGACTATTGAATTCAAATGGGATCTTCCGGAAAGAATTAAACGCAACGCTGAAGATTGGGAACTTGACGAAGGTAAAGAGTTAGGTATAAAGCTTAACTTTGATTGTGTTGAATCTTTTATGGAAACTAATGTTCTCCATGAGTTTAGCAAGAAATATGGTCCTGACTCTGAGATAGTAGCTATTTTTTGTGAATCATTTGCTACTCATGTAGATCTTCCCAAGGAGAAGTGGTTTAAATATGACCCTCCCATTGAAAAACCATTAGAGTAACCTATTTAAATTAAGAAGGAAGAAGTAATTATTAGCCATGTTGACCCAATTGTTCCTAGTGCTTACATTGAGAAACCTCCCTTTCCCGTTAGGATTAGGGAACATGCTAAGGCTACAACTGTAGTTAATAAAAGTTATGTTAGGACACCTAAACCTTCTGAACAAACAAATGTTGAGCCTAAAATTGCTATGATTAAAGATATCCTAGTCGATAATATTAATGGACAACTTATTTACTTCTGTGATGACGCTGCTAGAATTGCAAAACATGTTAGAAACGAGCGTGATGAGCTTGATAAGAACAAACCACTTGTAGGCATGGATGTTGGCTCAGTTAAAATTGGAGATCATTGTTACCTTAGCTTGTGTGACATTGGTGCTAGTGTTAGTGCTATACCTTTTACACTATATCAAGAAATTATGCATGACATAGCACCATCTGAGATTGAATATATTGATGTCACTATTAAACTTGAAAACCATGATACTATTTCACCGCTCGGGATTGTTAGAGATGTTGAAGCCTTGTGTGGAAAAGTCAAGCACCCCGCTAATTTCCTAGTAAATGGTTCAGAACAAGATAATTTTTGTCCCATTATATTTGGTAGACCTTTCTTGAACACTGTTAATGCTGAAATTAATTATGCTACTGGAAAGGTCAAAGTAACATTTGGTGATATGTCTCATGAATTTAATTTCTCTAAGTTTAGTAGAAAACCACATGAAAAAGAATTACCTAATAAGGATGAAATAATTGGTCTTGCTTCTATTGCCGTACCTTCGACTGATCTGTTAGAACAATATTTGCTAGACCACGAAAATGATATGCATATCAATGAAAGAAATGAAATAGATGACATATTTATTAGACAAACACCTATTCTTAAACACATACTTGCTAGTTGATATTCTAGGGTATCCTCCCCCACTAAAGGGAGATCCCGTGTTTCAACTAAAGTCATTGCCTGATACCCTGAAATATGCTTATCTCGATGAAAAGAATATATATCATGTTATTATGAGTGCTAACCTTTCCAAGCTTGAAGAAAAGAGATTACTTAAAACTCTAAAGAAGCACATGGCTGCCATTGGATATACTCTTGATGATCTTAAGGGCATAAGCCCTGCTCTATGTCAACACAATATTAATATGGAATCAGATGCTAAACCCGTCATTGATCATCAACGCCATCTCAATCCTAAGATGAAGGTGGTGGTAAGAACTGAAATATTAAAACTTCTGGAAGTAGGTATAATTTATCCTATTGCTCAGAGTAGATGCGTAAGTCATGTTCATTGTCTTCCTAAGAAAGGATTTATAACAGTTGTTCCTAATGATAAAAACAAGTTTATTCCACAAAGAGTAGTAATTGGTCATAGGATGGTGATTGATTTCAGGAAATTAAATAAAGCTACTTGGAAAGATCATTACCCCTTGCCTTTTATTGACCAAATGTTAGAAAGACTGTCTAAGCACACACAATTTTGTTTTCTTGATGAATACTCTAGTTTTTCTCAAATACGTGTGTCAAAAGAGGACCAAGAGAAAACTACCTTTATTTGCCCTTTTGGAACTTATGCTTATAGGTGTATGCCTTTTGGTTTATGCAATGCACCTGCTACCTTTCAAAGATGTATAACCACTATATTTTGTGACTTCCATGAAAATATTTTTGAGGTTTTCATGGATTATTTTTCCATTTACGGGACTTCTTTTGATGATTGCTCGAGCAACCTTGATCGAGTTTTGTAGAGATGCGAAGGAACTAATCTTGTCTTGAATTGGGAGAAGTGTCACTTTATGGTGAAAGAAGGTATAGTTCCTGGGCATACAATTTCTGAACGAGGCATTGAGGTGGATAAAGCTAAGGTTAATGCAATAGAGAAAATGCCATGCCCAGAAGATATCAAAGGTATAAGAAGTTTCCTCGGTCATGCTGGTTTCTGCCCATATCGCCCAACCACGTGATTGGAACCTACCATTTGAAATTATGTGTGATGCTAGTGATTATGTTGTTGGTGCTGTTCTAGGGAAACAAGTAGATTTTTTTAATGTTACTTATTATGCTAGTAAGACCCTAGACACTCCTCAAAGAAATTATTCTACTACTGAGAAGGAATTTTTAGCAGTTGTTTTTTGCATGTTATAAGTTTAGACCTTACATCGTTGATTCTAAAGTAACTATTCACACAGATCATGCTGCTATTAAATACCTTATGGAAAAGATAGATGCTAAACCTAGACTTATTAGGTGGGTGCTCTTACTTCAATAATTTGACCTGCATATCATTGATAGAAAGGGAGCTGAAAACCATGTAGGAGACAACTTGTCTAGGATGGAAAATATTCTTTATGACCCACTCCCTATTGATGATAATTTTCCTGATGAGCAACTTGCTGTTAAAAATACTTCACGTAGCACTCCTTGGTATGAAGATTATGTTAATTACGTTGTTGCAAAATATATTCCGCTTAGTTTCACCTATCAACAAAATAAAAAAATCTTTTATGATTTACAACACTACTTTTGGGATGACCCACATCTTAATAAAGAGGGAGTAGATGGTGTTATTAGACGTTGTGTACCTGAGCATGAACAAGGAAAGATTCTAAGGAAGTGTCACTACAAAGCCTATGGAGGACACCATGTTGAGGACATAACTGCACACAAGGTATTACAGTCTGGTTTCTATTGGCCTACTCTTTTCGACGAATTTGTAACATCGGTAGGCGTCAAGAAATGCATATGAATCATTCGCTTCATATTTAACCATTTGATGTTGGGGCTTTGATTGTATGGGAGATTTCCTTCATCTAATGGGTATATTCATATTCTAGTTGTTCTTGATTATGTTACTAAGTGGGTAAAAGCTATTCCAACTAGTAGTGTTGATCATAACACCTCTATTAAAATGCTTAAAGACATCATTTTCCCAAGGTTTGGAGTCCCTAGATATTTCACGAGTGATGGTGGTTCACATTTTACTCATGGTGCTTTTCATAAACTTCTTTCTAAATATTTTGTTAACCATATAATTGCATCACCTTATAATCCTTAGTCTAGTGGCCAAGTTGAATTGAGCAACCGAGGGATAAAACTAATTTTGCAAAAGACTATTAATATATCTAGAAAGAATTGGTCTAAAAAACTAGATGATGCTTATAAAAATCCCATGGGAATGTGTGAGGGAGTTCTGGATTAAGGGGTCCTCGGGCGGTCGGGTTGTCCCTTATGGGTCGATCATATGGGCTGCATCATTGAAGAACGGATTATCTGACGACTGCGTAATCAAGATGGAAAGCTCCGAAGACTAGGCGTGCACCCCAAGGCAGGAGGACCAGTTCGGCCCATCTACCTTCGATCTATGTCGGTAACATGTAACCCTAGGGGCCCTGGTGTCTATATAAACCAGGGGCTCTTATGCGTATAGGCGGGTTATCTCATCTAGGGTTTAGCTCGTACGATCTCGAGGTAGATCAACTCTATAACCATAGTTACCCATCAATTTAATCAAGCAGGACTTAGGGTTTTACCTCCTAGAGAGGGACAAACCCGGGCAAACATCGTCTCCCCCTCTTTCCGGCAACCCATCGATCTAAGCTCCACAGTTCGGGATGCCCTACGAGAGATCTGCCGGTTTTGACACCGACATTGGTGCTTTCATTAAGAGTTCCGTCGTTGGATCACCCAAAGGATCGATGGCTCGCTTGATCATCAACGATCGAGTCCGTGACGAGGGCATCTTCGCCCCCAAACACGTCTCCGCGCTCGGCATCCTCATGCCGAGCACAAACCTAACCGGCCATCCCGGCCAAATCGGTGGTTTTGTCCCCGGTCACCGGATAAGGTTTGGAGAATTCAAAGCCTCCACCGATTCACGAGGCAATCTATTGCCCGCTAACTTGATGGCCTCGGTCGATGAAGTGCAAAATTCCGAAGCCTTGTCTCCAGGTCCCCTGTCCAACCATGGTCTTGGTCCTCTCTTCCTTGGAGAGGAGGCTTCGAGCTTGAAACCGACCACAGTGTGCGGACAGCGGGAAACGGCTACTGCCGAACTGACTTCTTCTCCGGAAGTCGCGAAGGTTAACTCCAAAAACATACAAATGATTGGTGAGGTCAGCCTCTCGATGTTAAATGAGATGCTCGACCAGATCCAATCACTTCAAATTTCGCTTACCCGAAGTCCGACTTGTTCAAAGGCCGACCCCGAGGTGGATTAAAGGGACTTTTTCCAGAATACGTCTCCCCCGATGCACCGACTACGACCAACCTAATCGCCCACCCAGAGGGCGCGACAGAACGATCACAGAGAACGGGTATAGACCCGAACCTCCGCCCCGAGAAGGTAAAGAGCATATGCACCATGAGGACAGACCCGGCCCATGATACGTCAAATCGGGTCGCAACAGGTCCATCTACGGATCCAGGAGGTGCTCTCCCACTCTATGGGATGACAAGCCACCTAGGGCCGCTTACAAGAGCACATGCCGGGAAACGTACTGGGCTCAGCCCGGAACCGACCTTCGGCACAATATAGCCTGGATTAGAGGTGCTGCTCACCCACTGTGTTTCATGGATGAGGTCATGCAACACTAGTTTCTGGACGGGTTTAAACCCGTAAACATTGAACAGTATGACATGACAATAGATCCCGCCGTGTGGATAGAGGATTTCCTTCTCCAGATTCATATGGCTAGAGGAGATGATCTCCACACCATAAAATATTTACCACTAAAACTCAAAGGACCGACACGACATTGGCTAAACAGCCTACCTGAAGATTCCATTGGACGCTCCGAAGACCTCGAGGAGGCTTTCCTATCCAACTTTCAAGGAACATATGTTCGGCCACCGGATTCATCCGATCTCAGTAACACCGCCGAGAAGACGAGGGAATCAGCCAGAGAATTCTGGAACCGGTTCCTCGCCAAGAAGAATCAAATCGTAGACTGTCCGGATGCCGAAGCAATAACTTCTTTTCGGCACAACATCCGGGATGAATGGCTGGCCAAAAAACTCGGTCAGGAGAGGTCAACAACTATGTCCTGCCTTACCTCCCTAATGACCCGCTTTTGCGTAGGTGAGGATAATTGGCTAGCTCGGCACAACCATAACAGGGACGACCCCGGAACCTATGAAGTTTGGGATGGAAACGACAAGCCAAGGGAAAACAAGAACAAACGCCGCCACCATAATGGTGATACCGATGAAATAGCAGTCAATGCTGGATTCCGCAGTACAAAACTTGGTCAGCGAAAGAAACCCTTCAAAGGGAATAGGGATGTACCAACTCCATGGGGAAAAAAATCATGGAACGATCCTGCCAGATTCATGGCACCCAAGAAAAGCCTCCCACCCACACGAACCATAATTGTAGGTGTCCAAACAGGCATGCAAGCTTGCCACCGATGAGCAAAACAGGGGCCCACGAAGTGAAGACTACGAGGAGCCCCGTGGCCCAAACAATGGAGGCCAAAAGCAGTTCCCTCTTGAGGTCAAGACCGTGAACATGATCTATGTCACCCATATACCCAAAAAGGAGAGGAAACGAGTACTGCGGGAGGTATACGCCGTAGATCCCATAGCACCTAAATACAACTCGTGGTCGGCTTGCCCGATCACTTTTGACCATAGGGATCATTCGACGAGTATCCGTCATGGAGGGTCGGCCACCCTAGTCCTCGACCCCATCATCGATGGTTTCCACCTCATTCGAGTCCTCATGGACGGAGGAAGTAGCCTTAATCTGATCTATTCGGATACGGTGAAAAAGATGGGCATAAACCCATCATACATCAAGCCAAGATGCACTACCTTTAAAGGAGTGATTCCAGGCATGGAAGCGTGCTGCTCGGGCACGATAACAGTGGAAGTCGTGTTCGGTTGTCCCGACAACTTCCATAACAAGGATTTGATCTTTGACATCATCCCCTTTCGTAGTGGATACCATGCACTGCTTGGCCGCACAAGTTTCACCCGCTTTAACGGCATACCCCGCTACGCCTACATGAAGCTCAAAATGCCCGGACCCAAGGGGGTCATCATGGTAAACGGAAACATAGAGCATTCTCTCTGGACCGAGGAGCACACGGCCGTACTAGCAGCTGATGTCAATATGACAACGACACTTCAAGCGGCACACCGGAAACAAAGGCGCGGAGAGGAGGAAAACGGGCCCGAGCTCAATCAGACTAGTCGGATACTTATACGGCTGAGAGTACATAGGGATACGACTCCCACGATGCAGCCTGAACACCATCAAGTTATGTACCTCAACAACACAATTTCCTCCTTAAAATTCCATGGGCAGCCGTGGGAGCAACCCACGAGGGACTATGTAGTCGGGTCAGCCGAACTTTGGTCCAACACACGCTTACGAAATAACTCACTGGAGAAAGCTGAAAACTGTCCATCATAATAAGCGAGAACTGGTCCAGTAATACAAGCTCACTTACAAAGTTGATAGAGGCTACTCCGCGTCACGTAGATGGATTTGCAGCTATTCAAACCTCGCGGTAATTATTTCAGCTTCCGGTTTTTCAAATTACTGCAAAAGGCTGGGGGCTTGTTACTAGCCCCCGAATACAAAGTTCCTAAGTCTAAACGAAAGAGATAAAGCCACATAGTCCAATCGCCTTGTTTCCCTTGTGCACTACCGCCCTCGGGCATCGATACATCGGCTAAGTGTTACCGTGCAGACGTTGAAACACCCCAAGTAGTCTCTACATGGGGGCTGAAGCCGACGACTGGTAACTTTCAGATTAAAACGGCCAAAATAGAAGACAAAATGTACTCTACTTTGGGCATGTATCTTATCAGATAGATTGTTCTGAAATACACTAAGAAATATTCATTATAATATTACATCTTCTGAGCACTGGGACTCGATCGCCTTAGCACCTTCCATAGCAGAGGAGAAATACATCTCGAGGCGTCTATGCTCCTTTCAGGCAGGAGGCGGATCAGTAGCCATCTTAAGGGGCTTCACCCCAGACAAGTGCACCATTGTCCATGCAAAGGCCATCTGAGCCCCTTCCATACAAGCGTAGCGCTGCAGGACTGCAATCTGGGCGCGACATCGACCAGCTTCCGCACTAATGCGAAGTAGCTGCTCAGAAAGGGCTCGGCCAGCCATAGTTGAACAGAATGATCCTTCATGGCTGGCTCTGCCATCCTATGCAGTTCCATCAGCTGTTCATTTGATAGCTCACAGTGGGGTTGAGCTCGAGAGTTTCAAATTGAGCCCAACGCAGCCTTTGCTTGGCATCCCCGTCATGAGTCGCAAAATGCTTGACCGCATCCGCCACACTGATACATCTCCAACGTATCTATAATTTTTTATTGATCCATGCTGGTATATTATCATTCTAGGGTACTTTTTGGGCATTTATATACCAATTTATAATATTTTTTAGCACTAACCTATTGACCCAGTGCCCAGTGCCAGTTTGTGTTTTCTGCGTGTTTTTTGCTTTGCATGTTTACCCTACCAAACGAAGTCCAAATGCCATGAAACTTTAATATGATTTTTTTGGACTATATGAAGACCCTCAAGCATCGGAAGCGGACGAGGGGCCACATGAGGGAGGCACAAGCCAACAGGGCGCGACCCAGGGAGAGGTCGTGCCGTGATGGCTTGTGGCCCCCCTTGGATGCCTCCCGACGTCCCTCTCTGGCCTATAAATTCACAAATATTCCGAAAACCCTAAGGGCACTCCCGAAACACTTTTTCCGTCCCCGCAAGTCTCTGTTCCAATGCGAGGCCATCTAAACCTCCGTTCCGGCAATGTGTCGGTGGGGATATCAATCACGAAGGGCCTCTACATTAACGTCGCTGCCCTCACCATGATGTGTGAGTAGTTCACCACAAACCTACGGGTCCGTAGGTGGTACCTAGATGGCAATATCTCTCTCTCTTATGATCTTCAATACCACATTCATCGCATCTTCTCTTTGATCTATCCGATGTAATCACTATGTATGGTGTGTTTGTTGGGATCCGATGAATTGTGGGCTTATGTTTAGATTATTTGTGAAACGTATACGAGTCACCTCTGATTATTATGACTCTTAATTGCATGATCATCATAGCTTCGTAATGCTCTCCGATCTATTGAGATAGTTTGGCCAACTAGATTAATATTTCTTCAGTGGGAGTGGTGCGTTGTAGTAGGTTCAACCTGGCGAATTTCTATATCGGAGTGACAGAAGGGGACAAGATGAGTCTTTGTGTTTCTGCTACTAAGGATAAAATGATGGGGTTTATTCATATTAAATGAGTTTACTTTGTCTACATCATGTCATTGTTCTCCAAGCATTACTCTGTTTTTACTTAATACGTAGAGAGGCAAGCATAGAAGCGCTCTTGAAGTGGAGTTATAGTAATAGGTGCAGGCACGAGTTGGCCTATTTGCTCATGGACGTGATGCCTATGTACACATGATCATTGCCGTTAAAATCACATAATTATTTGTTGTTCTATCAATTGCCCAACAGTAATTTGTTTACCCACCATATGCCTTTGCCATGAGAGATGCCACTAGGGAACACTACTGCCCTCAGGTCTATTCACTTATATATTTACAAACGTTACTACTACATTGCTGCCATTATTTGTGTTTTATTTTATTTTGCAATTTACAATTATCTACATCATTTGCTTGCAACTAACGAGATCAAGGGGATTGACAACCCTCTTGCCCGCGTTGGGTGCAAGTTGTTTGTTTCTTTGTGTCCAATCGCTGAGAATGGTCAAGGATTGATACTCCTATTGGTTCGATAAACCTTGGTTTCAAATCTAAGGGAAATACTTACCGCTTTGTGCTATGATAACCCGTTCCTCTTCACGGAAAACCCAACACAGATCACAGTCATCAGGAAGGATTTCTGGCGCCGTTCCCGGGGAATACCATCATCAACTATCAAGTAGCTTCTCACAAATTCTCATTCGCTTGTTCTTCTTTTTATTTGCTGTTATATTTAGTTTGTCACATAAAAATTAAAAATACAAAAATATTTACCTTTGCTTGTTACTAGTACTCTTGTTTGAAGTCATGGCTAGTTCTTCTTTTGTTCATGTTACTCCTGATAATGATGTTATAAATTTTAAACAAAGGGGAGGAGAAATTTTCAAAGATGCATGGTGTAGGATTTCAATGCTTTGCGTGATCTTGGTGCTAGTATTTCAACCATACCAAAAACTTTATGTGATGTGCTTGGTCTCACCAATAATGAAGCGTGTTCCCTAAAGTTTCATCTTGTGGATTATACCATCAAGAAACCTTTAGGTAGAACTAATGATGTGCTTATTATTGCAAATAAAAATTATGTGCCTGTAGATTTCATTGTGCTTGATATTGATTGCAATCCTTCTTGTCCCATAATACTTGGAAGGCCATTCTTACGAACTATAGGTGCAATTATTAACATGAAGGAGCGGAACATAAGGTTCCAATTTCCATTAAAGAAAGGGATGGAACACTTTCCTAGAAATATAATTAAACCACCTTATGAATCACACATGAGAGCCACTTATGGGTTGTGTGTCAAAGATGACAACACTTGAAACTATGCATTATGCCTTGCTAGGGGCATAAAACAATAAGGCTTGTTGGGAGGCAACCCAATAGTTAACTTAATTTTTGCTTTTTAGTTTCTGTTATTTTTTGTTGACATGATTATTGCCTCTGTAGTGATTATGTTTTTATGTTTTAATTAGTGTTTGTGCCAAGTAAAGCCTTTGGGATAATTTATTTGATGAGTATGATTGATGTTGTGCAAAAACAGTAACTTTCATCTCCAGTGCAGAATTTTAATTCTCTGATGTAGTGTTCTAAATTCTTGAAATATTTACACCGTATTTTTGTACAAATTATTCACGTTGTCCTATTTTTTCGGAAGTTTTTGAGTTTCATAAGTATGGTATCTTTACAGATTGCAACAGATTGTTCTGTTTTAAACAAATTCTGTTTTGCGTGCATAGTTTGCTTGTTTTGATGATGCTATGGATTATATGGGGGCGTATAAGTCATGGATAAGTTAGAATATAGTACCTATTATGCAATTATAAATTAAGAATCAATTTATAACAGTACCTAAAGTATGCAATATGTTTCTTATACTAATGGATCTCACGAAGTTTTGTTGAGTTTTGTGTGATTGAAGTTTTCAAGTTTTGAGTGTGATCGCGATAGACCATGGAATAAGGAGTAGCAAGAACCTAAGCTTGGGATGTCCAACGCATCCCAAGTATTATTCTAAGTAAGACTCAATCATCTAAGCTTGGGGATGACCAGGAAGACATCCCCTCTTTCGTCTCAAACAATCGGTATGTCAGTTGGAGCTAGATTTTTATTCATCACATGAAATGTGTTTTGCTTGGAGCGTCGTTTGCTTTTGTTTGCTTTTACTTTCAGTTTGTCACAATCATCATTTGCTGGACACACCTATTATATAGAGACTCACCTTCATTATGATTTGCTAGAATACTCTATGTGCTTCACTTATATCTTTTGAGCTCGGCAGTTGCTTGATACGTCCATTTTGCATCATGCTTTCATGTTGATATTTATTGATTTTTGGGCTGTTATTTCACTTCACGGTACAATACTTATGCCTTTTCTCTCTTATTTTGCAAAGTTTACATGAAGAGGGAGAATGCCGACAGCTGGAATTCTGGCCTGAAAAAAGAGCAAGTTTGAGATGCCTATTCTGCGCAACTCCAAAAGCCGTGAAAATCGACGTGGAATTTTTTGGGAATATATAAAAAATACTAGGCGGAAGAAGTACCTAAGGGGAGCCACGTGGAGGCCACAGCCTGCCAGGCCCGACCTACCCCCCTGGCCGGGGCTGGAGGGCTTGTGGGCCCCTTGTTGCCCCTCCGACGCTCATCTTTGGCTATATGAAGGGTTTCGTCCGGAAAAAAAATCAGAAGGGAGCTTTTTCGTGGATTCGCTGCCGCCACGAGGCGGAAATCATTGCCATCGTCATCACCAACACTCCTCTCATCGGAGGGGACTCGTCACCATCAACATCTTGATCAGCACCATCTCATCTCCAAACCCTAGTTCATCACTTGTAACCAATCTTCGTCTCACGACTCCGATTGGTACTTGTAAGGTTGCTAGTAGTGTTAATTACTCCTTGTAGTTGATGCTAGCTGGATTATTTGGTGGAAGAGTTTATGTTCAGATCCTTGATGCTACTCATTACCTCTCTGGTCATGAATATGATTATGCTTTGTGAGTAGTTACTTTTGTTCCCGAGGACATGGGATAAGTCATGCTAATAGAAGTCATGTGAATTTGGTATTCATTCGATATTTTGATGTGTTGTATGTTGTTTTTCCTGTAGTGGTGTTATGTGAACATCGACTACATAACACTTCACCATTATTTGGGCCTAGAGGAAGGAATTGGGAAGTAGTAAGTAGATGATGGGTTGCTAGAGTGACAAAAGCTTAAACCCTATTTTATGCGTTGCTTCGTAATGGGCTGATTTGGATCCACTAGTTTAATGCTATGGTTAGCCTTTGTCTTAATTCTTCTTTCGTAGTTGCGGATGCTTGTGAGAGGGGTTAATCATAAGTGGGATGATTGTCCAAGTAAGGGCAGTACCCAAGTGCCGGTCCACCCACATATCAAACTATCAAAGTAACGAACGCGAATCATATGAACATGATGAAAACTAGCATGACAGAAATTCCCGTGTGTCCTCGGGAGCGTTTTTCCTCCTATAAGACTTTGTCCAGGCTTGTCCCTTGCTACAAAAGGGATTGGGCCACTTTGCTGTACCGTTGCTACTTTTGTTACTTGTTTCTTGCTACGAATCATCTCACAACACAATCACTTGTTACCGATAATTTCAGTGCTTGCAGATATTACCTTGCTGAAAACCACTTGTCAGATCCTTCTGCTCCTCGTTGGGTTCGACACTCTTACTTATCGAAAGGACTACGATTGATCCCCTATACTTGTGGGTCATCATTGCTCTAGTACTTCACTTATATCTTTTCGAGCACGGTGGCGTGTAGATTTTATAGAAATAATTCACTCTCGTTCTTCAGTTATATTTGTTTGAGATCTGAATAAATAGTGACAGTAATTTTCATGGGTCATAAGACTAGTCCAAAAGTAATAGGCATTTAATGAATGATAATCAAAACCATCATGTAGCACACATAGAGAAATTGTGAGTTAATGACATTGATATGATAATATGAAAAAGGTGTAAGTACATAATTGTTGATTCATATAAATGTAGAGATTAAAGGGGTGTTAACTTGTTGTTCATCTAAATATTAAAGAGGCATGGTGATGATGTGTGAGCATTCTTATTCCTCGTTGAAATCCTAGTGTTGTCTCGAGTCGGGGGCGCGCAGCAGTTAACTCCTACCAGCCCCCTCCCTCGGGGTATGCGAGTAGTGCTTTGATGTGTGATAAAACTAATAAAACTTCGCAATAAGTATGTGAGTTCTTTATGACTAATGTGACACCTTGGACATACGCATCTTTACCTTCTCATATTTGCTAGCCTCTTTGGTACCGTGCATAGCCCATTCTCACCTCGAGGATTGGTGCAACTTCCGCCGGTGCATCCACACCCCGCGGCATGATACGCTCTGTTGCACATAAGCCTCATTATATATTCCTCAAAACAGCCACCATACGTGCCTACTATGGCATTTCCATAGCCATTCTGAGATATATTGCCATGCAAATTCAATCGTCACTTCACATGACTAGTTCGTTCATCGTCATATTGCTTTGCATGATCATATAGAGCTGATATAGTATTTGTGGCAAACCCACCGTCCATCATGTTTTTGATACATGTGACGCTAGATCATTGCACATCCTGGTACACTGCCAGAGGCATTCTCAGAGAGCCATATCTTCCTATGAGTTCTCCATAATGAGTTGTAAGTAAATAAAAGTGTGATGATCATCCTTGTTAGATTATTGTCCCAGTGAGGAAAGGATGATGGAGACTATGATTCCCCCACAAGTCGGGATGAGACTCCGGAAGAAAAATAAATAAAATGGGGGAGGCCAAATGAGCCCACCATAAAAAAATTATGGGGGACGCAAAAAAAAAATCCCACCATAAAAAAATAAACGACAGAAAAAGAGAGAAGGGACAATGCTACTATCCTTTACCACACTTGTTCCTCAAAGTGGCACCATGATCTTCATAGCGAGAGTTTCCGATGCTATCACCTCCATATGCTAGTGGGAATTATCTTAATAAACTTGGCTTGTATATTCCAATGACGGGCTACCTCAAACGCCCTAGGTCTTCATGAGCAAGGAAGTTGGATGCACACCGCACTTAGCTTCAGTTGAGCTTTCATACACTTGTAGCTCTAGTGCATCGTTTGCATGGCAATCCCTACTCCTCGCATTGACATCTATCTATGGGCATCTCCATAGCTCGTTTGTACGCCTAGTTGGTGTGAGATTATCTTTTCCACTTTTTACCCCTTTGATATCTACCACCATATTCTGTTCCACCTATATGCTATGTCCAATGGTTCACGCTCATGTATGGCGTGAAGAATAAAAAGTTGATGCATATTGAAAAAGTACGATCCACTTTCCTGACTTGAACACCATGGTGCTTAACATTTGTATTTATGGGGTGAAGACGGAGTCATGCCTTGCTAATACAATAAATATTAATAGGGGGAAAACATTCTTTTAGGATCGTATACTTTGAAAATCAATAATTTTGTTGCTTATATTTAATAAATATTATTATTATGTTGTTTGTTAATTCATCATTTCTCAATGATCATACATACAAAAGATTACATTATGGATAGCATGTCACATCAAAAATTCTGTTTTTATCATTTACCTACTCGACGACGAGTAGGAATTAAGCTTGGGGATGCTGATACGTCTCCAACGTATCTATAATTTTTGATAGTTCCATGTTGATATATTATCATTCTAAGGTACTTTTTGGGCATTTATATACCAATTTATAATATTTTTGAGCACTAACCTATTGACCTAGTGCCGAGTGCGAGTTCCTATTCTCTGCGTGTTTTTTGCTTTGCAGGTTTACCCTACCAAACGAAGTCCAAATGCCACGAAACTTTAATATGATTTTTCTGGACTATATGAATACCTACAAGCATCGAAAGTGGATGAGGGGCCACACGAGGGGGGCACAAGCCAACAAGGCGCGACCCAGGGCTTGGCCACGCCGTGATCGCTTGTGGCCCCCTGGATGCCTCCCCACGTCCCTTTCTCGCCTATAAATTCACAAATATTCTGAAAACCCTAAGGGCACTCCCGAAAGACTTTTTCCACCACTGAAAGTCTCTATTCCGAAGGGAGGCCATCTAAACCTCCGTTCCGGCGATGTGCCGGAGGGGAGATCAATCACGGAGGGCCTCTACATCAACCGTGCTGCCCTCACCATGATGTGTAAGTAGTTCACCACAGACCTACGGGTCCGTAGGCAGTACCTAGATGGCAATCTCTCTCTCTTATGATCTTCAATACCACATTCATCGCATCTTCGCTTTGATCTATCCTATGTAATCACTATCTATGATGTGTTTGTTGGGATCCAATGAATTGTGGGTTTATGTTCAGATTATTCATGAAAAGTATTTGAGTCACCTCTGATTATTATGATTCTTAATTGCATGATCATAATAGCTTTGTAATGCTCTCTGATCTATTGAGATAGTTTGGCCAACTAGATTAATATTTCTTCAGTGAGAGTGGTGTGTTGTAGTAGGTTCAACCTGGCGAATTTTTATATCCGAGTGACAGAAGGGGACAAGATGTGTCTTTGTGTTTCTGCTACTAAGGATAAAACGATGGGGTTTATTCATATCACTATGTTTTTACTTAATGCATAGAGAGGCAAGCATAGAAGAGCTCTTGAAGTGTTCTATTTGCTTATGTACGTGATGCCTATATACACATGACCATTGCCATGAAAATCACATAATTATTCGATGTTCTATCAATTGCCCAACAGTAATTTGTTTACCCACCATATGCCTTTGCCATGAGAGATGCCACTAGGGAACACTACGATCCCCGGGTCTATTCACTTATATATTTACAAACGTTACTACTACCTTGCTGCCATTATTTGCGTTTTATTTTCTTTTGCAATTTACAATTATCAAAAATTATCTACACACCTCATTTGCTTGCAAATAACGAGATCAAGGGGATGGACAACCCTCTTGCCCGTGTTGGCTGCAAGTTGTTTGTTTCTTTGTGTCCAGTAACTGAAGACGGTTGAGGATTGGTATTCCTATTGGTTTGATAAACCTTGGTTTCATAACTGAGGGAAATACTTACCCGCATTGTGCTGCGATAACCCGTTGCTCTTCACGGAAAACCCAACGCACATCAGAGTCATCAGGAAGGATTTCTAGCGCCGTTGCCGGGGAATACCATCACCAACTATCAAGTATATTCTCACAAATTCTTATTCACTTGTTCTTCTTTTTTATTTGCTGTTATATTTAGTTTGTCACATAAAAATTAAAAATACAAAAATATTTACCTTTGCCTGTTACTAGTACTCTTGTTTGAAGTCATGGCTAGTTCTTCTTTTGTTCATGTTACTCCTGATAATGATGTTATAAATTTTAAACAAAGGGGAGGAGAAAGTTTGAAAGATGCATGGTATAGAATTCGCAATGCTTTGTGTGATGTTGGTTCTAGTGTTTCAACCATACCAAAAACTTTATGTGATGTGCTTGGTCTCACCAATATTGAAGCGTTTTCCCTAAACTTGCATCTTGCGGATTATACCATCAAGAAAACTTTAGGTAGAATTAATGATGTACTTATTGTTGCACATAAAAATTATGTGCATGTAGATTTCATTGTGCTTGATATCGATAGCAATCGTTCTTGTCCCATAATACTTGGAAGGCCATTCATACGAACTATAGGTGCAATTATTGACATGACGGAGGGAAACATAAGGTTCCAATTCCCATTAAAGAAAGGGATGGAACAACTTCCTAGAAAGAGAATTAAACCACCTTATGAACCAGCCATGAGAGCCACTTATGGGTTTAGTGTCAAAGATGACAACACGTGAAACTATGTATTATGACTAGCTAGGGGCATAAAACAATAATGATTGTTTGGAGGCAACCCAATAGTTATCTTAATTTTGGATTTTTACTTTCTGTTTTTTTGTGTTGACATGATTATTGCCTCTGGAATGATTATGTTTTTTTGTTTTAATTAGTGTTTGTGCCAAGTAAGGCCTTTGGGGCCCGATGTATCTGCCTCGACCATCACAACTCGGTAGTGGTCGGCGGGGCTTGATGGGACGTCACCTCGGCTAGCTGATCTGATGACCGGGGAGGGGTGTTGTGGGACGCGTTTCCACTCTCGTCTAGCTCGGCAGGAAGTGAATCCCCCTCCAACACTCGATCTACCGGAAGATCTCACACCAGGATATGATAGAAAAAGTTCGGTCCTCATTGTTGATAAAAATTGGAATAGCTCTATTAAAATAGGGATCAAACTCCTTACCTTCAGGCTGGTGGCTTGACCCTAAGTGTTCATCAAGGATTCACCCCGTAGGCCCCGACCTCTTCGTCAAAGTCCAGGCTTGCACCGAGAAGGGAAACCTTGCGCTTGCAAGGTTTCATCGGAGCACGAGGAGGTAGTCCCTCCTCGGCCCCTTGATTACGAGTGGATATACTTCTAGCCCCTCGTTGGTTACCCCAAGTGGAAGGTGGAGATGTAATCAACAACAGATTTCCCTTATGCAGGGAATGTAAGGTTTATCGAATCATCTTATATAAAACTGAAGTGCAGGAAATCTTCAAACGATTTTCTTCAAGGGCCTCGACGAACTTCGGCATCAAGATCAAACATATCAGGAGTGATAATGGGACAGAGTTCAAAAACACTGGTCTTGATGATTATCTTGATGAACTTGGTATTACTCACGAATTATCTGCTCCTTATACTCCTCAACAGAACGGTGTCGTCGAAAGGAAGAACAGGACTCTGGTTGAGATGGCAAGAACCATGCTTGAAGAATATCAGACTCCTCGTCGCTTTTGGCCTGAAGCAATCAACACTGCATGGCATATCATCAACAGGGTATATCTTCACAAATTCATCAAGAAAACCTCATATTAACTCCTCACTGATAAGAAACCCAATGTAAGTTATTTCAAAGTCTTCGGTGCAAAATGTTGGATTAGAGATCCTCACCATAGCTCAAAATTTGCACCTAAGGCACATGAGGGTTTTATGCTCGGTTATGGAAAGGACTCGCACACCTACAAAGTCCTCAACAACTATCACAACAAAGTTGTTGAGACTGTAGATGTGCGGTTCGATGAAACTAATGGCTCGCAAAGAGAGCAATTGCCTTCTGATCCAGATAAGTTGTCTCCTGAGGAAGCAATAAAGCTCAAACCTACTGAAGACATTGTTCCCACTCAGGAAATTGATGAAGAAACCATCCCCATCACTGATGAAAATCAAGAAGGTGCTCCTGAGGAAATTGCTCCAGAACCACTTCCTCCGCCCAGACGAAATCCTCAACCAGCTCATCCGAGGATTGGAAATGAAGTAGAACTTGACAAAATTCTAAATGACATCAACGTGCCAGGTCCTCTCACTCGCTCAAAAGCTTCACACTTAGTTAATTTTTGTGGGCATTTCTCCTTTGTATCCATTACAGAACCCTCAAAAGTTGCCGAGGCTTTCCTAGAACCGGAGTGGATCCAAGCTATGCAAGACGAACTTCTTCAATTCAAGCTGAATGACGTATGGGAGCTCGTCAAACGACCAGATCCTCGCAAGCACAACATCATGGGAACCAAGTGGATTTTCCGAAACAAGCAAGATGAGGATGGTCAAGTAGTGAGGAATAAGGCACGACTTGTAGCCCAAGGCTACACCCAGGTTGAAGGAATAGATTTCGATGAAACTTTTGCACCTGTTGCTAGACTTGAAGCTATTCGAATACTACTTGCTTATGTTAATCATCATAACATCATATTATATCAAATGGATGTGAAAAGTGCATTCCTCAATGGTAAGCTTGAGGAAGAATTATATGTTGCTCAGCCCCCAGGTTTTGAGGATCCAAAGAATCCAGACAAAGTCTTCAGACTCGAAAAGGCGCTCTATGGTCTCAAGCAAGCCCCTCGGGCATGGTATGATACACTGAAGGAATTCCTCATGAAGAAAGGCATCAAACCTGGTTCACTCGATCCAACTCTTTTCACTAAATCCTATGATAATGAGCTATTTGTGTGCCAGATATATGTCGATGATATTATATTTGGGTGTACTGACAAATGATACAGTGATGAATTTTCTCACATGATGAGTGAAGAATATCAGATGTCTATGATGGGGGGAGCTGAAATTCTTCCTAGGTCTTCAAATTCGTCAACAACGCATTGGAATCTTCATATCACAGGAGAAATACCTCAAGGATGTTCTGAGGAAATTCGACATGCATGAATGCAAAGGTGGCAAGACTCCAATGCCTACCAACGGCCACCTCGGCACTCACGAAAATGGTAAAGAATTTGATCAGTGGGTATATCACTCTATGATTGGCTCTTTATTGTATCTATGTGCATCTAGGCCAGATATAATGCTTAGTGTTTGCATGTGTGCACGTTTTCAAGCAAAACCGAAAGAATCACACCATAAGGCTGTGAAGCATATTCTTCAATACTTAGCTCACACACCAACACTAGGATTATGGTATCCCAAGGGCTCAAATCTTCATCTGGTAGGGTATTCTGATCCTGACTATGCTGGTGACCGTGTGGATCGCAAGTCAACATCTGGCACATGCCATTTCCTCGGAAGATCACTAGTCTGCTGGTCCTCAAAGAAGCAGAACTGCGTATCACTCTCCACCGCCGAAGCTGAGTACATTGATGCTGGTTCGTGCTGTGCTCAATTGCTATGGATGAAGCAAACCCTCAAGGACTATGGCATCATCATGAAGAATGTGCCTCTCTACTGCGACAATGAGAGTGCAATCAAGATTGCATACAACCCAGTACAACACTCAAAGACCAAGCACATCGAGATTCGTCATCATTTTCTTCGGGACCATGTCCTCAAGGGAAATATCCTCATCGACCACGTGAAGACTGATGATCAACTAGCAGATATCTTCACTAAGCCCTTGGATGAGAAAAGGTTTTGCAAGTTGCGGTGTGAGCTAAATATCTTAGAATCTTCAAATGTTTTGTAAAAACATGCACACATCCTAACACTTATGCAAAATTGATGACTTAGATGTGCAACACACGATGAATCGATTTTCTTCAACTAATGAAGAATATCACTCTGAGTGTGAAGAAATCAACGAAGAAATTTATTCTCACGGCCCTACGATAATTGTACGCTGCGTCTGTAATCAACATTCTTATATGGTAGGTCACGCCACCGCCCAACGTGAAATTCTTCAAGTTGATTTTCTTCAAAGTTCAATTTCCTCAAAATTTGATTTTCTTCAAAATAGTTGTTCTTCAAAATCATTTTTCTTCAAAAACTGAATTTCATCATTGTGACGATTTATCACAAAATCCTCAAGTTACTGAAATCTTCAAAAATACTTGATGACTTTCGTTTACCTAGATAGACTGTGATTTCAAGTCCTCAACAACATTCACTTATAGTTATTTCTTCAACTTGATATTTCATCTAAGTGAATGTGATCGGACTCTACGTTCCCTCTATGCTATTCTCATCCAGTCTATTCAATTAGTCATATGCATTCTACTTGAAACTTTGTTCAAAATCCTCACTGCGTCCTTGCCAGCTGATGATTTTGTAACAAAATCCTCAAATCTTCAAAAAAGTTTTTAATGAACAGTAACTGAACCCCACTTTCCTCGTTCGGATAACCACGATCTCCACGATCTCCACCGCTTTGCTCGTGAGCTACATGTGTCCTGCGGAGACGTAGAGGCAGGGGCTATTTGGTCCGGTTTCTTCGCGCCAACAGTAACTGTCGGGCTATAAATATGTCCCCATCCCCCTCGGTAAACACTTCTTCGCTCCATCGCTCTCCTGCTACATCAAAGCCCCGAACCCTAGCGCCACCGCTGGAAGTCTCGTCGCCGGTGAAGAAGAGCTTCACTGCCTCGACTTTTCCGTCGCCGAAACCACGCCGGAGTCGGACCATCCTCGTCCACCGCCGCCATAGACGTCCTCTGCTGCCGGGTTAGGGCGCATTGGACACGCACCGTAAGAGCTTCTCCCTGCTACTCTTATCTGTTCTTCATGCGCGCCATCTAGGGTAAATAAAAACCCTATTTATACAGCAAGTTTGATCTACTATTTTACCTCTGTGATGTGAAATCTGTTTTTCCTCAAGAATCCATCTGTTCCTTTTCCTCACACACTGCTTATCACCACACTATTGATGAACTTCACTAAGCATCCAAAATTTTCACGAGATTCCTCAGTTGTGCTAATTTTCGGATCTGTACAACTCTGGAACCCAAGAACAGTATGCTTAGGCAAATTCCTCAACCACTGGTTAAATTCCTCAACTGTCAATTTTTTTCAATTTCTTCAAATCTGAGAACGCATATGACCTCTCCAAATTCCTCGCAACTATACTCTGTTCACAGGTACACACATGTCAGCTGATGAATCTCTCGGTTCTCATCAAATTAACTCATTTGCAACATTTCTTGAAGAAAATCTTCAAGTCTCATCAGAGTCCTCAAGAGTTCAATCTCATCAGCAAAATCCTCAGCTGAAGAAAATGGAGGATGACAGGAAGCAAAAGGGAGGCAAGAAACTTGAGCAGAATACAGCCTTAGACACCCCTGAGGATATATACCTGGATTTCTGCACCCCTGATGAAAATGAAACTATGCCCAAGAGAAAGATTCGGCTTCAGAAGATTGAACGCCAATAGGCTAAGGAGTGGAAGGAGTACAGATTCGTCACTCCCAAATATGCGAAGAAATTCGCTCTGAAGCCTCCTGGCAAACGGGCTCCACTTGAGGATTATCAAGAAGCACATCCCTCAAGCATCAAGACGCTTGATGATTATCCTGATGAAAAGGAAAAGCACTTGGCAAAGCCCAAGAAGCAGTCAGAGGCTGCTGTGAGGAAATTCAACGAATCATCTGCTGCTGCTTCAACTGCCGCTACTTCCTCTGCTGCTGAGACTTTTGGCTCGACAATTCCTCAACAAAAGTTTGTGCCATCAAAACCGAAGGCTTCAAAGCCTCAAGAGAAACCAGCTCCAGCATCTGCTCCAAAACCCTCTGCGCCAAAACCCTCAGCACCAAAATCCTTAGCACCACCACAGGTTTCAAAACCAGAACAGAAGTCGGTAGTGAAGCCACTGCCCGCTACCTCCAGCTACTCACTCCTAGCTGCAACAAGCTCGGAGACAAAGTCTTCACCAACTCCTCTGAAGACTAAGGTGACTGCTGGGAGAGGAACAAGACCCAGCCCAAGCAAAATCATCACGGTCCCTTCTCCATCAGAGGGTAGTGATGAATATGATGATGAAACTTTGCAAGAAATGATCAGAAACAAGCAGGAGAGGGTAGCTCAAGCTTCTGGCAGCTCCATTCCTCTGGCCATGGACCCAAAAGTCCTCCTAGACTACATCAATATCTGGTATGAGGACCCCAACACTCCGCTTGATGATTTGAAACTTCCCCTGGCATCAGCCACATGGTGGACACATTCATCAACGAGGCCAAGTGGAAGGAGCAGCAAGCTAAACAGGCCAAGGTGGCTAAGCTCAAGAAGGAGAAATTCCTCAAGCAGAATCTCCTCAATCTGATGCCTGATGATCTTGTGTCAACACAGGCAGAGTTGAAGACTTTGACAGATAAGTACTCCAAGCTTTCTGACCGTCAAAGTCTCAAAAGCAATTTCATCAAACTTGCTACTGAAGCTGTTAATGACTACAACAAGAAAGCTGCCCCTCCAGTACCAACTCCTCAGCCTCTGATAGAAGAACCAGCTGATGAAACAGCTCAAGCTGAGGAAATCCCTCAAGAAACCCGTGTGGATGAACCGGCAATTGAGGAAATCACGACTGAAAATCCAGCTGATGAATCTGCTACAGCTGGTGAGACAGACCCTGCTCCAGCTGCTGCTTCCAAGCCAGCTGATGAATCTGTTCTAGGTGCTGCTTCAAAGCCAGCTGATGACTCTGCTCCAGCTGATTCCTCAAAGCCAGCTGATGAATCTGAGAAAACACCTTCACCAAAAGCTTCAAAGGTGAAGAAGATGACTCCGTCTGCATCAGACGTGAAGAAGACAAGGGCTGCTGAAAAGGAAGCCAAGAAGAGAAAGGCCTCTTTAGCAGAAGAAAACACTGAGGCCAAGCGCCTCAAAGCACTTGATGAAACTACTCCACTAGATCTCGTGCCTCTTAACATCGCTCCATCTTATGAAATGGTCACCTTTGAAGACCAGGAGAAAGGGCCATATGAGGAAATGAAGGATGCTGCATCTGAGGAACATACTGACGAAGAAATTCGCATTGACGACAGTCCTCAGCCCTCCATTCCTCATGTCGAAACTACACAAGTATCAGCTGCACCAACTGATGAATCTGGCTCTGTCACCAAGCAAGCTGAGGAAGAACAAAGTGAAAATCCTCAAGCTGATGAAATTAAGAGTCCTAAGCAAGATCCTCAAACTGAGGCTCAGGATGAACCCATTCCTCCTCCGGAGCAAAACCCTCAACATGATGATCCAGTTGACGACATTCCTCAGCCTGAGGCTCAGCAAGCTCACATTCCTCAGCCTGAAGCACAAGAAGAGCATGCTCCTCAGCCTGAAGCTCAAGCTGATGAAATTCCTCACCCTGAGGACCATGCTGAGGAAAATGCACCAGACCAAGACAATGCTTTCGGCATGCTCAACCCAGAATCTGCCATTGCTGTCTCCCCTCAGGTCCATCAGCCAAACCTTCAGCCCATGCAGCGTCAGCCGCTCTCAAGACGGCCAAAGTTTCAAAAGGAGGCCTTCTTTGAAGAATGCATGTTCTTCTTCGGAGAAAATCCATATGACAAGCCTCGCATCAAGCATCTGAAGTTTTGGACGAGGACACAACTCAATTAATATGCCTCTGTGCTGTGTGGAAGAAACAAGATTTTCCAGCACAAGCATGTTCCTCATGTTGAGCTTGAAGAAATACCATGCCTGGTTCCAGTCCTCAACGTCCTTCATGAAGCTGGACTCCTCCCAATGTGCTCCGATATCTGTGACTGGAACAGTGAGCTTATTCTTCAATTTTATGCCACTCTTCACATATCTGGAGATCCTGCAGATATCAACACCTGGGTATTTGACTGGATGACGCAAAACACACAATACAAGGCTCCAGCGATTGAGCTCCTGCGTGAACTGCAAGTGTCAATTCCTTCATAACAAGCCGTGAAGCTTTATGATGAATGTGAGCTGCCCAACGGGATGATGGAAGTCCTCATGAAGCCTTTGGATAAAGGCAAACTACCAAGAAAGACTTTCCTCATCCATGAGCTCAAATATGAACCAAGGATAGTTTACAGAATCCTCTGCAGCGTTCTTGCACCGATCAAGGGCCACGACGATGAAGAAGATGTTGTAGGCCTCATGAAGAATATCCTCTTCAACATCATTCATGGTATTCCTATCAAGATACATGATTTCTTCTTGAGGACTTTGGCAGACAATGCAATGTGTCCTTTTGACCACAAGATATATGCTCCATGGATCATGAGATTCATCAGGACAAGGACAGGCCTTCATCAATGACACTAAGACTCTACCTCCAAGCCCCATTGCTCCTCGTGTGCTGAATACCAGAGAGCTTCTTCTCAGTCTTCACCAGAAGGTGGATCGGAATCACAAGTGGGTCAAACGCCAGTTCGGCACCATTGTGAAAACCCTCAATGAAACGCAGAATGCTGTGAAGCTCAATCATCATTATCTTCATGAGGTTTTTGATCGCACCTGGGCTACACTTGCTCATCTGAAGACTTCGGCAGAACTTGAAGAATTGGAGTTTGTGCGAGACTTTGACTGGTCGTGGCCACCAAAGAAGAAGTTCAGGCCAATTCCAGTTCCAGACCTTGAGGACAGTTCTTTTTGTCACTTGTCCAAGGAAGAAGACTACTCCCAAGAATCCTCACGCGTCTTCATCAACTGCCAAGGAGTGAAGTCTTCACGGGCGTTAGTCCTCAGTTTGTCCCTTTTTGTCACTTGATGACAAAGGGGGAGCAACTTGAGAGTTAGTCTTCAAGCGGGATATTTTGGGGCTTATGAACTATATTTAAGTTACAAACTCTTGGCTCTTCTAAAGTGTTTATGTAATGAGTTGTAACTTAAGCCCGATGGTACTCTGACGCTTTTTGAACGTTTTTCTTCGCATGCTTATTCCTCAAAATTTTAATGCACGCATGCTGGAATTCGTCAGATACCATTTGTCATCATGCATCTTCAATTTGTTCATACTATATGTCGTATGTATGCATGATTTACAAGACTCAGGGGGAGATCTCCATGATATAAATCATCAATGTGCATTTGCCGTGAAGAGAAAAATCCTCAAGATATGCACATCTTTAGGGGAGTCTCTCTCGTTCTTGATTTCAAATTCCTCAAATGAGTATTTACACTGCATATTTTTATCCCTGTTGAAGACTTAACCTAATTGTCATCAACCACCAAAAAGGGGGAGATTGTAAGTGCATCTAGTGCCCCTTAGTGATTTTGGTGGTTTGAAAACTTATAGGTTAAGTATCTAATGTGTTCATGAGTGTACACAGGATCTATAAGTCACTGAGGAGTTTGAAATATTTGATGAATATCGACCCCTAAAAATGTATATCTTCGGTTGAAGAAATTGGTCTGAAGCTGAAGAATTGAATCGCGAAGAATCTGCGATGAAATTGATATTCCTCATGATGATATTGAAATTGAGGAATTCAGCGTGTCCTGAAGAAAATCATTCTCAAGACTTTGAAGCATGAAGATTTACTCTTTCTGTTTTGTTTTCTTCACACTTAAGTAATAGGAACACCGTACTGTTAAAGGGGGTCGAGGTAACACATTGGAATGAATTTCCTCATGATGCTCAACCCAAGCCTAATCCTACCAAAAGCCTCAAGTGAGGAATATGAGTGACATGAGGACTCTCACAGTTGAGGGTTCCGACCGTTTCGATAGCCACGCCACATCATTGGTCTTATCCACACCAACGGTCATATTATTTAAGGGCATTAGTGTCAAATCATGTCGGGATGCTCCGAGGCTATAAATAGTAGCCCCCACAACCATTAGCTAGTTGGCTCCTCCGTCAGAAACTGACACTTGTCATAAGAGCAACCCAATTCCTCAGAGTCTTCGAGAGTAATTCATCAGTGAGGAAATACCCCAAACACCAAACCAAAAACCAAGAACCAAGTGACTGAGCATCACTGAAGAAGTTGTTCCTATGTGGGACTGAAGCCTTTTACCTTTGAGGACTGTGCATCCTCCAGACGGTTAGGCGTCATGGTCTAGAGCAATCCAGCAGTCAATTGTGGATCGCCGGGTGACCAAGTTTGTGTGGGTTTGGAAGTCTGCCCTGAAGACTTACCACGAGTGTTGGGCGAGGACTGTGTGTTCTTAGCCCAAGGAGAATACGGTAGGGACTGTGTGTCCCGGGACTGTGTGTCTTTTGATTTCAATACCAAGACGCTCCAAACCAGATGTACAACTATCAGAACAGTTGGAACTGGGTCATCAACTACTCTCTTCGCTGTGAAATGGGTTCAAATTCCTCAACTCTTTATATTCCACATATTATGTGTTGATGATTTCCACTGTCACTGTTTGAAGAATTTTCTGAAGACTTTCTCTGAAATTCCTCAACACCAAATTCTTCACGCCAGTTAATCCTCATCTGTTTTCTGCGTGCCTGCTTACTGTGCAATCTGTTTTCACATTCCTCATACTGAAAAACTGCTGTAGTGAAACTTTGCACTCCTGATCCTTTACTGTTTCCGCTGTAAGTTAGTCATCAGTGAGGAATTTCCTCAAAAGAAATTTCCTCAGTGATGAAATTCTAAAAATCTCCTATTCACCCCCCTCTAGTCGATATAACGCACTTTCAGTAAGGATAATCCTCCATGGACGGAAGCCGTGGTGGAATAGACAAGGCCGCTTCTTTGTGGACCCTCCATGGACTCTCGCAGCCGTTAGCCTCCGTGGGTTGAGGTCTCCACTAACATGGACGTACGATAGCGCCACCTATCGGAACCATGCCAAAAATCGTCGTGTCAACCTCATGTGTTTGATCTCCCTACCTTACTCCTCTACTTTAAACTTTCATGTTTTACATTCCGCTGCTATACTCTTAGAACTGCATGTGTAGGGTGTAGTTGACTTGCTGTAACTTCCATATCTGCCTCTCAACGAAAATTGGAAAAGGCAAAAAAATTATCTTGTCAAGTAGTCCAAACACCCCCTCTAGACATATTTTTTGATCCTACAAGTGGTATCAGAGCTTTGGTCTCCATTTCATTGGTTTAACAACCTAGGAGAGTATGGTGTCTATTGAGGGAAACTATCACCATAGAGGTCCATATTTTGATGGCACTAATTTTGCTAGTTGGAAGCATAAGATGGAAATGCATATTCTTGGTTTTAATCCTAATGTTTGGGATCTTATTCGTGTTGGTGTGCAAGGTAACTTCTTTGGAGAAGGACATGAACCTGATTGTGATGCGACAACTGATGAACTAAAGATGTTGCAACTCAATGCTCAAGCCTTCGACTTCATCTTCAGCTGTCTATGCCCCGAAGAATTCAACAAAATCAGTCACCTTGAGAATGCAAAAGAAATTTGGGATACTTTGGTTGATATGCATGCAGGTACTGATTTTGTCACAGAATCTAAGTTGGATGTGCTTCAAAGTCAGCTTGACAAGTTCAAGATAAAGGATGGTGAAGGTGTCGCTGAATTGTACTCTAGGCTAGCTCTCATCACCAATGAGATTGCATGCATAGGAAGCGAAGAGATGACCGACAAATTCATCATCAAGAAGATACTTACATCTCTTGATGGCAAGTATGACATAGTGTGCACATTGATCCAAATGATGCCAAACTACAAAGATCTGAAGCCAACTGAAGTCATTGGTAGGATTGTCGCTCATGAGATGTCACTCAAGGACAAAGATGAGCTGCACAACAAGTCAACCGGTGCTTACAAAGTGTCATGTGATACTCCCACTACTTCAAAGGACAATATTGTCACTGATTAAGAGATAAGCCTCATGGTCAGAAAGTTGAACAAGTCCTATAAGAGTATAGGCAAAGAGAGAAGCTCAAGCTCAAGACATGATGAGAAGAGTGATGTCTACTACGCAACCTTCTCCTTGTAGACGTTGTTGGGCCTCCAAGTGCATAGGGTAGTAGGACAGTAGAAATATTCCCTCAAGTGGGTGACCTAAGGTTTATCAATCCGCGGGAGGCGTAGGATGAAGATGGTCTCTCTCGAGCAACCATGCAACCAAATAACAAAGAGTCTCTTATGTCCCCAACACACCCAATACAATGGTAAATTGTATAGGTGCACTAGTTCGGCGAAGAGAAGGTGATACAAGTGCAATATGGATGGTAGATATAGGTTTTTGTAATCTGAAATTACAAAAACAGCAAGGTAACAAATGGTAAAAGTGAGCACGAACGGTATTGCAATGCGTGGAAACAAGGCCTACGGCTCATAATTTCACTAGCGAAGTTCTCTCAACAATCATAACATAATTGGATCATATAACTAGCCCTCGACATGCAACAAAGAGTCACTCCAAATTCACTAATAGCGGGGAACAAACGAAGTGATTATTGTCGGGTACGAAACCACCACAAAGTTATTCTTTCTGATCGATCTATTCAAGAGTACGTAGTAAAATAACACGAAGCTATTCTTTTCGTTCGATCCATCATAGAGTTCGTACTAGAATAATACCTTAAGATACATATCAACCAAGACCCTAATGTCACCTAGATATTCCATTGTCACCTCAAGTATCCGTGGGTATGATTATACGATATGCATCACACAATCTGAGAAGCATCTATTCAACCAACACATAGAACTTCAAAGAGTGCCCCAAAGTTTCTACCAGAGAGTCAAAACGTGTGCCAACCCCTGTGCAATGGTTCCCAATGTCACGAACCCGCAAGTTGATCACCAAAACATACATCAAGTACTCACATGAATCCACGTGTGCCAACCCATATGCATAGGTTCCCAATTGTCACAAACCCGCAAGTTGATCACAGCAAATAGACACGTGCAAGACATACATCAAGTGTTCTCAAAGACTCAATCCGAAAAGATAACTCCAAAGGGGAAACTCAATTCAATACAAGAGGGAGAGGGGGAAGAACATCATAAGATCCAAATATAGTAGCAAAGCCCATGGTACATCGAGATCAAGACATCTCAAGAACACGAGAGAGAGAGAGATCAAACACATAGCTAGTGGTACATACCCTCAGCCCCGAGGGAGAACTACTCCCTACTCGTCATGGAGATTGCCGAGATGATGAAGATGGCCACTGGAGATGGATTCCCCCTCCGGCAGGGTGCGAGAACGGGCTCCAGATTGGTTTTGGTGGCTACAGAGGTTTGCGGCGGCGGAACTCCCGATCTAGGTTTCTTTCTGGGGGTTTCTTAATTTATAGGAATTTATGGCGGTGGAATTGTGTCAGTTGGGCCTACGAGGATGTCACAAGCCTGCGCGCCACCATCGAGGGGGTGGGGGGGTGGTGGCGGAGTGAGGGCTTGTGACTCCCTCGTGGCCCATCTGGCCTTCTCCCAAAGCTTCGGGGGTCTCTTTTGGTCCCAAAAAAATCATCGTAAAGTTTCACTCCATTTGGACTCCGTCTGAAAATGGGCCAAAAAGACGGAAAAAAACAGAAACTAGCACTTGGCACTGAGTTAATAGGTTAGTCCCAAAAAAGATATAAAATAGCATATTCATGCATATAAAACATCCAAAGTTGACAAGATAATAGCATGGAACCATCAAACATTATAGATACGTTGGAGACGTATCAAGCATCCCCAAACTTAATTCCTGCTCGTCCTCGAGTAGGGAAGTGATAAAGAATGAATTTTTGATGTTGCATGCTACCTAGCATAGATGTCCTTTGTAACTCCTCTCACGTGACATGAATGTTCAGATCTGTTAGATTCAAAACAATAGTTTGCTATTGATGTGGAAACAATAATAATTCAAGCAAACTAGCAAAGTAATCATGAACTTTCAAAATAACAAGGCCAAAAGAAAGTTATACCTACAAAATCATATAGTCTGGCTATGCTCTATCATCATTGCACAACGAATTTAAATCATGCACAACCCCGGTATTGGCCAAGTAATTGTTTCACACCTTTACTTTCTCAAACCTTTTCAACTCTCACGCAATACATGAGCGTGAGCCATGGTTTTAGCACTATAAGTGGTGTGGAGTGTGATGGAGGTTGCAAGACAAAAAAGGAGATGATGATCACATTAACTAGGCACATCAATAAGTTGTGGAGATGCTCATCAATAGATGTCAATGTAAATGAGTAGGGATTGCCATACAAATGATGCACTAGAGCTAAGAGTATGTGAAAGCTCTTAAAGAAAACTAGCGGGTGTGCATCCAACTTGCTTTCTCACGAAGACCTAAGGCAATTTTGAGGAAGCCTATCATTGGAATATACAAGCCAAGTTATATAATGAAAATTTCCCACTAGCTATATGGTGGTGACAAAACGAGAGACTCTCAATCATGAAGATCATGGTGCTTAATATGCACAAGTGTGGAAAAGTGGTAGCATTGTCCCTTCTCTCTTTTTCTCTCATTTTTTTTGGTGGGGTCTTTGGCCTCTTTTTTTTGGTGGGCATCTTTGGCCTCTTTTATTTCCTCACATGGGACAATGCTCCATCAATGATGATCATCACACTTTCAACTCAAAACTTAGAGCAACTATGACTCTATATGGAATGCCTTCGGTAGTGTATCGTGACAATGATCTAGCATGGCATAGACATTACTGGAAACATCATGCTAGCTATCTTACGATCATGAATGGCAATGTAGACGTGGTGGCACATGTCATGGTGGTAGTTTCATGGCAATATATCTCGGAATGACTTTGAAAAAGCCATAGTAGGTAGGTATGGTGGCTGTTTTGAGGGAGGCTAATGGTGGTTTTTGTGCATCGGCGAAAGTTGCACGACACTAAGAAGATAGTGATGGTGGAAGGTGAAAGTGCATCTAAACCATGGACTCAACATTAGTCATGAAGAACTCATATACTTGTTGCAAAAATTTTATTAGTAATCAAAACAAAGCATTCAACGCATACTCCTAGGGGAAGGGTTGGTAGGTATAAACCATCGCGCGATCCCGACCGCCATGCAAAGGATGACAATCAATAGACTAATCATGCTCAGACTTCATCACATAGCGGTTCACCATACGTGCATGCTACGGGAATCACTAACTTCAACACAAGTATTTATAGATCCACGACACCTTACTAGCATGACTTCAATATTACCATAACCACAACTCAAAACTAATTGAGATGAATCAAACTTCTCTAACTATTCAATGCACATGAAGGTGGAAGTTCTCATATCCCTTTGGATAACTACCCCTTTTGAGACTACTTTCAAAGCATAGATCAACTACCAAGCCACGCACCGCTGTGCTCTAAAAGATATAAGTGAAGCACATAGAGCAAAAGTATCTAGCTCAAAAGATATAAGTGAAGCACATGTGAGCTGAATTGTCTACCAAAAGATATAAGTGAAGCTCGATAAGATCACGGTGAGTGCATCTCTCTCTCTAGGTGTGCAGCAAGGATGATTGTGACAAAACAGAAAAATAAATAAAAGACTCCTACGATACAAGACACTCCAAGCAAAACACATAACATGTGGTGAATAAAAATATAGCCCCAAGTAACGTTACCGATGGATTGAAGACGAAAGAGGGGATGCCTTCCCGGGGCATCCCCAAGCTTAGGCTTTTTCAGCATCCTCGAATAAACTTGGGGTGCCTTGGGCATCCCCAGGCTTGAGCTCTTGCCACTCTTTATCTCTTTTTCCATAAGAACTTCACCCAAAACTTGAAAACTTCACAACACGAAACTTAAACAGAAACTCGTGATAACATTAGTATGGGAAAGCAAACCACCACTTCCTTAGGTACTGTAGAAAACTTAAATTATACTTATTCTGATGTTGGGTTACTGTATTTTCAATCTTCCATGGCTAATACCCTCCGATACTATCCATAGTTTCATCAAAATAAGCAACCAACACAGCAAAAACAGAATCTGTTAACAACAGACCAGCCTGTAGCAATCTGTATATTTCGTATACTTCTGGTACTTCAAAAAATCTGAACAATTACGAACGTCTGAAGAAATTGCATATAAATCAGCAGCAAAAATAATCAACTCAAAAGCTCTTACAGAATGAAAATGAAAATTCTTTTCGTGAGCAGAAAGTTTCTCTCTTTTTCCAGCATGATCAAACAATCATCACCAAGACTAATCATAACGGTTTTGCTTGGCACAAACACAAAAAGAAACACAAAAGACACAATCATAACAGAATTATGATGGTGTGGATAAAACAAAACAGGAATCAAAAAGCAAAGAAAAATTTATTCATTGGGTTGCCTCCCAACAAGCCCTATCGTTTAACGGCCTTAGCTAGGCATTGATTTCAATGATGCTCACATAAAAGGTAAGGATTGAAACACAATGAGAGCATCATGGAGAAAATGGCTAGCACATTTAAGTCTAACCCACTTCCTATGCATAGGAATTTTGTGATCAAACAATTTATTGGAGCAAGAATCAACTAGCATAGGAAGGCAAAACAAGCATAGCTTCAAAAATTTAAACATATGGAGAGGAAACTTGATACTATTGCAATAAGTAGAAGCATATGATCCTCTCTCATAGTAATTTTCAGTAGCATCATGAATGAATTCAAAAATATAACCAGCACCTAAGGCTTTCTTTTCATGATCTACAAGCATAGAAATTTTACTACTCTCCACATAAGGAAATCTATTCTCAAGAATAGTAGTGGGAGTATCGTAAAAGACTTGAGCACTACAAATTGTGTCCACAATGAAAAAGCAAGGTTTAGCAAAGGGGTTCTCGAGAGTATGACAAGTTTTATCATCCCTCTTATTCAAACCATAAGTATCCTCACAATAATCATCATAGATAGGGGGCATGCTTTCATCAAAATAATTTTGATCATTCAAAGTGGAAGAACTAAAAAGATCATCTTCATCAAATATAGCATCCCCAAGCTTGGGACAATCTTTAATTGTAGCAAATATATTATCAAACATGGCATCCCCAAGCTTGTGATTTTCCAAATCATAGACATAATCACTCTCATCATCAATAGCATGAATAACACCAAGAGTATAGCAATTATTGTCATCCTCCATATTTATACCATTTGGGAGAGATACCTCTTTACCTTTACTTTTTCTTCTTTTCTTCTTCTTCACCCCATGTGAAGATTTACTTAATTCTTCCAAGCTTCCTTTTGGAGAGGTTGGTTGAATAGAGAGCTCCTCCTCGTTACCTGATTCATCATAAGAAATAATAGGAGGGTATTGGGAAACCTCTTCCCCTTCGTTAGTCTTATCTTTATCTCCTATTTGTTTCCTTGCCTTTAGGTAATTGGCAATATAAGGATTCTCCATGCAATTCACAGCACAATATAAATAAATTTCTTCTAGATCATAATCAAGCATTTTCATGACAGCCCAATCTGGAAGGTCCTTAGTTATACGTTTCATTTCTTGATATCTCAGAAGCAAAATAAGTTCATTGTGATAGGCAAGGGAAATCAAGTCATCACAATTTTTGGACACGATTTGATCATGAAACAATTTGCATTGCGGATTTAAATGACCATGTTCATTGCAAAGTTCACAAGGACGGCTATCAATATTAAATATTTCAGCACAATCATCTAGCCTCACATGCAACGACTTAGTTTCTAAATACTTATGCGTCTTGCAAAATCTATCTTCTCTTTTTGGCATATATTTGCAAACTCTATGTATACCACAGAAATCAACATGCTTATAGGAGGCATTTTCATCATGAATAGTGCAATCGCAATTAGCATCATGGATATTCATAGAATTCATGCTAACAACATTGCAATCATGCTCATCATTCACGTATTCTATGCCAAGCATTCTATGTAATTCTTCTTTCAGCACTTGAGCACAATTTTCCTTCCCATCATGCTCACGAAAGACATTGAAAAGATGGAGCATATGAGGCATCCTCAATTCCATTTTTTTGTAGTTTTCTAGCGAAAGAACAAGAAACAAAAAGATTCGATTGCAAGATCTAAAGATATACCTTCAAGCGCTAACCTCCCCGACAACGACGCCAGAAAAGAGCTTGATGTCTACTACGCAACCTTCTCCTTGTAGACGTTGTTGGGCCTGCAAGTGCAAAGGGTAGTAGGACAGTAGACGTTTTCCCTCAAGTGGGTGACCTAAGGTTTATCAATCCGCTGGAGGCGTATGATGAAGATGGTCTCTCTCAAGCAACCCTGCAACCAAATAACAAAGAGTCTCTTGTGTCCCCAATACACCCAATACAATGGTAAATTGTATAGGTGCACTAGTTCGGCGAAGAGAAGGTGATACAAGTGCAATATGGATGGTAGATATAGTTTTTTGTAATCTGAAATTACAAAAACAGCAAGGTAACAAATGTTAAAAGTGAGCACGAACGGTATTGCAATGCGTGGAAACAAGGCCTAGGGTTCATACTTTCAATAGCGAAGTTCTCTCAACAATGATAACATAATTGGATCATATAACTAGACCTCGACATGCAACAAAGAGTCACTCCAAAGTCACGAATAGCGGGGAACAAACGAAGAGATTATTGTCGGGTACAAAACCACCACAAAGTAATTCTTTCTGATCGATCTATTCAAGAGTCCGTAGAAAAATAACACGAAGCTATTCTTTCCGTTCGATCCATCATAGAGTTCGTACTAGAATAACACCTTAAGATACATATCAACCAACACCCTAATGTCACCTAGATACTCCATTGTCACCTGAAGTATCCGTGGGTATGATTATATGATATGCATCACACAATCTCAGAATCATCTATTCAACCAACACATAGAACTTCAAAGAGTGCCCCAAAGTTTCTACCAGAGAGTCAAAATGTGTGCCAACCCCTGTGCATAGGTTCCCAATGTCACGAACCCCCAAGTTGATCACCAAAACATACATCAAGTACTCACATGAATCCACGTGTGCCAACCCATATGCATAGGTTCCCAATTGTCACAAACCCGCAAGTTGATCACAACAAATAGACACGTGCAAGACATACATCGAGTGTTCTCAAAGACTCAATCCGATAACATAACTCCAAAGGGGAAACTCAAGTCAATACAAGAGGGAGAGGGGGAAGAACATCATAAGATCCAACTATAGTAGCAAAGCCCATGGTACATCGAGATCAAGACATCTCAAGAACAGGAGAGAGAGAGATCAAACACATAGCTACTGGTACATACCCTCAGCCCCGAGGGAGAACTACTCCCTCCTCGTCATGGAGATCGCCGGGATGATGAAGATGGCCACCGGAGATGGATTCCCCCTCCGGCAGGGTGCCAGAATGGGCTCCAGAATGATTCTTGGTCGCTAGAGAGGCTTGCGTCGGCGGAACTCCCGATCTAGGTTTCTTTCTGGGGGTTTCTGAATTTGTAGGAATTTATGGCGGTGGACTTGCGTCAGTTGGGCCTACGAGGAGGTCACAAGCCTACGTGCCACCACCGGGGGGGGGGGGTGGCGGAGTGAGGGCTTGTGACTCCCTCGTGGCCCATCTGGTCTTCTCCCAAAGCTTCGCGTGTCTCTTTTGGTCCAAAAAAAATCAGCGTAAAGTTTCATTCCATTTGGACCCCGTCTGAAAATGGGCCAAAAACACGGAAACAACAGAAACTCGCACTTGGCACTGAGTTAATAGGTTAGTCCCAAAAAAAGATATAAAATAGCTTATTCATGCATATAAAACATCCAAAGTTGACAAGATAATAGCATGGAACCATAAAAATTTATAGATAGTTTGGAGACGTATCAAAGAGTTCGTCTAGTCGTGACCGAAACTGCTACAATTGTGGGAAGCCTGGACACTACTCCAATGAGTGCTCGTCTCCCTACAAGAAAAGAGAAGAGTCACCTCGAAGACGAAGCTCAAGAGATGAGTCACCTCGTAGAGAGAGAATGAGTAGAGAAGATCACTATGAACGAAGGCACTCACGGAGAGGCAATGAATCAGAGAAGAAGGGAAAATACACCAAGAGCAGTTGAAGAATAAGAGATCAAGCTCATGTTGATGAATGGGTTTCTCGCTCCGAGTCTGATCACCACTCCGAGAGAAGCTACCACTCCAACTCCGACTATAGTCAAGATGAAGGTGTTGCCGAAATTGGACTTGTTTCCTCCAACTGCTATGACTTATTTGCTTCACCAAATGAGGGAGTCGTAAACTTCTACATGTCAAAAGGTCCCAAGGTATCAATCCCTGAGTACTTTAACTTTGATAGTGATGAGGATGACTTGTTAGGAGAAGATGACTTGCTCTTTGATAAAACTAGTGATTGCAATGAAAATGAACTTGCTAATTATCATGCTAGTCAAGAGGAATCGAATGCTGATGATAAGAAAGAGATTGAACGACTAACTCAAGAATTAAACACTCTTAAGTTAGCTCATGAAACTACTCTAGAAGATCATACAGAGCTTGTAAGAACCCATGAGAAGCTATGCTTCGAGAAGCTCAATTTGGAGCAAGAGCACGAGTTCCTAAAAGCGATCTATGATTTTCTTCGAAAGAAGAGTTCTTCTTATCTAGACAAACGATTACTCTTGTCTAATTTTGTTCCACAAGTTAAATCTAGGAACACTAGTAACAAAGGCAAGAAAGTTTCTTCATCTAGTAACAACAATGCTAAAGCTAAATCTAATTATGTTGTTGCTAGTAGCTCTATTGATTCCACAAATGATTCTCTTAGCCAAGTTACACTTGAGAAAGAAAATGATTTATTGAAAGGGATTATAGAGAGAGGTTTCTTCAAGAGTCTTGCCGGAAGTAAGCAATTCGAGGAAATCTTGTGCAAGAAAGGAGGACATCGGAAGAAGCAAGGTGTTGGCTACTTCAATGTCAACGAAGATGATTGGGAAGAAGGTCCATATCCCATTCCTAAGTTTGTTCCCCAGGAAGAGAAGTATCATCCTACTCCCCCCGAAGTAACAAGCTCACAAGATGGCCTTCTACCACAAGACCACAAAGGCAAGGGAAAGCTTCAAGATGATATTGACCAATTTGAAGAAGAACCCAAGTCAAGGTCAAGTGGGTTCCCAAGGACACTATTAGCTCTACCTCATCTAGTGCTACCACAACTCCAAGAATCCCCATCAAGTTGATGTGTATTCCCAAGAGGAAGAACTAGAAAGTTCTCGAGGGGTGGCTCCGCCAATGAAATTCACTCTTATTCATTTTGGGAAAAACTATTTGCAATCAACCTCGACCCTATGCATTAGCTCAAGGAGTCACACATTCCTTAAAAGGTAAGCAAGGAACAAGGTAATTAATGCATCTTTGGACATCATCCCATTTGTGTTTCACTCCATGTCCATAGATATTCTTGCATATGTTCCTCGTGCTTCGGGACTAACCCATGTAGGTGAGAAGAGTAAGAAACAACAAGGATTGCTCCCAACTCAAGATGATCTTCATCAACATTGAGCATCAACCACTACTTCACCTACTTGAAGTCTTCTACGACAAAACCCAAGGTTAGTTGATCCCTCTTAGGGGGGTGTCATATCAAGGGGGAGCTTTACTCGAAGACTTGAGTATAAGCATCTCCTAAGGATGTGAACACATTAATGCTTATGTAAAAGTGGTAACCCCACTTGTGCTTAATGATGAGTATGACCTATGATCAGTTATTCTTACTTGGCTCCTAAGTCAATATACTCATATATATATATATATATATATATATATATATATATATATATATATATATATATATATATATATATATATATATGACTTTATCATCGCCCAAGTGCTTGATAGCTGCTAGGATGTTTGTGCATGTTGACCATGTTTTATCTGTCATTCTTATTGTGTGAGCATGTTGGTCTGCATGTGTTTGATCATTCGAGGACATCCAATTGTTCTTATTTGGCTCTTGATTTATATTTTTCCAATTGGATGGAGAAGAATGCCTAGGACCCTTGTCTAGCTATCTATGCAATCTCATCTGAAGTTCTATTCATGCTTCATCACAAAACTTGAACAAGCACTTGTTGATCCCTCTGTGTGAAGGTGCACTCGGAGTTCCGTATCGTCAAGGGCTGACTTCCAAAACCTCTTTGAAAATCTTGGTGGGACCAACCTAATAAAATCGGTTCCACCGAATTTACAAAATTGATATAGTTTTCCATCTTGGTACCACCGAAATCACAAACTCGGTTACACCGAGTTTCCCTGTCAACACACAGTAGATGGACTCCGTGACACCGATTTCTTCATCTTGGTGACACCGACATCGCAAGGGTATATATTCCAACGGGCCAAATCTTTGATTTCCGTAGACCTCATCTCGGTGTCACCAATTTGCGAAAGTCGGTTCCACCGATTTTGAATCTAGGGTACATGAGAATGAACTCGGTGAAACCGAGTTGTCAATTTTGGTTCCACTGAAAATCATGACCATGTTTTTGTAAAGGAGTTCATGTGTCTCCGTGACTCCAAAAGTTCAAACTCGGTGCTACCGAAATGTGATTTACAGAAAGCTAAAACTAAGGATTCTTTGTTCAAATATTTTGAAAACATTTGAATTTTGTGATGCTCAATTCATCTGTCTTTCCTATATCTACTTCACATGATTGCTGGTTTGTTGCGAAGTTTCTGTTTGTGTGTCACAGATGTCTGGTTCAGAAGATAGTCGGAATGATTTCAGAGAACAAAGTGTTGAGATGGAATCAGGCACTAGTCCAGAGAAGTCTGACTCTGACCCTGGATCCTACAACTGCCTAGAGAGACGATTAGTTCTATACTTTTTGAACTTTTTGGTACCTTGTTGCCAAAGGGGGAGAAATGTATAGATCATAGACTTCGAGAGAGAAAGAGCTTTTGACTTTATTTGCTCTCATTTGGTTTTAAAACTTTGGTCTTTTGGATGAATTTACCCCGCTACCTATGTTTGATCATACGGTTTGCTTGATTGATGCTACACTATTATCTTTTAGCTATCTATGTGATGATCATCTACTTATCTTGTTGGTGTCTCGTTCATTGCTATTCATTCTTATCGTGTATGCGCACCACCAAGATGTATGTGACATGGAAGAGTGACCCACACTCCTAATTGATTGTGCATTTGCATTCAAAAGCAAATTTTAAATAATGCACAAATTTACGAGAAGCTCTTGCGTTTCACATACTTCTCAAAGCATCGATGCTAATCATTGATTCACTACTGGAAAAAGGCTATTAGTGGCACACCACTTTTTGCTATTAATGGCGCACTATAGATGCGCCACTATTACCACGCCATTAGTAACAAATACTAAGGGCGCACCTCCGGTGCGCCATTAGTATTGCAGGTAACAGTGGCGCACCTTGTAGTGCGCCATTACTAGTAACAAATAGCAATGGCGCACCTCTGGTGCGCCACTCGTAATTTTTTTTATTTTTCTTTTTTTGATTTTTTTTTGAATTTTGAAGGCGGGAAAATAGTAGTAGCGCACCGTCTAACCCCCACCGTGCACCATTGCTATTTTTGAATTTTGAATTTGGATCTGGATCTAGATCTGGCTCATTTTTTTGGCTTGTTTTTTCTCTTTTTTGTTGCTTGAATTTTTTTCAAATTTCATTCTCAACCTGGATCTGGTACGTTCTTTGTGCCGGGGGAGCTACACATGTGGCCGAAAGTAGAGGAGGAGGTCACCGGAGGAGGAGCACCGTGAGGAGGAGGAGGTCGCCGAAGAGGAGGAGGATATGAGGAGAGGAGGAGGTCGCCGGAGGAGGAGCACCATGAGGAGGAGGAGGTCGTCGGAGAGGAGGAGGATAGGAGGAGAGGAGGAGGTCGCCGTAGGAGGAGCACCATGAGGAGGAGGAGGTCGCCGGAGAGGAGGAGGATAGGAGGAGAGGAGGAGGTCGCCGGAGGAGGAGCACCATGAGGAGGAGCACCGTGAGGAGGAGGAGGTCGCCGGAGAGGAGGATGATAGGAGGAGAGGATGAGGTCGCCAGAGGAGGAGCACCGTGAGGAGGAGGAGGTTGCTGGAGAGGAGGAGGATAGGAGGAGAGGAGGAGGTCGCCGGAGGAGGAGGTCACCAGAGGAGGAGCACCGTGAGGAGGAGAGGAGGAGGTCGCTGGAGGAGGAGGTCACCGGAGGAGGAGCACCGTGAGGAGGAGGTCACCGGAGGAGGCGCACCATGAGGAGGAGGAGGTCGCCAGAGAGGAGGAGATGGAGTGGATGAGAGGAGGAGATGGAGTGGAGGAGAGGAGGAGAAGAATGAAGGTGTAAGTGGCTAGCCGGCCCTTTTGAACCTCGTCCCAACTTAGCAGTGGCGCACCTTGCACTAGTGCGCCATTGCTATGTTTTTGAATTGTGAAGGCGGGAAAATAGCACTAGCGCACCTCGCACTGGTGCGCCATTGCTATGCTACATAGTAGTGGCGCACCTAGGCATGGTGCGCCATTACTATGTATTTTTTTCGATTTTTTTGCCTCCAGATCTTAAAAGCATCATAACTTTTTTCTGTTAGGTTTTTGGGGATTCTTAAAATCTTCAACGGGGTTCCCCCGATTGAATTCGGATGTAACTTTTTGAGTAGATGATTTTTCATATAAAAAACTTTTTCCTCGGAGGTCGTATGCAAAAGTTACGACCATTTTATTTTTTTTGAATTTTTTTGATTCTTTGTCATGCTTGTTAATTTTCCTAACAACTAGAACACATAACACATGGGCATCTATTTTTTTGAATTGTTTTTTGAATCTTTTATCATTTTATTTTATTTTTCTAAAAACATAAAAGGCGATCCACACAGGGGGGGGGGGGTTGTGCGTGTGACAATAGTAATGGCGCACCATGCCCAGGTGTGCCACTACTATGTAGCATAGCACTAGCGCACCTAGGTGTGGTGCGCCATTGCTATGTCTGGTGGGGGGGTGTTTGTGCGTGTGACAATAGTAATGGCCCACTGATACGTCTCAAACATATCTATAATTTTTGATGGTTTCACGCTGTTATCTTGTCATCTTTGGATGTTTTATGTACCTTTTATATCTTTTTTGGGACTAACTTATTAATTCAGTGCCAAGTGCTAGTTCCTGTTTTTCTGTGTTTTTGACTCTTTTCAGATCTGATTTTGGAACGGAGTCCAAACGGAATAAAAACCCCGAAATGATTTTTTCCCGAACGGAAGAAGATCAGGGGGCCTCTGGGCCAAACCAGGTGGGCTCCAGGGATCCCACAAGCTCCCACCACGCCACCAGGGGGGAGGCGGCGGTGTCAGGGATTGTGGCCTCCCTGGCCGCCCCTTGACCTAGATCCTTGGCCTATATATTCCCAAAAATTCAGCAAAAAACCAGGAGAGCCTCGAAAATACTTTTCCGCCGCCGCAAACTTCCGTTTCCACGTGATCTCATCTGGAGACCCTTCCCGGTGCCCTGCCGGAGGGGACTTTCGAGTTGGAGGGCTTCTTCATCATCATCATCGCCCCTACAATGACTCGTGAGTAGTTCACTTCAGACCTACGGGTCCGTAGTTAGTAGCTAGATGGCTTCTTATCTCTCTTGGATCTTCAATACAAAGTTCTCCATGATCTTCATGGAGATCTATCTGATGTAATCTTCTTTGGCGGTGTGTTTGTCGAGATCCGATGAATTGTGGAGTTGTGATCAGATTATCTATGATATATGTTTGAGTTTTTGCTGATTTATTATATGCATGATTTGATATCCTTGTAAGTCTCTCCGAGTCTTGGGTTTTGTTTGGCCAACTAGATCTATGATTCTTGCAATGGGAGAAGTGCTTGGTTTTGGATTCTACCATGTGGTGACCTTTCGCAGTGACAGTAGGCGCAGCAAGGCATACATTAAGTAGTTGCCATCAAGGGTAAAAAGATGGGGTTTTTATCATTGGTTTGAGATTATCCCTCTACATGATGTCATCTTGCTTAAGGCGTTACTCTGTTCTTATGGACTTAATACACTAGATGCATGCTGGATAGCGGTTGACGTGTGGAGTACTAGTAGTAGATGCAGAAAGTATCGGTCTACTTGTTTTGGACGTGATGCCTATAGATATAATCGTTGCCATATATATCGTCACGACTTTGCGCGATTCTATCAATTGCTCGACAGTAATTTGTTCACCCACCGTCTACTTGCTTTCATGAGAGAAGCCACTAGTAAACACTATGGCCCCGGGGTCTATTAACATCCACCATTTACACCTCCGATTTTACTTTGCTTGTTACTTTGTTGCTTTCAGTTCTCACTTGGCGAACAATCTATAAGGGATTGACAACCCCTTTATAGCGTTGGGAGCAAGCTTTTGTGTTTGTGCAGGATCTTGAGATACTCCTCCACTGGATTGATACCTTGGTTCTCAAACTGAGGGAAATACTTACCACCGCTACGCTACATCATCCTTTCCGCTTCAAGGGAACACCAACGCAAGGCTCCAAGGCCACGGGGGAAATCCTTTGCATACTTGCCTAGAAAGTCCCTTAAGGCGTAGCCGCAGCAGAAGGATCAAGTCAAGTATTCTCCCGTCAACGTGCCTATTTATGGTACCATTGGAAGGTCTTTTGTTGCAGTAGCAGAAGTATTTCTAGCGCCGTTGTCGGGGAGGAGAAATCAAGATCTATCCAAGTAGGTCTCACAAACTCTTCTCTTGCATTTACTTTTGTTGCCAGTTGCCTCTCGTTTTCCTCTCCCCCACTTCACATTTGCCGTTTTCATTTGCCTTTCTCCTTTGCCTTTTTCGTTTGCCTTTTCGTTAGCCCTTTTCTCTCACTTACTTTCTGTTCGCTTGTGTGCCATATGCCTTCAATATGCTTGCATCTTCGCTTGCTGAAAATCTAGTGATATGGATCCTCATCCACTAGCTAATCTCTTTAAGAGACCCACTTATGTGGAACGAATTGCTAGTGAGTTGAGGGCACTTGACTATCTGTATGGAGTTTTGCTTCAGATGCGTGAAACTGAAAATCGTGATGAAGAAATTCATGAAGTGATTCACGAGGGCTCCTTGGATGAAAAGCATGATTGCAATGGTTTCACTATAAATCCTATTAGTGACAATCATGCTAAAAATATGCAAAACCCTAAGCTTGGGGATGCTAGTTTTGCTATGTCCCCTACTTGTTGCAATAATCATGATTGGGGTGATGATCTTTCTTATGATCTTGAAAATTTGTTCAAGCCTCATGATGATTATGATATTTTCAACAATATTGAAAGTGGGATTGGAGAAGTCATGACTTCAGTTGATGACAATCCCACTATTTTTGAAGAGCGTCAACTTTGCATGCATGTGGATCATGAAAATAATATCCTTTGTGATAGCTATATTGTTGAATTTGATTATGATCCCACATGTAATTGCTATGAGAGAGGAAAATATTGTGGTAGAAACTTTCATGTTACCCAATCACCTCTCGTTATGTTGAGATTGCTCTTGTCTCTTTCTTCTTCCTTGCATTTGGAAGTTATTGGTTGTCTTGACAATCTGTTTTCCTATAAAATGCCTATGCATAGGAAGTATGTTAGACTTAGATCTGATTTTCACATGCTTTAGGATGCTCTCGTTGTGCTTCAATTCTTGTCTTTTGTGAGAGCATCATTGAATGCCTAGCTAAGGGCGTTAAAGAAAAGCGCTTGTTGGGAGGCAACCCAACGAATCTATCCTTTTTCTTTCTGTTTTGTGTTTTCCACACTTTCATAATTCTGTTATGATTGTGTTTTTTGTGTTTCTTTTTGCATTTGTGCCAAGCAAAACCGTTATGATTAGTCTTGGGGATGATCGTTTGGTCATGCTGGAAAAGACATAACTTTCTGCTCACAAAAAGAATTTTCATTTTTTTTTCTGTAAGAGCTTTTGAGTTGATTCTTTTTGCTGCTGATTTTTACGCAAATTCTTCAGACTGTCGTAATGTTTCAGAAGTTTTGAAGTAGCAGAGGTATACGAAATATACAGATTGCTACAGACTGGTCTGCTGTTAACAGATTCTATTTTTGTTGTGTTGGTTGCTTATTTTGATGAAACTATGGATAGTATCGGGGGGTATTAGCCATGGAAGATTGAAAGTACAGTAACCCAACATCAGCACAAGTAGAATTTAAGTTTGCTACAGTACCCAAGGAAGTGGTGGTTTGCTTTCTTGTACTAATGTTATCACGAGTTTCTGTTTAAGTTTCGTGTTGTGAAGTTTTCAAGTTTTGGGTGAAGTTCTTATGGACAAAGATATAAAGAGTGGCAAGAGATCAAGCTTGGGGATGCCCAAGGCACCCCAAGGGATTCAAGTATTCCATAAAAGCCTAAGCTTGGGGATGCCCCGGGAAGGCATCCCCTCTCTCGTCTTCAATCCATCGGTAATGTTACTTGGGGCTATATTTTTATTCACCACATGTTATGTGTTTTTGCTTGGAGCGTCTTGTATCGTAGGAGTCTTTTATTTTTGTTGTGACACAATCATCCTTGCTGCACACCTAGAGAGAGAGACATGCACACACCGTGATTTTGTCGAGCTTCACTTATATCTTTTGGTAGACAATTCAACTCACATGTCCTTCACTTATATCTTTTGAGCTAGATACTTTTGCTCTATGTGCTTCACTTATATCTTTTACAGCACAGCGGTGCGTGGCTTGGTAGTTGATCTATGCTTTGAAAGTAGTCTCAAAAGGGGTAGTTATCCAAAGGGATACGAAGACTTCCACCTTCATGTGCATTGAATAGTTAGAGAAGTTTGATTCATCTCAATTAATTTTGAGTTGTGGTTATGGTAATATTGAAGTCATGCTATTAAGGTGTTGTGGATATAGAAATACTTGTGTTGAAGTTAGTGATTCCCGTAGCATGCACGTATGGTGAACCGCTATGTGATGAAATCTGAGCATGATTAGTCTATTGATTGTCATCCTTTGCGTGGCGGTCGGGATCGCGCGATGGTTTATACCTACCAACCCTTCCCCTAGGAGTATGCGTTGAATTCTTTGTTTCGATTACTGATAAAACTTTTGCAACAAGCTTCCGTTTCCGCGAGATCTCATTTGGAGACCCTCCCCGGCGCCCTGCCAGAGGGGACTTTGGAGTTGGAGGGCTTCATCATCATCATCATCGCCACTCCAATGACTCGTGAGTAGTTCACTTCAGACCTACGGGTCCGTAGTTAGTAGCTAGATGGCTTCTTCTCTCTCTTGGATCTTCAATACAAAGTTCTCCATGATCTTCATGGAGATCTGTCTGATGTAATCTTCTTTGGCGGTGTGTTTGTCGAGATCCGATGAATTGTGGATTTGTGATTAGATTATCTATGATATATATTTCAGCCATTGCTGATTTCTTATATACATGATTTGATATCCTTGTAAGTCTCTCCGAGTCTTGGGTTTTGTTTGGCCAACTAGATCTATGATTCTTGCAATGGGAGAAGTGCTTGGTTTTGGGTTCTACCATGTGGTGACCTTTCCCAGTGAAAGTAGGGGCAGTAAGGCACACATTAAGTAGTTGCCATCAAGGGTAAAAAGATGGGGGTTTTATCATTGGTTTGAGATTATCCCTCTACATCATGTCATCTCGCTTAAGGCGTTACTCTGTTCTTATGGACTTAATACACTAGATGCATGCTGGATAGCGGTCGATGTGTGGAGTAATAGTAGTAGATGCAGAAAGTATCGGTCTACTTGTTTTGGACGTGATGCCTATAGATATAATCGTTGCCATAGATATCGTGACGACTTTGCACGGTTCTATCAATTGCTCGACAGTAATTTGTTCACCCACCGTCTACTTGCTTTGATGAGAGAAGCCACTAGTGAACACTACGGCCCCGGGATCTATTCACCTCCATTGTTTACACCTCCGCTTTTACTTTCCTTGTTACTTTGTTGCTTTCAGTTCTCACTTGGCAAACAATCTATAAGGGATTGACAACCCCATTATAGCGTTGGGAGCAGGCTTTTGTGTTTGTGCTGGATCTTGAGATACTCCTCCACTGGATTGATATATTGGTTCTCAAACTGAGGGAAATACTTACCACCGCTACGCTACATCACCCTTTCCGCTTCGAGGGAACACCAACGCAAATCTCCAAGGCCACGGGGGAAATCCTTTGCATACTTGCCTAGGAAGTCCCTTAAGGCGTAGCCGCACCAGAAGGATCAAGTCAAGTATTCTCCCGTCAACGTGCCTATTTCTGGCACCATTGGAAGGTCTTTTGTTGCAGTAGCACCCACCATGCCCAGGTGCGCCACTACTATGTAGCATAGCAGTGGCACACCTAGGTGTGGTGCGCCATTGCTATGTCTGGTGGGGGGGGATGGACCAGAAAATAGCAATGGCGCTCCACGCCTAGGTGCGCCACTACTATGTAGCATAGCAGTGGCGCATCTAGGTGTAGTGCGCCATTGGTATGTCTGGTGGGGGTGGGCGATGGACCAAAAATAGCAATGGCGCACTGCTCATGTGGTGCACCATTAGTAAAAACATAGCAATGGCGCACCTGATTCTGGTGCGCCACTGCTATATAGCAGTGGCGCACCACCGTCATGGTGCGCCACTGATAGTGATATTGGGGATAAGCCTTTTTCTAGTAGTGATTATATCTTTTGTCAAAGATTTGATCTATATTTTGTCATCAATTACCAAAAAGGGGGATATTTAAATCACAATTGCTCCCTATGGTGGTTTTTATAATTGATCACAACATATGCATCATTGGACTAATATGGTATCCAAGTATATTTCAGAAAAGTTCAAAAGTTGCTATGGCTTAAGGAATATGTGGAGATGCCCCTTGATGCAAGAAAGGAATAATATTGGCTCAAGCTTCAAGCTAGAAGACTCTTCATTGTATATTTGTGAGAAATCACTTTTGAGTCCATAGGAAAGCCAATACTATTAAAAGGGGGTGAGGTACTAAAATGAACAGATTGCTCAAAATGCTAAAAGTTAGACACCAAAATACTCAGTCATTTTTCCCACATATCCATTCTGTCAAATTCCATATACACAAATTCGGTGCACCAACTTTCACATTTTGGACCCACCGAGTTTGACCTCACACACAAACCCTAGCCATTCCCACCAAATCGGTGCAACCGAATCCATATCGATGTTATCGAGTTTGGGTGACCAACTTTCCGGTGCCTCGGTACACAAAATTAGAATTTTCGAGTTTGAGTATCGGTGCCATCGAGTTTGGCCATCTGACCGTTAGCCACCTTTTCGGTGCCACCGAGTTTCATATATCGGCCTCACCGAGATTCAAAAGTTGCTACCTTTTTGCTAATCGGTACCACCGAGTTTTTCACTTTGGTGTCCCTGAGTTTGCCACTTTGTGTGTAACGGTTGGATTTTGTGTGCTGCCTATATACACCCCTTCACCCACCTCTCACTCGTGGAAGAAGCACTCAGAACACACACTTCATTGCCAGATTCATTTTCTGAGAGAGAACCACCTACTCATGTGTTGATACCAATATATTCCAATCCAATCGTTTGAAACTTAATCTCTAGCTTTCCAAAACCGCTTTCCACCAAATTAATCTCTCCTACCCATCCAAATTCTGTGAGAGAGTGATTTTGTGTTGATGAGACTATCTTTAGAAGCACAAGAGCAAGGAGTTCATTGATCTACCACATCCATTACCTTTTGGAGGGTGGTTCCTCCTAGATTGGTTAGCACTACTAGGGAAAAGCCTAGCAGTAGCGCGAGTATTATGTATAGCAGTAGCGCAGGACCCACGCTACTGATACGACACTACAACAAACCTATAGCAGTAGTGTTTGTTGGCCCGCGCTACTGCTATACATGCGTAGCAGCAGCGAGCTCCAGAACAGCGCGCTGCTGCTAATATCTATAGCGCCTTGTAGTAGGCCGTGCTACTGGTAATGCCACGCTGCTGCTAAGTTTACTCCACGTGCTACTGCTAACTTTATTAGTTTTTGAATTTTTTTTCTACATATTTGTTTTATATATGAACAGGCTTTATACAAGAATCTTTAGCACATACAAATGTCATCATCATACACATACAAATGGCTGCGAGACCACAAATGTAATCATAGCATAAACATACAAATAGTCTCATCAAATCATGTCATCATCATAATCATCATCCAACACAAAGTGGTCTCTCGTCATCATCTCAAAAATAGCGATACAAGTCTCGAATACTTGCAACTACATTGTCATCCATCTAAACAATGATATATGTGAGAAGAGCTATCACTATGAGTGAGAGCAAAAGTATGCAGTACATGATGTGGCGGTTATGAGCCCTCTCTCGCGCTAGTGTGAGCCTCACGTAACTAGATTCTGCTTCTTGTCTGCTTTTGAAGCCTTTATGCTGGCGCCCGAGACCCCCTCCACTTGCGCCTAATACTCAGACCACTCGTCGTATACTCCCGGAACCTTTCCTTTGTACATGACATAGCACCGGTACTTCGCCATCAAGAATCTAGGTACCTGTTAGAGATGCATCTTCATCAAGAGAATGTACAATCATATGCAACAAAATATACTTGAGCAACACAAAAAAGAAAGGGTTAGCAACTAGATGCAACATATAGTAAACATAAATAATCAACACAGTTTCATCGTACACAAACTAATTAACTAGAGGTACGCTGGTCATCGTACCCAAACTAACAAAGTAGCGTTACGCAAGTTCGGTAGGTACCGTGGACATCACAAAGTTTCATCGCCACAGAAAGTATATACAAGTTCAACCAACACATATCATCATCATCGGCATCGTAAATCACTAGAACTTCCATCCTTCCAGATCATCGAGGATGGACCCTAGCTTCTTGAATGGCATGAGGTCTTGACGTTGCATTCCTATGTAAATTCAGATGCCAGCTCGCGATATAGGGCCGTGGTGGAACACCCCCTTCACTTCGACGACTTCTTTCATGATGATCGTCCCAATGTCCCTCGGAATGCGAACGAAGTCATCTTTAAGTTTATAATCCGCTTCTCCTTGAGATTCTACCCACTTGCGGATATGATCATCATTTCTGGTTGTCATGCGAAGCTTTTGGTGATCCCTTCTAAACTCCATTATGAGATGGAGGAGGTAGAATCCATCGTTCGTACTTGATTTTGGGACATGGATGCAGCAGAAGTTGGTTTTATGTGAGAAACCCGTCTTGCGGTTCCTTTGTTTCCTGATCTGTATGTGGCCACCCCTAAAGCTGAAGCCTTGGAGAGCATCATCTAGAATATTCATTACGTGGGTGTAGTCCTTCTTCTCATTGTTTCTGGTACGGTTGAAATACACAACGTGGGAGACTCGCGGGTAAAGAACGATAAGGATGGCGCGACCGTTGCTGCAGGGAAAAAACTCCTCAAATTATTCTCCATATGAGCGAGAAGGAATGATTGAAATGTACGAAAGGGCTGTCCGGCACGGACTTACTTTGGATGATAAGGCAGGAGAACAATTTCCTGGTCCTTGTTCTGTACCATGAAGTTTTTGAGTTACTCCCTAGTAGTTTTACGCACAATTTCGTCGAGACTCAAGAAGGAGTCGTGCATGTAGTATGGATCTGCCACACATATTTGCGAGACTTCTTCTCTCTTCATGACGGAGCTCATATGTAGCGAAAAAGGCGGACGATTGTACAATCGAGCCTCCTTGTCAGAAACATCTCGAAGATATGATCAAACCGCTAGAAGACCACCTCCGCGGGCCGTATGTCGACGTAGCACTTCCCCTTAGGCACACGAGCCGCATATGTCGGATATCCTGGATCCTTCGAGGCTAGTAGGATTTTCTCAGTCGACAACACATGGTCATGTAGTCCCCTGAGATCCCCGTATATCGCCTCCAGCGGTTTCGGCGGTAGCATCGGCTCGCGCGTGACATGGATCATGGCCACCGTCTCGTAGCTATGTGCTCTGGCTTGCTTGTAGGCAGCTGAGCCTATCTTCCCCGATCTCTTCCTCTCCTTTTTCTCGGGCTGACCTGCCAGACCCTTCATTAACCCCTACCCCAGTGTTGTCGGGCTAAGCACTACTGTACGATCCCCTGCATCTTCGGGCGTGTCCTGTGAGGATTGCATGAAGAGAGACTTCTTGGAATCACTGCTAGGACGTTCCTGCCCGGGCAGATCATCCATATCCTCATTAGCATGCTGATAGCCCGAGTCGTTATATGGCCGACTCATCATATCTAAGTCACCATCATCGACGCCTGTATTGAGGAAATGAAGAGGGTCCTCCTCCATCTCATCGTCCATTCTTTGTTCTACGGGAGCGATTACATCAGCCACTATTGGACACCCTTCATCACATCGTCCTCCGCTCTCACCCGACACTACATGCGCTGGTAATTGCGTAGGCGGGGTGGTGGTGTCCATACCTGCTTGTTGATGTGTGGTTATTGGTGTGCTCACGGCTGGCTCCACACGAAGAAGATTCTTCGACCATAGCAGCACCCAACCCTTGCAGCTTCCAATCCGCGACGGGGTTTCGTCGTCCTCTCCCCCTAGCCGTACTGGAGGAGGCAAATCCTCGTGCCACAATTTCACACTCGACAAGGTAACCCTGAAGTGCCCACCGGGCATCCGCTAGTCGTGGAACGTGAGTTCCAAGGGCTTCGTTATCACCCACTTTCCCATGTCCACCTTGTGGCCTTTGATCAAGTAGAGTATGGTGCACGGGGTTTCGTCAGCCTGGAAACACATGTCTGCGGCGTAACACATCCTAAAGGCAACGAAAATGGAATATTCTAGATATATGTTGGTGTGACATGTAATTACCGTGAGGTCGTCGAGCTGAGCCAAAGATGAAGGCCCGCCTAGCGTGCCAGAGACTGAGGACGGGCTGCTATGAGTGGGTGCGGGTGCGGGTGTGGGAGCATGCCCGGTTGCATGAGCAGGTGATGGTGCAGTGGTGTTGTTCACCGAGTTGCTCCCGACGAAACTGGGCATGGGGAAATCATGTACCGTATTGTCCGGATTTTCCTTCGTCCAGTTGATGATAGACGGGATCAAGTTAGTAGAGAAATCATTTCTGCACGCATGTACAGCTGCGTCGACTGCTTGCTGTAGCAACTCATTTTTCTCCTCGGCTGCTTTTTTCGGCGTCCTCAGCAGTTTTTTTCTCGAACGCAAGCTTCACCTTATCGTCGATGTCCGTCCGACTAAACTTACTTTTCTGCTTCTTGGCCTCCGGTCCCTCGTTGTAAAACACCTTCCACGTGGTGTCGTCTCCGGCGCCGTGCACACATCCATATTGCGGCCGCTGGCCCAAAGGGAGTCCCTTAAGTTCGTTCAAGGCCTGGTTGAGAGGGGTGTCCCACTTGGGCCTCATCGGTGAAGTAGGGATTTCGGCTGCAAGCTGGTGCTGCTTCTCCTGTAGAAGGAACGTGGACTGTTTACGAATGTGTAGTCGACTTGATCAGAAGTTAAATGTAAGGTGGTAAAAGAATAATTACCAGTATTCTAATCAATTTCCTCATGATCTGGTCTGTGTAAAAAAGCTTAGTTTCCTTGTCCCACTTGTAGCGGGCCCTCATGAAGTCACGCTCCAAGGAGTTGGTGAACTTCGCGAAGGGGTCTAGGAGACGCGCGGCTTCACGTTCCGCGTCCTCCTTATCCCATTTGGGCCTTTTGCCAAGGTAGCCACGACTTCTGAGGCGATGGTTCCCCGTGTTCCTTTGCTGAAGGCTCTTGAATTTCGCAGCCTTAGCCTTGGCTACCTCGGTAGCGCAAGTGTCCTTGAACTTTTCAAACTCCTCTTCCGTAAGTGTCGGATTTTCCTCCAGAATCTTGGACAGGGGTTCCTCAGCCTCAATAGCTCGTTTCACCCTTCCTTTCTAGGAGGCCAAATCATTGTTGAACATGCCCTGGGCTTGATTGTTAATCTTTTCCATGTTCTTATCATCCCACGGGTGTTCTATGGCGTCATCCCGATCGGGGAACTTGAATCTCTTGTGAAGCTTCGTTAGGAGCAACTGCATCAAATGTTCTTTACCCCTTATGTCATCATTGTTGATGCTCGCGCATTCCCGTAGGATGCATCCTACTTGTTTCCCATAGCACTTGCGAGGTTCTTCCGACTCTAATGGCTCAAACTTGCCAGGGGCCATCTTTGTGATCACTAGTCGTCCGATGCCGAGTTTGTTAGGTTTTCGTATCTACTGCATCTTCCGCTTCTTCTTTTCGGTAGCGGCATCGGCGCCGGCACCTTCCCAGCTGGTCTGAGCGCCGCCATCGGTGCTGGCACCATCGGTGTTGATGTCGGCGTCAGTAGCATCATCTAGGCCAACCTGCAAACCTTGACTGTGCTTAGCACACAAAAAGTCGAGGTACTGTTGTTCACCCTCATAATCCATCTCGTGTGCATCTTGGTCAGAAGGCCCGATTTCTTCGTTGTTCAACATGTCTCCTATGATTAAATCTCCTCGTTTGATTCTAAAACTATAAAAAAAATGAGAAATGACATAAAAAAGATCTATGTTTGCCGGAATGCCGTTTCCCAGCAAAATCCCAGCACTTGATATGCCTACTTTCTAGCACAAGCCATGCCAAAATTCACGGAAAATTTCAGCATGACGTTTGCTAAAAAGTGGACATATGGAGCGCCTAGAATTCACTAGAATGGAAATGAATCAACATTCCGGTGAAACATAGGCCACTCAGATCATTTACCCTCACATAATCATCATTTTCCAAATATGACATGTCCAAAACATCACATTTCCAAATATGACATGTCCAAATCACATGTCCACATATCACATGTGCACTTCAAATTTGCATATAAAAGGAAGAACATATAGAACTTGAATAAAAATGCAAGAAGTCATTTTTCTTCACAATATTTGAAACTAAATTCATCCTACCTAAATTTTTGCTTTAACTAATATGTCCTAGGTTTCATACTAACTAGGGTTCTTAATATAGCCAAATTAACCTACTAGTTTGATAACTGGGGTTCATAACTAAATAGATAACCTAATTAACCTACTGCCCTAACTAAAACCTAAGTAAATTAACAGAAGAACCCTAGCTAGCAGAGAGAGGAGGAGCGGTGGGGGTCTTACGGAGGGTGGAGGGGCGAGGAGGCAGGCCCGACGACGGCCGAGGTTGGGAGGGGAGGAAGCAGAGGAGGGAGGCGTGGCATGCCGGGGCTGGGGTCAGGGGCGAGGGCGAGGTTGCCGGGGTCGGGGGCGAGGGTCGGACTCCGGCGAGGTCGAGGGTGAGGACAGGGCTTCGACGCTTGAGGCAGGGGCGCGGTGAGGTCGAGGGCGAGGGCACGGGCTCCGGCGGCGACAAGGGGGAGAAGAGAGAGTGGGGATTTGGGGGAAGAAGCAGAGGCGGGAACAATATTTGGGGGTTAAGTCAACATAGTAATAGTGTGTTGATCAAAGAAGCGCTATTACAGCACAGGTAGCTATAGCGCGTTTCTCCAAACGGCGCTACTGCTATTTCGACTAGCTATAGCTCTTTTTCGAAAAAGCGCTACTGCTATAACTAGTACCTATAGGAGTTTTCATGTTTGTTTCTTCTATTGTCTTTCCCTTTATTTTCTCTTCCTTTTCTTTTCTTCTTTTTCTTTTCCTTTTTTCCAAGAGCAGGAACGAAGGGAGGGTGATACAATGTATATAACTAAGGCGATATATATTGCATCTTTTGACAGTTAAGTATGTATACAAAATAGGAACATATAGATTACATCATTTGACCCATGCATAACGGTTAAGTGTGTACACAAAATAGGAACATATATATTACATCATTTGACCGATAATTGTTCCTCAGCATTGACGTTTTCATTTTTGAGTGAGCTTCTTTCCCTTCTTGTTCGTTGAAGAATAATTGAGCCCCTCATTGTGACTTTTTATTTTCCATGGAGTACGATCTTTCTTAGGTAATGTAGTATTGATTATTCTTTTGACGTATACTTCATCGTCATCGTCATCTTCCCTCATTGGGTTGCTGTACTGGCATAATCTTCCTCGTTGGCGACTCCATCAATTCCAATGAAGTTCCATTTGCCTCTCCTCATGACAACACGACTGGGATTTCACGGGTCGGTTACGAAGAAGCATTGTGTCACATGCTTAGCGTGTACCCATGGCTCGTTTTTTGCAATAGCGTTCACGGTACCCTGCTGCGGCAACAGACAACAGCGCCAGAGATTGACACGTTGACGGAGGCTGGGCTTGCATTGGTTTTTCCCTTGAAGAGGAAAGGGTGGTGCAGCACACGAGCAGTAAGTATTTCCCTTAGTTTGAGAACCAAGGTATCAATCTAGTAGGAGAATCTCGTCAAGTCCAGAGTACCTGCGCAAACACAAACGAGCTTGCACCCAACGCTATAAAGGGGTTGTCAATTCCTTCAAGATTGACTGCAAAGTGAGATCTGAAGGCGGAAAGTGCAACGAAGTAAAAGAGTAGGGCTGAAAATATGGTGTGAAGTAGACCCGGGGGCCATAGTGTTCACTAGAGGCTTCTCTCAAAATAGCAAATATTACGGTGGGTGAACAAATTACTATCGAGCAATTGATAGAACCGCGCAAAGTCATGACGATATCTAAGGCAATGATCATACATATAGGCATCACGTCCGAGACAAGTAGACAGATACTTTCTTCATCTACTACTATTACTCCACACATCGACCGCTATCCAGCATGCATCTAGTGTATTGAGTTCATGACAAACAGAGTAACGCCTTAAGCAAGATGACATGGTGTAGAGGGATAAACTCAAACCAATGATGAAAACCCCATCTTTTTACCCTTGATGGCAACAACACGATGCGTGCCTCGCTACCCCTTCTGTCACTGGGTGAGGTCACCGCACGGTATGAACCCAAAACCAAGCACTTCTCCCATTGCAAGAATCATAGATCAAGCTGGCCAAACAAAACCCAGAACTCGAAGAGAATTACAAGGATATGAAATCATGCATATAAGAGAGATCAGAAGAAACTCAAATAAGATTCATAGATAATCTGATCATAAATCCACAATTCATCGGATCTCGACAAACACACCGCAAAAGAAAATTACATCGGATAGATCTCCATGAAGATCATGGAGAAGTTTGTATTGAAGATCCAACAGAGAGAAGAAGCCATCTAGGTACTAGCTTTGGACCCGTAGGTCTATGGTGAACTACTCACGCATCATCGGAGAGGTCATGGTGTTGATGAAGAAGCCCTCCGTATCCGAATCCCCCCTCCGACAGGGCACCAGAACATGCCCCATATGGGATCTTGCGGAGACAGAAGCTTGCGGCGGCGGAAAAGTACTTTCGATGATCTCCTGATTTTTCTGGAATTTTTGGGAATGTATAGGCGAAAGACCTAGGGCAGAGGTGGCCCAGGGAGCCCACAAGCCTGGGAGGCGCGGCCCCCCTGGCCGCGGCTAGGGGGCTTGTAAGGTCCCTGGTGGCCCCCTGACTTGGTCCTCAAGTCCCGGATCTTCTTCTGTTTCGGAAAAAATCTTTTTGGAAATTTCGTTCCGTTTGGACTCCGTTTAAAATCCTTCTCTGAAAAGGGTCAAAAACACGGAAAAACAGGAACTAGCACTTGGCACTGAGTTAATAAGTTAGTCCCAAAAAATATATAAAAGGCATACAAAACATCCAAAGTTTGACAAGATAATAGCATGAAACCATCAAAAATTATAGATACGTTGGAGATGTATCAAGCATTCCCAAGCTTAACTCCTGCTCGTCCTCGAGTAGGGAAGTGATAAAGACTGAATTTTTGATGTGGAATGCTACCTAGCATAGTTGTCCTTTGTAACTTCTTTTGTGTGACATGAATGTTCAGATCCGTAAGATTCAAAACAATAGTTTGCTATTGACATGAAAACAATAATACTTCAAGCAAACTAGCAAGGTAATCATGAACTTTCAAAATAACAAGGCCAAGGAAAGTTATCCCTACAAAATCATATAGTCTGGATACGCTCCATCATCCTCACACAACTAATTTAAATCATGCACAACCCCGGTATTGGCCAAGTAATTGTTTTCGCACTCTTACTTTCTCAAACTTTTTATAACTATCACGCAATACATGAGCGTGAGCCATGGATATAGCACTATAGGTGGAATAGAGTCTGGTGGTGGTTGTAAGACAAAAAGGAGGAGATGGTCACATTGACTCGGCGTATCAAAGGGCTATGGAGATGCCCATTAATAGATATCAATGTGAATGAGTAGGGATTGCCATACAAAGGATGCACTAGAGCTATAAGTATGTGAAAGCTCAAAAGGAGAACTAGTGGGTGTGCATCCAACTTGCTTGCTCACGAAGACCTAGGGCAATTTGAGGGAGCCCATAATTGGAATATACAAGCCAAGTTATATAGTAAAGATTCCCACTAGTATATGGCGGTGACGAAACGAGATGCTCTCAATTATGAAGAACATGGTGCTATTATGAAGCACAAGTGTGGAAAAAGATAGTAGCATTGTCCCTTCTCTCTTTTCTCTCTTTTTTTGTTTGGGCTCTTTGGCCTCTTTCCATATCGCTCTTTTTATTTTTTTTATTTGGGCTCTTTGGACTCTTTTATTTTTATTTACTCACACGTGACAATGCTCTAATAATGATGATCATCACACTTTTATTTACTCACAGCTCAAAGCTCAGAAAGATGATGACTCTATAGGAAATGCCTCCGGCAGTGTACCGGGATGTGCAACGATCTAGCTTGGCGTATGACGTTGAAACATCTCGCTAGCTATCTTACGATTATGCAATGGCAATATCAGGGTGACGGCACAAGTCATGAGACAGAACGGTGGGAGTTGCATGGCAATATATCTCAGAATGGCTATGCAAATGCCATAGTAGGTAGGTATGGTGGCTGTTTTGAGGAAGGCATATGGTGGGTTTATGTACCGGCGAAAGTTGCGCGGTACTAGAGAGGCTAGCAATGGTGGAAGGTGAAAGTGCATCTATACCATGGATTCACATTAGTCTTGAAGAACTCACATACTTGCTGCGAAAGTTTTTATTAGTAATCGAAACAAAGTGCTAAACGCATACTCCTAGGGGAAGGGTTGGTAGGTGTTAACCATCGCGCGATCCCGACCTCAACACAAAGGATGACAATCAATAGATCAATTCTGCTCCGACTTCCTAACATAGCGGTTCACCATACGTGCATGCTACGAGAATCACTAACTTCAATACAAGTATTTCTAGATTCACAACACCCTACTAACATAACTCTTAATATTACCAAATCCAAGTCTCAAAACTAATTGAGAGGAATCAAGACTTCTCTTTCTACACAATGCACATGAAGATGGAGGTTTTTGTATCCACTTTGGGTACCTATCACCTTTGGGACTACTTTCATAGCACAAGCTAACTACCAAGTCACGCACCGCCGTGCTCTAAAAGATCTAAGTGAAGCACATAGAGCAAAATTATCAAGCTCAAAAGATATAAGTGAAGCACGATGAGCATTCTAGCAAAATCATGATGAGTGCATGTCTCTCTCAAAAGGTGTGCAGCAATGATGATTGTGACACAACAAAAAGAAAAGACTCCTACGATACAAGACGCTCCAAGCAAAACACATATCATGTGGTGAATAAAAATATAGCTCCAAGTAATGTTACCGATGGATTGAAGACGAAAGAGGGGATGCCTTCCCGGGGCATCCCCAAGCCTAGGATTTTTGGTGTCCTTGAATTTGGCTTGGGATGCCTTGGGAATCCCAAGCTTGAGCACTTTCCACTCCTTATCTCTCTGTCCATGAGAACATCACCCAAAACTTGAAAACTTCACAACACAAAACTTAAACAGAAACTCGTGATAACATTAGCACAAGAAAAAAAACTACCACCTCTTTAGGGACTGTAGAAATCTTGATTTATATTTATATTGGTGTTAGGATACTGTATTCTCACTTTTCCATGGCTAGTACCCCCCGATACTATCCATAGTTTCATCAAAACAAGCAACCAACTCAACAAAAACAGAATCTGTCAAAAACAGACCAGTCTGTAGCAATCTGTATACTTTGTATACTTATGGTACCTCAAAAATTATGAAAAATTACGACTGCCTGGGAAAAAGGCATATCAACCATAAGAAAAAATAATCAACCAAAAATATCTTTCTGAATAAAAATGAAAAATAATCTCGTGAGCGAAAAGTTTCTGTCTTTTTCCAGCAGGATCAAACAACCATCATCAAGACTAGTCATAAAGGTTTTGCTTGGCTCAAACACAAAAGAAACACAAAAGACACTATAATAACAGAATTATGATGGTGTGGACGCAACAAAACAGAAATAAAAAGATAAATTATGTGGGTTGCCTCCCAACAAGCGCTATTGTTTAACGCCCTTAGCTAGGCATTGATAATTCAATGATGCTCACACAAAAGACAAGAATTGAAGCACAACGAGAGCATTATAAAGCATGTGAAAATCACATCTAAGTCTAACATACTTTCTATGGATAGGCATTTTATAGGAGAACAAATTGGCAAGACAACCAATAGTTACCAAATGCAAGGAAGAAGAAAGAGACAATAGCAATCTCCACATAACGAGAGGTAATTTAGTAACATGAAAGTTTCTACCACAATATTTTCCTCTCTCATAGCAATTACATGTGGGATAATAATAAAATTCAACAAAATAGCTATCACAACGGATATTATTTTCATGATCCACATGCATGCAAAGTTGACACTCTTCAAAAATAGTAGGATTATCATCAACTAAAGTCATGACTTCTCCAAACCCACTTTCAATATTATTGCAAATATCATTGCAACAAGTAGTGGACATAGCAAAACTAGCATCCCCAAGCTTAGGGTTTTGCATATTTTTAGCATGATTATCATTAATAGAATTTATAATGAAATCATTGCAATCATGCTCTTCATTCAAGGAGCCCTCGTGAATCATTTCATAAATTCCTTCATCGCGATTTTCAGATTCACGCATCTCAAGCAAAACTCCATAGAGAAAGTCAAGTGCACTCAACTCACTAGAAATTGGTTCCACATAAGTGGATCTCTTAAAGATATTAGCAAGTGGGTGAGGATCCACATCACTAGATTTTCAGCAAGCGAAGATGCAAGCATATTGAAGGCACATAGCACACAATCAAAGGAAAGGCAAACGAAGAAGGCAAATATTTTTTTGTAATTTTTGTTTTTCACAAGCGAGGGAGAGGAAAATGAGAGGCAAAAAAGTAAATGCAAGAGATGAGTTTGCAACACTTACTTGGATGAGTTCTTAACTTGATCCTCCCCGGCAACGGCGCCAGAAATTCTTCTGTTGCGGCAACAGACAACAGCGCGAGAGATTGACACGTTGACGGATGTTGGGCTTGCATTGGTTTTTCCCTTGAAGAGGAAAGGGTGGTGCAGCACAGGAGCAGTAAGTATTTCCCTCAGTTTGAGAACCAAGGTATCAATCCAGTAGGACAATCTCGTCAAGTCCAGAGTACCTGCGCAAACACAAACGAGCTTGCACCCAACGCTATAAAGGGGTTGTCAATCGCTTCAAGATTGATTGCAAAGTAAGATCTGAAGGCAGAAAGTGCAACCAAGTAAAAGAGTAGGGCTGAAAATATGGTGTGAAGTAGACCCGGGGGCCATAGTGTTCACTAGAGGCTTCTCTCAAAATAGCAAATATTACGGTGGGTGAACAAATTACTATCGAGCAATTTATAGAACCGCGCAAAGTCATGACGATATCTAAGGCAATGATCATACATATAGGCATCACATCCGAGACAAGTAGACCGATACTTTCTGCATCTACTACTATTACTCCACATATCGACCCCTATCCAGCATGCATCTAGTGTATGGAGTTCATGACGAACATAGTAACGCCTTAAGCAAGATGACATGATGTAGAGGGATAAACTCAAACCAATGATGAAAACCCCATCTTTTTACCCTTGATGGCAACAACACGATGCGTGCCTCGCTACCCCTTCTGACACTGGGTGAGGTCACCGCACGGTATGAACCCAAAACCAAGCACTTCTTCCATTGCAAGAATCATAGATCAAGCTGGCCAAACAAAACCCACAACTCGAAGAGAATTACAAGGATATGAAATCGTGCATATAAGAGTGATCAGAAGAAACTCAAATAAGATTCATAGATAATCTGATCATAAATCCACAATTCATCAGATGTCGCAAACACACCGCGAAATAAGATTACATCGGATAGATCTCCATGAAGATCATGGAGAACTTTGTATTGAAGATCCAAGAGAGAGAAGAAGCCATCTAGCTACTAGCTATAGACCCGTAGGTCTATGGTGAACTACTCACGCATCATCGGAAAGGTCATGGTGTTGATGAAGAAGCCCTTCGTATCCAAATCCCCCCTCCGGCAGGGCACCAGAACGTGCCCCAGATGGGATCTTGCGGAGATAGAAGCTTGCGGCGGCGGAAAAGTACTTTCGATGATCTCATGATTTTTTCTGAAATTTTTGGGAATATATAGGCAAAAGACCTAGGGCAGAGGTGGCCGAGGGAGCCCACAAGCCTGGGAGGCGCGGGCCCCCTGGCCGCGGCTAGGGGCTTGTGGGGTCCCTGGTGGCCCCCTGACTTGGTCCTCAAGTCCCCCGATCTTCTTCTATGTAGCGACCCGACTCAAAACGAGTCAAGCCTCTGTGTATCTATGCCATCCCTGGATCAGTATGCTGGTACACACAATACATCAATGTATATATCAAAGTGCAATCACATGTAAATAGCGTAAAACTGATATATATACCTTAAATATCTCAGCGGAAGCAGTCAAGGGAGTGGAGTCCCAATAAACACCAACGGCAAGTTGAGTGTAGACCATAACCCTGAATCCTACTCTTACTCGTCGAAGAAAAATATCTGCAACATAAGACGTTGCAGCCGTGTAGGTCAGCGTATTGAATATGCCGGAAAGTCACAAAATAGAGGGGTAAAATATCATCTATACTATATGCATATATGGCAGGTGGGGCTGTAAGTTTTTAGCGAAAAACAAAGTTTTCTCCTACATCAAGAGAGGGGCTAAAAGAAAAATATTACTACGTAGTTGGTTGTTAATGAGATGGTTCCACCAACCAGTTCTCATACCCAAGTTATCAATATTACCCACATCAAATATATATAATGGTGTTGAGAATTCCAGATAACTTCAGTTCCTTTGGCTCAAGTTGTCCATGACCGTGGACACGGCTAATCGATTAGGTTTGAGTACTCTGCAGAGTTTTTGCACACATTCCCCACAAGATTTGATCGCCTCCGTGTATGTCCTCTCACTTTAGGATGTTTGAAGACCGGATGATCAAAACATGGTCTTTCAACGGGTCCCTCTGAATCCCTGTCTGTGCCCATCCAAATCCTACCGTTCTTCTACATCTCCTGGCACCACCTGTCTAGAGTCACCGTGTTGTCCAACCAAGCCAGAGCCCATAATGACTTGTGGCTGTGCAGGTAAGCCTTGGGTCTTGAAAATATCCGTCCGTCTCTTTGAGCCTGGGTGAAGCTTTCCGCAAGATGTCATGGCACGTCTCCAGCATCCCGGGTCATCCACTGGTTTCTCCAGGGAGCCGATCAACCGTCCTTCACCCAGAGTTGCATTGCATCACGAGGTCTTGGAAAGTCTTGACTTAACCAGTCTTGGTTATTAAATTATTCTCGCATCACTCGTGATAAACTCTCAACCAGAATCACGTCTAATCAAGCATAGCAATATGAAATTTGTCGTCCCGGGACAAGTAACGGGGTTGTTGGGTGCCTACCACATGATACTACAATATGTAACCATAATTTCCAAGTACCTAGTCAGCATGCAAATTGGGCATAGGATGGTAGAACTACGATGCATAAAACATAGGTGATACATGATCAAATGACTTGCCTGGTATTACTTGATGAAGATAGTCGCTCTCAAAATACTGATAATTCTACTCGCCACACTCCGAGCAATCTATCGTAAACGAATAGCATTCAATAAACATTCATGCCAAAAAGGAAGAACCAAGAGAACATTAGAACAAAGCATGTCTTGGTGCAAAATAACAACGTACTAAGGTTTAATAAAAAGGTCCTAAGTGTGTTGTAAAGTGAAGGTGCATGAATGAGATCAAAAGAGTTAATCGACGATGAACTATTGCTATATAAGCTCGACTTGCATACACTATGGGAGATGATCAAAACTGTTGGGAGAAGAACATGAATGTTATTTGACAAATAGTATAAGACATAAGAATTTATTTGTAGAAAGAATTTCTTGAAATGGAGCACTACAACACAAGTTATAGCGAATTGAAGTATGAATTGAATTTGCATTCAAAAGGTCAAGAGAAGTTGAACTGAAGTACGATGGTTACGTACAAAAATATATGACATGAGTGTTTAGGGGTAAAAGGAATCAATTGAAAAGGTGGTACGATTTGCAAGATAAGATCAAATAAATGTTCGAATACAAATTTGAATCTCTCAAATTTGTAAGGTTCAACGGTCAAAACTAATGATGCTATTGGATATAGGAGATTAATATGAGCGTGTAGAAAAAAGAATTACTAGATTTGAAATAGCGAATCAAAAGATACAAATACTTCAATATAACATTGAATCGGCTTAGAACGATGCGAACACTTTTGGGCACTAATAGATAAATCTGATTTGATCAAAATTATAAGTTGAAAAGTTAAAACTAATGATACGAACGGAAAGATTATTTTGATACGAATCCGACGCAATTGGATTCATCTAAAACGTAGCTACGGATAAAAAAATATGATCAAAAGAAGTTTGAATATCAGTGTGAACAAATTTCGAAATTTGAAAATTTCAAAAAGTTGATATGATAGGTTCACCGGATAGGTGGGATCAAGACGAAACTCTAGGCGTTGGTTTTATCTAATTCGGATACACGAGTAAAAAGTTATGGCTATTTGAAAAATCAGGGCCAAGCTGTTTTACAAAAGAAAAGTGTTATGTCTAAAAGAATTCTAGTACTAATGTGTAAATGCGAAGACTAATTAATATATCTAATTACTCTACCGAATACTAGTGTAGGAATACTAGTCTAGAAATAATAAACTACGGGAGTATAAAAAAATACGAAGAGAAACACCTTTAAAATGCAGAGTAAGAATTAATTCCAATGAGGAGATGACTTCGAGAAATCCCGCCGAAGAGAAAAGAATATTTTTATTTAATAAACCTAGTCAAACCAAAATATTGATTTAACCCGAAATAGATGATTTTTGGATGCTCCTATGGGTCTATATTTATAGGTGGAAGGGAGGTCTAATGGTCCATATATGGGCAATGTGGAACTAAACATATACGTAACGTGGAGAGAAAAGAAACAAAGCCTCTCATGGGCCAAGTAACGGTTCGGCCGGCTGCAAGAGGCGATTCCTGCGAGCCGTGCCCTTTGTTTTTTTGAACAGTGTTTTTTTTCTTTTTTGAAAAAAAATAGTGAAAAAAACGTAAAAACGAAAATAGAGAGAACATTTTATATAGGCATATTATATATCAAAATTTTCAGAATAAAATTTCCTACAACATGAACATATTTTTAAGACCAAATAAAATACTTTAATTTTATTTTTTTGCAATAACTTTAAAATGAAAAGGAATTGGATTTTCAAATAAATTGCAAATACTTAAAATTTGAATCAAGACATTGTCCCTGATTTTTCGAGTGTCATTTTCCTCCTCATATTTGATTTTTTTTATCATAGGGTTTTGAAAATATTCAAACTCAAAAATTCAATAGGGATTCAAAATACAAAATTTTGGGAAGTCATTTTATTCCCTCTCATTTTTTTTAGAAAAAAATATCAAATTCAACTCAATTTCAAACAATCAATCACATAGCATGTGCGAAAAATTCCTAATTATTTATTTGTTATAACATTCCAAAATTTATAATTTTGGGATGTTACATTCTGTTTCGGAAAAAATCTTTTTGGAAGTTTCGTTCCGTTTGGACCCCGTTTAAAATCCTCCTCTGAAAAGGGTCGAAAACACGGAAAAAACAGGAACTAGCACTTGGCACTGAGTTAATAAGTTAGTCTCAAAAAAGATATAAAAGGCATACAAAACATCCAAAGTTTGACAAGATAATAGCATGAAACCATCAAAAATTATAGATACATTGGAGACGTATCATACCGCTCCTGCCGTCGGATATAGTCATGGTAGTGAAATACCGGTTTTCTCTTTCGACATTCTTAGCCCATCTGACACGGAACATCGTCGCGTTGTGTAGTCGAGAGTAGTCAAGCTCCCAGATCTCCTCGACCCTTTCGTAAAATCTCTTAGTTGCGTCGTTGTCTCTGCTGGTCATGCATTCCATCGTCACCCCTGAGTTCTGATCATCACTGTCCATGTCTTTGGCCTCCGTGTAGAATGTGTATCCATTGATATCGTATGCCTGATAGGTGAGGATGTTGGGCAAGGGGCCATATGTTAAGGCGTATATGAGCAATCCGTCCTTAGAGCCCTCTTCCGGGGGATTAGCAATAATATGCTCTTTGAACCAATGCAGGAAAGTGGAATTGTGCTCTCTAGTAACTTCGCGTCCATCCTGCCCTCTTGTGTCAGATAGCCCTGGATGATGCTTCCATCCAGACGGGACATGTTACGAACGAATCCTTTTTATGATCCCATTCATCCTCTCAAACGACATCATGTTGTGTAGGAATGACGGCCCTAGGTCTATTATGTCATCCACAATATGGACACATAGATGCATTTGATCCATCCTTGGTCTTATCCACGGGGACAATAATCCTCTTCCTTTACTTTTTCCCCTTCTTCTCCCGCGCCTCTGTCTCCGTCTTCGTCTCCGTCTCCTATGAACTTTTACAGGGCGGCATGTGCTCATCTGCCCTGATCTCCAAATCTTGCAAGTCATTTCTTGCCTTTGGCCCATCCTTGGTCTTATCCGGCATGTTCATCAGTGTCGCAAGCAAGCTCTCAAGTACATTCTTACATATATGCATTTGATCAAGGCAATGAGGCGTGTCGAGTTTGTGCGAGTACTTCCACAGCTCATCGTCTTTCATACCTTCATCATCTTTCCCGACACAGGGCACTATTCCCAGTTTTTCAACATCTCATCGATCTCAGCGCCGCTCCACTTACGTGGAGGTCCTCGATGCTCAGCCTCACCATTGAATATATCTCCACGGTTTCTCCACGGGTCGTCCTTCTCGAGCCATCTTCGATGCCCCATGTACATGATTTTCCCAGAACCGCCATCTTTCCTTGACGTTAGCTGCTGAGACATCGTATCATCCATGCACCGCGTGCATCCGCAATATCCATGGCACACCTGTCCTGCGACAAATCCGTAACCGAGATAGTCGTGCACCGTCGTGATCAACGTGGCTCTCATATAGAAATACTCGCCTTTGTTGGCGTCCCATGTCTTGGCCGTTGTTTTCCATAACGTGTTTAACTCCTCTTGAAGTAGCCCCAGATACAGATTAATATTATTTCCCTGTTGTTTCGGCCCTTGAATCAGCATGCTCATGTGTATGTACTTCGACTTCATGCACAACCAGTGGGGGAGGTTCTACATCCATACAAACACGGGCCATGTGCTATGGTTGGTGTTCTGGTTGCCAAAAGGATTCATGCCATCGGTACACGCGCCGAGCACGATGTTCCTTGCATCACATGCAAAATACCGATATTTGTTGTTGAACACTCTCCACTTGCTTCCATCCACGACGTGTCTCAACTTCGGATCATCTCCATCGTCGGGCTTCTTCCTCTCCGTGTGGCAGCGCATGAGCTTTGCTTCCTTGGGATCTACGAAATACCGCTGGAGACGGGGAGTTATCGGTAAGTACCATACAAATTTTTGCTGAGATTTCTTCCCGGCCTTCTTGTATCGAGAATCATTGCACGTCAGACAACTTATTTTTTCCGCGTGCTCCTTCCGATTAATTATGAAATCGTTGATGCATGCATGGTATCTAACGTGCGGTAGATCAAGAGGGCACACGATCTTCTTGGCCTCATCCACACTAGTAGGACATAGATTCCCCGTGGGAAGAACATCTTTTAGGTACCTGAGAATCTCATCAAGACTAGTGTCGGTCCATTTGTTTTTAGCCTTCGTCTTCAGGAGTTCGAGCGTGGAACTCAACTGGGTCACCTCGGGATTGCAACCACAATACAATGCAGTGTTCGAGTCTACCACCAATTGCTTGAGCTTGGCCTCCTCTCTAGAAGCAGCTCTCTCGGTATTTGTCTCCTTACGAAACAGTGCTTGAACATGAGGGTCCCGCACGATTGAACTTAGTACCGATGAATTCTGTGGCATGGAGTCCATGTTTTCTCTGCCGCCATGTCCGGCCCCTTCTCCGCCGCCATGTCCGGCACCCTCTTCCCCGTCGCCATGTCCGGGCCCTTCTCTGCCGCCATGTCCGGCACCCTCTTCCCCGTCGCCATGTCCGGGCCCTTCTCCGCCGCCATGTCCAGCCTCTTCCCCGCCGCCATGTCCGACCTTGTCCCCGCCGCCATGTCCGGCCCCTTCTCCGCTGCCATTATCGATCATCTCTTCGTCTTGCCCCGAGTCGTCATTACCTGCCCCATCGGCGTCCTCAACATCATCATCCTCATCTTCAATTATCCACCGAGTATAGCCATCCATGAAACCAGTCATGAGCAGGTGCGCCATCACACGACCATCGTCATAGGGGTCGAGCCAAGCTCGTCCTTTGCATCTTCGACACGGACATAAAACCTCTATCAGGTTATTTTCTTTCATGTCCTGCACCACCGACCGCAACCACCTATCCACCACCGTTCCACTGACCATCATGAACGCCTCAACGGTAATAATATACAAATTGATTATAAAAATGCATGCATGCATCAAAGTCATACAAAATTTTTGCATGACCTTCCCTAAAAATAGGACATATAAAGTTTGCCCGGAATTCGCCGAAACGAAAATAAATCAACATTTCGGCAAAACATAAGCAACCCACAAGCACAATTCGGCGGCAACTCATGCCACACACACAGTTTCCATCATATCACCCGGTTATGTCATATCGTAGAGATACACATATTTCCATTCTTGCAAAAGCATAAAATTTTAATCACCTATCTAGAGATCGAGCACGGTGATGATGATGTCGATATGTGTCGCCACACACACCTATGTAATGATCAAAAGTGGACAAAGCTCTTCTTGACAAGCCTGTAGATCTAGTTAGGGAGGTACATAAATCACTTCACTAAATGCTAGCTAGATCTACCTAGCTTGCTAGTTTGGGAGGAGACAAGTTCAACTAGTGGAGGGGGGAGGAAAAATAGAAAGGAGATGCATTAATGGAGATTGGTGTAGTTAGCTAGGAGTAATAAAGAGAGAGAGAAAGATAGGTAGAAGAAGGAGAGTAATGGGGGGAGAAGTAGTGAGGAAGAAGCAAAGTGAGGGAGAGAGGAGGTGGGAGCTAGGGGGAAGTGGGGAATAGAGGAGGGGAGGGGAGAGGGGAGGAAAAAGGTGGTATGGCTGTGGCTTAGCATTAGCGCTGGTAGAAACACGCGCTGCTGCTAATCATATAGCAGTAGCGCTTCTTTGTCACACGCGCTACTGCTAAGCGGGGCCCGCCATGTGGCCAGTTTCAGAATTCAAAGTAGCGTCATAAAAAAAGTGCGCTACTACTATAACGTTAGCAGCATCACGGTTATTCTACGTGCGCTATTGCTAAACCTAGCATAGCGGGAACTGTCGGTCAATTTTAGTAGCAGCGGGATTCTACCGAGCCGCGCTACTGCTAAGTTTATAGCAGTAGCGCATGTATTCAGAACGCTCTGCTGCTAAGTAGCAGCAGCGGTCCTTTCTGTCCCGCGCTGCTGCTAAGATTCTGTGTAAAAGGTTTTCCGTAGTAGTGTCGGTGTCGCTTGGGAGCCTCCTACTTTGTGTTGTGGAGGTGAACCAAGATGTTTGTAAGGGAAAGGAGACCGCCTACTTCGTGAAGATCTACCATGAGTAAGGCTAGTCCTCCGTGGACGGAAGCCATGGTGGAATAGACAAGGCCGCTTCTTTGTCGACCCTCCGTGGGTGGAGCCCTCCGTGGACTCTCGTAGCCGTTACCTTCCATGGGTTGAAGTCTCCACTAACATGGACGTACGATAGCACCACCTATCGGAACCATGCCAAAAAACCATTGTGTCTACCTCATGCGTTTGATCTCCCAACCTTACTCATCTACTTTACACTTGCATGTTTTACATTCCGCTGCTATACTCTTAGAACTGCATGTGTAGGGTGTACTTGACTTGGTGTAACTTCCATAGTTGCCTCTCAACTAAAATTGGAAAAGGCAAAAAAAATATCTTGTCAAGTAGTCTAATCACTCCCCCCTCTAGACATACTTTCGATCCTGCAATGTGTAACACCCACAAATTTTTTATTTGGATTTTTGAAGTTTCTATTATTTTAAAGAGAGTTATTGGAATTTTTATAAAACATCTTTTTAAATCATTCGGGAAACTTGATTCTTGAGGAAACTTCTTATGTGATTTGTTGAGATGACTTCTCGTTTAACAAAAGTTTCTATCTGGTTCTTCCATGACACAGAGTTTTATTGTGGGAATTGTATTTCTTATTTTCTAGAAAACCACAAAAATGGTTTATGCTTAATTCTACTTCAAAAAAAATCTCGCTCATTTCTCCTCTCTCCTACTTTCAAAGTTTTCATCCCAATGACCCTCCTCTGTCTCCAAGACATCATCTAAAACAGTTTCACCCAGTTTTGGATATGTTTCTTATTTTTATCTATTTTAAAATAACTTGAGGCTTTTTCTGTAATCATTTTTTGATCCTAAATTTTTTGCAAAGGAGATCATAGTTCCCTTTAGCTTCTGACCCCAAATAAGCTTTCATGATAGCCCTAGGTACCCTCAACCTATTTCTCCAAAAACATTATGTTTTGCAGTTCAAATAATTCAAATTTTGTTTGACTGAAATTTGGACCAGATTTGATCTTTTTGATGAATACCCATCTTTTAGCCTCAATTTTTTTGAATAAATTAGGCAGCCCCTCGAAGCAATGGGAAGCCTCTCCACCAAGTTTCACATCAAACCTCATTTTCCTCATGCCATCTTCATCATGTCGAACACCTGGCGTGCACTGATTCAGTGAGTGGTCAAATTTAAGCACAATCTCGCGAGTGTTGATCTTTGGCGTTTGCTCCCCGTTCCCCGAGCCTATCCTAAGCGTCGCACATTTGATTGGCCGCACCTCAGCATCGGTGGTGGGCTCGCTCGCTAGCACCAGCCTCTCGAGCGACACTTTTGTGCTCGTTGCGGTCACGAGAGAGCAGGAGCAGCTGGCCGGCGCTGTGCAATGCCCATGTGCGCTCGGCGTTGCTCTTTGCACTCTGCAGCGCGATGTCGTGCCCTGAATGACCGTCGTCATGGCGTGGACGCCCCAGAGCGCACAGACCACAGCCATGGTGCCCGTGAGGCCGTTCCACAGAATGGAGTCCCCAGCCCGATGTCGTCGACCAATTAGTGAGGGAATGGATGCCCGAGACCCTGTCAAAGCTCCCCCATCACCGAAATGGCTTCCTAACCCCTCTGCCCCGCCGTGACCCATCCTAGAGTTACCCCATCGCGGCAACCACCTCGCCCTTGCTATAAATAGAGCCTCGCTGCACTACCGCGCCACACCCTAGAGACCACAGAGCCAAGCCCAGCCCCGCAGAGGACCAAGGGGAGGTCTTCTTCCCTGCCTCTAGCCACCCGGATCCACTTCGGGTCCGGGCAAAAATTCGTGCTTGGTAGTGAGCCCCCTCTGCTCAAACTTGGTCAGTAGCCTCGTAGTGGTTCACCTCATCTGACCCGCGCATCAATTTGACGTGTGCAGGTCGTGGCGGTTAGATCCATCCTAGCCCGAGGCTGGCTATCGCCAGAGAGGATGTTGGCGACGTTGTGGTTCTCGCCATCGAGCAGGTCCACCACCCCTCAACGCAGAATCGCCTCCTGAGTCTGCTTGTGCCACCCCCTTCCCCTGGCTCGCCGTCAATCAACATCGGCCACCACCGCGACCCCCTGCTGCCGGTGAAATTTTTGAACCTAATAGCAGTGGCCCACGCATCAACTTTCTTTTCTTTGCGGACTATTATCTGAAAACATATTTTCCCAAATATGTTTTCCCTTCTGGTCCAGCCCAGTTTCAATTGAAACGTTTTCTCTTTTCTTAGTTTTAACCCTGGATACTTTTCTATTTATCACAGATAAGTCCCTGGGAGCATTTTTCCTATAACTTTTAACCGCTAAAATTCCAAGAGCCCCACTAATGCGCCGTGAACTTCGCGACTTCCCGACAAAATCGTGTGGTTATGCGCGAGTGGGATAACCCAAAACATAAACCATATCCCTATAAAATAGGAACACGGCCTCCATAATGGAACATGTGAGTAAAGATGGTTTTGAGCCGCGCTTCTGCAATGGGTCGTAGGCCTTGACCGGCCGCGACCTTTCGTTAGAAATGGTGTGAGACAAAAAACACTATTCACGATCGAAAGGTCGGCCTGGAAATTAAAATTTATCTATATTTTTTTATATATTTGGAATGGGTAAAGTCATCGGCAACCGAACTATTGTCGGCTAAATGTAAGAAGGGGAGAACTCGCCCCGCAAGCCGAAGACTTTGGACATTTAAAGTAGCTTGAGGTCAAGACTACGACATTGGAGGCGATTTCGAGGGCTACTCAAGGAGTCCCGAGTCCTCGGGCCATTCACTTATTTCCATCTGCCGGACTCGTGGGCCGTTCTATCATCATTATTGGACTACAGACAAATAAAGATATGGTGTATTCAAGATGGATTCTTTTGAATACTTGGCGTGTAATCCAAGGCCGCGTAGTGATCGACATATTCCTTCCCTGATGTAGCCGATGTTGGGTATCCCTAACACCCCTGGTATCTATATAAACAAAGAGGGTCATAGTTCATAAAAGAGGCTCATGGCTGTTAGGGTTTAGACCACAACATACGATATCGAGGTGGATCAACTATGTACTCTGTGCAACCCCATCAATATAATAAGAGCAGGACGTAGGGTTTTACCTCCATCAGGAGGGCCCGAACCTGGGTAAACATCGTCTTCCTTATCTCTTGTTACCCATCGATCCAAGATCCATAGTTCGGACCCCCTACTCGAGATTAGCCAGTTTTGACACCGACAACTTGCTAGACCTTTTTATCGCACCGTTGCTAGGGAGAAATAGCATGGGGCTGATATTTTCGTGTGTGCTAGTTTTCTTTATCACCAAGTAGTTTTTATTTTCTATTATAAGTTGTTTTATATCTTTCGTTATGGATATAGGACATGAAATACCAAAAAAATAGTTGTACTTGCTACTCATGGAGATGGGGAACCTCCTAAAACCCTTGATGCTCGTTACGTGGAAAACATTAAATACTACTTTGAAAATCCTGAAAAATCCCCATTCAACTTGATAATGGGAGATGTGTTGGGTCAACGTCGGTACTTTAGGGATTATTTCTTGACTAAAAAAGGGAAACACTTATGGGATCAAATTAAAATATTGTCTTGGTATGCTTGGAATTTATGCTTGAGATGGGATTATACTTGTTGCTCTAAGATGAAGGTTCCACACCTTCCCTTTTAATGTGAATTTTTTTATGATAAAGGGTTTCCCCCCGCTTTATATTATAAAGCAACCAACCGATACATTAAGGACGACGGGGCCGCAACACAAACTAGCCCAAAGGAAAAACCAAGAAAAGAAAGAAAAAGAAATGGATGCCAACACTCGCACATCAATGAAGCAAAGATGACCCGCAACCGTTGCAACCTCCGATGAAGTACTACTGTGCTCCTAGAACTCTGAGGCGTCACATACCAAGCAACGCCTTCAAGAAGGAATGTGACAGCGACGCCGCTGCTGCCCGGACTAGTCCTAGAGTTTCCCCACAACTAGTCCTAAGGTTTCCCTCGGTAGTGGGGGAGGGGAATACGTGACTCCCTTCAGGTAGGCTCGGTAGCGCCTACAGGCGTTGCCGCGTCGGAGCCGGCTTAGCCGCCAAGGATGTGTCCCATCCCAAACACCCACCATCACCCGAAAATCCATAGTGAACCGCCTAACCTGCCACTCACCAACATGCGCCACCACGGTCACCGAACCAACTCTGCTGTCTCACTGAGTCCACCGACACGAGACATGGAAGACGGACGAGGAGACAAGGGCTCGGGGCCATCCACAATGCAGCCGACGGGAGGGATCGCCTCCCCCGCAAGCGGTATATATGATGAAACCTTGGATTCTTATGCTAATGGTATATATGATTATTATGATGTGGAACAAACAGAATAATTTGTTGCTTTTAAGCGTGCTTATGAAATTGAATCTTTGTTTGAAAAGTATAACTTTGATGATGTTATTTACAATCTAAAAATTATGCTATACTTCAATATTGGTTTGAGAATTATAAATACAGTGGTTGTATTGATGAATTTATTCAGATAATGTATGTTTCCTTAGGAGAGACTAATATTTTGCACGAATCTATGGAAGAATAAATTGCTGAAACTATGAGCTCATTAGATGAAAAAGGCGATGAGGGGAGTGAAGAATAAATAGAGGAAGACCAGATTAGCTACCCATGCCAACCTTCTAACGAGAGTAACTCTTCAACTCATACATTGTTTAATTTCCCTCCGTGCTTACCGAAGGATGAATGCTATGATCCCTTGGATTTGTTTGAAATATCCCTTTTTGATGAAATTGAAGCTTGCTATGCTTGTGGCCATGATGCCAATATGAATGATACTTATGGAGATGAACTTTCTATAATTCCTTATATTAAGAATGAAATTGTTGCTATTGCACCCACACACGATTGTCCTATTATCTTTTTGAATTCTCTCAACTACACTACATCGGAGAAGTTTGCACTTATTAAGGATTATATTGATGTGTTGTGTTTTACCATTACATATGATTATTTTAATGGATATAGCATGTGTGCGATTGCTACTCCTACTTGCAATTATTATGAGAGCGGAACAAAATCTTCACCTCTCTATGTTTCCAATACGATAAAATTACAAGAAACAGTTTATACTATTCATTGACCTTTATTTGATGTGCATAAGTTGTTATTTTATGACCGTGCCAATGCATAGGAAGAGATTAGACTTTGTAGCTACATGATATATATTACTTTGTTCTCACCACTTAATTACAAATCATTGTTAATTAAAATTGGCTTTGATATACCTTGGGATCCGGGTGGATCAATTACTTGAGCACTATATGCCTAGCTTAGTGGCTTTAAAGAAAGCACTACCACAGAGATAGCCTAGGAGTTTTAGAGAGTAATTTTGTTTGTTGTGTGCTTTTGAAATAATTAAAAACAAAAAAATAAAGTGACTTCAAACTTTTTTCAAAAAGAAAAGTAAGACACATGAGCAATGTGGAAGTGGGCGCTAGCCTTAAACTTTTATTCATGCCCACAGAAACTTTGTGAATCTTGATTACAACACATTTTCAACAAAAATAATTATCTCCTTGTACAAATCCATTGGTATTATAAAAATAATGTGCCATGATTTATCCTTAGAATGTTTATATTGCTTGTTTGATATGTGTTGTGCCAAAGCAGAAACTTTGGCTATACAAGACATTATGAACTTTTGACATAGTATTGTTATGGGAATTGTTTATTATGTCCTAGTATTTAAGAATTTTTTGCATTATGGATATATGTTTCATCTTCATCTTTACAGACGGTCATGTTTTTCACATATTGTTGTTATAGTTTCTTTGTGTGCTTATGTTTGAATTCTTGTTGAGCCCCATTGACTTGGGAGCCATATAATTGTGATAGCCTATAGTAGGTAATGTTGGATTATAATTATAAAATATTGTTATCGAAAGACATGGTGGGATTTTATGTTATGTAGATCTGAAAGTTCTGTTAAGTTTTGTGTGGATGAAGTGTTCGAAGATCAAGGATGTATCGATATGAGAAGAATAAGGAGAGACAAGAGTTCAAGCTTGGGGATGCCCAAGGCACCCCAAGTAATTATTCAAGGAGTATCAAGCATCTAACCTGGGGATGCCCTGGGAGGCATCCCATCTTTCTTCATCGATAATTATTGGTATGTCTCGGTTTTCATTTTGTTCACATGATATGCGCAAATTCTTGGAGAGTCGTGTGCATTTTATTTTTCTTTTGGAAATGCACGATCCTAGTATGGGATAGTTCTTGGTTGATTTATAGAATGCTCTTTGCACTTCACTTATAACTTTTGAGTATGGCTTTATAGAATGCTTTGTGTGCTTCATTTATATCTTTTGAATTTTGGATGTTTGCTTCATTACATTAGAAACGCCGTTATTTGTAGAATGCTCTTTTGTTTCACCTATATTTACTAGAGCATGTAGAGGTCTTTTGTATAAAGAAATTAAAATCTCATGCTTCACTTATACCTATTTAGAGAGTTAACAGGAATTGCCATTCACACGGTTAGTCATAAAATCCTACATAAAACTTGCAGATCACTGAATATGACATGTTTGATTCCTCAAAATAGTTTTGCAACATTAAGATGGTAATATGTGGGGGTACTACTGAATGACCGTGGTTTAGTAAGAATATTGGTGTTTAGGTTTGTGATTCCCTAAGCATGCACATATAGTCTCTAGTTATGCGATGAAGTTGGAGCATAATTTATCCTTGATTAGAATCCTTTGTGTTCTTATAATTGGGGTCGTGTGATGGTTAAATCATACAAACCTTGTACCTAGGGGCATGCAGTAGTAATTCACTTCGAGAGAGCTAATAAGGCTTTACAATAAGTATGTGAGTTCCTTATGACTAATTTGAATCCATCGATATACAAAGTCTCACCTTTCCGTAATTGTTGGCCTCCTCGGTGGTGTATGGTGACCCACAAGTATAGGGGATCAATCGTAGTTATACCTGGGAATACTTCGGGCCGGGCCAAAAAAAGCCCGGTCCTGAAAACTCAGGACCGAGCCCGGCCCGGTCCAACTACCGGGCCTAAATAATGGGCCCAAGCCCGGCCCGAGCCGGAAAAAGCCCAACCGGGCCCAACTAGGTTGGCCCATGTGCGGCGTAAAATCAACATTCTTAAAGCCCGAGTTGGTCCCACTCCGACCGTCGGGCTCAAATTTCAGGCCCGAGGCTAGCCCAATGGCATGTTTAGGCCTGGCCCGGCTTGGAATTTTTGGGTCTGGTTGGGTCAGGCCGTCCAGGCAGGGCTGCCCATGGGTAGGTATAATCGTAGTCCTTACACTAAGTAATAGTATCAAATCCAACAAGGAGTAGAAGGAAGTTATAAGCGGTTTTTAGCAAGGTATTCTCTACAAGTGACGTAAGAAACAATGATAGATAGTTTTGTAGCAAAATAATTTGTAACAAGTAATAAAAGTAGCAAGTGTGCAACTAGGTGGTCTAATCCTCTTTATAGCAAAGGACAAGCCTGAAAGTTCTCTTATATAAACTAAAGCGCTCTCGAGGACACATGGGAATTTTCGTTTAGTCACATTCATCATGTTGAGTTGATTCACGTTCCTTACTTTGATAATTTGAAATATGGGTGGACCGGTACTCGGGTGCTCTTCTTACTTGAACAAGCATCCCACTTATGATTACCCCGTCTCGCAAGCATCCGCAAGTATGAAAGAAGAATTAATATAAATCTAACGATATCATGAGACATGTGGATCCAAATAGGCCCCTTACGGAATAATGCATAAACATAGGGTTTAAGCTTATATCACTCTAGCGACCAATCATCTACTTATTACTCCACAATGCCTTCCCTTAGGCCCAATTATGGTGAAGTGTCATGTAGTCGATGTTCACATGGCACCACTAAAGGAAACAATAACACACATATCATGAAAATATCAAATGAATACCAACTTCACATAATTACTTATAACAAGACTTCTCCCATGACCTCGAGAACAAAAGCAATTACTCACTAATCATCATCATGCTCAAGATCAGAAGTATAACAAATGATAAAGGACCTGGACATATTATTTTCCACCAAGTAAACCAACAAGCATCAACTACAAGATGTAGTCAACACTACTAGCAACCCACAGGTACCAATCTGAGGTTTCGAGACAAAGGCTGAATATAAGAGATGAATTAGGGATTGAGATGAGATGGCGCTGATGAATATGTTGATGAAGATTGGTTCTCCCACGAAGGAGGCAGATGATGATGGCGTTGATTTCCCCCTCTGTGACTCCCTCGATTTGATCGTACGCTAATCATACACGCAAATGCGTACGACCAAGCTCAAGGACTCACGGGAAGATATCACAACACAACTCCACACACAAATAAAAACATACAAGCTTCATATTACAAGCCAGGGGCCTCGAGGGCTATAATACAAAAGCTCAAGAAACACACGAGTCGGCGGAAGCAACAAATATCTGACGACAGACATACAACATGGAAAATGCCTTAGAGAAGGCTAGCACAAAATATACATTGGTCAAATGAGGTGAGGCCTCCTGCCTGGGAGTCTCCTGAACTACTCCTGGTCGTCAGTGGCCTCCATGTAGAAGTAGGCACCGGCGGGGTAGTAGACGTCGTCGGTAGGATAAGCCATGTCCTGGGCTCCATCATCTGGTTGGTAGGATACACCATCTCCTAGGCTCCATCATCTCGTCTGCAGGATATGCCATCTCTCGGGCTCCATCAATCGTATCAAGGGAAAAAGGGGGAGCAAAGCAACGGTGAGTACTCATCAAAAGTACCCGCAAGACTGACATCAGAACTATACTAAGTATGCATTAGTATCAAAGGAATGGGGTTATATGTGGACTGACTACAATAATGCGAGAAAAGTGAGAAGGGGCTAGTTCTATCCAAGACTAGCATCTTCAGGGGTCTTGCAGCAATAGATGAGAGTAGATCAAGTAACAAAATTATATGGTCATATTGTTGGAGCAAATTTAATTATGTCACGCCCATAGATTCTTCCTTAACTCCCTGCGAGAAAGCAATCCCGGAGCAAACATTCCAGTTAAGGAACAGTTCTAGTTGTATTAGATAGGGGCACAACTCCAAATCATCCTGTAACCGTGGACACGGCTATTGGAATAGTTAATTTTTATCCCTACAAGGGTGCACCACAGTACCCAACACGCTTGACAAAATTTAGCGGGACACACTTTCCTGGGTCATGCCCGGCCTTGTAACATGAACACGTCGCAGCCCTACCTAGGCTCAACAGAGAGGTTAGCCCACTGGTCTAAATCCTAAGCATGCAGGGGTCATGGGCTCATCACCCTTTGCGCCCGTGCATGATGCAAGGGTGGCCGAGGTCAGTCCTGGCACCTCTTATACAAGAACGATGCTTACGCGGACCACTCGGGAGTGCGCCTCTCCATTGCTAACGTCTGAAGAGCTTCAAATGATACCACGACATCGAGTACCCATAACTTCTCCCACGTGAAGGTTAGTGCGAAAAGGTCTGCCGACCAACTCATATCAAATACCAAAATCCAATTAGCATTTTAATTAACAGTGCAGCGATGATCAGCAATCCACGATATGTGGTCCCGTCGCCCCATCTCGAGGATGTGTGGCAATGGCCAAGAATGCCCGGCCACGCCTCGTCACATTCACACGGGAATCCACCGGCAACACACCTTTTAGGTATCCAGTAGGAAGGTCAAGTAACTGTGTGGCAGTACCATCAGAGGGATCCGAGGTATCACCCTCGATGGATTTAGAACGATGTAACCGTCAAGGTGGCCAGGGAGAATCACCCTCGATGGACCGTGCTTGATGGGTTGTACGACATAGTCGTTATCGGAGGTGGTGAAGGAGGAATCATCCTCCGTGAACCACTGCCGGCTAACTACACTACAGAGCTAACATCAGGAGTACGTATTGAGGTGTCACCCTTGGTACTTGATAGTAGCTCTGCAGCGTCATACAACTAAGGGGGTGTGAGTGATGTGACGGGTCTTGGCTCGTCGATCAGTAGATCGATACTTGGTGATAAAACGGGACAATTGGACTAAGGGGTCAATGGGGATCAAGGCTCCACCTATACTAAACGGTTAAAGTGCGGTAGAGTAAAATAGAGTTCATCAAAAACAGGTTATGCATCAGTATAGGAGCTATCTACAATAGTAGAAAAATCTAATGCAAGCATGCGGGAGAAAGAATATGCTATGTAGGAATGATCAAGGGGGGTTTGCTTGCTTTGTTGCTCAGTAGACACATACAGATCCTTGACCGGGAAGTAGTCGATCAACAGATCATCATCGGTCTCGGGGTCTACCGAAAAGGAAGTAATGTAGGGGAAACACAATAAATAACACGGCAATTAAATGCATCACAAAGCATGACATGGCTATGTGCAGCGCTAGACATGAGCTAACGCAGTACTACACGTGATGGACGGATTGGGAAAATATTTGACGATATTTCTCGGGCATGTGGCTACTACCGGACACGCGAAAATGATGGGAAAGTTCCATGTTTGCTATGCTTGGGACATGTGACGGATGAACAGACAACTTATCCGGGTTCGTCTCGTTTTTCTGATCAACTTACATGTATAAAACTTTTTCATTCGAGCTACGGACTATTTTATAGGGATTTTTATTTCTATGCCCGTGGTTCCTTAATTATACTCACTTTCCCACATTCGCTTATTTTGCATCCTTTTTGAGCAACTTTTCGGGGGGGGGGGCGTGAGGAAAATATGAATGCAAAAACCCGACACATGGGGAAAAGTGAGGAAAAAGTTAACGAATGGGGAAAAGTGAGTACAACTAAGGAACGAGGGACATAGAAATAAAAAACCGTATTTTATATGATCTTATCAAAGTTTTAAACACTTTCTGCAATTTCGTTTAACTATTTATTTTATTATTCGATAACAGAAATATTTTCACACCCATAAGGAACTAGCCCTAGCGGATGACAAGTGGGGTCCAGGGTCAATTGTTGACCAATCAAAGTTGATTGGTCAACATGAGGTGTGGGGTCTTCCTGTCATAGTCTAGGTCCCTTTTTATAAAACTTTTATTTTTTTAAACTAGATTTATTAGTTAACATGGGGTTATTAGCATTTTTATTAGATATTAGAGGGGGGTAGCCCCTTAATTAAAAAAGGGGGGTTCGGGCCCCACTTGGCAGTGGTCGAGGCCAGCCACAGCTGGTCACACACACGCACATCCACTCATCGGGGAGACCAGGGCGCGACAAGGTCGCCGACGGGAGGAGGGGTGAGAAGGGCGGGCAAGTCGTGCGTGGGCGAGCGCAAGGACACGGGCGCGGCAGCAGCTGCCGACGGGGCAAAGCGGCAACAACATAGCAGCAGCAGCAGCACAACGACGGGAGCAGAGGACAGTGGCAGCACGGACGAGCCAGTGCGGGACAGCTGGCACGAGTGTGCGCGGCCACGACACACACCGATAGTGGCAGCGCGGTGGACTGAGAAGGGGGGCAATGTTGCAGTGAGGATCTAGTGGGAAAACAGTCGGGGCCTCACCGGCATTGGTGAGCGGAGGGGGCGACGAGGCATGGGGAGGCTGTTCGGGAGGCGGCCTGGGACGACGAACGTCGGGCGGAGAGGACCGCGGAGCCGGTGCGGGTCGGAGTCGAGGGTTGTGGAGAGGAAGAAGGCGAGGGGACATGTGCTAGTGGGGGGTCCGGTCGAGGCGATGGTGGGGCGGCGTGATACGTCTCCAACGTATTTGTAATTTTTGATTGTTCCATGTTATAATTCTTGCAATGGGAGAAGTGCTTAGTTTTGGGTTCAATCTTGCGGTGTTCTCACCCACTGACCAAGTAGGTGTAGCGAGGCATGTATTGTATTGTTGCCATCAAGGACAAAAAGATGGGGGTTTCATCATATTTCTCGAGTTTATCCCTCTACATCATGTCATCTTACTTAATGCGTTACTCTGTTCTTCATGAACTTAATAATCTAGATGCAGGCATGAGTTGATCGATGTGTGGAGTAATAGCAGTAGATGCAAAATATTTTTGGTCTCCTTGATACGGACGTGATGCCTATTGCTGCGGCAACAAAAGTCCTTCCCTGGCGCTTAGGAATTCTTCTTGTTACTTCTCTGGTTTGCGTCGATTTTCGCTTGAAGAGGAAAGGGTGATGCAGCACAGGAGCAGTAAGTATTTCCCTCAGTTTGAGAACCAAGGTATCGATCCAGAAGGAGGGCGTCGTCAGATCCAAAGTACCCGCGCAAACACAAACAAGCTTGCACCCAACACTTCAAAGGGTTTGTCAATCCCTTCAAGATTGTTTGCAAAGTGAGATCTGAAGGCGGAAAGTGCAACGAAGAAAAAAGTGTAAGGCTGAAAATATAGTGTGGCGTAGACCCTGGGGGCCATAGTGTTCACTAGAGGCTTCTCTCATAATAGCAAATATCACGGTGGGTGAACAAATTACTCTCGAGCAATTGATAGAACCGCGCAAAGTCATGACGATATCTAAGGAAATGATCTAGCATATAGGCATCACGTCCGAGACAACTAGACCGATACTTTCTGAATCTACTACTATTACTCCACACATCGACCGCTATCCAGCATGCATCTAGTGTATTGAGTTCATGATGAACAGAGTAACGCTTTAAGCAAGATGACATGATGTAGAGGGATAATCTCAAACCAATGATGAAAACCCCATCTTTTTACCCTTGATGGCAACAACATGATGCGTGCCTCGCTACCCCTTCTGTCACTGGGTGAGGTCACCGCACTGTATGAACCCAAAACCAAGCACTTCTCCCATCGCAAGAATCATAGATCTAGTTGGCTAGACAAAATCCACAACTCGAAGAGAATTACAAGGATATGAAATCATGCATAAGAGAGATCAGAAGAAACTCAAATAAGATTCATAGATAATCTGATCATAAATCCACAATTCATCGGATCTCGACAAACACACCGCAAAAGAAGATTACATCGGATAGATCTCCATGAAGATCATGGAGAACTTTGTATTGAAGATCCAAGAGAGAGAAGAAGCCATCTAGTTACTAGCTATGGACCCGTAGGTCTATGGTGAACTACTCACGCATCATCGGAGAGCTCATGGTGTTGATGAACAAGCCCTCAGTAGCCGAATCCCCCCTCTAGCAGGGCACCAGGACGTGCCCGAGATGGGATCTTGCGGAGACAGAAGCTTGCGGCGGTGGAAAAGTAATTGTGATCGTCTCTTGATTTTTTTTGGGAATATTTCGGAATATATAGTCGCAAGATCTAGGTCAGGGGACCTCCAGGGGGCCCACAAGCCTGGATGGTGCGCCCCCTGACCGTGAGGTGGGGGCTTGTGGGGCCCCTGGGGCTCTTCTGGCTTGGCTCCCAAGTTCTCCGATCTTCTTCTGTTCCAAAAAAATATTTTCGGGGATTTTCTTCCGTTTGGACTCCGTTTCAAAATCTCCTCTGAAAGGGGTCAAAAACATGGAAAAAACTGGAACTGGCACTTGGCACTGAGTTAATAAGTTAGTCCCAGAAAATAAATAAAAGGCATGCAAAACATCCAAAGTTTGACAAGATAATAGCATGAAACCATCAAAAATTATAGATACGTTGGAGACGTATCAAGCATCCCCAAGCTTAACTCCTGCTCGTCCTCGAGTAGGGAAGTGATAAAGAATGATTTTTTGATGTGGAATGCTACCTAGCATAGCTGTCCTTTGAAACTTCTTTCACGTGGCATGAATGTTCAGATCCGTAAGATTCAAAACAATAGTTTGCTATTGACATGAAAACAGTAATACTTCAAGCAAACTAGCAAGGTAATCATGAACTTTCAAAATAACAAGGCCAAAGAAAGTTATCCCTACAAAATCATATAGTCTGGCCATGCACCATAATCCTCACACAACTAATGTAAATCATGCACAACCCCGGAATTGGCCAAGTAATTGTTTTCGCACTCTTACTTTCTCAAACTATAGGTGGAATAGAGTGTGGTGGTGGTTGTGAGACAAAAAGGAGGAGATGGTCACATTGACTAGGCGTATCAATAGGCTATGGAGATGCCCATTAATAGATATCAATGTGAATGAGTAGGGATTGCCATACAAGAGATGCACTAGAGCTATAAGTATGTGAAAGCTCAAGAGGAAAACTAGTGGGTGTGCATCCAACTTGCTTGCTCACGAAGACCTAGGGCAATTTTGAGGAAGCCCATCATTGGAATATACAAACCAAGTTATAAAACGAAGATTCCCACTAGCATATGGTAGTGACAAAGCAAGAAGCTCTCAATCATGAAGAACATGGTGCTAACATGAAGCACAAGTGTGGAAAAACATAGTAGCATTGTCCCTTCTCTCTTTTTCTCTCATTTCTTTTTTTTGGGCTCTTAGGCCTCTTTTTTCTTTTCTCTTTTTTTTTGGGTCTCTTTGGCCTCTTTTTTTATTTCCTCACATGGTACAATGCTCTAATAATGATGATCATCACACTTTTATTTACTCACAGCTCAAAGATCAAAATGATGGTGACTCCATAGGAAATGCCTCCGGCAGTGTACCGGGATGTGCAACGATCTAGTATGATCATGCAATGGCAATATGAGAGTGACGACACAAGTCATGAGACGGAACGTTGGGAGTTGCATGGCAATATATCTCGGAATGGCTATGAAAATGCCATAGTAGGTAGGTATGGTGGCTGTTTTGAGGAAGGAATTTGGTGGGTTTGTGCACCGGCGAGAATTGCACGGCACTAGAGAGGCTAGCAATGGTGGAAGGTGAAAGTGCATCTATACCATGGGCTCACATTAGTCATGAAGAACTCACATACTTATTGTGAAAGTTTTTATTAGTGATCGAAACAAAGTGCTAAACGCATACTCCAAGGGGAAGGGTTGGTAGGTGTAAACCATCGCGCGATCCCGACCTCAACACAAAGGATGACAATCAATAGATCAATTATGCTCCGACTTCCTAACATAGCGGTTCACCATAAGTGCATGCTACGGGAATCACTAACTCCAACACAAGTATTTCTAGATTCACAACACCCTACTAACATAACTCTCAATATTACCGAATCCACGTCTCAAAACTAATAGAGAGGAATCAAAACTTCTCTTTCTATTCAATGCACATGAAGATGGAGGTTTTTGCATCCTCTTTGGGTACCTAGCACATTTGGGACTACTTTGATAGCATAAGCCAACTACCAAATCACACACCGCCATGCTCTAAAGATATAAGTGAAGCACAAGAGCAAAAGTATCTAGCTCAAAAGATATAAGTGAAGCACAAGAGCAAAAGTATCTAGCTCAAAAGATATAAGTGAAGCACTATGAGCATTCTAGCAAAGTCATGATGAGTGCATGTCTCTCTCTCTCAAAAAGGTGTGCAACAAGGATGACTGTGACACAACAAAAATAAAAGACTCCTAAGATACAAGACGCTCCAAGCAAAACACATATCATGCGGTGAATAAAAATATAGCTCCAAGTAATGTTACCGATGGATTGAAGACGAAAGAGGGGATGCCTTCCCGGGGCATCCCCAAGCTTAGGCTTTTCGGTGTCATTGATTTTGGCTTGGGATGCCTTGGGCATCCCCAAGCTTGATCTTTTTCCACTCCTTATCTCTTTGTCCATGACAACATCACCCACAACTTGAAAACTTCACAACACAAAACTTAAACAGAAACTTGTGATAACATTAGTACAAGAAAACAAACTACCACTTCTTTTGGTACTGTAGATAACTTGAATTCCATCTATATTGATGATCGGCTACTGTATTCTAACTTATGCATGGCTAGTACCCCCCGATACTAACCATAGTTTCATCAAAACAAGCAACCAACTCAACAAAAACAGAATCTGTCAAAAACAGACCAGTCTATAGTAATCTGTATACTTCGTATACCTCTGGTACCTCCAAAAATTTGAACAATTACTACGGTCTGGGGAAAAAGCATATCAATCAGTAGCAAAAAGAGTCAACTCAAAATCTCTTTCTGAATAAAAATGAAAACCATCTCATGAGCGAAAAGTTTCTGTCCTTTTCCAGCAGGATCAAACAACCATTACCAAGACTAGTCATAAAGGTTTTGCTTGGCTCAAACACAAAAATAAACACAAAAAAACACAATCACAACAGAATCATGAAAGTGTGGACGCAAAAAAACAGAAAGAAAAAGATAAGTTCATGGGGTTGCCTCCCAACAAGCGCTATTGTTTAACGCCCTTAGCTAGGCATAGGAGCGATAGAATCACGTATCGTCTTCTTTGGTGCTCAACCCATAAGTGGCCCTCATCATGGATTCATAAGGAAATCTTATTTTCCTTCTAGGAAATTGTTCCATGCCCTTCCTTAAAGGAAATTGAAATCTAATATTCCCTTCCTTCATATCGATGATAGCACCAATAGTCCTTAGGAAAGGTCTACCAAGAATAATAGGGCATGTAGGATTGCAATCAATGTCAAGCACAATGAAATCCACAGGTACATAGTTCCTATTTGCAATAATAAGAACATCATTGATCCTTCCCATGGGTTTCCTGATAGTAGAATCAGCAAGATGCAAATTAAGAGAACACTCTTCAATCTCATTAAAACCCAGAACATCAGATAAAGACTTTGGAATCGCAGAAACACTAGCACCCAAATCACACAAAGCATTGCTCTCATAGTTTTTGATTTCGATTTTGATGGTAGGTTCCCACTCATCATGAAGCTTTCTAGGGATAGAGACTTCCAATTCAAGTTTCTCTTCAAGAGCTTTTATCATAGCTTCGACGATATGATCGGTAAAGGCTTTGTTTTGGCTATAAGTGTGTGGAGAGTTCAACATGGATTGCATCAAAGAAATGCATTCAATCAAGGAGCAACTATCATAATTGAATTCCTTGAAATCCACAATAGTAATTTCATTACTACTCAAAGTTTTAACGTCTTCTACTCCACTTTTAATGCTTTTATCATCAAGATAGATGGACTCCGAATCCTTGGGGCACTTTTCAACCAAAGTGGATTCATATCCAGACCCATAATCATTAGGTTTGACACAAGAAAACAAAGATTCAATGGGAGTCACACCAGGCACTTTAAGATCTTCGTGATTCTCATCACGAGAACACGCCTTTCTCAGCCATTCATGTCTAGCACTAATTTGGGCGGTTCTTTCTTGGCTCTCAATCATGGAAACACGCATAGCTTTCAAAGTTTCATCCATGTTGATTTTGGGAGGAGCACATCTAACTTTCAAAGCATCAACATCACAAGAAATCCTATCAACGCTCTTAGCCAAATCGTCAATTTTCAGTAGTTTTTCCTCTATGGACGCATTGAAAATCTTTTGAGAGTTGATGAACTCTTGATATTACTCTCTAGATCAGAGGGTAATCTATTGTAATTTCCATGAGTATTGTTGTAGGAGTTGCCAAAGTTATTAGAGGAGTTACTAGGAAAAGGCCTAGGAACATAGTTTCCTCTAAAAGCGTTGTTGTTGCCAAAGTTATTCCTACCAACAAAATTAACGTCCAAGCTAGCGTTGCTACTCTCAATCGAAGAAGACAAAGTCATATCATTAGGATACAAAGGAGCACTTCTACTAGCAACCAAATTCATGAACTCATCCATCGTAGCACTCAACGAGTTAATTTCTTCTATAGCGTGTACCTTCTTACTAGTAGGTGACCTTTCAGTGTGCCACTGAGAGTAGTTCGTCATGATGTTGCCTAAGAGCTTTGTGGCTTGTCCTAACGTGATTTCCATGAACGTTCCACCTGAGGCAAAGTCCAAGATATTTCTAGAAGCAAAATTCAAGCGAGCGTAAAAGATTTGAATAATCATCCAAAGACTCAAGCCATGAGCGGGACAATTTCTAATCATTAATTTCATTCTCTCCCAAGCTTGTGCAACATGTTCATGATCAAGTTGCTTGAAATTCATCACATCATTACGGAGAGAGATGATCTTAGCCGGCGGAAAATACTTGGATATATAAGCATCTTTGCACTTATCCCAAGAATCGATACTATTTTTGGGCAAAGAAGATAACCAAGTTTTTGCGCGATCTCGCAACGAGAAAGGAAAAAGCTTCAATTTAATCACGTCATTATCCACATCTTTTTCTTTTGCATATCGCAAAGCTCACTGAAGGTATTGAGATGGGATGCGGCTTCTTCACTAGAAAGGCCGGAGAATTGCTCTTTCATAACAAGATTCAGCAAAGCGGGATTGATTTCGTATGACTCCGCACTAGTGGTGGGAGCAATCGGAGTACTAATAAAATCATTATTATTAGTATTCGAGAAGTCACAAAGTTTGGTGTTTTCGCTCATGGTGACTTCAGCAAGCAAGCAAGCACACAAGCAACCAAAAAGCGGGTGAGAAAAAGGGCGAACAAAAAGGCGAACGAAAAAGGCAAAATGGTGAAGTGGGGGAGAGGAAAATGAGAGGCAACGGGAAAACAAAGTAAATGCAAGAGATGAGTTTGCGACACCTACTTGGATGAGTTCTAGACTTGATCTTCCTCCCCGGCAACGGCGCCAGAAATTCTTCTGTTGTGGCAACAAAAGTCCTTCCCTGGCGCTTAGGAATTCTTCTTGTTACTTCTCTGGTTTTCGTCGGTTTTTCCCTTAAAGAGGAAAGGGTGATGCAGCACAGGAGCAGTAGGTATTTCCCTCAGTTTGAGAACCAAGGTATCCATCCAGAAGGAGGGCCTTGTCAGGTCCAAAGTACCTGCGCAAACACAAACAAGCTTGCACCCAACGCTTCAAAGGGTTGTCAATCCCTTCAAGATTGTTTGCAAAGTGAGATTTTAAGGCGAAAAGTGCAACGAAGAAAAAAGTGTAAGGCTGAAAATATAGTGTGGCGTAGACCCTGGGGGCCATAGTGTTCACTAGAGGCTTCTCTCATAATAGCAAATATCACGGTGGGTGAACAAATTACTGTCGAGCAATTGATAGAACCGCGCAAAGTCATGACGATATCTAAGGCAATGATCTAGCATATAGGCATCACGTCCGAGACAAGTAGACCGATACTTTTTGCATCTACTACTATTACTCCACACATCGACCGCTATCCAGCATGCATCTAGTGTATTGAGTTCATGATGAACAGAGTAACGCTTTAAGCAAGATGACATGATGTAGAGGGATAATCTCAAACCAATGATGAAAACCCCATCTTTTTACCCTTGATGGCAACAACATGATGCGTGCCTCGCTACCCCTTCTGTCACTGGGTGAGGTCACCGCACTGTATGAACCCAAAACCAAGCACTTCTCCCATCGCAAGAATCATAGATCTAGTTGGCCAGACAAAATCCACAACTCGAAGAGAATTACAAGGATATGAAATCATGCATAAGAGAGATCAGAAGAAACTCAAATAAGATTCATAGATAATCTGATCATAAATCCACAATTCATCGGATCTCGACAAACACACCGCAAAAGAAGTTTACATCGGATAGATCTCCATGAAGATCATGGAGAACTTTGTATTGAAGATCCAAGAGAGAGAAGAAGCCATCTAGTTACTAGCTATGGACCCGTAGGTCTATGGTAAACTACTCACGCATCATCGGAGAGCTCATGGTGTTGACGAAGAAGCCCTCCGTATCCGAATCCCCCCTCCGGCAGGGCACCAGGACGTGCCCTAGATGGATCTTGCGGAGACAGAAGCTTGCGGCGGAGGAAAATTAATTGTGATCGTCTCTTGATTTTTTTGGGGAATATTTCAGAATATATAGGCGCAAGATCTAGGTCAGGGGACCTCCAGGGGGCCCACAAGCCTGGATGGCGCGGCCCCCCTGGCCACGGGGTGGGGGCTTGTGGGGCCCTTGTGGCTCTTCTAGCTTGGCTCCCAAGTTCTCCGATCTTCTTTCGTTCCAAAAAAAAAATTCAGGGATTTTCTTCCGTTTGGACTCCGTTTCAAAATCTCCTCTTAAAGGGGTCAAAAACATGGAAAAAACAGGAACTAGCACTTGGCACTGAGTTAAAAAGTTAGTCCGAGAAAATAAATAAAAGGCATGCAAAACATCCAAAGTTTGACAAGATAATAGCATGAAACCATCAAAAATTATAGATACGTTGGAGACGTATCACCTATATGCATAATAATTGCCTTAGATATCTTCATAATTATTTGCCTTTCTATAAATTGCTCGACAGTAATTTATTCATCCACCGTATTATTTTTCTTTTATGAGAGACGCCTCTAGTGAAACCTATGGCCCATTGGGTCTATTTTCCACATTATATTTTCAGATCTATAAACCAAAAATACTTTTGTGAAATTTATTTACTTTTGTTTCCGCACTCTTTTATATCTATCTCTATCAGATCTCATCCTTGCAAATAACTCTGAAGGGATTGCCAACCCCTTCATAACGTCGGGTGGAAGTGTTTGATTATTTGTGTAGGTACTACTATTGGGGCCTTGCTTGTTCCTTCTACTGGATTGATACCTTGGTTCTCAACAAACTGAGGGAAATACTTATCTACTTCGCTGCATCACCCTTTCCTCTTCAAGGGAAAACAAAGGCAACCTCAAGAGGTAGCAAGAAGGATTTTTTGTGCCATTGCGGGGGAGGATACATAGCAAAATCAAGCCTACCAAGTACCCATCACAAACCCATCTCTTGCATTTACTTTATTTTCCATTTGCCTCTTGTTTTCCTCTCCCCCACTTCTAAAACGATTTGTAGAAAATACCAAAAAGATTTTCCTTTTTATTCACCCTTTTCCCGTTTGTCTTTTCGTTTGCTTGCTTGTGTGCTAGATTGCTTGCTTTGTCACGATGGCTCAAGAGAATACCAAGTTATGTGAATTTTTCACTACTACTAATAATGATTTTATTATTACTCCGATTGCTCCCGCCACTAGTGCGGAATCTTGTGAAATTAGTGCCGCTTTGCTCAATCCTGTTATGAAAGAACAATTTTCTGACCTTCCTAGTGAAGATACCACATCCCATCTAAATACTTCTGTTGAGTTGTGTGATATGAAAAAGAAGAAAGATGTGGATAATGGAATTGTTAAATTAAAGCTATTTCCTTTCTCACTACGGGATAGTGCCAAAACTTGGTTTTCATCTTTACCTAAAAATAGTATTGATTCATGGAATAAGTGTAAAGATGCTTTTATTTCCAAGAACTTGCCGCCCGCTAAGATTATCTCCCTTAGAGACGATATAATAAATTTTAAGAAACTTGATCATGAGCATGTTGCGCAATATTGGGAGAGGATGAACCTAATGATTAGGAATTGCCCCGTGCATGGTTTAAGTTTGTGGATGGTAATACAATTTTTTTATGCGGGATTGAATTATCCTTCTTGAAATCTTTTCGATTACGCTGCGAGTGGTACTTTTATGGAAATCACATTATGAGAAGATACTAAACTCCTAGATAATATTATGTTAAATTATTCTCAATGGCATACCGAAAGATCTCCTACTAGTAAAAAAGTGCATGCTATGGAAGAAGTAAACACCTTGAGTGGAAAGATGGATGAATTAATGAATTTTTTTGCTAGTAAGAATGATCCTATTGATCCTAGTGATATGCCTTTGTCTTCTTTGATTGGAAATATTAATGAATCTATGGATGTGAATTTTGTTGGTAGGAACAATTTTGGCAATAACGCGTATAGAGGTAATTTCAATCCTATGTCGTTTCCTAGTAATCCCTCTAATAATTATGGAAATTCATACAACAATTCTTACGAAAATTAAAATAAGATGCCCTGTGATATTGAGAATAATATTAAAGAATTCATTAGCTCTCAAAAAGGTTTCAATGCTATGACTGAAGAAAAATTGCTCAAGATTGATGATTTGGTTAGGAACGTTGATATAATTTCTCTTGAGATTGATTCTTTGAAAATTATATCTATTCCACCCAACCATGATATTAATGAGTTTCTAAAAGCTATGAGAATTTCTATTGATGAGTGTAAGGAAAGAACCGCTAGAATACGTGTTGAGCGTGAATGGCTTGAAAACGTGTTTTCTCGTGATAATAATGATGAAGATCTTAAAGTGATTGGTGTGACACCTATTGAATCTTTGTTTTCTAGCATAAATCTTGAAAAATATGGGACTGGAGATGAGTCATCTTTAGTTAAAAGGCGTCGCTATGATTCGGAGTTTTTAGATCTTAATGATAAGATTGATAAAGTGGGATGGAAGAAGTCAAAACTTTAAATAGCAACGAGCCCACTCTTTCGGATTTCAAGGACTTTAATTATGATAGTTGTGATGGGGAACGTCGCATGGGAAACAAAAAATTTCCTACACACGCGAAGACCTATCATGATGATGATCATATATGAGAGGGAGATCGGATCCACATACCCTTGTAGATCGCTAAGCGGGAATTGTTAAGAAACGCGGTTGATGTAGTGGAACATCTTCGCGATCCAAATCGCCGCCGTCCCACGATACGTCCCGATCTAGCACCGAACGGACGGCACCTCCGCGTTCAGCACACGTACAGCTCGATGACGATCTCCGCCTTCTTGATCCTTCAAGAGAGACGAAGGGGTAGCTGAATTCTCTGGCAGCACCATAGCGTGGCGGTGATGATGGTGGAGCTACTCCGGCACGGCTTTGCTGTGTCGAACCGATCTAGCTACTAGGTGTCACGAAGTAGTGGTGGGAGAGAGGTTTTGCAAAAAGGCTTGAGTAGAAAAAACCCTAAAACCCTCCACTATATATAGGTGGAACCAAGGGGAGGCTTGCCTTGCCTCCTACTCCAAGTAGGAGGCTTCGACCGAAGCAAGGAGGAAGCTCTCCTCCTCCAATTCGATTTGGTGGAGGAGTCCTTTCCTTCTTGTCCACCCTTTTTTTCTTCTTTATTTTCCTTTATTTTTGCTTGAGCTGAAATAGCCCTATTGTCCTGGCCTCACCATCCCACTAAGGGCTGGTGCGCCACCCATGGGCCTGTTAGGTTCTCTCCCGGGTGGGTGGCCCCTCCCGGGTAAACCCGAGAACCCATTCGTCACTCCCCGTACTTTACCAGTAATGTCCGAAATCTTTCCGGAAGCCAAATGCAGTAATCCTATATATCAATCTTCGTTTCTGGACCATTTCAGAGACACTCGCGGCGTCCGGGATCTCATCTGGGATTCCGAACAACATTCGGTTACCAACATCAATAATTCAACTATACCGAAAACGTCACTGATCCTTAAGTGTGCAGACCCTGCGGGTTCGAGAACTATGTAGACATGACCGAGACACTCTATGGCCAATATCCAATACGGGACCAGGACATCCATATTGGATCCTACATATTCTACGAAGATCTTATCGGTTGAACCTCTATGTCAAGGATTCACACAATCTCGTATATCATTCCCTTTATCCTTCGGTATGTTAGTTGCCCGAGATTCGATCGTCGATATCTCCATACCTATTTCAATCTCGTTACCGACAAGTCTCTTTACTCGTTCTGTAATACAAGATCATGTGGCTAACCCTTTAGTCACATTGCTTGCAAGGCCTGTTTGTGATATTGTATTACCGAGTAAGCCCCGAGATACCTCTCCGTCAGAAGGAGTGACAAATCCCAGTCTTGATCCATGCTAACTCAACGGACACCTTCGGAGATGTATGTAGAGTACCTTTATAGTCACCCAATAATGTTGCGACGTTTGATACACAAAAGGCATTACTCCGGTGTCAGTGAGTTACATGATCTCATGGTCATAGGAATGTATACTTGACATGCAGAAAACAATGGCAACAAAATGGCACGATCATATGCTGCGTTCATATTTTGGGTCTTGTCCATCACATCATTCTCCTAATGATGTGATCCCGTCATCAAGTGACCACACTTGTCTATCGCTAGGAAACCTTAATCATCCTTGACCAACAGGCTAGTCAACTAGAGGCTCACTAGGGACATTGTTTTGTCTATATATCCACACATGCATTTATGTTTCCATTGAATAAAATTATAGCATGGATAATAAACGACTATCTTGAAACAGGAAATATAATAATAACTATTTTATTATTGCCTCTAGGGCTAATTCCAACAAGTTGCTCTTTGATTGATTGTGTTTCCTTGTTGCAATCCATGTTGAATTCTCCGCATGCTTATAGTCAAAATAAAGCTTTTATTAAACATATCGTGGATGCCATGATGAGATCTTTTGAAGAAAACTTGAGTTGGAAGTTTCTATACCTAGAAAGCTTTACGATGAGTGGGAACCTACCATTAATATTAAAATTAAAGTTTATGAGTGCCATGCTTTGTGTGATTTGGGTGCTAGCGTTTCCACGATTCCAAAAACTTTATGTGATGTGCTAAGATTCCGTGAATTTCATGATTGCTCTTTAAATTTGCATCTAGCGGATTCTACAATTAAGAAACCTGCAAGAAGGATTTATGATGTTCTTATTGTTGAAAATATGAATTATGTGCCCATAGATTTCATTGTTCTTTAAAAAGATTGCAATCCTACATGTCTTGTTATTCTTGGTAGACCTTTCCTTAGAACAAATGGTGCAATTATTGATATGAAAGAAGTAAATATTAGATTCCAATTTCCATTAAGGAAAGGAATGGATAACTTTCCTAGAAAGAAAATAAGATTACATTATGAATTAATTATTAGAGCTACCTATGGATTGCATACCAAAGATGATAATACCTAGATCTAGTGCATTATGCCTAGCTAGGGGCGTTAACCAATAACGCTTGTTGGGAGGCAACCCAATTTTATTTCTTTTGCTTTTGTTTTTGCTTATGGTTTTTTAGCGCTGCACACATTATTACCTCTATAATAATTGTGTTTTCTTGTTTTAGTTAGTGTTTGAGCCAAGTAAGACCTTTGGGATGGTCTGTGGTGTTTCCAAGTTGATTTTGCTGACAAACAGAAAATTTCGCCATCAGTCCAGGAATTTTATAAATTTTACATAAGATTGGTTTACAAATTTCCCAGATTTTCCTAATTGTTCCAAATTTGTGGAGTTACATAAGTATTCGAAGTAAACAGATTGCTACATTTTGTTCACTTTTTGACAAATTCTGTTTTCTTTGTGTTGTTTGCTTATTTTGATGAATCTATGGTTTGTATCGGGGGTATGAACCATGCAGAAGTTGGAATACATTAAATATTACATCAATATAAGTAAATAATGAGTTCACAATAGTACCTAAAGTGGTGATTTATTTTTCTTATACTAACAGATCTCATGAGTTTTCTGTTGAGTTTTGTTTTGTGAAGTTTTCAAGTTTTGGGTAAAGATTTGATGGACTATGGAATAAGGAGTGGCAAGAGCCTAAGCTTGGGGATGACCAAGGCACCCCAAGCCATATTCAAGGATAACAAAGAGCCTAAGCTTGGGGATGCCCCGGAAGGCATCCCCTCTTTCGTCTTCAATCCATCGGTAAATTTACTTGAGGTTATATTTTTATTCACCACATGATATGTGTTTTGCTTGGAGCGTCTTGTATGATATGAGTGTTTACTTTTTAGTTTTCCACAATCATCCTTGCTGCACACATATTTTTAGAGAGAGACACTCTGAATCGTGAATTTATTAGAATACTCTTTGTGCTTCACTTATATCTTTTGAGCTAGAAAATGTTGCTCTCGTACTTCACTTATATCTTTTAGAGCACGACGGTATTGTGTTTTATAGAAATTATCGAACTCTCGTACTTCACTTATATTATTTTGAGAGTTATTCAAACTGCATGGTAATCTGTTTAGGTTATGAATTTAGTCCTAATATAATAGTCATCCAAGAGGGATATAATAAAAAAAATCATATTAAGTGCATTGAATATGATGAGAAGTTTGATTCATTGCATATAGTTTTGAGATATGAAGATGATAATATGAAAGTCATGCTAGTAAGTAATTGTGAATTATAAGAAATATGTGTGATAAAGCTTGTGATTCCCGTGGCATGCACGTATGGTGAACCGTTATGTGATGAAGTCGGACCATGATTTGTTTAATGATTGTCAACCTTTGTGTGGAGGTTGGGATCACGCGATGGTTAAGTCCTACCAACCCTTCCCCTAGTAGCATGCGTCTAATACTTTGCTTCGATAACTAATAGGCTTTTGCAATAAGTATGTGAGTTCTTTATGACTAATGTTGAGTTCATTGATTATACGCACTCTCACCCTTCCACCTTTGCTAGCCTCTCTAGTATCGCGCAACTTTCGCCGCTACATTAAACCCACCTTCCTAAAAACAGCCACCATATATTTTCCTCAAAACAGCCACCATATCTACCTATTATGGCATTTTCATAGCCATTCCGAGATATATTGCCATGCAACACTGATGACGAGTTGATGGATATACTTCTCGCCCCTCGTTGGTTACGCCGAGTGGAAGGTGGAGATGTAGTCAACAGCCGATTTCCCTTACACGGGGACTGTAAGGTTTATCAAACCAGGAGGACTCCGAGGAACAACAAGTAGATGTCCGCTGCTCTGGCGCTAGCAGAAGACGTGGACCTGCACACACAACAAATAACTTTGCTCCCAACGAGTTCAGAGAGGTTGTCAATCTCTCCAGCCTTGTAGTTTGCAAAGGATCAAAACACAAGCGGGAATAGTGATAGTGATTGCAATGGAAAAATAAATAAAAGTAGTAAATGATGGAGGTGTAAACAATGGTGGTAATATGGACCAGAGTCCCACGATGTTCATTAGTGATGTCGCTCTTCCAAAAGACGATAAACAACTAGTTGGGTAAACAAATTACAGCTGGGCAATTGACAGAATTATAAACTCAATTCAATGCTAATCATGCTACTAGAAAGTTGGAGGCTCAAAAGTAATGGGCAGTAGGCCAAGACAAGTAGACCATTTATCCATCAACATCTACTCTCCAATCATCCACCTTGACATATCTATCTAGAACATCTCGCTCGTGTTAAGTTGCGAGCCCCACCCAAAGTGTAAACTCAAAGCAACGGACAACTGCATTAACGAACTTTGCGTAAGGTAAACAACAACACATCCCCTAGTCTCATGTTTCTGTCACTCAAGCTAGACATCAGGGGGCATGAACCCACAATCATGCATAACGCTCCCTCTTGGAGTTACAGTCTACTACTCGGTCAAAGCAATAAAAAGCAACGGAGAACATGCATGAATACTCAAGAACATAATATAAAAGGAGAACCAAACATATAACTCATCACAATCTGAACATGATCTGATAATCCATCGGATCCCGGAAAACCAAGCATAGGAACAGCAGGTAAATTACATAGATGCCTTGATCATGTAGGGCAGCTCACAAGGGCTAAGCATTGAAGCACAAAAAATTGGAGAGAAGACATCACATAGCTACTGGTTATGGACTCATGGTCCAAGGAGGACTACTCACGGCACGTCCGGGAAGCGTCCATGGTGGTGGAGAAGCTCTCGGAGGTCAATCCTCCCTTCGGCAAGGTGCCGGTAAGAGGTCTCCTGGCACTCCCAATCTCGGAAGCGCTGTGGCGGCAGAACGATGGAGAAATTCGTGATTCTGGATCTTTCTAAGGGTTTTCTATCGGAGAGGTAAATATAGGCCGAAGTAGGGCACCAGAGGAGGTGGGCCCCACCCAGGCGGCCCGGTGGCGCGACCAAGGAGGTGGCCCGTGCAGGGTGGCCGCCTGGGAGAGCCCTGGCTCCCCTTTGGCCCCAGTTGATGCCTCGTGAATCTTCTGTCACGCTTATTTTTATATATTTTTCTTGGAATTTTTGGGGCTCTGTAAATTGGGGTAAAAGTCCCTGCTAAAAAGACATCAGCAGACAGAAACTCGCACTGGGTGTACTGAGTTAGTAGGTTAGTCCAAATATGTGTAAAAAGTATGAAAGTGTAGCAAAACATATAACAATGTCACCCAAAAGAGCATGGAACAAACAAAAATTATAGATACGTTTGGGACGTATCAACATCCCCAAGCTTAATTCCTGCTCGTCCTCCAGTAGGTAAATGATAACACAAATAATTTTTGTGGTGACATTCTAACACACATATAAGAACTTCAAAGTAAAGCAAGTAAGATATGCAATTCAAGTCAAGAAAATAACAAGCAAGATACTATATTTAGTATTGAATATAGCAAAGTAAGAACATAAAGGTGCAAGAGCTCTCGCTGTCCGTGACTCGAATGTCTCCAAATGGTGTTTGCATGCAAGAAGTGGGAGATGGGTTTAGACCATAAACATATTTTGTAGTTTAATTGAGAACTCAATCTACTAAAACTTCACACTTAGTCACCTTCAAAATCTTATTTTGACTCATCTCGAGACCACTAGTCGGGCACAAGTCTAAATGATCCTCTCCCTTTCGACTTTGAGCACTCATGCAATGGATGAGCACAAGCAAGATATGTTGGCACTTAGGATGGCAAAGAGAATAATGATGGGGGAAGGAAGACAAAAAAGGTGTGAAAGGTTCACATCAATAAGCACAATCATAGGCAAGAGAAAGCCAAATTATAGATATGATGTGAGGAGTAGGGATTGCCATGCAACGGATGCACATATGAGCTAAGGTAAGATCTCCAATGGAACTAGTGGGGGTGCATCCAACTTGCTTTCTCATGAAGACCTAGAGCTCATTTGAGGAGGCTCATCATTGTAATATACAAGCCAAGTTCTATAGTGTAAGGGTCCCCACATAGTTATGCATGAATGATAATCTCTGTGGAGTACAAATATAACAATGGAGCACGAGTGTGGATCTTTCAAAATGAATAGTAGTGTTGCTCCCTTCTCTCTTTTTATTTCTTTTTATGGCCTCTTTGGCTCTTTCTATTTATCTATCATTTGTCCTCTTTGGGATCTTTTCATGTGTCCTCTTTTGGGATGTCGGGACCCCGATCCTAAGCCATAGGAATCCAGCCTGTAACACATCGCATCTCTTTGTGGTCTCACGCACGGTTAACTCCACGGCTGCAGCCTTACCTTAGCTGGGACCGTTTGCGTCTTTTGACTCACGTATGCGATAGGTGTCGCTAGCAATCCAATGTCAAAGAACCCAGATCGACATGTCTAGTCATAAACCAAAGTGGCAGTACTGCACAAGGACAGGCATACATGACCCAACAAAGCAGGTGTCGGTCATCAGCGAGTGTAGACGAGTCGTAGCAAGCTACAAGGACTCCATTACGTCGCGTGACATTTCCCCAAAAGGGGACAGACACAGCAGCTAAGAAGGACACATGCCGGTCAACCAATGTGTCCGGAGCAGTAGCGAACTACCAAGGCTCGTTGGACCACAAAGGGGCATTTCCTTGTAAGGAGTGCTACTAAAGTTCACGACTAGGTAATCGAACCCCATACATATCAAGTACGACACACGTACGCATGGCATACCGGTATGTATAGATACATCGATGGCATCACAACATAACCACAAACATACAAGCTTTATTTAAAAGGCTCGGAAGAGCCACACACATAATATTACCCATTAAGGGTCTCACGACCCATAATAGCAGTCATACAATACAAGCCAGCGGAAGAGTTATAAACTTTCTGAGTACAGACAGGGCAACTAGTAGGCACGTGGCCTGACTATACTACAGAGCCGACGTAGGGCCAGATCGTAGCTGGGACACCAGCTACTCGTCGTCGTCGATGTCTACGAAGAACCCTCCATTAGGGTCATTAGCAACCTCTGCAACATTTATTAAGCAAACATGAGTACGAAGGTACTCAGCAAGACTTTAGGAGAACTAACTACTCATGCAAGGTATCAAAAGGTATTGTGGGGTTTCATGCGGAAAGCCAGCATTTGACTCGTGGCTAGACAACTTGCATTTTTAAATTAGTTTTGACAACTTGATTTCTCGCACACGAGTCCACTAACACCACAACAATACACTATCGTGGAATCATTCCGTCTCCATACGGAAATGCTGTCCACGACACTCACGCTTATCTTGACAATTTTATGAGTAGCCATTGAAGTTATCTATGAACAACATATGTCTCCAAGTAGTCCATATCCGCGGACGCGGCTATTCGAATAGATCATAACCCTGCAGGGGTGTACTTCGTCACACACGCTCTCGCCACTTATCGCTATGTGCACGTCATGCACCTCGGCAACCTTCAAGCGGAAGCCCAGCGAGGGAGTCGACCACGACCGTTAACCACACTAGTACCTAGTCCAGGTTTATCGCCTATCTGAGAGTAACCTGTACGGAAGTCCGGCCGAGGTTTCCGCCACGGCCTCAAAAGATGTGCGCAGGGTTCCCAAGCCCACCATCCGGGTGCCACTTGGTACACCGTACCACTGCCTACCGCATCACGGTCCACCTCTCAGGTCAGCACCATGCACGGCCTCCAGCATTACTATAAACACCAGAAACTACTTGCAACTCCTGGACCGAGTACTACGCGATTAATAGGCCGAGCGGGGTCATATTTCAGGGCCCAGCATGTGGTAGTATCTAGTCTTGGATTACATACACGGAACTCAGTTCCTAAGGACGGTTCCAATGAAACAACCCGCCATGTACTCCTACACAGCCTTTCACCGGTACCTTTACCAAATCAAGTTCAACACACGACCTTTGCTCACCGAACACATTCCACATTTCTGTTCATCTCCCAGATGACAGACCATACACAACTCTAAGCATAGCATGCATAGCAGGATAAGGCACATCATAGCTCAAGCAACTACCAGGTATGCTAGGTTGCAAGGTTCGGCTATTTACTGTGACAAGGTTAAGTCATGCAAAGAAAGTGGGTCCAACTATCGTGGCAAAAGCAGTTGAAGCATTTGATCCTAATGCAATAAATAGGTGCAGGAGCAAGAACATAGGAGTTATCATGATGATCAAAAGGGTTGCTTGCCTTGTTGCTCAGATGAGGAACGATATCCGTTAGACGGATATTCGGTGGAATCCGGGGGTGCGGAGCCTACCGAAATGAATGGCAACATTCAATAACAATCATATGCAATCAAAATGATGCATGAGCATGGCATGAGAATGCAAAGTGATAAGTTATTATAATCAAGATGTTTTAGGTTTAGAGTTGATTTGAATCACATTCGAATAGCAATTCAAACGGGTATTCTCGGATACCAGTTCAATTGATTCGACCTGATGCTCAGATCAACCTAATGTTAACATGCATGAAATGTCATGTTATGGTACTGATTTATATCTAGGGCAGTGTGTGATCATTGTAATTATAATGAAATTTGGATAACTTTGCAAATTCCATTTATAAAGTGATTAAAGAATTGAATTATTCCTTATTTCACAATTTAGGGTCCTGTAACTTTTTCAAACATAGTTGAAAATAGCATAATCAGAATCCTTGAATTTTTCTGATACTTTTTCATATATAATTTATTTTCATTGGAGTTACAGATTAATTTCTATGATTTTTGCAATTTTTAGCAATTTCCTGAATTAGTTTTAAACTGGAAATTCCATTTATTGCATCAGGCTGACGTCAGCAGGTCAGCCGACCTGTTCAGGTCAAACCTGACAGGGGGGCCCCACTGGTCAGCCTCTCTGGGACTAATCCCGCGCTGACCAGCCCTAACTGAGTTTTGACTTGGCCTTGGGCCCACTTGTCAGCGAGTGATTAAGTCACTAATCGGCTGGGTTAGCTTGCCACGTCGATCTCCACCGGCGGCGAGGTCGTCCTCGCCGGCGGGGAGCCTCCGGCGACCACCAGCACGGCGGAGGGGCTCGGAAACGGCGCACAGGGGGCCAAATGCTGCGCGGAGAGCACCAGAGGAACGACACGTCTCCCGCAGCTTCATTTCTACGCCTAGCCGGGGCTGATCTGGCCGGAGATGACGCCGGCGACGAGGTTGGCGGCGGCCAAGGCTCGGGCTTCATCGGGGTCTTTGCAACAGGGGGATCTACGCTCGGTTCTTAGCTGCTACAGCATCTACGCGTCGTCCTGGAGCTGTTGGTGCCATCGGAAGGACGAGCTGGACATCGGAGGGCTACCGGCGACGAGCGGCAGCGGCGGTCCTCGTCGGGCTCCGGTGAAACTAGGGCTAGAGGAGGGGATCGACGGGGAAAACTTAGGGGAAATGACTGCATGCTCACAGGGAGTGCAGAGCAGAGCTCAGACGGCTCGGGGAAGGCCTGGGGGCGACGAATCGACGGAAGAGGTACGGCGGCCGGAGGAGGAAGACGACGGCGTTGCGGGCGTTGCAGGGCACGAGGAGGCTTTGGCTTCTGCAGAGACGACCAGGGCGACGAGGCGGAGCTAATGGCATGCTCTGGGAGGGGATCCTATGGCCAGGGGCACGGCCAGCTCGAGCTCGAGCTCGGCTCTAATGGCGGCAGCAGGGAGAAGGAGGGGATCCGGGAGGAGGGGAAGAACCGAGGCGGGGAATGGATAGGGGAAGCTCTGGGGAGCTTATCCCCGTCGTCGCCAGCGCGAACCGGCGGCCAGGCAGGCACGCAGGTGCGTGGCCGCGCCGGAGGGGGCGGCGGCCACCTCCTGCTGCCTACTGGCGCGAGGGAGGAGACGAGCGGGGAGATGGGCCGGGCCTTGCTTGGGCGACAGGTAAGTCTTTTTCCATTTCCTCTGTTTTTGTTTTTCTGTTTTGCTATTTATTGCTTTCCTAATTATTTCAGCTCCAAAACAAAAAGTAAAAACTATTTTAGACCTCCTGAAATATTTGTTATAATATCCCCACTCATTTCCAAGGTTTTCAACATTTTTGGAAAATTATAGTTTCTGATTTCAATTTTTTTAAATTTGAAACCAGTGGCTTTTGCATTTATTTAAAATGCTTAAAGTGTCAAGAAAATAGTTTTCTCCAATGCTCATTTACTTTCATGATTTATCAGAAAGTTTGAACATTTCTTGAGGCCATTTTGGGTTCATTGATATGAACTAGTTGAAATTTCCTTTAATTGAAATGGTGGCTAGGGTTTTGAGTTTTTCCTTTGCCACTTTGTTGTTTTTGTTGAAACTTCTTAGATGCAAATGCAAAGAAGACATGAGCACAATGCTATATTGCTTAAGGGTTAGGGATGTGACATGGGATCTTTTAATTTGTCCTCTTTGGGATCTTTTCCTCACTTAAGGGCAACACTTTGTGCTTTACAAGAATAAAAAGAAGATCTTCACACTTTATAATAAGTACTCATCATAAAGATAAATGAAAACTATCATGATGTATGCAAATGTATGCCTCTGCCAGTGTATCAGGATATGCAATGAAACTAGCGCATCATGTAGCAATAATAAGGGCAAGACCCAACTAGCATGCGACTCCTCGATCAAGCAAAAGCATGCATGACATGAATATCAAGTCATGAGATGGTGGATGTTGCATAGCAATGTATCTAGGAAAGGCTATGGAAATGCCTTAATAGGTAGGTACAGTGGCTGTTTTGAGGAAGGGTATAATGAGGCTTATGATGACAGAGCGTATCACGCCAAGATTTTGGATGCACCGGCGAAGTTTCCACCAACTCTCAAGATGAGAAAGGGCGATGCACGGTACCGAAGAGGCTAGCAAAATATGGATGGTGGAAATGCCAAGAATCGAATACTCGCATTAGTCCGATGAACTCATGCACTTATTATCGGTAACTCTCTATCTAGTCAGGAGATCCACAAAGATACAAGTACCCCGAGGAGGAGTGTTTGGGGGTTTGGTTATGCTTGCGCATCCTCGACCCATGGTAACGTGAGGGTACTCTATATATTCCAACCCCTCCAGAGGTTAGCGATCCATCTAGTAGCTAGTGTTCTCAACTAATTTTTTTTAGTTTTTGAATATACACACATATTTCTCAAAATACGACACCTATCACTAATAGGCTCAAGCTCTTGACACCAATAGTACAAACATTACTCAAATCAATACCTCAAAACTATTGCAAGTTACTACCATACTTAAATAGCAACCTCAATTACCTACTCATGCAAGACACACAACTCAGTGCAACAAGCCAACTATCTAAACAAGATAAGCATGAGAACTCAAGAGAGTTACAAAAGCAAACTAAATAAAAGCTCTTAAAAAGATAAAGCATGAAAACTAAGAGCTAAGCATGACAGCAGCTATGAAAAGATAAAGAACACAAAAAATATAAGCATGAAAACCTGTGTTGTGTTCTAGGGTGGATTGGAGCGTGTTTCTCTCTCAAACAAAGAAGGCTAGGTTCCAACTTGTTATGAACAACAAGCAAAACTAAAACAAACTAAAAAGTAAAGAGCAGGATGCTCCAAGCATAGCACATAACATATGAAGTGATAAAAATATAGCACGGAGAAGGACGAACTAATGATTGTTGATGGAGAAGGGGTTGCACGGGGGCACCCCCAAGCTTAGACGCTTGAGTCTCCTTGAATATTTCTTGGGGTGCATGGGGGCATCCCGAAGCTTGATCGCTTGACACTCCTGGATCTTCTTTCATCATCTTCCATCGCATATTTGAAAACTCCCTTCATACGAAACTCATCATGAGCTGATTAGAGTGGTTAGTGCCCATAATAAAATAATTTATTCTCTACTAGAAATAAAGATTTTCATGAAGAGCTACTGTTTATCAAGATTGCCAAAAGTTTTTTGCAAAGAAAAAGCAAGCTTAAGATTTGCAAAACAATGAAAACGCGAAACATGGCAGAATTTGGGAAAAACAGAACATCAGGTAGTAAATATTTTTTTGGGGCACTTGTGCAACTCAAATAAAAAACTCAGAATAGATGCTAGAAAGACAATTACCTAGAGCATATTGTCAAAACAATGCAGATCAAAAGGATGATCTGGTGATTTTTGGTGAATTTTTCCGTCAAGCAGACAGAATCTGTGTCTGGACAACATGTCACAACTTTTGAACTTTCTTGCAATCGGAGGCTAAAACTTGGCACAATGCTTGAAAATAAAGATACAATGATGTTGCTACAGTAGTAACAAGCATCGAGACCACTAAAACTAAAAGTTAAAACAAATTGAATTGCCTCCCAACAAGCGCTTTCTTTTATGCCTTTGAGCTAGGCATGATGCAAAAAGAAGGATCAAAATTCACCAAAGTCATTGGAATCATCAAACCCTTCAAACGGATCCTCAACAAGTTCATGCTTATTTTTCCTAGGGAATGAGTACGTACGTTCTGATTTCCCACGTAAGCGTATGTGTCCTTTACCTATATCAATGAAGCCTTTCATGGCTCGGAGGACGTCCCTTCCAAGCACTTTGTTTCCTTGGTTTGTCTTCATGATGAAGAAATCAACCGTTGCATTCCTTTTAGAGTATATAACCTGGACATCTTTTACCTTTCCCTGGATTTCAGAAATATCTCCATTAGCATGTTCATGATAAGATAAAAAATTGTCCATGTTTAAAAGGCTTAGGGAATCACAAACAACTTTTGGCATTATAGAAACCATGGATCCAATATCACAATAAGCAAGGAAGTATTTGTTAGAGATGCCAATTCTAATAAAAGGCTCCCAGTCATCATCTATTTTCAAAATATTTTTCTTATCAAACAAGGGTTACTCTCTTTCTCTTGAGTCTAGAGCATATATTCTTCTTTCAATGGTAACAAGTCTATCTATAATAGTGTCAAATCCACGACCATGAACAAGGTAAATAGATAGACCATGTGTAACATCAAGAGATCTAGCCTCATCACACTCTAAAAAATCTCCTTCATCTATAATATCAATAGAGTGTTTACACCATATAAAAAGATCATGATAAAAATTTCTAAGCACAATTTTGATAGGTATCCAAGGCATAATTCATTTATGTGCTTCAGAAATTCTATCCCAAGCCTCCTTCATATTTTCTCCATTCCTTTGATGGAAATCTAGGACCTCAGATTTCCTCAAAGCATCAAACCCTAACATGTTGGACTAAGCAGAAAGGACAACTAAAAGCAAATCAACTATTTTTTTGTGGTCTTTGGTATAAGACTCTAAAGCAAAAACTAGAAAGCAAACTAACCAGACTAAAAGCAAAGGTAAAACATAGTGTGCAACTCCCCTATCTTGAAGACTGGAATCCCCGGCAACGGCGCCAGAAATTTGCTTGATGACGAGTTGATGGATATACTTCTCTCCCCTCGTTGGTTACCCCAAGTGGAAAGTGGAGATGTAGTTAGCAGCAGATTTCCCTTACACGGGGACTATAAGGTTTATCGAACCACGAGGACTCCGAGGATCAAAAGTGGGTGTCCGCTGCTCTGGCGCTAGCACAAGACATGGACCTTCACACACAACAAATAACTTTGCTCCCAACGAGTTTAGAGAGGTTGTCAATCTCTCCGGCCTTGTAGTTTGCAAAGGATCAAAACACAAGTGGGAATAGCGATAGTGATTGCAACGGAAAAGTAAATAAAAGCAGTAAATGATGGAGGTGTAAACAATGGTGGTAATATGGACCAGAGTCCCATGATGTTTACTAGTGATGTTTCTCTCCCGAAAGACGATAAACAACTATGCTGGGTAAATAAATTATAGCTGGGCAATTAATGGAATTATAAACGCATGACAATGCTAATCATGCTACTAGCAAGTTAGAGGCTCAAAAGTAATGGGGAGTACGCCAACACAAGTAGACTGTTTATCCATCATCATCTACTCTCTAATCATCGACCTTGAGATATCTATCGAGAACATATCGCTGGTATTAAGTTGTGAGCCCCACCCAAAGTGTAAACTCAAAGCAACGGACAACTGCATTTACAGAACTTTGCGTAAGGTAAACAATCCTTGCAACCGTGGTCACAAGCACCGTTGTTTTCTCCCTCGTGGCAACAACACATCCCCTAGTCTCATGTTTCTGTCACTCAACCTAGACATCAGGGGGCATGAACCCACAATCATGCATAACGCTCCCTCTTGGAGTTACAATCTACTACTCGGCCAAAGCAATAAAAAGCAACAGAGAACGTGCCTGAATTACTCAAGAACATAATATAAAAGGAGAACCAAATATATAACTCATCACAATCTGAACATGATCTCATAATCCATCGGATCCCAGCAAACTAGGCATAGCAACAGCAGGTAAATTACATAGATGCCTTGATCATCTAGGGCAGCTCACAAGGGCTAAGCATTGAAGCACAAGATTGGAGAGAAGACATCACATAGCTACTGGTCATGTACTCATGGTCCAAGAAGGACTACTCACGGCACGTCCGGGAAGCGTCCATGGTAGTGGAGAAGCTCCCGGAGGTCAATCCTCCCTCCGGTAGGGTGCCGGGAAGAGGTCTTATAGCGCTCCCAATCTCGGAAGCGCTGCGGCAGCGGAATGATGGAGAAATTCGTGATTGTGGATCTTTCTAAGGGTTTTCTATCGGAGAGGTAAATATAGGCCGAAGGAGGGCACCAGAGAAGGTGGCCCCCACCCATGCGACCTGGTGGCGCGATCGGGGGTGGCCCCCACAGGGTGGACGCCTGGGCGAGCCATGGCTCCCCTCTGGCCCTAGTTGATGCCTCGTGAAGTTTCCTTCACGCTGATTTTTATATATTTTTCTCGGAATTTTCGGGGCTCTATAAATTGGGATAAAAGTCCGTGCAAAAAAGACATCAGCAGACAGAAACTGGCACTGGGTACACTGAGTTAGTAGGTTAGTCCAAATATGTGTAAAAAGGTATGAAAGTGCAGCAAAACATATAACAATGTCACCCAAAAGAGCATGGAATAAACAGAAATTATAGATACGTTTGGGACGTATCAAACACTACTGCCTCGTTTTTATGACACGCACCATCACTTCCATATTGCTTATAGAGTCATACTTTGGTCTAGATATCGAGTTGTGATATTTTTAGTTGTAACTAAATAAAAGTGTGATGATTTGCATTATTAGAGTATTGGCCCATGTGAGAAAAGGATGATGGAAGCTATGATTCCCTCACAAGTTGGAGTGAGTCTCCGGACTTCACGAAAATATAAAAGAGGTCAGCGAAGCCCATAAAAAATTATAAGAGGCCATAGAATCCCATCCAAAAAAAGAAAAAAAGAAAAAAAGAAAACAAAAGATGAGAGAAAGATGGAAGGGACAATGCTACTATCTTTTTCCACACTTGTGCTTCAAAGTAGCACCTTGTTCTTCATAGAGAGTCTCCTATTTTTTCACTTTTATATAACTAGTGGTATTACATCTTTTGCACAACCACTTAGTTTTCTCTTTGAGCTTTCGTACACTTATAGCTCTAGTGCATTTGTTTCATGACAATCCCTACTCACTCACATTAATATCTATTGATGGGCATCTCCATGGCCCGTTGATATGCCTAGTTGATGTGAGACTATCATCTTCCTTTCTTTTTGCAACCGCCACCACACTCTATTCCACCTATAGTGCTATATCCATGGCTCACGCTCATGTATTGTGTGAGAGTTGAAAAGGTTTGAGAACATAAAAAGTGTGAAACAATTGCTTGATTTTCACCGGGGTTGTGCATGATTTAGATACTTTGTGTGGTGAAGATAGAGCATAGCCATACCATATGATTTTGTAGGGATAACTTTCTAAGACCATATTATTTTGAAAGGAAGCAATTACCTTATTAGTATGCTTGAATTATTATTGTTTTTGTGTCAATATTAATTTTTTGTTTTGAATCTTATGGATATAAATATTCATGCCACATTAGAGAATATTATATGGATAAATATGTTAGGTAGCATTCCACATCAAAAATTCTGTTTTATCATTTACCTACTGGAGGATGAGAAGGAATTAATCTTGGGTATGCTTGCTACGTCTCCAACGTATCTATAATTTTTTATTGCTCCATGCTATTATACTATCTGTTTTGGATGTTTTCTATTCATTAATATGTCGTTTTATATTATTTTTGGAACTAACCTATTTATCTACATCCTAGTGCCAGTTTCAGTTTTTTTCACGTTTTTGAATATTGCAGATAAGGAATATTCAACGGAGTCCAAACGGAACAAAATCTCCAGAAAGATTTTTCTTGGACCAGAAGACACCCAGGAGACTTGGAGTAGGGGGCACGGCATCTGTCGGGAGGCCACAAGCCTGCAGGGCGCGCCCTAGGGGGGTGGTCACGACCCCATGGCTTGTGGCCCCCCCTGCATGTCTCTTAACCCTATTCTTTGGCCTATAAATCGCCAAATATTCCCGTATCGCCAAAAAGAGCCACAAAAATACTTTTACTCCGCCGGGAGCCTCTGTTTCCGAGAGATCCAATTTGGGAGCCTTTTCTGGTAATTTGTCGGAGAGGGAATTGATCACGGAGGACATCCACATCAACTCCATTGCCCCTCCGATGATGTGTGAGTAGTTCACCATAGACCTACGGGTCCATAGCAAGTAGCTAGATTGCTTCTTCTCTCTCTTTGATCTTCAATACCATGTTCTTCATGATCTTCATGGAGATCTATCTGATGTAATACTCTTTTGCGGTGTGTTTGTCGAGATCCAATGAATTGTGAATTTATGTTCAGATTATCTATGAATATTATTTGAGTCTCTTCTGAATTCTTATATGCATGATTTCATATCTTTGCAAGTCTCTTCGAATTATTGGTTCAGTTTGGCCAACTAGATTGGTAATTCTTGCAATGGGAGAAGTCTTACTTTTGGGTTCAATATTGCGGTGTCCTCACCGAGTGACAAAGTAGGGGTAGCGAGGCACGTATTGTATTGTTACCATCAAGGATAAAAAGATGGGGTTTTCATCATATTTCTTGAGTTTATGCCTCTACATCATGTCATCTTACTTAATGCGTTACTCTCTTCTTCATGAACTTAATACTCTAGATGCACGCAGGAGTCAGTTGATGTGTGGAGTAATAGTAGTAGATGCAGAATCGTTTCGGTCTACTTGATACGGACGTGATTCCTATATGCATAATCATTGCCTTAGATATCTTCACAATTATTTTCTTTTCTATCAATTACTCGACAGTATTTTTTTCACCCACCGTATTATTTTCCTTTATGAGAGAAGCCTCTAGTGAAACCTATGGCCCCGGGGTCTATTTTCCATATTATATTTCCAGATCTATAAACAAAAAATACCAAAAATTATTTATTGCAATTTATTTACTTTTGTATCTGCAATCTTTTATTTCTATCTCTATCAGATCTCATCCTTGCAAATAACTCTGAAGGGATTGACAACCCCTTTATAGCGTTGGGTGCAAGTGTTTGATTACTTGTGTAGGTACTACTATTGGGGCCTTGCTTGTTCCTCCTATTGGATTGATATTTTGGTTCTCAACAAACTATGGGAAATACTTATCTACTTGGCTGCATCACCCTTTCCTCTTCAAGGGAAAACCAACGCAAGCTCAAGAGGTAGCACGGCGCCGGCCGACACCAGAGCGGCGCCACAAGGCGTCGGGTTGAAGGACGTGTGGTGGGGGATCGGGACGCCACCAGATCTGTGGGGGGGTCGGGGGAGGGGGAAAATATTAGGTTAGGGAAGGGGGCCTTATATAGGACAGCTGGGGGGGAGTCCAGGCATGGGTCGGCCGGGGGTGGTGGAGGAAATGGGTCACGGCCCAAGGGGAAGTTTTTTTTCCTTTTTTCCTTTTTATCCATTTTTTGTTTTGCCTAGGAATTCTTAATGCAAATGACTTTGTAAAATATGGCACTTGGGCCTTTAATTACATGGCCATTTTAGGCATTGCCTGTCACACCCTGTTTTCACTACCACTTTTTCTGTAATTCAAAAATCTGAGTTTATTAAAACTTTTTTCAAAACTAATCTGTGAGTGCCATGATTGTCATTATATGCTTGTATGCTTGATCATGTGATGATAAAAACCACATTTCTCAAGATCAAATTATTTTCAAAACTCTTTTCTTTTTTCTGATTAAAGTAAAAACCCTCCTTTGAGTTGCACTACATGCCCTTGATGGCAGGGAGTGTTCTCACCCAGAGTTAGTGATCTAATTCTAGCACCATTTTAGTGCACCAAAACCACAAAATAATTATTTTTCTAATTTATTTGCATGTCCATTTCTCAGGCCAGAAATGGTATTCCTATATGGAAAAATACTTTTCTGCCTTAGAAAAATCTGATTAAATTTGGAGGTGATGAGAAGGACATATATTTTCCATACATAAGATTTTTAACCACTATTTATATTATTATTATTATTATTTGAGTAAAACGCTAAAAACCATTTATGTCTGTTTTGACCTTTTGAAATATTTCCAAAAGAAATATTCTCAATAAATTCCTAGAAAATTCCAGTGGTATCCCTAAGCCATATTTGGTGTCCACATAAAGTTTCACCTTGATCCAAGGTGATTAAGGACACCAAATAATTGCAAAACCCCTTCTGTCCAAATTGAAGTTAGATCAACTATACATAGCAAAGTTTGTCCAATGGAGTTGAAACTTTGCAGGAGTGCCTAATACCTCAAATGTGGGTTCCACACTAAAAATGGGATTTGTGGGACTTAACTTGCCCACGCTCTCTTTGGAAGGAACAAATTTGGTCATTTGGTGAAGTTTTCAAGTTTACAAAGCTAAACTTGTTCAATGGAACTCAAACTTCGTGAAACCCCATGTATTAGCACCAAATCCAATCATGTTAAGTTGCAGAACGAGTGGTGGGGTACAACCACCCCAAACCAGTGTCGACCACCTTCTAACAGATGGGTAAAAGCCCCTCTAACCTTAGCTAAACCTCAACCCTTTTCCCCAAACTCTCAGATTAGGTGGCCAGTATCAATGCCTAGCCCGAGTCAACTCGCCCCTCTCTGGTTCAAAGTAGAAATGACAAAATCCACATTCTAAGCTTCTGCTCAAGGCTGACAGCACCTGTTTTTCTTGTCTCCCTTGACCAGCCGAAGCTCCAACGGGTCTTCAACGGCTAGCCACATCCCAGCCAGTGCCCAGGACATGCTAGACACGTCCAAAGCACCCAGAGCGCGCCAACATGTCGTGGCATGCCAAAATTGCGCTCTGGGCGCACTATAGAGAAAACCAAGGTGGGGGTGACGCTCTCGGACAGTTCCAGCCTCCCCCGAGGTGTAAAACCTCTTCCCCGATAGCCCCTTTGCATCAGGCGACCATCACGGCCCCTCCTCTCCCGCGCTAGAGCTAGTGCGACGCGTGCCCGCGCGCACCAGTACCGGCCAGAGATGCGCGGCCACTGATGCTCGTCTCCCCTCTCTCTCCCTTCCCTGCAGTAGGTTCTGGCAGTCCAAAACCACGTCCTGAGACCGTGGTTTCGACCCCAGGTCCTCTCTGCACCCCCATGCATGCCACGGTGAGTCACCGGCGCTCCCGAATTGGCTCACCTACGCGGGCCTATATATAGCCCTCCCCCTCGCTCCCGCACCCCCTCAAACCACATCGCACCAACCTCTAGAACCTCCGTAGCCACCCCGTCAAGCCAGCAGAGCCCCGGCGCTCGAGATCGACCGAGGCCCCTCCGCCTCGGAGCTCCGGTCGATCTCCGGCTACACGTCGGCTCCTGCGTCCTTCTGCCCCCAAACCACTCCCCATGACACCAGGGATCTTTCCCCATCTTTCCCGAGCTAATATGTGCCCATAGCTACCACCTCCACCTTCGCCCGAAACTCCTCCGCCGCGGCTTCCTCGTCGTCGGTGAAACCAAGCCACTTCGCCGTTGTCTCGACCACCATCAGGTAGGCGATGACGAGTCGGACCCATTTCCGTCTTTGTTGGGGCCCGAGGACGTCGGTAACCACGCCGACGTGCTCCTCCTCCTCTCTGGACAGAGGTCGGAGATGGCCCGGACAGGTGTGCCCCACCTGTTGGTGGCCCATCTCTCTCTCCCTCGCTGCCTGCAGCCACTAACCGGACGGGCCCACGCGTAAGGGTTCAAACCTGACGGCGCGCGCCTCGAAAGGCTAGCTGGATGGCCTTTCGGCTGGCCCAGTCCCAGGCTAAGCCAGGCCAGGGGCTGTAGCCCTTTTTCTGTTATTTTAAAACTTGATTTCAATGATTTTTATAAAAATATTTAACCAGTGTAAAAATATAATTTTTTCACTGTTATTTTTCTAAAAATGTGTAGTATTTAATAGAGCCATTGGTTGAATTTTTGCACCAACTATTCTGTTTTATAATAATAAAAGGTTTAAGTTGGAATAGTTTTGCTTCTTTTAAGTTGATTTTAAAAATATTCCTTCATTAGAAACAGAAGCAAATATTGTTAAAATAACAACCTAGATTTATCAGAAATAACCAACATTTTTAAAATGACTTCCTGATTTGTTTCAGAGTGAGATACTTCTTATTTTATCTTTATACGACGATAGAAAACCCGTGTGAAGAAGGAGTCGGAGCGGAAGACCTCAAAGACCCCGGATACCTAGCTGACCAAGGCAAGCAGCCCTTTGACCTTGTGTGAGCATATGTTATATTGCATGCTAGTGTAGCAAATATTTCCGTTGCATATGATCATAAGTGCCGGTAAATCATTGATGTGATGTTACTGATGGCTCCTCCGGAGCACATGCATTGAGATTGATCCTACCACCTATGACGGTCACGCTAATATCATGTTGAAAAGTAAAGTTAGAATAGCAGTAGCATGAGCATGTTGATGTCATAAATCAAAGGTGTATCAAAACCCCATCGGGTGCCACTAATGCCTGAGGGTGATGATGAGTTAGGTGGCCACTTTTGGTGAAGTGGTGCACCGGGTATTTGTGTGAGTATGGTTTCGAAAATGGGAATAGATTTATGATTTGTCGACTGTCCCAACCTTACATGTATGACCACGTTACCCCTTAGGGGATGGGGCTATGTTGATTACTCTGGTCGGTGCTAGCAAAGAGCCACATTAGAAGTGGCGGGAGTGATGTGTGGTCACTCTCGTGATGGGGTCGTGCCAGGTAGGGCGGCTATGCCATTTTTACGTGTTCCGGGCACACCGTTGTTCCCCGCATGGTTGATATTGTCCAGAGTCCGTGCTCGTAAGACGTAAAACATGTGGGCTAGGTACCAATCGAGTGGACCTCTTTGTCTAGTATCGTCAGAGGAAAGGCATTGATCGGGTACTTACCTCGGGTATGTTATATACCGCGAGTCATGGATGACACGGAAGTTTCTCAGATCTCGTGGGTCCAGCGTACTACCTCTGCAGAGTGTAAATTTTTTCGAATAGCCGTGTCCACGGTCAAGGACAGTTGGGTAATCCTGCTTAAACTATGTCTCGTCCTTTCCGCATAAACCAAGTGTGTTTGTGTGTGTATGTGTTAAATGGTGTTAATATGAAATATTTGGTATGACCAAGTTTGGTGACTTGGCATATAGGGTGAACCCGGATGGTTCAGCCCGTGACAGATATATTGATATCTGTAACCTGTTATTCAAAAGAAGTTTTACTTATGATGCATACCTATGATCATGTTTATTTACCACCAAGAAGCATGTTATTGTTATCCTTCACTTGCATTGTTCATATCATGGGTTGTTTGCGAGTACATTCAAAAGTACTCATTGGCTTGCCACTTGTTATATTATTGACTAGACATGGAAGCATCGGAGTTTGGAGATGAGTACGTCTTCGGAGACGCCCCTGCGAACTAGGACGATTCCCAGTCAGAATGCGTGTTGGTGTAGGCTGATGGCATGGGCACCCGCTTAGCCCTAAGATTTCCGCTACTAGTTGTATCGGTGTGATTTGGCCTTATAGGCCCTACCTTGTGAACTTGACCATTCGGTCACGTGATGTAATAGTTCGGTACTTGGATGTAAGACTCTTAATATTCAGTATCTGTGTGTTCGGTGAGCATTGATCTCTGGGATCACTGAGCACGTTCATTCGGCGATCTCGACTCATAAGTCGGGGTCCCCATAGAGCTGGTATCAGAGCCAGGTTGACTATAGGAAGCCTTAGGTAGCATGGACGATAGTCAAGATGCCTAGTGCACTTAGACCTTAACCTAAGATTCTGCACCCACTAAAAACTTTCTAACCTTCTCCCCTACAACTTGTAGATGGCCGCCGTACCTGAGATGCTTCTAGAGACGGGCTTTCCCCTACTTTTGGGTGATAGCCTCAAGAAGCGCCAAGTACGTCGCATGCCCATCTTCCTCTACCACGACCACTGGGTCAACACCGACACCAAGGAGTATCGCGTGGATGTGATAGTGAAGGCTAATGACTCCCCGACTAGTTGGTTCTTTGAACGACCATAGATGGAGGATCTGATGCTGGTAGTGGAGACAGCCACACGAGAGGCGCTCATGCGTCTCCGCGATATCCTTCCCGATATGGCTAACGAGCCAGCTACGCGTCACCTACCTTTAGTTAAGGATGGGATAGACGGGAGTTGGACACTCAACCCATCTTCCGAGGACGGGATGCTAGTAAGGTTTCAGACCTACTTCAGCCTCTCCTCTGACACTTTGACGCACCTTTTGATCAAGGAGTCAACAAAGATTCGCCAAGAACTGCATCAAGTCAAGGATCTACTCCGCATGGAAAAGATGAAGAACCGCAAGGTAAAGAAGGAAGGAGCACCCGAAGGACGATCAGACGTTGCTTTCTGAGGAGGAATACCACCGCTTCACGCCACTCCTATTCAGAGTCGCCGCCTGACCGCGAAAGAGTACACTGAACTCTTTGCTGCCTCACCAACCAAGAGATGCCGTGATGGACGCTTCCTTCTCCCACCCCTCTGAAGGAGGGAAGTACCGATGAAGATGAAGATCCTGCAGAACCCGCCTATGAGACCGAGCAGTTCGCCGCTTAGGATTACGACGTATGCAATTAGGAATTTCCTCCCCGAGCGTAGGAGTTCATGTATCGGTTCATGCGAACCATGAGTGTTGTGTAAGCATGTTTGGATGCAAGTCGCATTCTGCCTTAGGCGGCTTGTGAGCGACTACATCACTTGTTTTAATCTAATGCATTAGCTTTTCCAAAAACCTTTGACTTAAAATTTTCACACTAGCACAACACCAGGCCCCCTTTTTACTAGAACATCATCCCTTATTATTTCGGCCAGTTCGGCAAATTGACCTGTCTACTCCCCTGACAGGATGGTGATTGCAACTCGCACCAGCACCTTCGGCAACCCTGACTCTGCCTCTTCAGGTCAGCAGCAGGGAACCAGAGGGGAAGCTCAAGCTGGAGATCACCACGAGCAGCAAGACGATGTTCCACCACCACCACCTCCTTCTGAAAGCTTGACTATGGCTCAGTTCCTTCAAGCTCTCCGAGAGGAACGTCAAGCCAATAATGCCGCTATTCAGCAGCTCACTCAAGTCTTGGTGAACAACCCACCGTAGAACGGGAATGGCAATGGTCGCTCTACTCTCTCCGAGTTCATGTGAACTACGCCACCCATATTCACGGAGACGACTGAACTATTGGATGACGATGGCTGGATCTGTACTATCGAAGACCTCCTCGCGCTGGTCAAATGCATTGGTGATCGTGAGAAAGTCCTCTGTGCTTTTCATTGTCTCGGAGGCACAACCAGAGCTTGGTGGGATTGATTTCAAATCATGCGAGCAGGGCAAGTCATCACCTGGGCTATGTTCAAAGAGGGATTCCGCGCTGCTCACATTCCTCCCGGAATGATGACCATTAAGAAGCAGGAATTCCGAGCCTTAAGGCAAGGCAGTGGATCCGTTAAGGAGTATCTGCATAAGTTCAACCTCCTGTCAGGATATGCACCAGAACATGTCAACATTGAGGCCGCTAAAGTGGAACACTTTGTGGAAGGACTACAGCTGTTACTCCGGTATCAGCTGGTTGTTTGTGAATGTCGGACCTTCAGCGACCTGGTTACTAAGGCCCTTATGTTGGAAGATAAGCGTCGTGCAATGGACGACACCCGTAAGCGCAAGCTGATGGGTAGTGGAGGACCTAGTAACCCGAAACCACGCCCATGGCAGTCAGCTCCAGCAAAACCCAACTATCAACAGCAGCAGTACAAGTCTCCAACATTTCGCGAGAACTACCAGCCTCAGCAGCAAGTCAACACCAAGCCAACATTCAACCCACCGAATAAAAGTGGAGTCAAGACCAACCTTCCAGCACAAGTTACCTGTTTTGGATGTGGACAGACAGGGCACTATTCCAGGTAGTGTCCCAACAAGAAGCCCGACGCACCGCGCCCCAATGCGTCAAACCAAGGCCAAGGAGCACCAGGCAGGAACCAAGCTCCCCGCAACCAGCAGTATCACAGCAGGGGGCGGATCAATCATATCTCGGCAGAAGAGGCACAGGAACACCCAGACTGCATTCTGGGTACGTTCCTCGTCAACTCCACCAAAGCAACAATATTGTTTGATTGTGGTGCTTCGTATTCTTCTGTTACACAAAGATTTGCGGAAAAATGTGCTTTAAAGCCTACTCTGCTTAACGGACAAATGGCAATTCAAACCCCGGGAGCACTGTTAAGGACCAACCTAGGATGTAGGCATGTCGAGACTGTTATCAATGGGATAAGCTTCTCAGCAGACCTCATTGTCATTAAGTTTCAAGGCCTAGAAGTAATTCTCGGCATGGATTGGTTGGCCAAACATCAGAGCATCTTGGACTGTGCCAACAGGGCTATTACCATGACAAGCGACCAAGGGGTCAAAATCAAGTATGTCTCTGAGCCAGTAACCACTCGAATACCGCAGGTTAACAGCCTGTCAGTAGAAGAGCTCGATCGAGTGCCAATAGTCTGTGAGTACCCGGGCGTCTTTCCTGATGAGCTACCAGGGATGCCTCCCGATCGAGACATCGAGTTCATCATTGAGCTCATGCCCGGATCAAGACCTATCTATAAGAAGCCTTACATGATGGGATCCGAAGAGCTAGCAGAGATGAAGAAGCAGTTGGATGAGCAACTCAGGAAGGGTTCATTCGTTTGAGTGCGTTACCATGGGGATCACCTATTCTGGTCATCTCTAAGAAGGATGGGACTATCAGACTCTGCGTCGATTACCGTTCCCTCAATGAAGTCACGGTCTAGAACAAGTACCCACTCCCCAAGATTGAAGAGTTGTTTGACCAGTTAAATGGAGCTAAGGTATTCTCCAAGATCGATCTCCGATCAGGATATTGCCAACTGAAGATCCGGCCTGAGGACATACCCAAGACCGCGTTCGTGACCCGGTACAGTCTATACAATGCACTGTCATGTCTTTCGGGTTGACTAATGCCCATGCTTACTTCATGTACCTCATGAACAAGGTATTCATGGAATACCTGGATAAGTTTCTCGTCGTATTTATTGATGACATATTAATCTTTTCCAAGTCCGAAGGAGAACATGAGCAACACTTGAGGTTAGTGTTGGAAAAGCTTCGAGAGCACCAACGTTATGCCAAATTCAGCAAATGCCAATTCTGGCTGAATGAAGTTGGATTCTTGGGTCATACCATGACAGCAAGTGGATTGGTAGTTGATCCCTCCAAGATTACTACGGTAACTAACTGGGAGTCGCCAATTGATGTGAAGGAAGTTAGAAGCTTCCTTGGGCTTGCAGGATACTACCCAAGTTTGTAGAAGGATTCTCCCGCATCGCTCGACCCATGACTTAGCTCTTGAAGAAAGGCAAGAAGTTCGAATGGACGCTGGAGTGTGAAGCAAGCTTCCAGGAGTTGAAGAAGAGGTTAACTACCGCCCCGATATTGGCCACTCTAGATATCGGCAAGGAGTTTGTGATATATTGTGATGCCTCCGGAACCGGGCTCACTGGACTTCTAATGCAAGATGGCAGAGTCATGGCGTATCTGTCACGACAACTGCGTCTGCATGAGGAAAATTATGCCACCCATGACCTCGAGTTAGCAGCCGTAGTGCATGCTCTAAAGACATAGCGACATTACCTTCTGGGGAAGCGATGTGAAATATACACCGACCACAAAAGTCTGAAGTATATCTTCACTCATAGGGAATTGAATATGAGGCAGCGAAGATGGTTGGAGTTAATCAAAGATTACGACCTCAGCATTCAATATCACCCCGGTAAGGCCAATGTGGTGGCTGATGCCTTAAGTAGGAAGAGCAGCACCTTGAACGTCATGCTCAAGGAAAGGTTACCCGCCTTATATGAAGAAATGGAGAACTTCGGATTGGAGCTAGTGGAATCAGGATTCCTAGCTAACCTCGAAGTCAAACCAACGCTGGCTGATGATATCAAGGAGGCCCAGAAGGGGCACAAGAGCATTGAAGGCATCAAGAAGAAGATTCAAGAAGGCAAGGCCCCAGAATTCTCTGTGGATGAACAAGGAGTAGTGTGGTTTGGGAAACGTTTGTGCGTACCCAACAAGGCAGAGCTCAAGGATTTGATCCTGCAGGAAGCACATGATACACCCTACTCTATTCACCCCGGTGGTACCAAAATGTATCAAGATCTTCGAGAAAAATTCTGGTGGCATGGCATGAAGAGGGAAATAGCGTCTTATGTTGCCAAGTGCGATGTGTGTCAGCGGGTCAAGGCCGAGCATCAGCGACCTGCTGGACTACTACAACCTCTCCAAGTGCTAGAATGGAAGTGGGACAAGGTAGGCATGGATTTCATTACCGGCTTACCAAGGTCTAGCAGAGGCCATGACTCTATATGGGTCATTGTCGACCACCTAAAAGGTATCTCATTTCTTTCCGGTCAGCACCACATATGGGGGCGATAAGTTGGCTAGCCTCTATCTTGAGCGTATTGCGAGCCTTCACGGAGTTCCCAAGGAGATTGTATCTGACCGAGGCACGTAGTTCACCTCAAGATTCTGGAAGAAGTTCCAAGAAGCCCTCAGAACCAAACTCTCTTTCAGCACCACTTTCCACCCGCAGACGGGCGGACAAACGGAGAGAGTAAACCAGATACTCGAAGATATCCTCCGCGCTTGTGTCTTGGCACATGGTGCCAAATGGGAAGACTGTCTGCCGTTCGGTGAGTTCTCATACAACAACAGCTACCAATACAGTCTCCAGATGGCCCCATTTGAACTGATGTACGGATGAAAGTTCCACACCCCGCTCAACAGGTCCGAAACTGGTGAAGGATTGATTTTCGGGCCGGAAGTTTTGCAAGAAGCAGAAGATAAGGTGCAGCTTGTCCGAGAAAACCTAAAAGCAGCCAAGTTGCGACATAAGAGCTATGCGGATTTTCACCGCAGAGAATTGGAGTTTAACCTTGAAGACCAGGTGTACCTCCGTGTCACACCTCTCAAGAGAACCAAGCGTTTCCACATTAAAGGGAAACTTGCTCCAAGGTTTATTTGACCTTTTAAGATCACGACAAGGTGTGGAGAGGTTGCTTATTAGTTGGAGCTACCTCCGAAACTTTCAGGTGTGCACAACGTACTCCACGTGTCACAACTTCGGAAGTGTCTTCAAGCGCCAAACCGTTCTGATCCTTACAAGGACATTGACCACCAGGCCATCGACCTTTAGCCAGATCTTACCTACCGCGAGAAGCCGATCCGCATCCTGGATGAAGGAGAGCGTTGCACCAGAAGCCGCACCATCAAGTAATTCAAGGTTCAGTGGAGCAACCACACCGAAGCAGAAGCAACATGGGACCATGAAGACTATCTCCGATCTGAGTTTCCGTACCTTTTTAGCACCTAGCTTAGGAATCTTGGGGACGAGATTCTTGTAAGGGGGATAGGTCTGTCACACCCTGTTTTCACTACCACTTTTTTTGTAATTCAAAAATCTAAGTTTATTGAAACTTTTTTCAAAACTAATGTGTGAGTGCCATGATTGTCATTATATGCTTGTATGCTTGCTCATGTGATGATAAAAACCACATTCCTCAAGATCAAATTATTTTCCAAACCCTTTTCTTATTTTTGGTTAAAGTAAAAACCCTCCTTTGAGTTGCACTACATGCCCTTGATGGCAGGGAGTGTTCTCACCCAAAGTTGGTGATCTGATTCTAGCACCATTTTTGTGCACGAAAACCACAAAATAATTATTTTGTGAATTATTCTTCTAATTTATTTGCGTGTCCATTTCTGAGGCCAGAAATGGTATTCCTATATGGAAAAATACTTTTCTGCCTTAGAAAAATCTGATTAAATTTGGAGATGATGAGAAGGACATATATTTTCCATACATAAGATTTTTAACCCCTATTTATATTATTATTATTTGAGTAAAACCCTGAAAACTATTTCTGTCTCTTTTGATCTTTTGAAATATTTCCAAAGCAAATATTCTCAATAAATTCCTAGAAAATTCGAGTGGTATCCCTAATCCATATTTGGTGTCCACATAAAGTTTCAACTTGATCCAAGGTGATTAAGGACACCAAATAACTGCAAAACCCCTTCTGTCCAGATTGAAGTTAGAGCAACTCTACATAGCAAAGTTTGTCCAATGGAGTTGAAACTTTGCAGGAGTGCCTAATCCCTCAAATGAGAGCTCCACACCAAAAATGGAATTTGTGGGACTTAATTTGCCCACACTCTCTTTGGAAAGAACAGATCTGGTCATTTGGTGAAGTTTTCAAGTTTACAAAGCTAAACTTGTCCAATGGAGCTCAAACTTGGTGAAACCCTATGTTTTAGCACCAAACCCAATCATGTTAAGTTGTAGAACGAGTGGTGGGGTACAAACACCCCAAACTACTGTCGAGCAACTTCTGACGGATGGGTAAAAGCCCCTCTAACCTTAGCTAAACCTCAACCCTTTTCCCCAAACTCTTAGATTAGGTGGCCAATATCAATGCCCAGCCCAGTCAACTCGCCCCTCTCTGTTTCAAAGTAGAAATGACAAAATCCCCATTCTAAGCTTCAGCTCATGGCTGACAGCACCTATTTTTCTTGTCTCCCTTGACCAGCTGAAGCTCCAGTGGGTCTTCAACGGCTAGCCACATCCCAGCCAGTGCGTAGGACATGCTCGACACGTCCAAAGCACCCCAGAGCGCGCCAGCATGCCGTGGCATGCCAAAACTGCGCTTTGGGCGTGCTACAGAGAACGCCAAGGTGGGGGCGAACGCTCTCGGCCAGTTCGAGCCTCCCCCGAGGTGTCCAACCTCTTCCCCGACAGCCCCTCTGCATCATGCGGCCATCGGGGCCCCTCCTCTCCCGCGCTAGAGCTAGTGCGACGCGTGCCTGCGCGCACCAGTACCGGCCAGAGATGCGCGGCCACTGATGCTCGTCTCCTCTCTCTCTCCCTTCCCCGCAGTAGGTTCTGGCAGTCCAAAACCACATCCTGAGATCGTGGTTTTGACCCCAGCTCCTCTCTGCACCCCCATGCGCGCCACGGTGAGTCACCGGCGCTCCCGAATCGGCTCACCGTCGCGGGCCTATATATAGCCCTCCCCCTCGCTCCAGCACCCCCTCAAACCACATCACAGCAACCTCTAGCACCTCTGTAGCCACCCTAGCAAGCCAGCAGAGCCCCGGTGCTCGAGATCGACCGAGGCCCCTCCACCTCGGACCTCCGGTCGATCTCCGGCTACACGTCGGCTCCTGCGTCCCTCTGCCCCCTAAGCCACTCCCCGTGACACCAGGGATCTTTCCCCCATCTTTCCCGAGCTAATACGTGCCCCTAGCTACCACCTCCACCTTCACCCAAAACTCCTACGTCGCGACTTCCTCGTCGCCGGTGAACATGAGCCTCTCCGTCGTTGTTTCGACCACCATCAGGTAGGCGACGACGAGCTGGACCCATTTCCGTCTTCATTGGTGCCCGAGGACGTCGTTAACCACGCCGGCGTGCTCCTCCTCCTCTCTGGCCAGAGGTAGGAGACGACCCCCACAGGTGTGCCCCACCTATCGGTGGCCCATCTCTCTCTCCCTCACTGCCCGCAGCCACTGACCACAAGGGCCCGCGCGTCAGGTTCAAACCTGGCGGCGCGCGTGCGTGGGCAGGCTAGCTGGATGGCCTTTGGGCCGGCCCAGTCCCAGGCCAAGCCAGGCCAGGGGCTGTAGCCCTTTTTATTTTATTTATAAACTTGATTTTCAATGATTTTTATAAAAAGATTTAACCAGTGTAAAAATTTAATTTTTTCACTGTTATTTTTCTAAAAATGTGTAGTATTTAATAGAGCCATTGGCTGAATTATTGAAGGAACTATTCTATTTTATAATAATAAAAAGGATTAAGTTGGAATAGTTTTGCTTCTGTTAAGTTGATTTTAAAAATATTCCTTCATTAGAAACAGAATCAAATATTTTAAAAATAACAACCTAGATTTATCAGAAATAACCAACATTTTTAAAATGACTTTGTGATTTGTTATTTTATCTTTATACGACGATAGAAAACCCGTGTGACGAAGGAGTCGGAGCGGAAGACCTCAAAGACCCGGATACCTAGCTGACGAAGGCAAGGAGCCCTTTGATCATGTGTGAGCATATGTTATATTGCATGCTAGTGTAGCAAATATTTCCATTGCATATGATCATAAGTGCCAGTAAATCATTGATGTGATCTTACCGATGGCTCCTCCGGAGCACATGCATTGATCTTGATCCTACCACCTATGAGGGTCATGCTAATATCATGTTGACAAGTAAAGTTAGAATAGAAGTAGCATGAGCATATTGATGTCATAAATCAAAGGTTTATGAAAACCCCATCGGGTGCCACTAATGCCCGAGGGTGATGATGAGTTAGGTGGCCACTTTTGGTGAAGTGGTGCACCGGGTATTTGTCTGAGTATGGTTTCAAAAATGGGAATAGATTTATGATGTGTCGACCGTCCCAACCTTACATGTCCGACCACGTTACCCCTTATGGGACGGGACTGTGTTGATTACTCTGGTCGGTGCTAGCAAAGAGCCACATTACTAGTGGCGGGAGTGATGTGTGGTCACTCTCGTGATGGGGTCGTGCCAGGTTGGGCGACTATGCCGTTTTTACATGTTCCAGGCACACCGTTGGTCCCCGCATGGTTGACACTGTCCAGACTCGATGCTCGTAATACGTACAACATGTGGGCTGGGTACCAATCGAGTGGACCTCTTTGTCTAGTATCGTGAGGGGAAAGGCATTGATCGGGTAGTTACCTCAGGTATGCTATATACCGCGAATCGTGGATGACACGGAAGTTTCCCGGATCTCGTGGGTCCAGCGTACTTCCTTTGTAGAGTGTAAAACTATTCGAATAGTCGTGTCCACGGTCAAGGACAGTTGGGTAATCCTGGTTAAACTACGTCGAGTCGTTTCCGCATAAACCAAGTGTGTGTGCGTATGTGTTAAATGGTGTTAATATGAAAGATTTGGTATGACCAAGTTTGGTGACTTGGCATATAGGGTGAACCCGGATGGTTCAGCCCATGACAGATATATTGATATCGGTAACATGTTCTTTAAAAGAAGTTTTACTTATGATGCATACTTGTGATTATGTTTATTTACCACCAAGAAGATATCCACCAAGAAGCATGTTATTGTTATCCTTCACTTGCATTGTTCATATCATGGGCTGTTTGCGAGTACATTAAAAAGTACTCATTGGCTTGCCACTGGTTATATTATTGACTAGACATGGAAGGACCGGAATTTGGAGATGAGTACGTCTTCGGAGACGCCCCTGTGAACTAGGACACTTCCCAGTCAGAATGCATGTTGGTGTAGGCTGATGGCATGGGCACCCGCTTAGCCCTAAGATTTCCGCTACTAGTTGTATCAGTGTGATTTGGCCTTATAGGCCCTACCTTGTAAACTTGACGATTCAGTCACGTGATGTAATAATTCGGTACTTGGATGTAAGACTCTTAATATTGAGTATATGTGTGTTCGATGAGCATAGATCTCTCGGATCACTGAGCACGTTCATTCGGCGATCTCGGCTCATAAGTCGGGGTCCCCACACTGCCCCCAAAAGTTTGAGAGTTATTTGAAAAGGTTTGGGGATTTTCCATAATTTAAAAAGGGCATTTAAATTATTGTTTGGCATTAATTTTAATTATATCAGGGCATTAAAAGCACTTTATAAAAATGTTGGTTCTCCACCATAAATAGTTATGGATTAGTTGCAACATTATGAACACTTTTGTTTTTATGTTTGGAGAAATAATAAATTGACTTTAATTTAAATTTGAAATTTGGCTATGATTTTTAACAAGTATAAATTGATCTTAGTTAAACTTGATGGCGTGGCACCATTAGTGTCTGGTTACTATATCTTTACTACCGGGGCGTCACACCCTCCCGGAGGGAAGTTTCCCAGGTAGAATCCCTCTACTAGAGAGCAAAAGGTCTCATGTCTAGGTTATCTCCTTGATATGGAGGTGTGTCGTCCTGAAAGTATCCCTCTTATATTTTCTGGGTCAAAGCCCTTCCTATAGCAGAAGAGGGGCACCGGAGGCAGTGTGTGGGCTTCATAAGGCATGAGGGCACACCCTAGGGGGTGGGCATGCCCTTTTGCCTTGGGAGCAATAGATGCCCCCTTTGGTGGTTCTTCACTCCAATAATTCTTATATATTCCATAAGAAACCTCCATGAAGTTTTAGGTGTTTGGAATCAAGAAATTTCCAACTTATCCATGGCCTTCACGTCTAGAATTACAGTTTTCGACAATTTCTATCTTTGTGTAATTCTTGCAAATTTAGAGAGAAAGGCATTAGAATTATATTATAAAGTGTAATATTGACCAAAAAAAATATAAATATCAATATCAAATCATGATGCAAAATGGACGTATCAATTCCCCCAAGCTTAGATCTCACTTGTCCTCAAGAAAAAGCTGAACTCAATAATAATGACCACATGTTCAGAGAGATAGGTGTCTATAAAAACAAAATACAGACATGAGAGCATCATGATTATTAACACAACAATAAGTTTTCATCATATATATTCTCATAAACAAGTAACAATCTATCCACAACTATTAAAGTATGAAGTATAAATTTATTGGCAACCAACAAATCATGTTCATAGTCATTGAGACAATCACAATTCATCATATTTCAAAGAAGAGTATATGCAAGAGCTTTGATTCTAGCAAGTTCATATACTCAACTATCATCTAGTCTTCTATGACTGCTAACACCCAATTCGTATTTTTGGACCAAACGTTTCCGTCAGACACATAGGAAGATAGGGGTTTTATTATTTTCGCCTCGCCACTTGTTTACCTCAAGGGTAATGTCAATAATAATGACTCATGATCACCTACATCCAACTGGATATATATATCCGGATCTTTCCCCAACACATGATGCTTGCCAACTAAAGAATTGCTAGATTGGAATAGGGATGAACTTTATTGACTCTTGCATAAAAGTAAATACAGATAAGTAAAAGATAGGCCCTTCGCAGAGGGAAGTAGAGGTTGTCATGCGCTTTTTCATTTAGGATGTGCACACTCTTAATGTAAAGGAACATCACTTTATATTGCCCCTTATGATATCAACCTTTATTATGTAGTGTGTCGCTTTTATTTCTTTGCCATCACAAGATTATGCAAAACTTATTTTCCCTTGGAATAAAAGATCATACATATTTAGGGCCTATTTTTATTGCTTTATGCATCGATGGAAACTTACATGAAGGACTTATTCAATCCATAGGTAGATATGGTGGACTCTCATGGCAAGAAACTGGGTTTAAGGGTTATGGATGCACAAGTAGTATCTCTACTTAGTGCGATTTTTGGCTAGAAAAAGTCCTAGACAAGCACCACATGTTAGAGGATCCATGCCAATATAACTCCTATGTGAATGTACACAAATATAACACATTACACTGTCTTCCTTATCCAACATCAACTATTCGATTATGTAAAAAATATTATTTGATGCGGGCTCACAATCATAAAAGATGTCCAAGATAGTATATTTGTATGTGAATCTCCTCTTTCCTTTCATAATTTTGCTTGAATTGTATCAGTGACTAACACTATGTTTGTTAACTCCCAATAACTTTTATGAAGCATACCCCTTTTTATGTGAAGTCATTACTCAACATCGTATTAGCATATGATATTTTTATTTCTTTTATTTCATTTCTACTATTGGGACATGATGGTGAAGCAAACAAACTCAAATTAATCTTTATTATATAACCCTCACACTCAGTTAGAGGGATAGATAGGTCACAAAGCAAACACTCTAAGCAAAACAATACTAAAATCTTATTCTTCTAGATCACGTAATAGCTAAGGTCAAACAATGGTAGATGATGATGCAAAAGTGATGGACATACGATACCGGGCACCTCCCCCAAGCTTGGAACAAGCTAAGGGTGGTGCCCATACCCATGTACTCAAGTTTCCTTCTTTGGTGATGGCAGTGATGAAGTAGTAGTATTATCATCCATCTTCCATGGCATAGGGTCCCCGTTGAATAAGGAAGAGAAGGTCTCCACGATTCTGAAATTATACTCATCCTCTTGAAACAAGATTCATACTCACATTTTTGGTTTTGTAGATAATAGATTTGAGCCTGAAGTTCTTGAAGCCTGTCATCAATATTGAAGATCATCTCCTCAATCTCCTTGATGTGCATCTTATGTTCACGAATAAAATATGTGATCATGGAGTGATTGGCGCTGGGTCCACGCTCCACCATCCCCTCTGTGACAGCCCGATGCTGACACTCCAGAAGATTCCCTTTTTAATTCGTTGTCGCAGTGTGTTTTATTTTGTTTGTTGCATTCATCACGCATCATGCATCATCTTCATCATCTCTGGTGTGATTGCTTCCCTTGTGGTGTTCATTTTCTTTTTCCCTCTTCTCCTAGCCACTCCTGATCCTTTCTTTCTTTTTCCCTTTGCTTTCATTTATTTGAGTTGCAGATTTAAATGCTCAAATAGATGTTTCTGTTGAGCCCATAAATAATATCTCTTGTATAAGGTCACCATCTTAAATCTCAGTTCAATTGGGGTTGGTTTGGTTATGGTTTATAATTTAGGCAAGTTTGAATTATATTCGAAACTTGTCCGAATTTAAATAATGTAAAAATGCCCAAACCAATTTTATTAAATCCCCCATATTTCTCTGGCTCCGGGAAAATATCTCTCTTGCTGGATTTCCAACTTATCTCTTGTTTTCTTTCTTTGCTAGTGGCTGTAAAGAAATTAAAGAACAAGAAAAATGAGGGAGAGAGCGAAGCCAGCCCATGCCTAAGCCGTACCAAGGCCCACCGAGGCTTCCCCTAACCTAACGAGAGGGAGCCCCCTCCCGAACCCATCTCCTTCCTCGGCCTCCCAGCGCCGCTCCCTCCTCCCGATCCTCTCCTCGGGCACCCAGCGCCGCCCTAGCCCTGATTCCCAGCCCCGCCGTTGGCCTCGCTCACCCAGGGAGGAGCTCCCCTGCCGCCGGAGATCCCCCCGCGCCGCCGTCCCTCACGAGCCTCTGCCGCAAGGAGCTCGCCGCGCTGCCATAGCCCCATGCCACGGCCGCCCTCTCCCCTCGACCTCGCCTCCGGTCGTCGCTCGCCAGGCCCTCGCCGCCGGAGTCCCTCTTGAGCACCCCCTATCCCTGTTCTCCACCTCACTCGCGCCAGGAAGCAGCTCCCCTGCAGAGCGTCCGTCGTCCCGTGCCGGTGCCCGACCTCGCCTCCTGCGCCACCCCGTCGTGCTCGCCTCCCGCGGCCCCATGCCGAGCTCGCCTCGCCGCTATGATGTCGTTGGTGCCTCGCTGTCCGCCGCTTGCTGCTTTGCTGCTTGCGTTGCGTTGTTGTTGTTGTCGTTGTAGCTTGCCGCTGCTGTGAAGCTTGCTGCTGCTGCTTGCTATGCCTGCTGTTGTAGCCTGCTGCCTCCGCTGCCGACTGCTGCTGTGCTTGCCTGCCTGCCGCCGATGTTGTCCCTGTTGCTTGCCCGCCTGCGGCCGAGACTGTTGCTGCATGCTTGCCGCTGTCGCTAGCTGGTTGTTGTTGCCTGCTGCCTGCCGCGATGCAGGTGCTTGTTGTTGTTGTGCATGCAGTCGCCGGTGCTGCTTACAGTTGTTGTCGCCGAAGCTTCCTGTTGTTGGTGCTTGCTGCCGTAGGTGCTGGCTGATGTTGCTTGTGTATGCTGATGCTGCTGCTAAGCTGTTGTGTTGCTTGATGTTGAAGCTTGCTGGCGTTTCTATGCCGCCGTTATTGCTAGCTGTTGCTGCTGCCGCTTGCCTACTAGTTGCTGTTGCCTGCTGCCGCCGCTGTTGCTTGTTGCTGCTGCCACTAAGCTGCTAGTTGTTGCTGCTGTCGCTGGTTACCGTCGCCGAAGACCGCGTGCACCATCCCGGCCATCGTGGATCCGATAAGTTCGCCGAGTACCACGATGTCCTCGATGACCCCGAACATCTACGGAGCAGTGTACGTCTACCGACGCCGAAGACCAGTGTACAACTACTTCCACGATGACCACGACGACCTATGTTCACACCGCAATGACTCGAACCGCTCCGATATGCACGCTTCGAAGGTATACGTTGGAACATTGTCGTGAACTGAGTGCATGTGATGTATGAGATGAACGATGCTTGCGCCATATATGTTTGCCCGTTGCACTTTGTCCCTCTTTCGTCGTGCCCTTGACACATGGGAACCCGATACACGGGATCACCCATCATTATTTGGGCTTGACCCGCACGCACACCCTATTCGTTCGCAGCGATATCTCATTGAGTTATCGGGATAGGAACGTTGTCGTGGCTTCGTTTCCGTTTTGCCACAATGGTCCCCTTTCGTTCGCCATGGCGACACATGCTTCTTTCTCTTCTTGCCTGTGATGTTATGAACTCGCATGCATGACGCATTCATGGCATAATATCTTGTGTTGCATGTTTCTTGTAGCGTAGCGACTTTCAAAGTCCCGTGTGTTAGCGACTAGGATGACATGTAGAATTGCCTGCTTCACCCTTGCCATGTGAAACAACATTTGATATTGCGTGTAAGTAAATGGGAGTGAAATAAATAATTAAACGTGGAGTTTCGTCGATATGCAACTCGTCGCATATCGAGCTTCACTTAATGTGTAGTGTTTGCGTGAGGTGAATTGTCATGCCATGCCTTGCATGATTGAACTTTTCATGCATCATATAAGGTTGTGGTTCATTTCGTGCTTTTGTCGTGGTGAATATTTTGTTGATGTTTGTTTCTGGTTTGCTCCGTCTCGATAGAGTTCCACAAGCGTGTCGGAATGTGAGGACCTAGTTGCAGGTGCAGTTGCTTCCATGTGATAACATGGGTTCTTTGTTATATCACCATATTAAATGCTATTTAATGTTAATGCACCTATATACTTGGTAAAAGGTGGAAGGCTCGGCCTTTCTAGCCTGGTGTTTTGTTCCACCTTTGCCCCCTTAGTTTCGGCTACCGGTGTTATCTTCCATAAATGAGAGCTCCTAACACGATCGGGGTTGTTACGGGGACCCCCTTGATAATTCGTTTTAGATTAAAGCTGGTCTGGCAAGGCCCAACTTTGGTTTTATATTTGCCTAATAACTAATGAACCGCATAGGGAGTAATTAACCCGAGGAAATTTAATCAACCCCCGGGCCAGTGCTCCTCATGAGTGTTGGTCCAAAACGGTCTGCCTATGGGGCCACCGCGAGGAAACTTGAGGTTTGGCACTCGTAGCTAGTTCCATCCATCGTGTCGTGAGAACGAGATACGCAGCGTCTATCGGGATCGTCGACACGTCGGGCGGCCTTGCTGGATTAGTTTTACCTTTGACGAGATATCTAGTGCATCGGGATTCCGGTGATGCTTTGGGTAATCTCAGAGTTGAGGTTTTCCACTAGGGAATCCGACAAGATCGCGAGCTTCGTGATTGAGGATTTCTATGCGGCTTGTGGTAATTTGTGATGGACTAGTTGGAGCACCCCTGTAGGGTTAAATCTTTTCGAAAAGCCGTGCCCACGGTTATGTGGCAACGTGGAAACTTTGTTTAACACTGGTTCTAGATAACTTGAAGTTAACTTAATTAAAATATGCCAACTGTGTGTGTAACCGTGACTGTCTCTTTTGTGAGTTTCTTCTCCGACCGAGGACACGGTGGGGTTATGTCTGACGTAGGTAGGTGGTCAGGATCATTCATTTGATCATGAGTAGTTCACGTACGCTATGCGTAGATCTTCCACCCTCTTATTTCTTGTACTCGTAAGTATATCCACCAAATATATGCTTAGTCGCTACTCCAACCTCACCACATGCCTCACCCATTAAGCTTTGCTAGTCTTGATACCTTTGGAAATGAGATTGCTGAGTCCCCTGTGGCTCACAGTTTACTACAACATCAGTTGCGGGTACAAGTAAAGATTACTTGACGCGAGCGCGTTGATTGTTCATTTGGAGTTGCTTCTTCTTCTTCTTCTTCATCGATCTAGGATGGGTTCCAGGCCGGCAGCCTCGGATAGCAAGGATGGACGTCGTTCTTCTTTTCTCGTTTGTTTTCGTCCGTAGTCGGACCCTGCTCTTATTCATGATGATTATGTATTGTACTGATGTGACTCTGATGTAGCTTGTGGCGAGTGTAAGCCAATTCTATGTATATATCTCTTCTTTTCAGTACATGTACTTGTAACGATATCCATTCTTGCGACACGACGAGATGCACTTCTATCCCTGACCAGGCCCTCATGCCAAATTGAGGATAGGGTCGCATCTTGGGCGTGACACCCTCGCACTTGAAGATCTACTGTTCTGCTGCTACAAGCATGGTTTCTCGCTTCCCTACTTCTTTGATTCTTGAACGTCCTAGATGTCAAGCACCCGCTCACGCATCTCAATGTTTGAGGGTGTTTCATTTCTTATTGAAGGTAACGGTTGATGACCTTCTCTTGGAACTTGTCCTTGCAGGAGATTTATGGCGTCATATTGGCCTAGATTTGTGAGGAAATTATCCCGAAACAACAACATAGGAAAAACTCGCGATGCGGTGGTCAAATCATACGGGAGTATGTATAATGAATTGTTTGAGGACAGAATACGAGTCTAGGAAGAAAACAGAGTCGGGGATGCACACTAGGAGCTCCCAAGGCAAACCGGCACACCTAGGGGGTAGGGCGCCCCCTATTGCCTTGGGACTTCCTCGTGGGTCCCCTCGGCTGGTTTTTATTTTTGTAATTTTTCTAATATTCCAAAACTGACAGAAAATATTTTTATGGAATATTTGGAGTGTGTTTACTTACGTATTACATACCTACTATTTTTTAGGGTTCTATAGTGTTCCGAAAGGTCTCTTTTATATGTTCTTCCGATGACATTACTTGAATACTATTAGTTTCAACATTAATGGGTGTACGTGAGATATAATGCTTAGTTCTTTGCCCATTAACTACTCTTGGATTTTTTTCCTTTAGCATTGTTGATCTTAATAGCTCTTGAGCGGTAAACTTCTTCGATGATATATGGTCCTTCCCATTTGGAGAGAAGTTTTCCTATAAAAAATGTGAAACGAGAATTGTACAAAAGAACTTGATTACCTATTTTAAATTCCTGTTTTGGGACACTTTTTTCATGCCATCTTTTAACTTTTTCTTTAAGAAACTTGGCATTTTCATAAGCTTGTGTCCTCCATTCATCTAGAGAGCTTATATCAAATAACATCTTCTCACTAGCAAGTTTGAACTCATAATTGAGTTCTTTCATTGCCCAATAAGTTTTATGTTCTAACTCAAGAGGTAAATGGCATGCATTTCCATATACCATTTTATACGGGGACATTTACATAGGATTTTATAAGTAGTTCTATAAGCCTATAATGCATCATCAAGTTTCTTAGACCAATACTTTCTAGATCTATTAACAGTCTTTCGCAAGATCGATTTCATTTCTCAATTTCTGAATTCAACTTTACCACTAGACAGAGGATGATAAGGTGATGCAATTCTATGGTTAACATCATATTTAGCCAGAAGTTTACGCAAAGCACCATTAATAAAATGTGAACCACCATCAGCCATTAAATATCCAGGGACTCCAAACTTGGCAAATAACATATTTAAGTATTTTAATAGAAGTGTTATGATCATCACTACTAGTTGGAATAGCTTCTACCCATTTAGTAATGTAATAAACATCAACTAAAATATGAGTATATCCATTAGAGGAAAGGAAATATCCCATATAATAAAACCGCAAACATCAAATGGTTTAATAACAAGTGAATAATTCATAGGCATCTCCTGACATCTATCAGTATTACCAATTATTTGATATTCATCATAAGAGAGGACAAACTAACATGCATATTTGAAAAGAGTAGGCTAATAAAAACTAGTCTATGGTACCTTATGTGCAGTTCTATCCCCAACGTGGTGCCTGATTCCGTGACAGCAGACCTTCCCCTGCAACGGCACCAGAACAATGCTACTAGCACTCTCTGGCAATCGAAACTAGAAGAATGTTGTTGACGGCCCACCAGCGCGTGGGATCGCAACAGTTTTCGAGGGTAAAGTATTCGACCCAAATTTGTTGATCGCTAATCAGGAGGTGAGAGAATACTCTCGAGTATTAGCAGCTGAATGTGTCAGATTCAACCACACCTGAAAGATTAGTATCTGCAAGCAAAGAGTCAACAGCAAAGTAGTATGATAACAACGGTGTCAGAAACGATCTGTTGACGGCAGACTATTCCTAACGATTGTATCAATGGCGCTAAGTTGCCCGTTGAAGGAAATTGTCTTTTCCCGTCAACGTCGAGCGAATCAAGATTGTAGCAGGTAGCAACAGTGTAACGAGTAATAGCAGCGGCAAGGAATAGCAGAAGTGATAGCAGTAGCAAGTAGCAACAGTAGCAAGCGACAGTAGTAGCAACAGTAGCAACAGAGCAAGGCAAGTAACAGCAGCAGTAGGGCAAACTCGTAGGCAATGGGTCGGTGATTTCTTTGGATGATATTCATCATGCAACACTTATAACACAGGGAGATATGTGGCTAGCTCCCGTTCGTCAATGTGACGTAGGCATGCATTCCGTGTGTCGTCATACATGCTTAGGGAAAAGAACTTGCATGACATCTATTGTCCATCCCTCCCGTGGTAGTGGGATCCAAAAGGAAACTACGGGATATTAAGGTTCTCCTTTTAATAAAGAACCGGACCAATGCATTAGCACTTGGTGAACACATGAACTCCTCAAACTATGATCATCATCGGGAGTGGTTCCGGTTATTGTCACTCCGGGGTTGCCGGATCATAACACATAGTAGGTAACGACAACTTGCAAGATCGGATCTAAAACACACATATATTGGTGACAACATAATAATTTCAGATCTGAAATCATGGCACTCGGGCCCTAGTGACAAGCATTAAGCATGGTAAAGTAGTAGCAACATCAATCTCAGAACATAGTGGATACTAGGGATCAATCCCCGTCAAAACTAACTCGATTACATGATAGATCTCATCCTACTCATGACCACCCAGCGAGCCTACAAATAGATTACTCACGAACGACGAAGAGCTTCATGGCATTGGACAGGGAAGAAGGTTGATGATGACGATGGCGATGATTTCCCCTCTCCAGATCCCAAAACGGACTCCAGGTCTGCCCTCCAGATGAAGAACAGGATGTGGCGGCGCCTCCGTATCGCAAACGCGACGAAATCTTCTTTATTTATTTTTTCTGGGACGAAAGTGAACTTATAGAGCTGAGATTGGGGGTGGCACGGCCATGTGGGCCCCACAAGCTTGCCATCCGCCACCAGGGTGTGGCGGTGGCAGGGCTTGTGGCCCACTGGCCCACCACCTCCGGTGGATCTTTGCGCAGGTATTTTTCATATTTTCCAAAAATATTCTCCGTAAATTTTCAGGACGTTCTGAGAACTTTCATTTCTGCACAAAAATAATACCAAGGCAATTCTGCTGAAAACAGCGTCAGTCCAGGTTAGTTCCATTCAAATCATGCAAAATAGAGTCCAAAACAAGGGCAAAAGATTTTGGAAAAGTAGATACGATGGAGACGTATCAACTCCCCCAAGCTTAAAACCTTGCTTGTCCTCAAGCAACTCAGTTGACAAACTGAGAGAGAAAGAAAAACTTTGACAAACTCTGTTTGATCTTGTTGTTGCAACTATGTCTAACTCATAACCAGAATTTCAGCAAGATCACAAGTTAACGACATAAGCAAGTGACACAAAGGTCTCACGGTAAACTAATATCAATGGCATAATCAGCTAACAAGCAAATAATAATGAGTTTCAAATACCAACACTTCAACCAAAACAAGCATGAAGCAATATGAATAGGTCGTATCTCGCTAGCTCTTTCTCAGACCGCAAAACATAAATGCAGAGCACTTTCAAAGATCAAGGGCTCACTAAACATTGTAATTCATAGCAACGAAGATCCAGTCATAGTCATACTCAATTTCAATCAAAAGCAAAGCACAAAAATGACAGAGGTGCTCTCTAATTGGTGCTTATAAAAGAGGAGGATGACTCGACAGGAAAATAAATAGACACGCCCTTCGCAGAGGGAAGCATTGAATTGTAGAGGTGCCACACCTCAAGCTTTGAAAACAGAGATAATAATTTTGGGTGGCATGCTTTCATTGTCAATGCAATGACCAAGAGTTCTCAATATCTTCCATGCTACTCATGCTATAGGCTGTTCCCAAACAGAAAAGTAAAGTTTTAACTCCCCCACCACCAATCAATCACATTCCACGGCTAGCCGGATCCTCAGGTACCGTCCATACTAACATCAATCCGAGGGGAGTCTTGTTTTACAGTTATGTTTTCGATTTAAGCGTGGAACTGGGCATTCCAATTACCGGCCCCTTTCTCGTGAATGACAGTGAATAAACACATGTCAAGGATAACACTCCTAGCATGGAAGATAGCAATAGCCCCCTGTCACCACATGAGCGGTTCACGCAAGCAAAACAGATTATTTCTTGAAGGTTTAGAGAGTGGCACATGCAAATTTACTTGGAACGGTAGGTAAATACCACAAATAGGTAGGTATGGTGGACTCTCATGGAAAAACTTTTGGATTTATGGAAGTGGATGCACAAGCAGTATTCCACTTAGTACAAGTGAAGGCTAGCAAAAGACTGGGAAGCAACCAACTAGAGAGTGACAACAGTCATCAAGATGCAATAAGTTTGACTAACATTGAATGCAAGCATGAACATGATATAAATCACCATGAACACTAACATCATAGAGGCTATGTTGATTTTGTTTCAACTACATGTATGAACATGCGCCAAGTCAAGCCACTTGAATCATTCAAAGGAGAATACCATCCTATCATACTACATCATAGTCATCTCAAAATCTATGTTGGCATTCAAGACAAACCATTATAAACTCTCAGCTAATTAAGCATGGCATCAGAAACTATGATCTCTAAGTTGTCATTGCAAACATGGTTCTCTCACAACAAAGTTGAATCTGGGTTGACAAGCTAGTCATATTTACAAAAACAAAATAGATAGAGTTCATACCAGCTTTTCAGTCTGAGTCACTTCATCATATATCATCATTATTGCTTTTCATTTGCACGATCGAACGATGTGAACAATAATAAGAGTGATCGTGCATTGGACTAAGCTGAATCTGCAGGCAAATACAAAGGAGAAGACAAAGTAATATGGTTCTTTGAAAGCTAAACAGGTATGCATGCAAGAACCACTAAACATTGTAACCAAGATCTTCTACCTTGACCCAAAGAAAAAGAAAACTATTTACACGGGAAAACTCCCAACAAGCAAAAAGAAGAAAGAAAAATCTTTTGGGGTTTTCTCAAAAGGACACAAAACAAGAAAACAAAAATAAACTAGCATGGATAATACAGTGGCAAAGTGTAAACACCGGCTAACAAAGTGAAAGCATAAGCATGAATCTAAGGTCGATGAGAACACGTACTCCCCCAAGCTTAGGCTTTTGGCCTAGCTTGGTCTACTCCCATGGATGGTCCTGGTGAAACCCAAAATCATAATGGGTGTTATACGGGAGTGTTGTAGCCACTGCCTGAATAGCTGCCTCACGAAGTCGAGCAGTCGTCGCCTCCCTCTCATACTCCTCTGCCTCTCCCATGGTTATGTAGTATCTTCGTTTTACCTGAAAGTCAAACAAAGCAGGAGCAGGAAGGGTAATATGGAAAACATGCTGCCGGTTAAATATCAAGCGGTATAGGAGGGATCCATGATCTCTCTCAAGGAACTGGTAGCGTGTTAGAGCGACACAATCAAGGTAGGTTGTACGGAGAGGAGGGTCTTCTGAACGGATGGATACTCCAAGAAAATTTGCTAAGCGTGTAGCATAAACTCCACCCAAGAAATCCACCTCACTGGCATCATTATTCAGCCTCCTTGCTATTATAGCTCCCATATTGAAGCTCCTGTCACCTGTTACTGCGCTTTTAAGGATACTAAGGTCGGAAGCGCATAGGTGACAATGTGCACCCTTGCCGTTAATGCACCTATCTATGAAGAGGGCAAAGTAGTGCAAGGCAGGGAAATGGATGCTTCCTATGGTGGCTTGCGTGATATCTCTGGTTTCTCCAACAGTTATACTGGAGCCAAAGTATCTGACCGAAGACTTAGAAGGATCATTAATACTACCCCCATCGGGTATCTTGCAGATCCTATTGAAATCCTCCAAATCCATGGCATAGGATTTATCGTACAGATCAAACAGTATGGATGAGTCACGGCCAACTAAAAATTTAAATCTATGCACGAAACAGGCAGTGAACATAGCATACTGTTCACATTTATCTGAGAGGAATTCTTCTAACCCGGCATTGCGGACAAGTGTATCAAACTCATCCTTGAAACCTGCTTCGATCATGAACTCATCGGAAAGCCATTCACATGGTTGTACCGGTGCGTCCCTTAGTTGAAAAGGTTCGGGCTCCCAAAAATAAAGACGGGGACCCTTCTTACTTCAGGAACCACCATGAAACTTCCTCCAGAACATAATTTCCTTTTGCTGAAATTTTTGAAGTTCAAGAGAAAAGTGAATGAAGACCGACCACACCTTGTAGCAACTACTCCTACTAGTGCCTAGAGACCGTATCACGTGCTAAAACTACTTGGGACCAGCTAAATTCAATATTTCTAGCTCAAGAACAGGGTCACCAAGGTAGCAAGAATACGCGAAGGATAAATCACTAGAGCAAAAACTAATTAGACCAATGGAGGAGTCACTTACCAAGGAGTAATTTCCCCAAAACGGTTCGGAGAATGGTGCTTTTAGCAAGGAGATCGAAAATCACAGCCAAATGAGCAAGAACACGGGTTTGAGCTACGAAACAATTTTTTCTCGAGGTGGAAGAAGAGGATGAGAGCTGGAACGAGTGGAGGGGGTCCCTGTGCGCCCCACAAGCTTGCTAGCCGCCACCACGGGGTGGTAGTGGCAGGGCTTGTGGCCCATTGGTCTGGCCCCCAGGCCAGCTCTCAGGCCCAATAATTTTCAAATATTCTAGAAAAAATCATACTAAATTTTCAGGACCATCGGAGAACTTTTATTTTTGAGGTATTTTTCTCCGGGACGCTAAAACAGAAAACAGGAAAAACTAAACTAAATTATCATTTTTCTTCTAAGCAACAGAAAATGAAAGCTCAAAACAGAGGTATGTGACTTTTTGATTCATCCATTTCATGGTCATCGAAAGAAATCCGTCAATGGGGTTGATCAAGTCCTCATGACAAAACCTTTTCAAATCGCAAGAGAGAACGGAGAATTTTCGAATAGCCACTAAGTCACCTCAATGGGGATATGTATCTCCCCAACAAGCAAATCATACTTCATCTTGACACGAGGAATAGGGCATTCAAAGCTCCCAATAAGGATCGATGAAGTTTTTCGATAGCATTGATGCAATGTACTTGATATCGTTTCTTCGGAAAGTGCAGTGTGTGCTCATTACCATTGACATGCAAAGTGACATTGCCTTTGTTGCAATCTATAACAGCCCCTGCCATGTTTAAAAAGGGTCTTCCGAGGATGACAGGCATGGCATCGTCCTCTGGAATATCCAAGATAACAAAGTATGTTAAGATAGTGGTGTTAGCAACCACAACAGGCACATCCTCGCAAATGCCAATAGGGAAAGCATTTGATTTGTCGGCCATTTGCAGTGAAATTTCAGTGGGTGTCAACTTATCCAATTCAAGTCTACGATAAAGAGAGAGCGGCATAACACTACCATCGGCTCCAAGGTCACATAAGGCAGTTCTTACGTAGTTTCCTTTAATGGAGCAAGGTATAGTGGGCACTCCGGGATCACCAAGTTTCTTAGGAGTTCCACCTTCGAAAGTGTAATTGGCAAGCATGGTGGAGATCTCAAGATCTGGTATCTTCCATTTATTAGTCACGATATCTTTCATGTACTTGGCATGCGGAGACATCTTGAGCATATCAGTTAACCGCATCTGCAGAAAGATGGGTCTTATCATCTCAACAAAGCGCTCAAAATCCTCATCATCCTTTTTCTTGGATGGCTTCGGAGGAAAGGGCATAGATTTCTGAACCCATGGCTCCCTTTCTTTACCATGCTTCCTAGCAGTGAAGTCATTCTTATCGTATCTCTTAGGTTGTGGGTTATCAGGATTAACCATAGGTTCAATCTCCACATCCTCATCATTGCTAGGATGAGCATTATTATGAACATCACTGTCCATATTGTCACCAGGTTCATGTTCATCACAAGATTGTGTTTCTGCATCACACGCAGAAATATCATTAGGTTCTTCAGGTGTGACAGTATTTGGTGAACTGGCATGTAGGTTTCTATCATCCTTCTTCTTCTCCTTAGGATGACTGGGTGTATCAGCATTAATTCCTTCAGAATCTTGATCAATTCTCTTAGGATGACCTTCAGGATACAAAGGTTCCTGAGTCATTTTGCCTCCTTAGTAATGACTCTGACAGAGTTGTCATTTAAATCATTGCGCAAGTCATTCTGAGCTTTAAGTACTTGTTCTACCTGAGTAGTAATCATAGAGGCATGTTTACTCAAAAGCTTCAGATCATTGACATTTCTGTCTACACAAGCACTTAAATGGCTAAGCATACGAGTACTTTGCTCCAAATTTCTGCTAACATAATCGTTGAAACTATGTTGTTTGGCAACAAAGTTGTCAAATTCATCAAAGCATAGGCTAGCAGGTTTATCAAAAGGAATATCACTCTCATCAAACCTACGCAGAGAATTCACTTCTACTGCCTGTATCGGGTTATCGAGACTATGGATCTCTTCGATAGGTGGTAGATTTTTGACATCTTCAGATCTAATGCCTTTCTCTTGCATAGATTTCTTGGCTTCTTGCATATCTTCAGGACTGAGGAATAGAATACCTCTTTTCTTCGGAGTTGGCTTAGGAGGTGGTACGGGAATAGTCCAAGCATTATCGTTGATCAAGATGTTATTCAGTAGGGTCTCAGCTTGTTCTACGGTTCGTTCCCTAAAAACACAACTAGCACAACTATCTAGGTGGTCTCTAGAGGCATCGGTAAGTCCGTTATAGAGGATATCAAGTATCTCGTTCTTCTTAAGAGGGTGATCAGGCAAAGCATTTTGTAGCTGGACGAGCCTCCCCCAAGCTTGTGGGAGACTCTCTTCTTGGAGTTGAGCAAAGTTGTATATTTCCTGCAAGGCAGCTTGCTTCTTATGGGTAGGGAAATATTTCTCACAGAAGTAATAGACCATATCATGGGGACTACTCACACATCCGAGAGCAAGAGAGGTGAACCAGGCTTTAGCGTCATCCTTTAAAGAGAAAGGAAACAACTTAAGGATGTAGTAGTGGCGGATCTTCTCCTCATTAGTGAAAAGGGTGGCTATATCCTGTAGTTTGGTAAGATGGGCTACGACCGTCTCAGACTCATAACCGTGAAAAGGATCAGATTTGACTAGAGAGATTATCTCAGGATCCACAGAGAATTCATAATCCTTATCGGTGATAAAGATAGGTGAAGTGGCAAACTTCGGGTCGTATTTCATCCTAGCTTTCAGAGATTTTTCCTTCCACTTGAGAAGTAATTTCTCAACGTCATAGGCATTCTTACACGCAAGAAAATCCTCAGCTATCTCTCCCTCCATAACATAACCCTCAGGTATATCAGACAATTCATATCTAGGAGAGCTAGATCTAACAGGAGCAAAAGCAGGTTCTATCTCAATAGTATCGGCAGTTTCAGAAGCATCACGAGCATTGGCAATAACTCTAGCAATATGAGCATCAAGGAACATCCCTAGCGGAACATCAGGCAAAGTAGTGTCCCTAGCAGTATCAAGCATAGCATCATCAGGCATAATAGCATCTCTAGCATCATCAGGCAAAGCAGTATCAAGCATAGCATCTCTGGCAGTATCAAGCATAGTATCATCAGGCATAGCATCTCTAGAAGTATCAGGCAAAGCAATATCAGGCATAGTATCAAGCATAGCATCTCTAGCAATAGCATCATAAGCATCATCAAGCACAGGTGACATATCAAGATTTCTAGCAGGAGGTGATGTCGCAAACTTACTCATGACTGAAGGTGAATCAAGTGCAGAGCTAGATGGCAGTTCCTTACCTCCCCTCGTAGTTGAGGGCAAGACTTTAGTTCTTGGATCTTTCAGATTCTTCATAGTGATCAGCAGATATAAATCCCAAGTAACTCACAGAATATAGCAATACCTCCCCGGCAACGGCGCCAGAAAAATGTTGATTCCGTGACAGCAGACCTTCCTCGGCAACGGCGCCAGAAAAATGCTGATTCCGTGACAGCAGACCTTCCCCTGCAACGGCACCAGAAGAATGCTGCTATCACTCTCCGGCAATCGAAACTAGAAGAATGTTGTTGAGGCCCACCAGCGCGTGGGATCGCAACAGTTTTCGAGGGTAGAGTATTCGACCCAAATTTGTTGATCGCCAATCAGGAGGTGAGAGAATACTCTCGAGTATTAGCAACTGAATGTGTCAGATTCAACCACACCTGAAAGATTAGTATCTGCAAGCAAAGAGTCAACAGCAAAGTAGTATGATAACAACGGTGTCAAAAATGATATGTTGACGACAGACTATTCCTAACGATTGTACCAATGGCGCCAAGTTGCCCGTTGACGGAAATTGTCTTTTCCTGTCAACGTCGAGCGAATCAAGATTGTAGCAGGTAGCAACAGTGTAACGAGTAATAGCAGCGGCAAGGAACAACAGTAGTGACAGCAGTAGCAAGTAGCAACAGTAACAAGCGACAGTAGTAGCAACAGTAGCAGCAGAGCAAGACAAGTAACACCAGCAGAGCAAGTCAACTAACAGCAGCAGTAGGACAAACTCGTAGGCAATGGGTCGATGATTTGTTTGGATGATATTCATCATGCAATAGTTATAACACGGAGAGATATGTGGCTAGCTCCCGTTCATCAATGTGATGTAGGCATGCATTCCGTGTGTCGTCATACATGCTTAGGGGAAAGAACTTGCATGACATCTATTGTCCATCCCTCCCGTGGCAGCGGGGTCCAAAAGTAAACTACGGGATATTAAGGTTCTCCTTTTAATAAAGAACCAGACCAACGCATTAGAACTTGGTGAGCACATGAACTCCTCAAACTATGATCATCACCGGGAGTGGTTCCGGTTATTGTCACTCCGGGGTTGCCGGATCATAACACATAGTAGGTAGCTACAACTTGCAAGATCGGATCTAAAACACACATATATTTTTGACAACATAATAATTTCAGATCTGAAATCATGGCACTCGGGCCCTAGTGACAAGCATTAAGCATGGCAAAGTAGTAGCAACATCAATCTCAGAACATAGTGGATACTAGGGATCAATCCCCGTCAAAACTAACTCGATTAGATGATAGATATCATCCTACTCATCACCGCCTAGCGATCCTACAAATAGATTACTCACGAACGACGAAGAGCTTCATGGAATTGGAGAGGGAAGAAGGTTGATGATGATGATAGCGACGATTTCCCCTCTCCGGAGCCCAAAACGGACTCCAGATCTGCCCTCCAGATGAAGAACAGGATGTGGCGGCGCCTCCGTATCGCAAACGCGACGAAATCTTCTCTCTTTATTTTTTCTGGGACGAAAGTGAACTTATAGGTCTGAGATTGGGGCGGCAGGGCCACGTGGGCCCCACAAGCTTGCCATCCGCCACCAGGGGGTGGCGGTGGCAGGGCTTGTGGCCCACTGGCCCACCTCCTCCGGTGGATCTTTGCGCACGTATTTTTCATATTTTCCAAAAATATTCTCCGTAAATTTTCAGGACGTTCTGAGAACTTTCATTTCTGCACAAAAATAACACCAAGGCAATTCTACCGAAAACAGCGTCAGTCCAGGTTAGTTCCATTCAAATCATGCAAAATAGAGTCCAAAACAAGAGCAAAAGAGTTTGGAAAAGTAGATACGATGGAGACGTATCAGTGCCCTTCGTATGATTTTAAATGGCACTTCTGTAGGAATTGTTCCACTTCATTCTCAGGTACAAAACATCTAATAACACCATCTACTCCTTATTTATAAAGATGTGGATCATCCCAAAATTAATGTCTTAAATCAAAGAATAACTTTTTGTTTTGTTAATATGTGAAACTAGGTGGTATGTATTTAGTAACAACGTAATTAGTGTAATCTGTATACTAAGGAGTACCGCAGGAAGCATTTATAACAACTAATTGCTCATTAGGAACACTATCATCAATAGGCAACAAGGTCATCAAGAACATTTTTCATTCTAGACAAATTGTCTCCTACAAGATTCTTAGTGTCCTTTCTATCAACAATATGCAAATCAAATTCTTGAAGTAAAAGAACCGACCTAATGAGTCTAGGCTTAGTATATTTCTTTTCCATCAGGTATTTAATAGCAGCATGATCAATATGAATAGTAAATTTAGAATCAACAATATAAGGTCTAAATTATCACATGCAAACACAACTGCTAAAAATTATTTCTCGGTAGTAGCATAATTTCCTTGAGCATTGTCTAGAGTCTGACTAGTGTAATGAATAACATTCTATTTCTTGGCTACTCTTTGCCCTCGAACAACACCAACATCATAATCACTAGCATCACACATAATTTCAAATGGTAAGTTCCAATGAGGTGCGGAAATTACAGTGTTCTTAAGTATTTCGATGGCCTCTACACAATCATCATAAAAAACTAATATAATATATTTTTGTAGAAGATTAGTAAATGGCCTATAAATCTTCGAGAAAACATTAATAAATCTTCTATAGAATCGAGCATTATCAAGGAAAATTCTTATACCTTTTACATCTCTACGACATGGCATTTTCTCAATTGCGTCAATTTTAGCTTTGTCTACCTCAGTACCTACTCGAACATTTAATGACCAAGTAATATGCCTTCAATTACCATAAAATGTCACTTCTTGCAATTCAAGACGAGATTAGCTTCTTCACATCTCTGCAAAACTCGTCCAAGGTTGCTTAAGCAATCATCAAAAACGTCTCGTAAATGGAAAATCATCCATGAATGCCTTAACAATATTTTCAAAAAAGTCATAGAATATAGCAGTCATACATCATTAGTGGTAGGTGCACTACATAAACCAAAAGGCATACGTCTATAAGCATAAGTTCCAAACGGACAAGTAAAAGTAGGTTTCTCTTGATCTTCTTTTGACACAGGTATTTGAGAAAGCCAGAATATCCATCAAGGAAACAAAAGTGTTTATGCTTTGATAATATTTATAATATTTGATCAATAAAAGGCAAGGGGTAATGATCTTTTCTAGTAGTTTTGTTTAATTTACTGGAATGAATTACCATTATATAGCAAGTTACAACTCTTTACGGGATAAGTTCATTTTTATCATTAGTAACAATGGTTATACCTCCTTTATTAGGAACACAATGAACAAGACTTACCCATCTACAATCAGCTATGGGATAGATTATACATGCCTCAAGAAGCTTTAATATTTTAGTTCTTACCACTTCGTTCATTTCATGATTCGAACGACGTTGATGATCAACCACCGGTTTGGCATCCGGTTCCATATTAATCTTGTGCTCACATAGAGTGGGACTAATGCCCTTAAGATCATCGGGAGTATATCCAAAAGCATCTTGGTGCTTTTTAGTTTTGATTAATCTCTTTTCTTCATGCTCTGAAAGGTTAGCACTAATAATAAGAGGATATATCTTATTTTCATCAAGATAAGCATATTTTAATGTATCAGGTAATTTCTTTACTTCAAACACGGGATCTACCTTAGGTGGGAGAGGATCTCCTAAAATGTGAATATGGAAATTATGCTGAAGGACATGTCCTTGCCTAAACAATGTCTCATCTATTTCATTTCTCTCATTCATATGCATACCATTTTCATGGTCTATCTAATATTGTTCTGACGGATCTGTAAGAGGCACGACAACACAAGCAAGTCCGATAATTTCATTTTTACTAGATAGTTCTTTCTCGTGCGGTTGCTTACCAAACTTAGAGAAATAAAATTCATGAGACACATCACTAAAACTCACTCTGACATTTTCTTTAACACAATCAATTTTAGCATTAAAGGTATTCAAGAAAGGTCTACCAAACATAATGGGACAGAAATTATCTTCTTGTGAACCAAGTACTAAGAAATCAAAGGGATATTTGATTTTTTTTCACACAAGACTTCAACATCTGGAACAATACCAAGGGGTCAAATAGTATCTCTATTCGCAAGTTTAATAGTTATACTAATGTCGTCAATCTTAGAGGGTGCTATATCATTTACAATTTCTTGATATAAAGTAAAAGGAATAGCACTCACACTAGCACATTATCACATAAACCATGATAGCAATGATCTCCAATTTTAACGGTAACAAGAGGCATGCCAACAACTGGTTTATTCTTATCTAACACATCTTGTTTGTTTCTAGCAGGTATTGAGAGTCTAGGAGCCTCATCATAAAAATATATAACTTGCACATCAATATTATAAACCAAGAGATCTTTAACCATAGTAATATTAGGTTCTATACTTATTTGTTCATAAGGTTTCAGAGTCCTAACATTGCTTTTATTAACCACAATTGTAGCTTTAGCATGTTCCTTCATCCTAATAGGAAAAAGTGGTTTCTCAATGTAAGCAGTAGGCACAACTGGATCAACATGACAAATAGTTGTTTCATCTTTAACTTTAATAGGTTCTTATAATAATTATTCAATAGGTGGATGGAATTTAAACCACTTATCCTTGGGGAGATCAACATGAGCAGCAAAATATTCACAAAAGGAAGCTACTATCTAAGATTCAAGTCGATATTTAGCGCTAAACTTATGAAAAGTATCGGTTGCCATAAAATATTTAACACAATCAAACTCATGCTTTATACCTGACTCTTTACCTTTGTAGAGTTCCCAATTTCCAGAGTTGCGCTTAATTATTTCCAGAAGATCCCATTTGAGTTCAATAATTTTGTTCATGAAGGAACGAGTAGAAGAAGAATCGAGCATCAATTGATCATTATAAGAAAGTCGAGCATAAAAGTTTTGTATATTATTTCTCTCAGGAGCTCATGGTTGAGGCATCTGTGCATCAAAGACTTAAGCATCTCCAAGATTGAGTGATGCTTTCTCCTTCACGAGGCCAAAAATTGTAGATATAATTTTGATCATGATGAACCAGATGCATAGGATAAAACTTCTGGTGGAATTCCAGCTTCAACTGATTCCAGTCCCATGTTCTAGCATCATCCAATAGCCTATAACAAATCAATGCATCTCCATCTAAAGATAAAGGGAATACCTTCTTATTAACCGATTTTCGGATAAACATGCAAGCCTAAAAAATCCACCAATCTCATCTACATATATCAAGTGCAAATCAGGATGATTTGTTCCATATTTTGCATGAGGCTTAGCTACTAGTTTCTCTAACATACCCGAAGTAATTTCATAGTAAAGTAGGTTCAGTAGGTTGAGTAGCGGCTTTTTCCACTTCCATTTGAGGTTAACATACCCCAAACAGGCCCCTCAAAGGATTATCTTCCATAGTAACAAGCAAAAGTAAATTTCAACATGCACCGAATATGTTTCCTTACCAAATTCCGATTACCAAAGGTGCATCACTCCCCAGAAATGGTGTGAGAAAAGAGTCTTGATGACCCACAAGTATAGGGGATCAATCATAGTCCTTCTGATAATTAAGAGTGTCGAACCCAATGAGGAGCAGAAGGAAATGATAAGCGGTTTTCACCAAGGTATTCTCTGCAAGTGCTGTAAGTAACAGTGATAGATAGTTTTGTAGCAAGATAATTTTGTAACAAGTAATAAGTAAAAAAAGTAGCAAGTGTGCAATAAGATGTCCTAATCCTACTGTTAGAGCATATATCTCCATATGTGGTTTTGGTAATTGATGACAATTCCTATGGACTAATGGTTGCCTTAAGTTATATTTATAGGATTTGTCCATAGGCACTTCTTGAAGTCCATCTGTTGGGTTCAAGGAGTTTATATGATGAACAAGATGGTATTCAAGGTATTATCCAAAGAATGGTCATAGAGACACTAGGTTGATCAAGATCTTAGACAAAGAGTAAATCAAGATGATCAACACACAAAGCGTATAAGATGTACCGAGAGGGATCAAGTGATCCCATGGTATGGTAAGAATTGTCCATTACGTGTTTGTGTACTAACCCATGGTCTTTGTGAGACTCCTATGTGGGGGTTAGGTGTGCTTCCATGGGCTTGCGTCAAAAGGAAGATCTCATACAACTCATGAAGGATGACGTCAAGTGGTGATCGTCATCAAGAATGTGGTGTGCAAGTTCAAGTAGATCAGCATGAATATATCATTGAAAATATTGTTAATGATCATGTGTTGATAAGGACAAGCTCATGTGCTAACCAGGACAAGATCAAGATAAGCATTCCTGAGCACTACATGCTTGATTCTTGTGGATGTTCACATGGTGGTCAAATGAAGATGAATACATAAGCTAGGCTTTCCACATTGTGTATGGGAGAGCTGCTTGAAGACTTCATCATTTCTTGCTTTCAACTTGAGCCAAGAAGGAACAACAACATCAAGCTCAAGTGAAAGGGCTAACTCAAAGGTATCAGTTCCTTTGACGTTAGTGGTGCAGAGTGATGATCAGCGAATAAAAGTATACACTCAAGTATGGATCATCGGTACCCCTTTTATAATTCTTGAGTCTTTAGGGATCCCTCACTATTAAGAGGGGATCACAGGTTTTGTGATGAACTTGCTCAAACTAGATATCCACTGTTCTCCTCTTACCACATCCCCACTGCTCTGCTATTATCAGAAAACAGGACCAGTGCCTCGGACATCCGGCCTCCTCCGGACGTCCGAGGCCCGGACATCCGGCCTCCTCCGGACGTCCGAGGCCCGGACGTCCGACCAGCTTCGGAAATCCAGAACTATGCACCAGAGAAACTTGAGTTCTATAACTCGGATTTCCGGCTCCCTCCGGACATCCGAGCACCGGACGTCCGACCAGCTTCGGAAATCCAGAGCCCTGCACCAGAAGAACATAAGCTCTATAACTCGGATTTCCGGCTCCCTCCGGACGTCCGAGGCCCGGACGTCCGTCCCCTTTCGGAAATCCGGAACCTCCCACCAGAAGAAGTTGAGTCGAATAACTCGGATTTCCGGTCTTCTCCGGACGTCCGGTCGCTGTTCAATTCACAGTATTTTCAGTGATATCTACAAGCCTCGGACGACCGACCCCTGTCGGACGTCCGACCCCTCGCGGACGCCCGGACTTCCAAAAACTGTCGGAAGTCCGGACCCTGTGTGACTTAAAGTGTCCCCAACGGCTGTTTTTCTCTCCCCACTATAAATACCCCCCTCCCACTTCGTGAGAGAGCAGCCCAACACAGCCTTATCCTCATAAGAACACACTTCTACCTCACACACATTTTCTCACACCAAATCTTAGATCCCAAGAGCATTTGTGAGCCCCTTTGAGAGTTGTTCCAATCAAAAGATAGAACGTCTCCCTCTCCTCCTCTCAACCCAAGCTATTTGAGATTTGAGCAAGTTTTGAGCATTCCCCGTGATCTTGTTACTCTTGGAGGTTGGAGACTCCTAGGCGGTAGGTGTTCTTCGGAGAGGAATCAATCCATGTGATTACCCCCCCGGAAAAGTTTGTGAGGGTTTGGAAGCCACCTCAAAGGCTTACCACTAGTGGTTGAGAAACGCCTTCGTGGTGTTATCTCAAAGGGAGAATAGGGTGAGCCTTCGTGGCGTTGGTGTGCCTTCGTGGTAACATCCACCTCTCTAACGGTGACTAGCTTCCCTCCAAGGAAGTGAACATCGAGATACATCTTCGTCTCAGTGACCTTGGTTATCCTTAACCCTAACTCCTTACCTGTGGTTTACTTGTGTTACTTGAGCATACATACATTGCATATTGTTTGTGCTCATTATATTGTGTTGGCTATTTCTTGTACAAGATTAATCATTCAAGCATACCCTCTATATCCACACGTTCATACTTGCAGCCTTTGATATATCGTGTGATATAGTGTGATCTAGTATCTTGTGTTGTTCACCTACTTGTCATGTGATATAGCTCAAGTAAGTTTGTGTAACTTACTTGTGCCTGTTAGTAACTGTATTGTGTCCATCTTGGTAGATCGTGTTGTTGATACACGTTGCAGTGCCTAGTGCATTTAGGATTTGTGCTTGTCAAGTACCCTCTTAGTTTATTTCCGCATTAGTTTCAAGCCAAATCCGAAGAAGTTTTTAAATAGCCTATTCACCCCCTCCCTCTAGGCGTCATCGAGGTCTATTCAATTGGTATCAGAGCTAGGTCTCTCATTAATTAGGTTTCACGACCTAGAGAGTATCGATGTCGACTATTGGATTAGTGCACAATGGCATCTTTGACTTTGATGGCACAAACTATACCCTATGGAGAATTCTTATGCTTCAGCACTTTCGGGCCATGGGCCGAAATACTTTACGAATTGTTCTTGTAGGGATTGCCGACAAAAGGGATGATGCATCTTCATCTACTAATGAGATGTATCTTCATTGTGAGGCTTTTCTTGCCATTCATCGAACCATAAGTCCTGAAATGTTTAAGTGTATCTCGACTTGCAAGTCAGCTCATGAAGTTTGGACTAAACTTGAAGCTATATATGGTGGGTCCAATCTTGATGAAGACGGTATTATGATGAAGGAGTTGGTGCATGAGCTCTTCACTCTTTTCGATCTTAAAGAGTCCACCACTACTTCCATATCCGATTGCTTGCACACCTCAGCATCTTCAATCTCACTAGGTAATGACATGGTGAGTGAAGAAATATATGTTGATGAAAATGTCGTAGCCTCTATGGACACGAGCATATCTAGCACCACACATAGTGTAAATTATTGTGCTGATAGGTCATGCATTTCACCTAAAGATCCCTCGACAAATGTTTGTGGTGATATGCCTGCTTCCTCGTGTCCTCTTGATCAAAATATCTTGTTTCTCCCTAGTTGCTCTATGACTAATCATTTAGGGGAAATCAAGGAATATGAAGTACCTTTGACTAATGAAGAATCTGATTCACCAAAAGAATCATCATCAACTCCTCCAGTTCACATGTGCCTCATGGCAAGAGGTGATAATGAGGTATCATCTTCCCTGTGCAATAACGATGATATTTGCGATGAGGGTGATGATGATGATTTGACCGAAAATATATATGTGACCAGTAAAATTCTTCATAAAGCTAAAAATAACGCTCTTCAAAGATTCCAAGATGTTCTTGCTTACTTTGAAAATTGTAATGATTCACTTAATCATGAACAAGCTAAAAGTGAGCAACTTGAACATGAACTTGAGAAGAGTCATCAAGCATGTAGATACTTAAGATCTTCAAAAGGAGAGATTGAAGTTGCTCATGATAAACTTAAAAAGGATTTTGAGGTCCTTCTCCTTGAATGCAATAATGTCAAGGGAGAGCTCATCAAAACCTCTAAGATCTATGAGGAGCTTCAATCTACTCATGAGAAGTCTCTATTTGCTACTTACTCCTCTCATACTGTTGATGATACTTGTACATCTAACTCTACCTCATTTGAAGTATCAACATTGAAGGAGAATATTGAGCTACGTGCTCAACTTGATTTACTAACTAGCAATTATGGGAAGTTGGAAGAAAACCATGTAATGCTCACAAGCTCTCATGCCGATCTTCTAACATCCTATAATGTGCAAAAGTTGGCTCATGAGGCTATCATCACCAAGGTAACATCAAATAAGCCTCATGTGGACAATGGCACTACTTCTAGTCAAAGTACTATATTTCCATGTGTTAGTCCTCGTAATTCGTCTACTCATAATGTTGCTACCTCGTGTGATGAATTACTTTCCTTGCCTTGTTGCTCTAACAATGAAGCTTACACTTCCTCTAGTATTTGCATTAAAACTAACCATGCAGAGGAAATCGAAGAGCTCAAGGGCCAAGTCACTTCTTTGAAGAAAGACTTGGAACAGTGTCATGAAGGGATGTCCACACTCAACAACGTCCTGTGTGAGCAAACATCTCCGAATGACAAAAATGATGTTGGAGTAAACTCAAACAAGAACAAGAGTGGCCTAGAACGAGTTGAGAATTCGGCCAAAATCATTTGCTTCAAGTGCAAAGTTAAAGGGCACCATGTTAGATCTTGCCCTTTGAAGACGAAGTCTCAAAGTCACAAGCAACAAGGGAAGCAACCACAAACTCAATCACACACTCAGCTACAAGTTGAAGGAAGGCCTCTTCCCAATAAGACCCAAGCCAACACTCCCCAAGGTGAGAAATCAACTGGGAAAAAAACAAAGGGTAGATGTTGCTACTTATGTCGTGAGAAGGGTCATGTCGCTTCGTCTTGCACGAGAGGTAACTTATCCAACCCAATCACTATTGATGATATCTATTCCCTTGGGAAGGATAAGGTTGGCAATGTGTTTGCCAAGTTTGTTGGTACTCAAAATGGTGTCAAGAAAAGAACCATTTGGGTTGCCAAGCCTATTGTGATTAACCTCTTAGGACCCAACGTAGTTGGGGACCAACAAGCTCAAACTTGATCAATAGGTGACTATGGAGGACATTAGAGACTTGGATACATAATGAAGAATTAAGGGGTCTTCATCATTCATATTATCTCAAGCCAATTCATTTGGATTATCGAGTTTCTATCTTATATCCAATGTGCCTCCTTACGGTAACTTATACTTAAACTGTTTACACTGTTAGGTGCTCGCCCCTTTGCATGTTGTGGTTTTGTACCTTGCATGCGTTTGTATATGTTGTGCTTCCAACTTGCTTATCTTGAGTAATCGAGTATGGGTATGTTGGTTTGCATATCATGTACATGTTGAGTCTTGTATTGAGCCTTTTGCATCTTGTTTATATTTTATTTTTTTGGCCCTTGTGAGAGATTAATGGATTATCCCATTGTGGGGGAGTGATGTGCTTTGCAGACCTCACAATCCTATAAATGTGTATACATGGGGAATACCACTTAGTTTTGATACTTCAAGATTATCTAGTTTCTATGTGGTATGTCTTACTCATGAGAAATTCAAATTCTATATGGTCCATTAAGTATCTCTTGTTGGTTTTAATTTGCCACTTGTTAATGTTGTTGGTTTATCACATTATGGGGGAGTAATATGCTATGTGCATATTACAAACCTAGAAAATGTGTACATTTGACGTGTTGCCACTTAGTGTTGATATTGTAAATTATCTTGTTCCTAGGTGGCATGTTAGCTCTACAAGTGTCATTTGCTTGCGTTTTATGGGTAAATATGATCTTGGATATATTTGTGATCTACCAATGAGTATCACTTCGAAAATACTTCTTGTCCTTGACAATTGGTATTCCCATCATGTGATAGGAATTGCTAATCATCTTTACATTGGATTTTGTGTTTCGTTTGTATTCCTTGCCTCTTATGAATCTATTTTAACATGTCTAGTGTTTTTATAGATATAGAGAAAGTGATGATCCCATCGTGTGCGTTTTGTATTCAAATGCAAATTCTATATAATGCACGTCCCTTGGGGGAGCTATCCTATTTTCTTTAGAACACTCTCTTTATTCACCCATCATAAAATCTTTTGATACCCATCAAGTGTGTGTTGATGGGAGGCAAGTCTTGCTCTTTATGATGCTTTGTGCCATCATGAAAATTTGTCGAGGGCTTGGTTTGTTGGAACCTAGCTCTTTTTTTGGAAACTAGATACCTCGTGTTTGTTTTCCTTCAATTGGTTTCTTGTTGCCTTCTATTTGGCATGTGTTAATGGATATCTCATTCCTTGAGGTATCTTTTAATTGATATCCTTCAAGTGATAATTCTTTTTGTTTTAGGATCTTATTATCACTTGATACCTTGTCTTTTGGTGACTTATCAACTTTGTGTTGAGTTGATTCTTGAGAGTCTTGAACATGCGTATCTAGCTACTATATACAACTTCTTTTGCTTGCTTTCCTTCTTTGACCCAATATATAGGGGAAACTCCACCTTGTCATAAATTGGCTAAAGTGTGCATGAAATTCAAATTCATATCTATATGCACATATGTATGTGGAGTTTGTCCTATGTATTGCTGGTTTTCTAACTCTTTGGTCCCAATGAGTTTGGGCACCATTTTGTTTGTTTTGCTGTTCCAGGAACAACTAGAGATGCATTGGATGCTCGGTTCACCTATAAGGAAGGTGTTGAGACCATGTGATTATTGGAGCCAAGTTAGGATGATCAAAGAACAAATATCTACTACATCAATCCAATGTTGTCTCGGTAACAAGTATCCACTTCATGCATTCTTTTCTTGCAAAGGCCCCAACCTGTCTTTTCTTTTCCAGGTTGCATCATAGCATGAATCTCTTGATTCGTTCTTGTAGTACTTGTTTGCCTTCTCAAAGCATCCGAACGATGATGTCTTACTACTAGTTGGGATGTCGTTGATGTTCGTATGTTGGAAGTTCATATTATACAATAAGAAAATATTAGGCCATGTGCTATGCTTCCAAGCAAAAGATATCATTGATATATTTATGACTTCCTTTTTGGATATCTAGTTTGTTCCTTCTTGTAACCATTTTGTGTGTATATCCTTCTTTGTGGATATATATCATCATGATTGTCTTCTACTTAGAATCTTTTACACATAAGAGAAGTTACATCTCCAATTGATATGCTCTTTTCTTTCACGTCCATCGTTACATTTCCTTTTTCAGTTTTTGGTGGCTTCGTGAAAGGATTTGTTTTGAGTGCGTATCTTATTTTCCTACATCTTGATGCACTCTTTGGCCGTGAAGATTATTTTTCCTCATGCTTGTCTTGATGAGGGTTTTACCATTTCAATTAGTATCCCTCCTCTTGATAAGGTTCTTACTTCCTATCTTCACAATGGGTTGTACCAAGCGTTGGTTCTTATTTTGTTTATTAGTAAGCTTGTGAACCCATTTTCTAGTATGTGTGTGTGGGAATGATATGTCTTGCACTTTGTATCTCATTTCATCAAGACTATGTGATGAGTAATGCTCATCCTTATCTTAGTCTTCTCAAGTGCTTTGCCATGACTCACACACATTACTTTGGTTGAGCTTATTCTTAAGTTGCTTCCTTTACATGTTGCTCAACCATTTGTTTTGTGCAATTGATATGCTTATTGTCTCATCTATCTTCTTGCACTGGTTTTGTGATTTTATTAATTTTGGCGGAGCAACGATCCTATTTTGTGCACCTGTATCAAATACAAAAATCTCGTATTAGTGCACAAATCATGGGGAGCTTCTCTAGTTTTTGATAAAACACTTTGTTGCCTTTATCATAATATCTTCTATTCATGTGGTCTGAAGGACCATATGATTGTTTGTTCCATCTGGAATCTTTTGATTGCTTGCCTCTATCTTTGTATGTCCTTGTGGTATACGATCCTTTTATTTGCAATCTTTGGGTCCTCAATATAGTTTGTTTTCCTCCAACTACTTATCATTGTATTTGTGTATTTTTCTGCACTCATTTGCTGAGAAGTACACACTTTTTGGAGGACCACCTGCTATATTGGCTTTCTAAACTTTTCGTCCATTTTGGCAATCGATGCCAATGGGGGAGAAGTTTAGAGAGTTTACTTTGGATATGTTTAGAGGGTTTTGCTTTTATTGCGTAAGCATTTACATCTTGCACACATGCATTATTACCTTGTATGTGTGCGCTTGGTTATGCATATTTCCTTATATATACTCTCTTGAATTGGTTGTCTTCAATTACCAAAATGGGGGAGATTGTTAGAGCATATATCTCCATATGTGGTTTTGGTAATTGATGACAATTCCTATGGACTAATGGTTGCCTTAAGTTATATTTATAGGATTTGTCCATAGGCACTTCTTGAAGTCCATCTGTTGGGTTCAAGGAGTTTATATGATGACCAAGATGGTATTCAAGGTATTATCCAAAGAATGGTCATAGAGACACTAGGTTGATCAAGATCTCAGACAAAGAGTAAATCAAGATGATCAACACACAAAGCGTATAAGATGTACCGAGAGGGATCAAGTGATCCCATGGTATGGTAAGCATTGTCCATTACGTGTTTGTGTACTAACCCATGGTCTTTGTGAGACTCCTATGTGGGGGTTAGGTGTGCTTCCATGGGCTTGCGTCAAAAGGAGGATCTCATACAACTCATGAAGGATGACGTCAAGTGGTGATCGTCATCAAGATTGTGGTGTGCAAGTTCAAGTGGATCAGCACGAATATATCATTGAAACTATTGTTAATGATCATGTGTTGATAAGGACAAGCTCATGTGCTAACCAGGACAAGATCAAGATAAGCATTCCTGAGCACTACATGCTTGATTCTTGTGGATGTTCACATGGTGGTCAAATGAAGATGAATACATAAGCTAGGCTTTCCACATTGTGTATGGGAGAGCTGCTTGAAGACTTCATCATGTCTTGCTTTCAACTTGAGCCAAGAAGGAACGACAACATCAAGCTCAAGTGAAAGGGATAACTCAAAGGTATGAGTTCCTTTGACGTTAGTGGTGCGGAGTTATGATCAGCGAATAAAAGTATACACTCAAGTATGGATCATCGGTACCCCTTTTATAATTCTTGAGTCTTTAGGGATCCCGCACTATTAAGAGGGGATCACAGGTTTTGTGATGAACTTGCTCAAACTAGATATCCACTGTTCTCCTCTTACCACATCTCCACTGCTCTGCTATTATCAGAAAACAGGACCAGTGCCTCGGACATCCGGCCTCCTCCGGACGTCCGAGGCCCGGACGTCCGACCATCTTCGGAAATCTGGAACTATGCACCAGAGAAACTTGAGTTCTATAACTAGGATTTCCGGCTCCCTCTGGACATCCGAGCGCCGGACGTCCGACAAGCTTCGGAAATCTGGAGCCCTGCACGAGAAGAACATAAGCTCTATAACTCGGATTTCCGGCTCCCTCTGGACGTCCGAGGCCCGGACGTCCGTCCCCTTTCGGAAATCCGGAACATCCCACCAGAAGAAGTTGAGTCGAATAACTCGGATTTCCGGTCTTCTCCGGACGTCCGGTCGCTGTTCAATTCACAGTATTTTCAATGATATCTACAGGCCTCGGGCGACCGACCCTTGTCGGACGTCCGACCCCTCGCGGACGCCCGGACTTCCGGAAACTGTCGGAAGTCCGGACCCTGTGTGACTTAAAGTGTCCCCAACGGCTGTTTTTCTCTCCCCACTATAAATACCCCCCTCCCACTTCGTGAGAGAGTAGCCCAACACAGCCTTATCCTCGTAAGAACACACTTCTACCTCACACACATTTGCTCACACCAAATCTTAGATCCCAAGAGCATTTGTGAGCCCCTTCTAGAGTTGCTCCAATCAAAAGATAGATCGTCTCCCTCTCCTCCTCTCAACCCAAGCTATTTGAGATTTGAGCAAGTTTTGAGCATTCCCCATGATCTTGTTACTCTTGGAGGTTGGAGACTCCTAGGCGGTAGGAGTTCTTCGGAGAGGAATCAATCCGTGTGATTACCCCCCGGAAAAGTTTGTGAGGGTTTGGAAGCCACCTCAAAGGCTTACCACTAGTGGTTGAGAAACGCCTTCGTGGTGTTATCTCAAAGGGAGAATAGGGTGAGCCTTCGTGGCATTGGTGTACCTTCGTGGTAACATCCACCTCTCTCACGGTGACTAGCTTCCCTCCAAGGAAGTGAACATCGGGATACATCTTCGTCTCAGTGACCTTGGTTATCCTTAACCCTAACTCCTTACTTGTGGTTTACTTGTGTTACTTGAGCATATATACATTGCATATTGTTTGTGCTCATTATATTGTGTTGGCTATTTCTTGAACAAGATTAATCATTCAAGCATACCATCTATATCCACACGTTCATACTTGCAGCCTTTGATATATCGTGTGATATAGTGTGATCTAGTATCTTGTGTTGTTCACCTACTTGTCGTGTGATATAGCTCAAGTAAGTTTGTGTAACTTGCTTGTGCCTATTAGTAACTGTATTGTGTCCATCTTGGTAGATCGTGTTGTTGATACACGTTGCAGTGCCTAGTGAATTTAGTATTTGTGCTTGTCAAGTACCCTCTTAGTTTATTTCTGCATTAGTTTTAAGCCAAATCCGAAGAAGTTTTTAAATAGCCTATTCACCCCCCCCCCTCTAGGCATTATCGAGGTCTTTTCACCTACCAAATGAGAAGCCTGAAAGTTCCCTTATATAAAGTAAAGCGCTCTCGAGGACACATGTGAATTTCCGTCTAGTCACATACATCATGTTGGGTTGATTCACATTCGTAACTTTGATAATATAATATGTGGGTGGACCGATGCTTGGGTGCTTTTCTTAATTGAAAAACAATCCCACTTATGATGACCCCTGATAACCCACAAGTATAGGGGATTGCAATAGTTTTCGAGGATAGAGTATTCGACCCAAATTTATTGATTCGACTCAAAGGGAAGAGAAAGAATATTCTCAAGTATTAGCAGTTGAGTTGTCAATTCAACCACACCTGAAAGATTTAGTATCTGCAGCAAAGTATCATTAGCAAGGTAGTATGATAGCAGGAGTAGCAACAGTAACCAGTAGCAGCAAAGTGACAACAGTAGCGGCAAAGTAACGTAGCAAGGACCAGTAGTAAAAGACGCGTAGGCATTGGATCGGTGATGGACGATTATGCCGGATGCTATTCATCATGTAACAGTTATAACACGGAGAGATATGTAACTAGCTCCCGTTCGTCAATCTAATGTAGGCAAGTATTCCGTATGTAGTCATACGTGCTTAGGGAAAAGAACTTGCATGACATCTATTGTCCATCCCTCCCATGGCAGCGGGGTCCTAATGGAAACTATGGGATATTAAGGTTCTCATTTTAATAAAGAACTGGACCAACGCATTAACACTTGGTGAATACATGAACTCCTCATACTATGGTCATCTCCGGGAGTGGTTCCGGCTATTCTCACTCCGGGGTTGCCGGGTCATAACACATAGTAGGTGACTACAACCTGCAAGATACGATCAAGAACACACATATATTGACGAGAACATAATAGGTTCGGATCTGAAATCATGGCACTCGGGCCCTAGTGACAAGCATTAAGCATGGCAAAGTAGTAGCAACATCAATCTCAGAACATAGTGGATACTTGGGATCAATCCCCGTCAAAACTAACTCGATTACATGATAGATCTCATCCAACCCATCACCTCCAACAGGCCTACGATGAGATTACTCACGAACGGTGAAGAGCATCATAGAATTGGCGATGAAGGAAGGTTGATGATGATGATGGCGATGATCTCCCCTCTCCGGAGCCCAGAACGAACTCCAGATTTGCCCTCCAGGTGAAGAATAGGAGGTGGCGGCGCCTCCGTATCGTAAAACGCGATGACTCTTCTCCTTGATTTTTTTTTCCGGGCGAGACAGACTAAATAGAGTTGAGATTGGAGGCGGTGGAGCATTGTGGGCCCCACAAACCTGCTAGTCGCGGCCAAGGGGCGCGCCTGGTGGGCTTGTGGGCTCACACCTCCATTCCCTCCGCTGATTCTTGCGCCAGTATTTTTCATATATTCCAGAAAAATTCTCCGTAAATTTTCAGGTCATTCCGAGAACTTTTATTTCTGCACAAAAACAACACCATGGCAATTCTGCTGAAAACAGCGTTAGTCCGGGTTAGTTCCATTCAAATCATGCAAATTAGAGTCCAAAACAAGGGCAGAAGAGTTCGGAAAAGTAGATACGGCGGAGACGTATCAACTCCTCCAAGCTTAAAGCCTTGCTTGTCCTCAAGAAATTCAGTTGACAAACTGAAAGGGACAAAATAAAAACTTTGACGAACTCTATTTGATCTTGTTGTTGCAACTATGTCTAAGCCATAACCAGAATTTCAGCAAGATCACAAGCAAATGACATCTAGGTCTCTCGGTAAACTCATGTCAATGGCATAATCAACTAGCGAGCAAATAATAATAAGTCTCAAACGTCAACACTTCAATCAAAACAATCATGAAGCAGTACGAACAGGTGGTATCTCACTAGCTCTTTCTGAGACCGCAAAACATAAATGCAGAGCACCTTCAAAGACCAAGGGCTGACTAAACATTGTAATTCATGGCAAAGAAGATCTAGTCACAGTCATACTCAACACAGTTAAAAGCAAAGCATAAAAATGACAGAGGTGCTCTCTAATTGGTGCTTTTATAAGAGGAGGATGAATCAACAGGAACATAAAGAGATAGGCCCTTCGCAGAGGGAAGCATTGATTTGCAGAGGTGCCAGAGCTCAAGCTTTGAAAACAGAGATAATAATTTTGGGTGGCATGCTTTCATTGTCAAAGCAATGACTAAGAGTTCTCACCATCTTCCACGCTACACATTCTATAGGCGGTTCCCAAACAGAAAAGTAAAGTTTGGACTCCCCCACCACCAATCAATCACACTCCACGACTAGCCGAATACTCGGGTGTCGTCCATACCAACATCAATCCAGGGGGAGTGTTGTTTGCAATTATCTTTTCAATTTGAGCATGGAACTGGGAATTCCAATTACTGGCCCCTTTCTCGTGAATGATAGTGAATATACACATATCGAGGATAACACGCCTAGCATGGAAGATACTGATAGCCCCCTGTCACCACATGAGCGGTTCGGGCATGCAAAATAGATTATTTCTTGAAGGTTTAGAGAGTGGCACATGCAAATTTACTTGGAACGGCAGGTAGATACCGCATATAGGTAGGTATGGTGGACTCATATGGAACAACTTTGGGTTTATGGAAGTGGATGCACAAGCAGTATTCCGCTTAGTACAAGTGAAGGCTAGCAAAATACTGGGAAGCGACCAACTAGAGAGCGACAACAGTCATCAAAATGCATTGAGATTAACTAACATTGAGTGCAAGCATGAGTAGGACATAAATCACCATGAACATGGATATCATAGAGGGTATGTTGATTTTGTCTCAACTACATGCGTAAACATGCACCAAGTCAAGCCACTTGAATCATTCAAAGGAGGATACCATCCTATCATACTACATCATAGTCATCTCAACATTCATGTGGGCATCCAAGACAAACCATGATAAGCTCCTAGCTAATTAAGCATGGCATCAGAAACTATGATCTCTAAGTTGTCATTGCAAACATGTTTCTCTCACAACAAAGTTGAATCAGGACCGATGAGCTAGTCATATTTACAAAAACAAAATAGATCGATTTCATACCAACTTTTCCAGGCTCGGTCACTTCATCATATATCGTCATTATTGCCTTTCACTTGCACGACCGAACGATGTGAACAATAATAAGAGTGTTCGTGCATTGGACTACGCTGGAATCTGCATGCAAACACAAAGGAGAAAACAAAGTAATATGGCTCTTTAACAGATAAACAGATATGCATGCGAGAGCCACTAAACATTGTAACCATGGTCTTCTACCTTGACCCAAAGAAAAAGAAAACTATTTACACGGGAAATCTCCCAACAAGAAAATATTTTTGGGTTTTCTCAAACTAGACAGACACACTAAAAGAAAACGAGAAAAAGAAAAATAACTAGCATGGATGATACAGTGGCAAAGTGTGAACACCGACTAACAAAGTGAAAGCATAAGCAAGAATATAAAGTCGGTGAGAAACACATACTCCCCCAAGCTTAGGCTTTTGGCCTAAGTTCGTCTACTCCCAAGGAGGGAAATAACTAGCTCCGGGGTACTCCGGAGTGGACCGAGGATGCCACTACTGTGTGAGCTCCTCCGGCTCCCACTGATAAACTGGCGTCTGGTACTCGACTGGTGGCTCGGGCACGGGCACCTGTGGTTGGGCTAAGCCCCAATATGCATAGATGTCCGAGGGCATAATAATGTACCTGCCTGCATGAAGATTGAACAAAGAAGGAGCAAGCAAAGTAATAGTCTCACGAGTACCCTCACTAAATACCAGGTTATAGATCATCCTTCTATTTATATCTCTATCAGGAAAGTCATGGCGAACCATGCTATCGTAATCTAGATAACTCTCGGGAAGAAGAATCTCTTCTTCCTCGTCCAGTCTAATAGGTATCTCAAAGTGTCTAGCAAGACGAGTAGCATAGATACCTCCATAGACAATGCCTTTAGAACGGTTCGTGTTCAACCGTTGAGCTACTATAGCGCCCAAGCTATAAGTTTTATCATTATAAAGGGCTTCGCGCAAGACCGCAAGATCTAGGGAGCTAAGGGACCCAGCTTTCCCACGGCCAATCAAACATTTTCCCACAAATAATGAGAAGTACCGAAGCACGGGAAAATGAATGCTAGCAGCTCTAGCGCAAGACACTCCTCTCTCCTCTCCTACAGCAATAGTATCGATGAAAGCCTCCAAGTCATGTGGATGAGGTTCATGAATATCCCCAACATAAGGTAATTTGCAAACATTGCAAAAATCCTGGAGTGACATGCGCTGGGGGATATCATAAAGTTTGAACTCAACCATAGGAGGATTCTTCCTCGGATAGAAGTTAAAGCTTTGTACGAAGATATTAGTGAGGAGGAGTTATTGCGGACACTTATCTTCAACGAAGGCGGTAAGGCCTGCATTCTCCACCAAGTAGTAAAAGTCCTCATAAAGTCTGGCGGCACGTAAGAACACATCGCTTGGCCACTCGCACGCTCGAACTTCTGCAACTCGAGGGACCGGATACTTGGGCTTCTTCTCACTTCCATCATCCTTGGGGTCACGGCTTGAAGAGCCTCTTAAGAACCTCCTCATCTTTTCCTTTTTCTATCTTTGAAAATTTCTGAAATTTTAGTGATTCTAAGGAAAAGTGAAAGAGGCTCAACAAAACTCGTAGCGACTACTCCGACAAGTGCCTAGAGGCCATATTACGCATCAAAACCACTTGGGACCGGCTAAAATTGGCATGCAAAGCTCAAGAACATGGTTACCAAGGCAGCAAAAATACGCGAAGTATAAGGCACTAGAGCAAAAACTAATTGGACCAATGGAGGAGTCACTTACCAAGGAGTAATTTCCCCAAAACAGTTCGGAGAATGGTGCTTTGAGCAAGGAGATTGAAAATCCCACCAAGAGGAGCAAGAACACGGGTTTGACCTACGAAACGATTTTTTTCTGGAGGTAGGAGAAGCATATGAGAGCTAGAATGAGTGGAGGGGGTGCACGTGGGCCCCACAAGCCTGGTGGGCGCGGCCGGGGGGGTTCCCGCGCCTCCAGGGCTTGTGGCCCACTCGTGCAGCCCCCAGACTAGCTCTTCGTCTCAGTATTTTTCAAAAATTCCAGAAAAAATCATACTTGATTTTCAGGACGTTCTGAGAACTTTTATTTTCGGGGTACTTTCCTACGGGATGCTAAAACAAAAAACAGGGAAAACTAAACTAAACCTATCATTTTTCTTCTAAGCAACCAAAGGTGAAAGCTTGGAACAAAGGTTTGTGACTCCTCGATTCATCCATCTCATGGTCATCGAAAGGAATCCGTCAATGAGGTTGATCAAGTCTCCTCGACAAACCTTTTCGAATCACAAAAGAAGACGGAGAATTTTTGAATAGTCACTAGGTTACCTCAATGGGGATGTGCATTTCCCCAACAAGCAAATCATACTTCATCTTAACAGGAGGTATAGGGCATTCAAAGCTCCCAATAAGAATCGACGAAGTTTTTTCGATAGCATTGATGCAATGTACTCGATATTGTTTCTTCGGAAAGTGCACCGTATGCTCATTACCGTTGACATGGAAAGTGATATTGTCTTTGTTGCAATCTATAACAGCCCCTGCGGTGTTTAAAAAGGGTCTTCCAAGGATGACCGCCATGGCATCATCCTCGAGAATATCCAAGATAACAAAGTCTGTTAAGATAGTGACATTAGCAACCACAACAGGCACATCCTCGCAAATGCCGATAGGGAAAGCAGTTTATTTGTCGGCCATTTGCAGAGAGATTTCAGTGGGTGTCAACTTATCCAGTTCAAGTCTATGATAAAGAGAGAGAGTCATAACACTAACACCGGCTCCAAGGTCGCATAAAGCAATTCTAACGTAGTTGCCTTTAATGGAGGAAGGTATAGTGGGCACTCCAGAATCACCTAGTTTCTTAGGAGTTCCACCCTTGAAGGTATAATTAGCAAGCATGGTGGAAATCTCAACCTCAGGTATCCTCCTCTTATTAGTCACAATATCCTTCATGTACTTAGCATACGGAGACATCTTGAGCATATACGTCAAACGCATTTGTAGAAAGACAGGTCTAATCATTTCAACAAATCGCTCAAAATCCTCATCATCCTTTTTCTTGGATGGTTTGGGAGGAAAGGGCATGGGTTTCTGAACCCATGGTTCCCTTTCTTTACTATGCTTCCTAGCAGCGAAGTCATTCTTATCGTATCTTCTATTCTTAGGCTATGGGTTATCAAGATCACAGGTTCAATCTCCACATCCTTATCATTGCTAGGTTGAGCATCTTCATGAACATCACTATTGATATTATCATTAGGCTCATGTTCATCACCAGATTGTGTTTCAGCATCAGAGGCAGAGACATCGTTTGGACTCTCAGGAGTATCAACATCTGGGTTGCTAGCGTGCAAGTTCCTATCATCTTTCTTCTTCTTCCTAGGATGACTAGGTGCATCAGTGCTAACTCCTTGAGAATCTTGTTCAATTCTCTTAGGATGACCCTCGAGATACAAAGGTTCCTGAGTCATTCTACCGCCTCTAGTAACAACTCTGACAGAATTGTCATTCAACTCATTGAGCAAGTCATTTTGAGCCTTAAGTACTTGTTCTACCTGAGTAGTAACCTTAGAGGCATGTTCACTCAGAAGCTTAAGATCATTGGCATTTCTGTCCACACAAGCACTTAAATGACTAAGCATACAAGCATTCTGTTCCAATTGTCTACTAACATAATCATTGAAACTCTGTTGTTTGGCAACAAAGTTATCAAATTCATCCAGGCATAAGCTAGCAGGTTTATCAAAAGGAATATCACTCTCATCAAACCTACGCAGAGAATTTACTTCTACTACCTGTATCGGGTTATCAAGACCATGGATCTCTTCGATAGGTGGTAGATTTTTGACATCTTCAGATTTAATGTCTTTCTCTCACATAGATTTCTTAGCTTCTTGCATATCTTCAGGACTGAGGAATAGAATATCTCTTTTCTTCAGAGTTGGCTTAGGCGGTGGTTCGGGAATAGTCCAAGAATTCTCATTGCACAAGATATTATTCAATAGGATCTCAGCTTGTTCTACAGTTCGTTCCCTAAAAACACAACCAGCACAACTATCTAGGTGGTCTCTCGAAGCATCGGTAAGTCCATTATAGAAGATATCAAGTATTTCATTCTTCTCAAGAGGGTGATCAAGCAAAGCATTTAGTAGCTGGACGAGCCTCCCCCAAGCTTGTGGGAGACTTTCTTCTCCAGCTTGAGCAAAGTTGTATATTTCCTGCAAGGCAGCTTGCTTCTTATGGGCAGGGAAATATTTCTCAGAGAAGTAGTAGACCATATCCTGGGGGCTACGCACACAACCAGGAGCAAGAGAAGTGAACCAAGTCTTAGCATCATCCTTTAGCGAGAAAGCAAACATCCTGAGGATATAGTAGTGGCGGATCTTTTCCTCACTCGTGAATAGGGTGGCTATATCGTGCAGTTTGGGAAGATGGGCTACAACCATTTCAGACTCATAACCGTGAAAAGGATCAGATTCGACCAGAGTGATTAACTCGCGGTCGACAGAGAATTCATAATCCTTATCGGTCACAAAGATAGGCGAAGTAGCAAACTTACGGTCGTATTTCATCCTAGCGTTCAAAGATTTTCCTTTCCACTTGAGCAATAATTTCTCAACATCATAGCTATCCTTACACACAAGAAAATCCTCAGCTATCTCTCCCTCCATAACATAACGCTCACGCATATCAGGCAATTCATATCTAGGATAGCTAGTTCTAGCACGCAAAATAGCAGGTTCTACTTCAATAGTATCAGTAGTTTCAGAAGTATCATCACATCTAGCAGCAACTCTAGCAATTTGTGCATCAAGGAATGCACCTAGTGGCAAAGCAGTATCAAGCATAGAATCATCAGGCAAAGCAGTATCAAGCATAGCACCATCAGGCAAAGCAGTAACAAGCATATCATCATCATAAGCATCATGGGCAGCAGAAGTAGCATCATCAAGCACAGACGACATATCAAGATTTCTAGCAGGAGGTGGTGTCGCAAACTTACTCATAACTGAAGGTGAATCAAGTGGAGAGCTAGATGGCAGTTCCTTACCTATCCTCGTAGTTGAGGGCAAGACTTTAGTTCTTGAATCTTTCGGATTCCTCATAGTGACCAGCAGACATAAATCCGAAGTGACTCGGAGAATATAGTTGTGCTTCCCCGGCAACGGCGCCAGAAAAAGGTCTTGATAACCCACAAGTATAGGGGATCACAAAAGTTTTCGAGGGTAGAGTATTCAACCCAAATTTATTGATTCGACTCAAGGGGAAGCGAAAGAATATTCTCAAGTATTAGCAGTTGAGTTGTCAATTCAACCACACCTAAAAGATTTAGTATCTGCAGCAAAGTATCAGTAGCAAGGTAGTATGATAGCAGCAGTAGCAACGGTAACCAGTAGCAGCAAAGTGACAGCAGTAGCGGCAAACTTATGTAGCAAGGACCAGTAGTAAAAGACTCGTAGGCATTGGATCGGTGATGGATGATTATGCCGGATGCTATTCGTCATGTAACACTCATAACACGGAGAGATATGTAACTAGCTCTCGTTCGTCAATCTAATGTAGGCATGTATTCCGTATGTAGTCATACGTGCTTAGGGAAAAGAACTTGCATGAAATCTATTGTCCATCCCTCCCGTGGCAGCGGGGTTCTAATGGAAACTACGGGATATTAAGGTTCTCCTTTTAATAAAGAACCGGACCAACGCATTAACACTTGGTGAATACATGAACTCCTCGTACTATGGTCATCTCCGGGAGTGGTTCCGGCTATTGTCACTCCGGGGTTGCCGGGTCATAACACATAGTAGGTGACTACAACTTGCAATATAGGATCAAGAACACACATATATTGACGAGAACATAATAGGTTCAGATCTGAAATCATGGCACTCGGGCCCTAGTGACAACCATTAAGCATGGCAAAGTAGTAGCAACATCAATCTCAAAACATAGTGGATACTAGGGATTAATCCCCGTCAAAATTAACTCGATTACATGATAGATCTCATCCAAGCCATCACCGTCCAGCAAGCCTACGATGAGATTACTCATGAACGGTGAAGAGCATCATGGAATTGGCGATGAATGAAGGTTGATGATGACGATGGCGACGATCTCCCCTCTCCGGAGCCCAAAACGGACTCCAGATCTGCCCTCCAGATGAAGAACAGGAGGTGGCGGCGCCTCCGTATCGTAAAACGCGATGAACTCTTCTTCTTGATTTTTTATCGAGGCGAGACGGACTAAATAGAGCAGAGATTGGAGGTGGTGGAGCGTTGTGGGCCCCACAAGCCTGCCACGCGCGACCAGGAGGGGGGCTCGTGCCTGGTGGGCTTGTGGGCTCACAGCTCCACTCCCTCCGCTGATTCTTGCGCCAGTATTTTTCATATATTCCAGAAAAATTCTCCGTAAATTTTCAAGTCATTCCCAGAACTTTTATTTCTGCGCAAAAACAACACCATGGCAATTCTGCTGAAAGTAGCGTTAGTCCGGGTTAGTTCCATTCAAATCATGCAAATTAGAGTCCAAAAAAAGGGCAAAAGAGTTTGGAAAAGTAGATACGACAGAGACGTATCAACCCCCTATCGCAAGCATCCGCAACTATGAAAGAAGTATTAACATAAATTTAACCATAGCATGAAGCATGTCGATCAAAAGTACCCCCTTATGGAATAACACACAAACTAGGGTTTAAGATTTTGTCACTCTGGCAATGCATCATCTACTTACTACTCCACAGTGCCTTCCCTTAGGGCCAAGTATGGTGAAGTGGCATGTAGTCAACGTTCACATGACACGACTAATGGAAGCAATGACATACATATCATCAAAATATCAAATGAATACCAACTTCACATGATTAATTATAACAAGACTTCTCCAATGCCTCCGAGAACAAAAGAAACCACTTACTAATCATCATCATTTTCTAGATCAGAGGTATAATAAATATGATAAAGCATCTGAACATATTATCTTTCACCAAGTAAACAAACAAGCATCAACTACAAGATCTAATCAACACTACTAACAACCCACAGGTACCAATCTGAGGTTTTGAGACAAAGATTGAATACAAGAGATGAACTAGGGTTTGAGATGAGATGGTGTTGGTGAAGATGTTGATGGAGATTGGTCCTCCCGAGAAGGAGGCAGTGTTGGGGATGACAATGCCTTTTATTCCCCTCCCAAATGGAAGTTTCCCCGGTAGTATCGCTCTGCCGGAGAGCAAAAGGGCTCGTGCCTAGGTTTCCGCCTCGAGACAATGACACTTCGTACCGAAAGTATCCCTCTTATTTTTTCTATGTCAAAACCCTTCATATAGTAGAAGAGGGGCACCAGAGACCGTCTGTGAGTCTCCCAAGGTATCAGGGCGCGCCCTAGTGGGTGGGTCAGGCTGGGCGTTCGGGTATTTTGGTTATTGCGGTTCGGGTAGTTCGGTTTATGGGTAATTTGGATATTCGAAAATGGAAACCAAAATTGTTTTTGTTAATAAAATACCCGAATCCAAATTACCCAAAATTTCGGTTCGGGTAATCCGGGTACCCAAAATACCCAAAATATTCGGAGCATACATCAAATTTTGATATGAATAACTCGGATAGTATGGGTATTTTTGGTAATATGGTTATTTTAGTTAGTATGGGTAACAAGTTAGTGTAATAATAGCATGCAAATTTTGGACAGCATGAATAATTTGGGTAGTATGGGTATTTCGGGTTTTCCACACTAGAACCCGAACCCGAACCCGAAAAACGAATAATTAAGAAATGAGAACCGAACCCTTACCCGATACCCGAATTACCCAACAATTCGGGTAATCCGGTTCGGTTCGGGTTCGGGTAGCGGGATCGGATACCCAAATGCCCAGGGTGATGGGTGGGCATGCCCTTTTGCCTTGGAATAAATAGGTGGCCTCCTCTGGTGGTTCTACGCTCCAATAGTTCTTATACATTCCATATAAAATCTGCATGAAGTTTCACGTCATTTGGAGTTCAATTTTTTCCAGCTTTTCCCTCGCCTTTAGGTCGAGAATTCCAGTTTCCAACAATTTCCCTCTTTGTGTAGTTCTTTAAAATTAAGATATAAAATGCATTATAATTGTATCATAAAGTGGAATAATGATCAAAAACAATATAAAAATTAATAGGAAAGCATGATGCAAAATGTACGTATCACCGTGCATTGGCCATTCTCACCTTGAGAGTCGGTGCAACCTTTGCCAGTGCATCCAAACCCCGTGATATGATATGCTCTATCACACATGTTCCACCCTGTACTTACTCAAAACAACCACCATACCTACATATCATGGCATTTCCATAGCGGTTTCAAGATATATTGCCATGCAACTTCCACCGCTCCGCCACATGACTTGTGTATTCATCGTCATATTGCTTTGCATAATCATGTAACTAACATAATATTCGTGGCCAAGCCACAGTTCATCATTTACGTTGGATCATTGCACATTCTCGTACACTACCAAGGCATTCATATAGGGTCATCTTGTATAGCTTTTCATATTGAGTTATAAGTAGATAAAAGTTTGATGATCATCATTACTAGGGCACTGTCCTAGTGAGGAAAGGATGATGAAGACTATGATTCCCTCAAAAGTCGGGAGGATACTCCTGACAAAACAAGAGAATAAAATAGGAAAAAAGAAAAGAAAAAAGAAGAGAAAAAAGAGAAAAAATGAGAGGAAAAAGAGAAGGGACAATGTTACTATCTTTTTACCACACTTGTGTTTAGAGGGAACACCATGTTCTTCATATAGAGAGTCTCCTGAGTTGTCATTTTCATATGCTAGTTGAATTTTTCGTTATAGAACTTGGCTTGTATATTACGTTGTAGGGCTTCCTCAAATGTCCGAGGTCTTCATGAGCAAGCAAGTTGGATGCCCGCCCACTTAGCTTCCGTTGAGATTTCATACATTTATAGCACTAGTGCATGAGTTGCATGCCAATCCATACTCCCCGCATTGATATCGATTGATGGGCATCTCCATAGCTTGTTGGTCCGCCTAGTTGATGCGATACTTTCTTTCCACTTTGAGTCCTTTTGATCTCTATCACCATACTCTAATTCACCCATATGCTATATCCATGGTTCAAGCTCATATATTGAGTGAAGTTGAAAATTGAAGTGCGTTAGAAGTACGAGTCAATTGGTTGGTTTGACACCGGGGTGCTAATGATTTATATTTTATGCTATGAAGACTAAGGATGGCAGGCTATATGATTTTGTAGGGATACATTCTTTATCATTGTTATTCTGAAAGGCATGATTGTTTGTTGGTATGCCCGAGTATTGATGTCTTTATATTAAATGATAGACTATTGCCTTGAATCACTCGTATCTTAATATTCATGCATGGTTAGACATTTGTTGAGGATTATGTTAGGTAGTATTCCACATTAAAAATTATTATTTATTATTTACCTACTTGAGGACGAGCAGGAATTAAGCTTGGGGATGTTGATACGTTTGTGTCATATCTATAATTATTGATTTTTTTTCATGCCAACACTCTACAACTTTCGTATAATTTTGACAACATTTTATATTATCTTTGTTACTAACATATTGATCGAGTGCCCAATGCAAGTTCTTGTTTTCTGCATGTTTTTTGTTTCACAAAAATCCATATCAAACAAAGTTCAAACGCGATAATACTAAACGAAGATTTATTTTGAAATATATGTGATTTTTGGGAAGAAGAATTAATGCAAAACGGTGTCCGAGGTGATCACAAGGCAACAGGGCGCGACAAGAGGGTATGGGTGCACCATGTTTCCCTCTGACACCCTTGTAAGCAGAGTTTAAAAATCCAAACCGGAAATCAAACCGTAAAGGTTGTCGACTCAGGTTTTTACCGGTCGGACCGCCGGTTCACCGGTTCGATTATTGGTTTTTTAAGCAATAAAATAATAAATGTTGAGTAATATATGTGTTAATACAGTATAAAACAATGGTCAAATGAAATTATTTCCATCTAATGGACAACAAAGTAGCATAGCCGAGTTGGTTATTGGACCGTGGGCACGCCCTTCAAATTGCTCACACGACCTAGAATCGAATCCCACTTCTTCAAATTTCTACTAAAAATATTTTCCTGGTTTTAGATTTTTTCATTGGTTTTCCTAAAAACCATCCGGTTCGACCGATTTTCTCTCGCCCGATTGAAAAGAGATCCCAGGTCGTGTGAGCAGTATGAGGGGCGTGCCCACAGTCCAATAACCAACTAGGCTGCGCTACTGTGTTGTCCATTACATGGAAATAATTTTATTTCACCATTGTTTTATACTATATTAAAACATGTATTACTCAACATTTATTTACTTCTTTCCTTAATAAACCAACAATCGAACCGATGAACCAATGGTCCGACTAGTAAAAAGCTGAACAGGTAACCTTTACGGTTCAATTTCCGGTTCGGTTTTTTAAACTATGATAGAAGGGTAAACCTTGGCAAGTTTGTCAACTTTGTCGTCATGGGAGGCAGACCAGAACATGGCTACGCCCTTCAAGGTCACATAGCTTCCAAACACTAAGAGCATCTCTAGTACACCCATATAATGTCCCGAGCCGCAAAATAACCGTCAAAATATGGGTCTCCATGGAAAATGCTGCCCGATCAGACCCCGCAAATGCGTCTGACCCGTAAACTTTTTTGAGGGGCGCGACAAAATTCCCTCCACGACCCGTGAAAACACAGGTTTGCGCCTCTCCTATACGGTGTCGTGTATCCCAGGGAAGCGGTTGGCGGGACGGACATTTCAGCTCGCGTCCTTTCCCCACCCCTTCCGCCGCGCCCCCGCCATTGGTTCCGCCAGTCCGCCGCCGGCGATTCCGCCAAATCTACAGGGTGAATCGCGCCACTAGGGTGCCCCTGCCCTCTTCCGACGAGCCGCTGCACCGGCTCCCCCAGATCTGCCAATCCATCGCGGCCGGAGAGCCACCGCCGGAGATTGAGTTGAGCTTGTGCGATAAGTTTCATCTCGAGGATTAATCCGATTCAGATGACTCAGATGTTGAGACAATGCTTCTCACATTTCGCCAGCAGAGTTTGGTGATCTCCCTTGCCGTGAAGGAGCACCAAGACGAGAACCGAAATAGGCAGCGAGGATTGACCGTCGGTCGTCCTTGCATTCCTTGAAATCACCGTCACGAGAATGAGATGCTCGTGCAAAACTACTTCGCCGCCAATCCAACATACCCGCCGCACCTCTTCCAGAGAAGGTACCGTATGCGCAGATCCCTCTTTGTAAAAATTGTTCAAGCTTGTGAGGCCAATTGTCGATATTTTACTCAAAGAAGGACTGTCGCGGGCTTGAAGGGATTTAGTGCATATCAAAAAATCTCGGTAGCTATGCGGGTAATTTCATACGGCGTTCCCGCTAACTATACCCATGAGTACCTTCGCATTGGGAAGATAGTACAATTGAGTTAGTCCGTAGGTTTGCCAAATCGATCGTCCGTGTCTTTGGTCCTGAATATGTTCGGGCACCGAACGAGGAAGACACAAAAAAATAATGGCATTTAATGAAAGAAGAGGTTGGGCTGGCATGCTAGGAAGCATAGATTGTATGCATTGGATTTGGGAAAATTGCCCAAAAGCATGGCAGGGAATGTATTGTTCCAAGTCTCGTGACGCAACAATTGTGCTAGAGGTCGTAGCTTCACATGATTTATGGATTTGGCATTCCTTTTTTGGTATGTCGGGTACTCTAAATGATATTAATGTGTTGCAACTGTCTCATTTGCTTGCTAGGCTTGCTAGTGTGATGCTCTAGCCTGCAACTACACTATCAATGGGCATGAATACACAAAAGGATATTATCTTACAGATGGTATATACCCTTCTTGGTGCACATTTGTGAGAGCATCAAAGACCCCCAAAGTAGGAAAGAGTCTGAATTCGCAAGGGCACAAGAGGCAGCCTGAAAAGACACTAAAAGAGAATTTGGGGTTTTGCAATCTAGGTTTTCCATTGTTCGTGGTCCTGCTCAGTTTTGGGATAAGCGATCCTTGAAAAACATCATGACATGATGTGTTATTCTTCACAATATGATTCTCGAAGATGAGAGAGGCATGAACTTGGAGTTCTTCTATGACAATGTGGGTAGCCGTGTCAAACCAGCTAGAGACCCTAACCGAATTAGAGCTTTTCTTCATACCTACACGGAGAATGAAAATGCAAACACCCACTGTCAACTTCAGAAGGATCACACTGAGCACCATTGGCAAAGGGCTCGGCAGTAACATAATCCATTTTTCCATTCATTTTCATTTCATTCATGTGTGATTTGTATACGTGACAAGTTTTGTATTGAATTATTTAGTTTGCTACGGTGATTTAAATAATTATTGTACTTTGGATGATTACTATATTTGTAATATTGACATTTTACTTATATTGCACATTACTAATTCTGATTTACAGGCTCTTCGGTTTGCGGGGTTGACCGATGCCGCCCGAGCAGACCCCCCATTGTCGACCCGTAAAAAAGCATCTTCTGTGAATATCCTTTTCTACGGGTCCGATTTGTGGGATCTGACTCTCTCCGAGTCCGCACCGGTCCGCAAAATCCTTTTTCCGCGAACTGTAAACAACTTTTGCGGGTTGGCTTTATACGGGGTCTGCTTGAAATGCTCTAACATCGTTTTGATACCCTAGAAGGAGGCATATCCACATATGTGCCCTTTGCTTCGTTGCGGAAGATTCGCCCATTCCTTACATTCCATATTAATTGTTCCCGGACAAGGAATGTAATTCTTTTCAGAAAAAGAGGATATACCTTGGTGGTCTCATGCATCCACTCTACTTCCTCTGCTTCTAAATATAACTCTTTTAAATATTTACTACAGGCTACATACACATGTATATAAACATACTTTCAAATATAGATTTACTTATTTTGCTTTGTATGTAGTCCGTAGAGGATTCTATAAAAAACATGTATTTAGTGTTGGAATTATGCCCTAGAGGCTATAATAAATGTATAGTTATTATTATAATTCCTGTATCAAGATAATAGTTTATTATCCATGCTATAATTGTATTGAATGAAGACTCATTTACATGTGTGGATACATAGACAAAACACCGTCCCTAGCATGCCTCTAGTTGGCTAGCCAGTTGATCGATGATAGTCAGTGTCTTCTGATTATGAACAAGGTGTTGTTGCTTGATAACTGGATCACGTCATTGGGAGAATCACGTGATGGACTAGACCCAAACTAATAGACGTAGCATGTTGATCGTGTCATTTTGTTGCTACTGTTTTCTGCGTGTCAAGTATTTATTCCTATGACCATGAGATCATATAACTCACTGACACCAGAGGAATGCTTTGTGTGTATCAAACGTCGCAACGTAACTGGGTGACTATAAAGATGCTCTACAGGTATCTCCGAAGGTGTTAGTTGAGTTAGTATGGATCAAGACTGGGATTTGTCACTCCGTGTGACGGAGAGGTATCTCGGGGCCCACTCGGTAATACAACATCACACACAAGCCTTGCAAGCAATGTAACTTAGTGTAAGTTGCGGGATCTTGTATTACGGAACGAGTAAAGAGACTTGCCGGTAAACGAGATTGAAATAGGTATGCGGATAATGACGATCGAATCTCGGGCAAGTAACATACCGAAGGACAAAGGGAATGACATACGGGATTATACGAATCCTTGGCACTGAGTATCAACCGATAAGATCTTCATAGAATATGTAGGATCCAATATGGGCATCCAGGTCCCGCTATTGGATATTGACCGAGGAGTCTCTCGGGTCATGTCTACATAGTTCTCGAACCCGCAGGGTCTGCACACTTAAGGTTCGACGTTGTTTTATGCGTATTTGAGTTAAATGGTTGGTTACCGAATGTTGTTCGGAGTCCCGGATGAGATCACGGACGTCACGAGGGTTTCCGGAATGGTCCGGAAACGAAGATTGATATATAGGATTACCTCATTTGATTACCGGAAGGTTTTCGGAGTTACCGGGAATGTACCGGGAATGACGAATGGGTTCCGGGAGTTCACCGGGGGGGCAACCCACCCCGGGGAAGCCCATAGGCTTTGGGGAGACACACCAGCCCTTAGTGGGCTGGTGGGACAGCCCCAAGGGGGCCTATGCGCCAAGAAAAAGAAATCAAAGGAAAAGAAAAAAAAAGGAGGGAGGAAGTGGGAAGGGAAGGGGACTCCTCCCACCAAACCAAGTCCAACTCGGTTTGGGGGGGGAGTCCTCCCCCCCTTGGCTCGGCCGGCCCCTTAAGGGTCCCTTGGACCCCAAGGCAAGGTCCCCCTCCCTCCTCCTATATATATGGAGCAATTAGGGCTGATTTGAGACGACTTTCTCACGGCTGCCCGACCACATACCTCCATAGTTTTTCCTCTAGATCGCGTTTCTGCGGAGCTCGGGCGGAGCCCTGCTGAGACAAGATCATCACCAACCTCCGGAGCGCCGTCACGCTGCCGGAGAACTCTTCTACCTCTCCGTCTCTCTTGCTGGATCAAGAAGGCCGAGATCATCGTCGAGTTGTACGTGTGCTGAACGCGGAGGTGTCGTCCGTTCGGTACTAGATCGTGGGACTGATCGCGGGATTGTTCGCGGGGCGGATCGAGGGACGTGAGGACGTTCCACTACATCAACCGCGTTCTCTAACGCTTCTGCTGTACGATCTACAAGGGTACGTAGATCACTCATCCCCTCTCGTAGATGGACATCACCATGATAGGTCTTCGTGCGCGTAGGAAAATTTTTGTTTCCCATGCGACGTTCCCCGACAGTGGTATCAGAGCTAGGTTCATGCGTAGATGTCTTCTCGAGTAGAACACAAAAGTTTTTGTGGGCGGTGATGTGCGTTTTGCTGCCCTCCTTAGTCTTTTCTTGATTCCGCGGTATTGTTGGATTGAAGCGGCTTGGACCGACATTACTCGTACGCTTACGAGAGACTGGTTTCATCATTACGAGTAACCCCCTTTGCTCAAAGATGACTGGCAAGTGACGGTTTCTCCAACTTTAGTTGAATCGGATTTGACCGAGGAGGTCCTTGGATGAGGTTAAATAGCAACTCATATATCTCCGTTGTGGTGTTTGCGTAAGTAAGATGCGATCCTACTAGATACCCTTGGTCACCACGTAAAACATGCAACAACAAAATTAGAGGACGTCTAACTTGTTTTTGCAGGGTATGATTGTGATGTGATATGGCCAACGATGTGATGTGATATATTGGATGTATGAGATGATCATGTTGTAATAGAAATATCGACTTGCACGTCGATGGTACGGCAACCGGCAGGAGCCATAGGGTTGTCTTTATACTAACATATGTGCTTGCAGATGCGTTTACTATTTTGCTAGGATGTAGCTTTAGTAGTAATAGCATAAGTAGCACGACAACCCCGATGGCAACACGTTGATGGATGATCATGATGTCGCGCCGGTGACAAGAAGATCGTGCCGGTGCTTTGGTGATGGAGATCAAGAAGCACGAGATGATGGCCATATCATGTCACTTATGAATTGCATGTGATGTTAATCCTTTTATGCACCTTATTTTGCTTAGAACGACGGTAGCATTATGAGGTCATCTCTCACTAAAATTTCAAGACGAAATTGTGTTCTCCCCGACTGTGCACCGTTGCTACAGTTCGTCGTTTCGAGACACCACGTGATGATTGGGTGTGATAGACTCAACGTTCACATACAACGGGTGCAAAACAATTGCGCACGCGGAACACTCGGGTTAAGCTTGACGAGCCTAGCATGTGCAGACATGGCCTCGGAACACATGAGACCGAAAGGTCGATCATGAATCATATAGTTGATATGATTAGCATAGGGATGCTTACCACTGAAACTATACTCAACTCACGTGATGATCGGACTTGGGATAGTGTAAGTGGATCATGAACCACTCAAATGACTAGAGAGATGTACTTTTTGAGTGGGATTTTAGCATATAATTTGATTAAGTTGAACTCTAATTATCTTGAACATAGTCTAAGTCCACTTTGAATATATTTGTGTTGTAGATCATGGCTCACGCAAGTGTCATCCTGAATTTTAATACGTTCCTAGAGAAAGCTAAGTTGAAAGATGATGGAAGCAACTTTGTAGACTGGGCTCGTAATCTTAAGCTAATCTTACAAGCTGGGAAGAAGGATTATGTCCTTAATGCTGCGCTAGGAGATGAACCACCCGCTACGGATGATCAGGATGTTAAGAACGCTTGGTTAGCGCGTAAGGAGGACTACTCAATAGTTCAATGTGCAGTCTTGTATGGCTTAGAACCGGGACTTCAACGTCGCTTTGAGCGTCATGGAGCATTTGAGATGTTCCAGGAGTTGAAGTTTATCTTTCAGAAGAACGCCCGGATCGAGAGGTATGAGACCTCCGATAAATTCTATGCTTGCAAGATGGAGGAAAACTCGTCTGTCAGTGAACATGTGCTCAAAATGTCTTGGTACTCAAACCGTCTAGCTGAACTGGGGATTGAACTCCCGCAAGAAGCTATCACTGACATAATCCTTCAATCACTGCCGCCAAGCTATAAAGGCTTTGTGTTGAACTACAACATGCAAGGGATGAACAAGTCTCCCGGCGAGTTGTTTGCGATGCTGAAAGTCGCAGAGTCTGAACTCCGTAAAGAGCATCAAGTGTTGATGGTGAGCAAGACCACTAGTTTCAAGAGAAACGGCAAAGGCAAGAAGGGCAATTCGAAGAAGAGCGGCAAGCCTGTTGCCAATCCGCCGAAGAAACCCAAGGCTGGACCTAAGCCTGAAACAGAGTGCTTCTATTGCAAGGGTATGGGTCACTGGAAGCACAATTCCCCCAAGTATCTGGCAGAGAAGAAGGCGGGAAAGAAAAATCAGGTATATTTGATATACATGTTATTGATGTGTACTTAACCGGCTCTCGTAGTAGTGCCTGGGTATTCGATACCGGTTCTGTTGCTCACATTTGCAACTCGAAACAGGAACTGCGGAATAGACGAAGGCTGGCGAAAGACGAAGTGACGATGCGCGTAGGAAATGGTTCCAAGGTTGATGCAATCGCCGTCGGCATAGTGTCACTTCAGCTACCATCGCGATTAGTGATGAACTTAAATCATTGTTATTTAGTGCCTGCGTTGAGCATGAACATTATATCTGGATCTTGTTTATTGCGAGACGGTTACTCTTTTAAGTCTGAGAATAATGGTTGTTCTATTTCTATGAGTAACATCTTTTATGGTCATGCACCGAATGTGAGAGGATTGTTCATATTGAATCTTGATAGCAATACGCATATACATAACATTGAGACCAAAAGAGTTAGAGTAAACAATGATAGCGCCATATTTTTGTGGCACTGCCGCTTGGGTCATATTGGTGTAAAACGCATGAAGAAACTCCATGCTGATGGACTTTTGGAGTCACTTGACTTTGATTCACTTGACACGTGCGAACCATGCCTCATGGGCAAGATGACTAAGACTCCGTTCTCCGGAACAATGGAGCGTGCAAGTGACTTGTTGGAAATCATACATACCGATGTGTGTGGTCCAATGAGCGTAGACGCACGCGGCGGATATCGTTATTTCCTCACCTTCACTGACGACTTAAGTAGATATGGTTGTATCTACTTGATGAAGCACAAGTCTGAAACATTTGAAAAGTTCAAGCAATTTCAGAGTGAAGTGGAAAATCATCGTAACAAGAAGATCAAGTTCCTACGGTCTGATCGTGGGGGTGAATATCTGAGTTTCGAGTTTGGTACTCACTTAAGACAATGTGGAATTGTTTCGCAGTTAACACCGCCTGGAACACCACAGCGTAATGGTGTGTCCGAACGTCGTAATCGTACTTTGTTAGAGATGGTGCGATCTATGATGTCTCTTACTGATTTGCCGTTATCATTTTGGGGTTATGCATTAGAAACAGCTGCATTCACTTTAAATAGGGCACCATCAAAATCCGTTGAGACGACACCATACGAACTGTGGTATGGCAAAAGGCCAAAGTTGTCGTTTCTTAAAGTTTGGGGATGTGATGCTTATGTCAAAAAGCTTGAGCCTGAAAAGCTGGAACCCAAAGCGGAAAAATGCGTCTTCATAGGTTACCCAAAAGAGACAGTTGGGTACACCTTCTATCTCAAATCCGAGGGCAAAGTGTTTGTTGCTAAGAATGGAACTTTTCTCGAGAAGGAGTTTCTCTCGAGAGAATTGAGTGGGAGGAAGATAGAACTTGACGAGGTTGTCAAACCTCTCATCCCTCTGGATGGTGGCGCAGGGCAAGGGGAAACCTCTGTCGTTGCGACTCCGGTTGAGGAGGAAGTTAATGATGATGATCATGAAACTCCAGTTCAAGTTTCTGTTGAACCCCGCAGGTCGACGAGATCACGCGCTGCTCCAGAGTGGTACGGTAATCCCGTCTTATCAATCATGTTGTTAGACAACAATGAACCTGCAAATTATGAAGAAGCAATGGTGGGCCCAGATTCCAACAAATGGCTAGAAGCCATGAAATCCGAGATAGGATCCATGTATGAGAACAAAGTGTGGACTTTGGAGATACTACCTGAGGGCCGCAAGGCTATTCAGAACAAATGGATCTTTAAGAAGAAGACGAACGCTGACGGTAATGTGACCATTTATAAAGCTCGACTTGTGGCAAAGGGTTTTTCACAAGTTCCAGGAGTTGACTACGATGAGACCTTCTCACCCGTAGCGATGCTTAAGTCCGTCAGTATCATGTTAGCAATAGCTGCATTTTTCGATTATGAAATCTGGCAGATGGATGTCAAAATGGCGTTCCTTAACGGTTTCCTTAAGGAAGAGTTGTATATGATGCAACCCGAAGGTTTTGTCGATCCTAAAAATGCTGACAAGGTGAGCAAGCTCCAGCAATCCATTTATGGACTGGTGCAAGCATCTCGGAGTTGGAACAAACGCTTTGATGAGGTGATCAAAGCATTTGGGTTTATACAAGTGGTTGGAGAATCTTGTATTTACAAGAAAGTGAGTGGGAGCTCTGTGGCGTTTCTAATATTATATGTGGATGACATATTACTGATTGGAAACAACGTAGAGCTTTTGGAGAGCATAAAAGGTTACTTGAATAAAAGTTTCTCTATGAAGGACCTAGGAGAAGCTGCTTACATTCTAGGCATTAAGATCTATAGGGATAGGTCAAAACGCCTGATAGGACTTTCACAAAGCACATACCTTGATAAAGTTTTGAAGAAGTTCAAAATGGAACAGTCCAAGAAAGGGTTCTTGCCAGTTTTACAAGGTACGAGATTGAGTAAGACTCAGTGCCCAGCAACTGATGAAGATAGAGAGCATATGCGCTCCGTCCCCTATGCTTCAGCCATAGGTTCTATCATGTATGCGATGCTGTGCACTAGACCGGATGTTAGCCTGGCCATAAGTATGGCAGGTAGGTTCCAGAGTAATCAAGGAGTGGATCACTGGACAGCGGTCAAGAATATCCTGAAGTACCTGAAAAGGACTAAGGAGATGTTTCTCGTGTATGGAGGTGACGAAGAGCTCGCCGTAAAAGGTTACGTCGATGCAAGCTTTGACACAGATCCGGACGACTCTAAGTCGCAAACCGGATACGTATTTATTCTTAATGGGGGTGCAGTAAGCTGGTGCAGTTCGAAGCAAAGCGTCGTAGTAGATTCTACATGTGAAGCAGAGTACATGGCTGCCTCGGAGGCGGCTAAGGAGGGTGTCTGGATGAAGCAGTTCATGACGGATCTTGGAGTGGTGCCAAGTGCACTGGATCCAATAACCTTGTTCTGTGACAACACTGGTGCCATTGCCCTGGCAAAGGAACCAAGGTTTCACAAGAAGACCAGACACATCAAACGACGCTTCAACCTCATCCCCGACTACGTCGAGGAGGAGGACGTAAATATATGCAAGGTGCACACGGATCTGAATGTAGCAGACCCGCTGACTAAACCTCTTCCACGGCCAAAACATGATCGACACCAGAACTGTATGGGTGTTAGATTTATTACAATGTAAATTCACATGGTGATGTGAAGGCTAGATTATTGACTCTAGTGCAAGTGGGAGACTGTTGGAATTATGCCCTAGAGGCAATAATAAATGTATAGTTATTATTATAATTCCTGTATCAAGATAATAGTTTATTATCCATGCTATAATTGTATTGAATGAAGACTCATTTACATGTGTGGATACATAGACAAAACACCGTCCCTAGCATGCCTCTAGTTGGCTAGCCAGTTGATCGATGATAGTCAGTGTCTTCTGATTATGAACAAGGTGTTGTTGCTTGATAACTGGATCACGTCATTGGGAGAATCACGTGATGGACTAGACCCAAACTAATAGACGTAGCATGTTGATCGTGTCATTTTGTTGCTACTGTTTTCTGCGTGTCAAGTATTTATTCCTATGACCATGAGATCATATAACTCACTGACACCAGAGGAATGCTTTGTGTGTATCAAACGTCGCAACGTAACTGGGTGACTATAAAGATGCTCTACAGGTATCTCCGAAGGTGTTAGTTGAGTTAGTATGGATCAAGACTGGGATTTGTCACTCCGTGTGACGGAGAGGTATCTCGGGGCCCACTCGGTAATACAACATCACACACAAGCCTTGCAAGCAATGTAACTTAGTGTAAGTTGCGGGATCTTGTATTACGGAACGAGTAAAGAGACTTGCCGGTAAACGAGATTGAAATAGGTATGCGGATAATGACGATCGAATCTCGGGCAAGTAACATACCGAAGGACAAAGGGAATGACATACGGGATTATACGAATCCTTGGCACTGAGGTTCAAATGATAAGATCTTCGTAGAATATGTAGGATCCAATATGGGCATCCAGGTCCCGCTATTGGATATTGACCGAGGAGTCTCTTGGGTCATGTCTACATAGTTCTCGAACCCGCAGGGTCTGCACACTTAAGGTTCGACGTTGTTTTATGCGTATTTGAGTTATATGGTTGGTTACCGGATGTTGTTCGGAGTCCCGGATGAGATCACGGACGTCACGAGGGTTTCTGGAATGGTCCGGAAACGAAGATTGATATATAGGATGACCTCATTTGATTACCGGAAGGTTTTCGGAGTTACCGGGAATGTACCGGGAATGACGAATGGGTTCCGGGAGTTCACCGGGGGGGCAACCCACCCCGGGGAAGCCCATAGGCTTTGGGGAGACACACCAGCCCTTAGTGGGCTGGTGGGACAGCCCCAAGGGGGCCTATGCGCCAAGAAAAAGAAATCAAAGGAAAAGAAAAAAAAAGGAGGGAGGAAGTGGGAAGGGAAGGGGACTCCTCCCACCAAACCAAGTCCAACTCGGTTTGGGGGGGGAGTCCTCCCCCCCTTGGCTCGGCCGGCCCCTTAAGGGTCCCTTGGACCCCAAGGCAAGGTCCCCCTCCCTCCTCCTATATATATGGAGCAATTAGGGCTGATTTGAGACGACTTTCTCACGGCTGCCTGACCACATACCTCCATAGTTTTTCCTCTAGATCGCGTTTCTGCGGAGCTCGGGCGGAGCCCTGCTGAGACAAGATCATCACCAACCTCCGGAGCGCCGTCACGCTGCCGGAGAACTCTTCTACCTCTCCGTCTCTCTTGCTGGATCAAGAAGGCCGAGATCATCGTCGAGTTGTACGTGTGCTGAACGCGGAGGTGTCGTCCGTTCGGTACTAGATCGTGGGACTGATCGCGGGATTGTTCGCGGGGCGGATCGAGGGACGTGAGGACGTTCCACTACATCAACCGCGTTCTCTAACGCTTCTGCTGTACGATCTACAAGGGTACGTAGATCACTCATCCCCTCTCGTAGATGGACATCACCATGATAGGTCTTCGTGCGCGTAGGAAAATTTTTGTTTCCCATGCGACGTTCCCCGACAGTGGTATCAGAGCTAGGTTCATGCGTAGATGTCTTCTCGAGTAGAACACAAAAGTTTTTGTGGGCGGTGATGTGCGTTTTGCTGCCCTCCTTAGTCTTTTCTTGATTCCGCGGTATTGTTGGATTGAAGCGGCTTGGACCGACATTACTCGTACGCTTACGAGAGACTGGTTTCATCATTACGAGTAACCCCCTTTGCTCAAAGATGACTGGCAAGTGACGGTTTCTCCAACTTTAGTTGAATCGGATTTGACCGAGGAGGTCCTTGGATGAGGTTAAATAGCAACTCATATATCTCCGTTGTGGTGTTTGCGTAAGTAAGATGCGATCCTACTAGATACCCTTGGTCACCACGTAAAACATGCAACAACAAAATTAGAGGACGTCTAACTTGTTTTTGCAGGGTATGATTGTGATGTGATATGGCCAACGATGTGATGTGATATATTGGATGTATAAGATGATCATGTTGTAATAGAAATATCGACTTGCACGTCGATGGTACGGCAACCGGCAGGAGCCATAGGGTTGTCTTTATACTAACATATGTGCTTGCAGATGCGTTTACTATTTTGCTAGGATGTAGCTTTAGTAGTAATAGCATAAGTAGCACGACAACCCCGATGGCAACACGTTGATGGATGATCATGATGTCGCGCCGGTGACAAGAAGATCGTGCCGGTGCTTTGGTGATGGAGATCAAGAAGCACGAGATGATGGCCATATCATGTCACTTATGAATTGCATGTGATGTTAATCCTTTTATGCACCTTATTTTGCTTAGAACGACGGTAGCATTATGAGGTGATCTCTCACTAAAATTTCGAGACGAAATTGTGTTCTCCCCGACTGTGCACCGTTGCTACAGTTCGTCGTTTCGAGACACCACGTGATGATTGGGTGTGATAGACTCAACGTTCACATACAACGGGTGCAAAACAGTTGCGCACGCGGAACACTCGGGTTAAGCTTGACGAGCCTAGCATGTGCAGACATGGCCTCGGAACACATGAGACCGAAAGGTCGATCATGAACACGCTGCCGGAGAACTCTTCTACCTCTCCGTCTCTCTTGCTGGATCAAGAAGGCCGAGATCATCGTCGAGCTGTACGTGTGCTGAACGCGGAGGTGCCGTCCGTTCGGTACTAGATCGTGGGACTGATCGAGGGATTGTTCGCGGGGCGGATCGAGGGACGTGAGGACGTTCCACTACATCAACCGCGTTCTCTAACGCTTCTTCTGTACGATCTACAAGGGTACGTAGATCACTCATCCCCTCTCATAGATGGACATCACCATGATAGGTCTTCGTGCGCGTAGGAAAATTTTTGTTTCCCATGCGACGTTCCCTGACATTTAGGAACGTATGGAGTATTAATAATTCACAAAGATCTTATAAAATAATACATAAGTAAGCATGAAACCATCATTTTAACAACATCCGTCGCTATTTCTATCCCCTTGATGAAGGATGCCGAATGTCAGAACCGAATACCAAACACACTTAGCACAAAAGCATAACATATAAAGTCGGATGCCCAAAGCCAAGCCACAATGTCGAAACTATGTCACACACCGGTCCGGCACACTTTGAGAGGCCACTGCGGCCATCTTCCATCGATCCATCTTTAGAGCGGATACTCATGCACCAACCTTGCTAGACATGATGTCGACGCCACCACGACGTGAGACAATGCCACCGTCCTGCGCGAACCCATCCACATGCACCCATTGCCGAAACTCCTCAACACTACACCGCCGGGATCCGCCATGGGTCCTGTGGTAGATGTAACATCGCTCCTCTTATTATCCCCTCCAACCAAAACTTAATTTAAAACGATGCCTTCACGAGGGATAACGATATCGAAGGCGTTGTCATTATCCGATCCGGTAGACCTAGGTCAAAGGTTTTTCCCGAAACATCCTAATCGAATTGACATGATCCGCCTCTAGAAGGAAACAACATCAGATGCGCTGTCATTGTCCAACAAGGCCACAGTACGGAAGCCACATCGTTCCGATCTCGCGGATGCCTGAAACCGCGCGGAGCTTCGCCGTATGTCGTCATCGGTTCTTCGACGGGCAGCCACCGACCATCCACATAAAGAGTTGATGACCAATCTAGGTGATATAGGTCCGCGACCGCCGCCATGCCCACCATCGTGAAAGATTTCGGATCATGCGGGTCATGGAGGGTAGCGCGACCGCTGCACGACTAGGGGTGTTACCCTGGCCGCAACGCGCAACTCCCTCCCTCCCATGCTCCAGCCGCACAAGAAGATCGCCGCCGCATCCAGATCCTGGTTCCTTCATCGCCGGGCCGCCGCCACCGCGGCCTACACCGACGTTCAACGGCGGATAGGGAAGCACCAGTGGGAGGGTCTCTGGTGGCACGAGCCTTCGCCCCTGGCATCGCCCCTCGCCCGTGGGGAGACGACGCTAGGGTTGGGCACTGCTTTTCCATACATTCCTTTTAGCTTTGTGACAACGACTGTGATGGCATTCCATTTCTGTTTGAGTTTTGACGACTGAGCTGAAGCACAAACATTCTCCCACCAAGAATACAAATGCACCCTCTGAATGATAGAGGAAGTGGATGCGAGACATGTGAAGAGTAGTTTCAGAGTGGTCGTAGCAGAACCATAGTGAGCAGTGGCCGTGGGAGAGCCATAGCAAGCAGATTGAGTTGTAAGAGCAAAGCGCGACCCAAATCAGCCACGCGAGTTCGTTTGGGTTGGTGCGAACAAAAGTGAAGGTCCATTTCGGCTTAAAATTACGCCTGAAATGCATTGACGCGGACGCGAAGCAGACCGACACACGCCTTCTTATGTCCGCGTTCGTCCATACGTGGTGCCCGGTCAAAGTCAGCGTCTTCTTTATTAACAACGACCGTCCACCACGGGCCCATGCGTCAACAATCCACCGACGTCCTTTTTTAATCCGAGTGTGCTCGGGGTCTCATCCTCTTTCAGAAGTCGCCCCATCTCCATCTAGCCACTAGTTGCTCCCCCGTCGACGACAAACCCTATCCAAAACCATGTGGTTCTTCTCCACGAAAGACAAGGGAAAGTCCCTTGTCGTCCATGTCCGCGCGGCGGCGTCTTCCCATCTACCTCGCCAGCGGATCAGCGTACTAGTGCACCAGATGATGTGGTGCTGGGAGCACCGCGTCCCTCTCCGCCACCCTAACGTTACGCTCTTGCATGATTGCATTTGGATCCGAAGAGGATCCCGGTGCCAGCGGTGCCGCGAGCGCATATGGATGAGGTGAGACGCCAGCAGGAGCAGCTGACGCCAGAGCAGCGGCACGACCCCGTCTAGGTTGCAGACTCTCCCGACTGGGAGGCCTGGTTCCCGTGGGAGCACGAGAAGCAGCGCCGACATGGCGTACGCGACGTGGTGACTGGACCGCCACCGGCCCTTGTCATGCACGAAGAAGACCAGGAGGCAGAGGCGACGTACCAGAACGCGCTTGCGGCCATCCTACGTGCGAGCGAGGAGGCGCGCCTGAAGAAGAAGGAGTAGAAGGCCTACTAGAAGCAGCTGGCGGAGGCCATTGCGCTCTCCGCTGCCGGCGACTGCGGTGTGCCGCCGCTGGCCCTGCCACCCCTGTCGAGCCAGGGTCTCTGGTCCTCAGGCCCGAGCTGTACGCCCGAAGCGAGGTGGTGCGCAAGTTGGTTAGCGCGCCATTCGTATGGTTGGCTGCATAGCCGGAGCAAGAGGCGGCCTACCTGGAGCACTGGCGACAGCGGGAGGTGAGGGAGGAGGACACACACGCCCGATGAATTGAGCTGATGGAGCGCGAGGCCGAAGCTAAGGAGGAGGAGCGACGTGTTGTCCAGCAAGCGCCGCTGCAACCACCGACGGACGACGTCGCCGCCGCGTGGGAAACGGCCTTCCCCTCGGCTGGCCCGGCGCCGACGCTCGTCGACCGCACCAGCCCCAGCGACGACGACAACGAGGACGTCTAGGACAGCCCGCCTTCTTGTTTTTAATTTATTTTATTTTATGTTTGATGTATTGTGGATCATCGCTGGCCTTTTAGACCGGCATAAAATGTTTAATTAATGATTTTTATATTTTTAAAATGTCTACTTTTTTACGACGTTTAAAAATGGACCGTTCGTTGCGTTGGGCGCAAGCGACAATCCAATCGTCAAAGTGGACATGTATGTCCGTCGCACCGACTCAAATGAATAAAATACGGACCGTTTTGGTCAATCGATTGGAGTTGGTCTAACACGCACGCACATGCTTCCGAGATGAGATTGACAAAGCTCAATTTTCCTGTTATGACCTATGGGGCAAAGAAAATGTAGATTTGACCTTGCTTTCAAAAGAATTTTTGATCTAACATTTTTTTCCTGCTGTCAACATCTCGCGTCTGGTTTGCGTACGAGACTCCAAAGTCACTGACGTCTGGTACAGACCTACATGACCGGCTGGTCTGTTGAGTTTCTGACGTGGCATGGTACCAAACGCCACGGACCCTGGCGTCTGGTCCAGGGCCAGACGCCAAGGATCCTTGTCTTTAGGAGCAGATTACACTTTTTTTCAATAATGTGTGCCACGTCAATCAGACGCCGGGGCCCTCGGCGTTTGGTACCAGACGCCAGGGTCCCTCGCGTTTGATACCATGCCACGTCAGAAATTTAACAGGTCAGCTGGTCATGCCACCCCGTACCACACACCAGAGACTTTGACGTCTCGCATGCAAATTATATGTCAGGGATGTTGGCGTGAGGAAAAGAGGTTATATTGAGATTTTTATTTGAAAATGAGGTCAATTCTGCATTTTCTTTGCTCCATAGATTAAAGCAGAAAAATTGTGGACAAATCCACGGGTGGTAAGTCTGTCGGCAGTGAGGTAGTGACCTTGCATCGCAATCAATGCTGAAAGCTTGGGCTTGTTTTCTAGATCAGATCGACCAAGCTGGAGCGAATGTGCCCCTGGAATTGAATCGGATAAGCACTCCTCGCTGAATATTATTAGCCACTGGACGTCCACTTCCAACAGATGTTGTCAGTTTGACCAGAGAATTTTGATTGTGTCGACTGCCAAAGAGCATTGTAATCCTGAAGAACCCAGGGTATCTGACAGTAGTTTGATTTTCGAGATCCAACTGTTATTGATGATAACTTTTCCATACTGAGCATCTTTAACTTTTGACAACGGTCGCCATAGCTTCTTCAAAGTTGCCATCGTCGGTGCTGAGTGTGCATGTCGGCTGTTAATTATGATAGATGTTGATCTGGCTGCCCTATGTCTCGTGATGATATGTGTTGATCTGGGTGCCCTATGTCTCGTCTTACGCGAACCAACGACGAGCAATACCTGGGGACCTAGATGGGGCGGCCCACCAGCACGGACGGCGATAGCCTTATTTCTTTCATGTTTTTAATTTCTTTATTTCTTTTTTACTTTTTTACACTTCAAAATAATTTTTATATATATATTATAAAAATACTCTATTGAAATATTTAAAAATGTTGAATAATTATTTTAAAAATATTAAACAAGGAGTTGAAAATTGTTGAATAAGTATTTGAAAATGATTGAAAAAGTATTTATAAAATATTGATCATCTATATAGAAATATTAATCAACTATTTGAAAATATTTATTGAACAGGTATTTAAAAAATGTTGAACAAATATCTGAATAATGTTGAATGTGTACATCAGGATATATTCTTGCATTACGTCAGGATAGATGCCTGAATGTGTACTTGCTCAGATTTGAGGTTGTAGAATTCCATCTGATCTACACTAGTAAGAAAAATTCTTAAGCTCAATATGAAATGCGAGTGGGTTGTTATGATACAGTGGCTCAAGTTGTGTTACATCTTAACCAACTTGCAATTGCTTACACTGAAGTACGAACAAAATACATGTTAATAAGGCAGATCAACTGAGGAGATAACTACATAAGTAGTGTCCTAAGGATAAGTGCGCATGAATTATAATTGCTCCGTAAATAACATGGTGCATGTTGATGAAAGAAATTATAACAGCAACATTAACTACAAAACATTTTTGCTAGTATTCGTAAGAGAACACCATGTGTTACATGGTTCTGACCTTCTTTTGTGTGTAGGTCTTAAGGGCATTGTTAAGTAATAAACTACTACCTCCATAAACTAATATAAAATATTTTAGATCATTAACTTAGTGATCTTGCAAATGTCTTATAATAGTTCAAAGGGGAAGTGATTAAGATGGAGACTGCAAGTCTGAATATATTACTCATTAGTTAGACTTGCTAGCTAGCTAACTATGAGAAGACTTGGGAATCAATGTGAGGTCCTAACGAAGAAACTCATCTCATTAGTTAGCCGAGCTTTACAAACCACGGGGGTGAATGAGGAAGGATGCCTCACCTGTTCTAGAGCATGTATTCCTAACATGGTTGTAGTTTGTGAAGTGAAAGAATTGTGCATCGGACCAACTGTTGAGAAATATGGGAGAAGTTAGCATGGAGTCAGGCTATAGGCGGAGCGGGATGCGGCTGCCCACCGAACACCGAAGCGAGAGGTTGCCTTTTTAGCGGCCACCGCTGGCAGCCCGCATCACGTCACTTCCCTTTTGGCGGACAATGCGGCAGCCCGCATAAGCCCGCCAAAGACCCGCCAAACAGTCGATGCTTGTACTACGCATGCGGTGTTGTTGTTGCTCCTCGAGAACATCAAGGGCGGGGCCCAAGGGTGACGAGATCGAGAGTGGTGAGGGTGTCCTCGCAGGTGTGGATGTGCCCAGAGTTCTAGCACGAGACCATGATGGGCGAGTGCCGGGGCGGCGCATCGGAGGTGGGCGTTCCCGACCACGACGACGCCGGGAGAAGGTCGAGGTCCTTGCACGCCTTGGCCACGATGGCGAGCATCAGCGCCTCCGGGCCGAAGGTGTAACGTCCATGATGCGGTCCTATCATTATTTTTGTACGAGGGCCTTGACAGGAATAGAAACGCATCTCGTCATTTCGCAAGAATGGATATAGCTACAAGTACATGTACTCAAAAGGTGAGTATAAAGAGTTGGCTTACACTCGCCACAAGCTACATCAGAGTCACATCAGTGCAATACATACAATCATCCCGAAGAAGAGCAGGGTCCGACTACTGACGAAAACAAACGATAAAAGAACGACGTCCATCCTTACTATCCCAGGTTGCCGGCCTGGAACCCATCCTAGATCGATGATGAAGAAGAAGAAACTCCAAATAGCACAATCAGCGCGTTCACGTCAAAGTAACCCTTTACCTGTACCTGTGACTGGTGTTGTAGTAATATGTGAGCCACGGGGACTCAGCAATCTCATTTCCAAAGGTATCAAGACTAGCAAAGCTTAATGGGTGAGGTATGGTTAAGTGGTGAGGCTGCAGCAAGCGACTAAGCATTTATTTGAGGTGGCTAACTTACGAGTACAAGAATAAGAAAGGGGGATGATCTACGCATAGCGGACGTGAACTACTGATGATCAAATGATTGATCCTGAACACCTACTTACGTTAGACATAACCCCGCCCTGTACATGATCGGAGAGGGAGCTCACGAACAAGGAAGTCACGGTTACGCACTCCGTTGGCAAGTTTTAATTAAGTTTACTTCAACTTATCTAGAACCGGATGTTAAACAAAGTTTCCACGTTGCCACATAACCGCGGGCATGACTTTCCGAAAGATTTAACCCTGCGGGGGTGCTCCAACTAGTCCATCACAAACTACCACACGCTGCGACGGAATAACCTCGATCAGGGAAACCTGTGATCTCCTTGGGTTCCTATTGAAAACCTCAACCTTGAGATAACCCAAAGCATCCTCGGAATCCCTCGTACAAGACGCTTGAGAAAGGTAAAACAAGTCCAGCAAAGCCGCCCGACGAGTCAACGAACCCGATAGGAGCCGCGTATCTCATTCTCAGGACACGACCAGATGGGAAAGCCTACGAGTAAAACCAGACCTCAAGTTTCCTCGGGGTGGGCCCGCAGTCTTCCCGTTTCGGACCAACACATCAGCACCGCCCCCTGTATTATGTTGAATTACTCCTCGGGTTCATGACACCCTATGTTTTTCAGTATTAACAGAATTATTATGTTGGGCAAATATAGTACCAATTTTGGGCCTTGCCAGACGAGCTTTATCCCAAAACGAGAATCTAGGGGGTCCCCATAACAACGCCAACCATGTTAGGAGCGCTCATTTATGGAACATAACACTGGTAGATCAAACTAAGGCGGCAAAGGTGGAACAAAACACCAGGCTAGAAAGGCTGAGCCTTCCACCTTTTACCAAGTATATAGGTGCATTAATTTAAATAGCAATTAATATGGTGATATAACAAGGAACCCATGTAATCACATGGAAGAGACTGCACCTGCAACTAGCAACGCTCACACATGGTTAAGCAAGCGGTAACATAGCCAATCAGTGGTTTGCTAGGTTGTGAACAGGTTGAAGGTTTTCATGGCAAAGTTGGGAGGCATATTAAACAGGTGGTAGGCAGCGAGACATAACGAAAGAAACGAGACAACTAGCATGGCATTGATATTAATGGTATCTAGGGAAATGGTCATCTTGCCTGAGATCCTTCTTAGAAGAATAACAACTCCGTGAAGCACACGAACCGACGTAGGCGAACGGGTCCACACATTCTGACACGCTTGCGGAACTCTATCGACACGAAGCAAACCGGAAACAAGAATCAACACACGATATTCACCACGGCACATGCATGACATGGTGCATTTCACATATGATGCATGATCAGTTTCAAATATGCAAGGCAGGGCATGGCAATTCACACAGTCAAACACTACACATTAAGTGAAGCTCAATATGCAACGAGTTGCATATCGACGGTACTCCACATTCAAATATTTCGTTCACTCCCATTTATTTACACGTCAATATTACATGTTGTTAAACATGGCAAGGGGTGAAGCACAAGTTAATCTACCTATCTATGCATTTTAAATGCGGTCGGAAACGTCATATAGCATCTCCCAAGTGACCCCACGTGTTAACTTTGTAATCTTTCCAGATATGTCCTAATCACTTTTTATGTTTGTTAAATGACAAAACAGAGTGGTTCACGTGATTCTACTCATCGTTCTAGTCCATTTACATATATGGCTCATCTCCAACGGAGCTACGGTTAATTAACTACAACCTAAATCGTTTCTATTACGTCGACAAGCAAACCGATGCAAACAACATGCTAAACAGTTTTAAATATGCATGAGAGTTGGAAAATATTAATCTACGCGAAATTCTAGAGAAGTTACATATACAACTTGTCGCGATACGCGCAGTTTAAACCCTACGGGTGTTTGAAAATATGCCTTTAATCTGAAATCCGTGGTAATTAGCTAAATTCGTCCACTGAAAAAAAACATCATGGGCCGAATCTGAGCAGTTGGACCAACTAACACTGGGCGCAATTTAACAAAACGGCGCTTGGTGCGAAGGATAGCACAACTGGGGGGCAGCTCACCGGAGTGGGCCTCGGGCCCATGAGGTGGAGGAGCAAACCACGAGGGCTAGGCGAGCTGGGCAGCTCGAGGACATGCTCAGCCACGGTGCTGGCTGGGCTTGCGACCGTATGATGGGCGAGGCCCACTTGCGGAGGCGAGCAAAGGCAGCGTCCTCCTCGATCCCGACTGGATCGAGGCAGGGAGGGGCGGCGGCAGCGCACCTCCGGCGACAGGGAAGGCGCAAGGGGAAGGAGGTGGCGGATCTGGGCAAGTTCCACCGGATCCGGATGTGGGGAGGCACGAGAAGAGGCTGCCGACGACGAGCAGCGTTGAGGTGCCTCGGGCATTCATCCATGGTGGCTCCTACATGGGAGGGAGATAGGAGAGGTTAGAGGGAGAGGGAGGAAGCACGGGGCGGAACGGACGGGCTCGCTTGGTTGAGGTGGTCGTCGACGGTGGTCGGTGGCTCGCGGGGTGACGGGGGCTACCGGAGATGGGGTGAAGGGGTGGCTCGGGAGCTCGGGGAGGATCAGGGGCTAGGCGCACCGCGCACGTGTGGGTTGCGGCGCCGGCGGCTCAGGCTCGGGCGGGCCGGCGATGGGCTTCGGCGGGCCCGCTCGAGGTGGGAGGCGACCGAACAGGTGGAGGTGGTTGGTGGGTGCAGGTTGGGTGCGGATCCTGAGGGGCAGGGGCTAGGGTTTTCCTAATTAGGCAGGGGTTGTTTAAATAGGAATGGGGCTAGGGTTAGGGGATTTGGGGTGGTTTTTCGACCCTCCGATCGCGATCGGACGGTCCGATCGGAGAGGTGGGTTAGGGTTAGCTTAGGTGGGCTAGTTGGGCCGTGTTAGAGAGGCTAGATGGGGAAGAGAGGGAAAACGGGCACCGAGCGACAGAGTTTTAAAACACCGAAAACGACCGACGATAAACCGATGGTGGTGCCGCTATGGTCGATCGTTCGGGTATCAAACGAACTCCGATTGCAATGAAATTTGGCAAGCGTCCTACCTACACTAAAATAAGACCACACGCCAAGTTTCAACCCAATCCGAGAAAGTTTTATACACACTTTTGAAAACAAGATTTTAACAATGTCGCGGGCGCGTGCGAGTGTGGTTGGACTCAAAATGGTCAACGACAAGAACGGAGGAATCGACAACTAATATCGGATGCAAGTTTAGAAAACGGGCGACGATGGAGTGTCGATGCAATGTGGATGATGCGAATGATGTGATGATGAATGCAACAAACAAATAATTAATCCGGCGACAACAGAATAAAAGGGGAATCTTCTGGAGCGTCGGTCTTGGGGTGTCACAACTTTCCTACACTAACAAGAGATCTCACCCCGAGATCTAAGAACGAAAGGGGGGAGGAAGAGAAAGAGGTAAAACTTAGTCTTTTCTTTGACAAACGAGTGAAACCAAGGATCCTTGAAGGTTGCAAAGAGATGAAGAATGATATGAGAAACAAGCAAGAATCCACACAAAATTTGGCAGCCCTTCGGTAGAAAAAGGGGACAAAAATTCGATACAATGGAAAGATCTGGAGAAGATTCACAACAAACTAACTAAATTGAAAAAAACAAGGAAAGAACATTATCTTGAGAGCACAATATGATACATTGAAGAGAGCAACAACACAACAACTCAGGAACAAGAGAATAGAAACTAGATCTTTGAGAAGAATAGAATGAAGAAGAGAATGACAATTTCCATCACAATTGAATTTGTAAAGTATCCTTGCAAGAAGAATAGAACGGAGTTGTTGGAAAACCAACAACAAAAGAACAAGCTTGTAGTGGACTTATGAAAACCATCCCAAAATAATGAGTTGACAAAGAGCCACTAACAGAAACAAGGATTGATTGTATGCAACAAGAAAGGCAAAACTTCTTACACCAAGAGGAAACACTAAGAACTTGGATCAATGATAACCTCCACAATAGCAACAACCCCTAGGAAATGCTTTAGTTGAAGTTTAATCCAAGATAACTCAATGAAGAAACCGTGGGTTGAACACATCCCATGATCAAAGAATTGTTGGGTTTAAATATATCATTCCTGAAACAACTTCTCTTCGAGACTCCACACCTAACAAGAATGCTATAACACCACCACAAGGATAAGGAGGAAGAATTGAATTTCGAAATGCAAAACACAGGATGTTTGAGCCTCTCCAACAAGAATGTTGAAGAACACTTGAAGAAAGAATCGAAACCTTGACGAACCACCATGAAGGACCTCCGGAGTAGAAGGATGATAGAAAAGAAGTGAAGCTTGAAAAAGAATAAGATTGAGGCCTTGCAAAGATTAGATGAAGCTTCACGTCGTGATGCTTGAGAAAACTTGGAACTTCGGAAAAAGAAGACCTAGAATAGAAAATTGATATCATGTGCCACTTCCAAAAGAAGAATTGAAATCACCTTAATGAAGAGGAATAAGAATTATGTTATGCTTATCCTTCATCAAATTAAATTGATGGCAAGCAACGGATTTAGCATACCACTGATTCTTCTTGAAAATATTGACGAGAGATATGAGCACAAACTTGAACAAGTCTTGAAGGAGACACCAGTAAGAATTTGATTGAATGGAGATAACAAGAATGAATGGAGATACATGAGAATGAATAGATCATGAGCCACCTGAGAGAAAAACTTGAACAAGGCACCGGAATAATTGAGAGACGAACGAAGAGACAACAATTGAGAAGAATTTGAAGATGGAAGTTGAAAGCTGACAACGAAGAAATCTTCTGAAATGATGGCCTTGGGAGGATCGAGAACAAAAACAACTCTCAAATGCACTGGATAGCAAGAAAGGGATTACTCATGATCGAGAACAATTCAAGATGATAACACAAAGCTGAAATGATGAATCTTCAAGAGAATGAACTAAGATTTAAGAGAAACGCTCCTTCGGTCTTCCAAGCTGCAAATGATGAGGGGAACACCACCAAGAATAACTAAGACACTCCGGAATAAGAATATGAAAAGTTGAGTCAATGATGAAATAATTCAGATTGGACTTGAGGAAGGAATATGACTGATGGAATTTATTCTTACGTCATATTTAAAAAGAATTAGAGATCTCCGGGAAAGATTAGAAGAGCCAGATAAGATCCTGGGAGAAACCTGTGGGTTATGGGCCCACTCAAAAGAAAGATCATCGAAAAGATTGCTTAGAAGGAGAGATATTGCACCGGTGTAAAGAAAACTTGATGAGGTTAGCACTTCAAATTAATTGGAAGGATTGAAAACAAGAGACTGTGAGATATCTTGAACACTCAGGATATAATAGAGAGGGATGAAAAACACGAAAGACTTGATAAGAATTTTCAACATGGGAAAGAATTTAAAGGATGAAAAAGATATGATGAACATGGAGAGCTTGAACTAAATTCACCGAAAAAGATAACAATAATGAAAAATGAAGAACTAGCAACTCCTGATAATCTTCACAAGGAATCACCGGATAAGAGAGAAAAGAAAAGATAGTGGAAGCAAGAATGAAATGAAATGCACTTGGATGAAATCCAATCGCTTAGGAAAAGGGCGGGAAGGCGGGAAAAACAAAGAAAACTTGGGACAGATGAGATGAACTCTGGAAATAAATGAGACATTGACCTTGAAAAATTGGATAAGATTGAATTCACTTGAAGAGAAGCACACCGGATGAAAAGAATTGATAAGACAACTTGATTGAGCAAAAGAATCAGCAATCAAATAAAGATATGAGAACACCTCTTGGAAAAGATATGAAATCACCATTTGACATCGAAACAACTAACCATATTCCAACAAAACAAAGGAAGAGGCTTACGGAACAAGCCAGAACAAATTCATGATAGAGATTTCGTCCAATATTTTCATGGATAGGATCGCATAGGCTCTATCCTACAGTAGCCATCATGTACAAGGTAGTGCACACGACATACGAAGGGTCCCTGAGTCGTAGCAAGCTACGGGGACTCTTTAAGACACAACGAGAACTGCTGTAAGACGACCGTGAACAAACAAATCCACTAGATGTTGAACCCCAACCTCACATCATGCATCTATTGTAATATTGTCCTATAAGTAACTACTTGAATTCCCACCTCAGAACTTATGAAATTTCTGGTCATGCAATCGGGTCCACGGATACAAGGAGTAAAATCCATCACTCAACTCCTAGCAATAACACTACCCGTCTAGTGTATAACATCCATCAACACATCACCAGAGATCTCGAAAACTCATCTATCTCAGATCCTTGAACATACAACGATACTAAGTATGGTAGTACCCCCGAACGCTCTGCACGAGTACTGGAGATGTCGGGTTATCTCGCAAATATTAGTATTGAAGCAATTTTGGACATCCTCCGTCCTGAGATACTAAGAAATCTGAATGATAACGATGTGCTCAAGAATCCCGTGGAGCTCAACTCCTCGGAATAAAATCAACACAGCAGGAGGCACCAAGTCAGAACTCCGTCACATCGACATCATATTGATTCCAAAAATATCCGCGTGATCCTAAATTTTTTTGATTGAGAAAAGGAATAGAACTAAAACTATTACGTCAAGATTCCTCACCACAGCATAGAAGAGGAGAAAAAAGAATCCTACTCTCCGATATATAACTAGACTCAAAGTAGTTTTTCACTATACTCGACTCGGCCAAGTTCGATCAATCAAGGGGGCTCCTAGGTCGGTACTGCTCTGATACCAACTTGGTAACGCCCAAGATGCGGTCCTATCCTTATTTTGGCGCGAGGGCCTCGACCGGAATAGAAACGCATCTCGTCGTTTCGCAAGAATGGATATTGTTACAAGTACATCTACTGAAAAGATGAGTATACAGAGTTGGCTTACACTGGCCACAAGCTACATCAGAGTCACATCAGTAAAATGCATACAATCATCACGAAGAAGAGCAGGGTCCGACTACGGACGAAAGCAAATGATAAAAGAACGATGTCCATCCTTGCTATCGTAGGCTGCCAGCCTGGAACTCATCCTAGATCGCTGAAGAAGAAGAAGAAGAAACTCCAAATAGCACAATCAACGCGCTCACGTCAAAGTAATCGTTTACCTATACCTGCAATGGGTGTTGTAACAATGTGTGAGCCATAGGGACTCAGCAATCTCATTTCCAAAGGTATCACGACTAGACAAGCTTAATGGGTGAGGTATGGTTAAGTGGTGAGGCTACAGCAAGCGACTAAGCATTTATTTGATGTGGCTAACTTACGAGTACAAGAATAAGAGAGGGGGACGATCTACGCATAGTGGACGTGATCTACTGATGATCAAATGATTGATCCTGAACACCTACTTACGTCAGACATAACCCCATCGGGTCCTCGATCGGAGAAGGAGCTCATGAACAAGACAGTCATGGTTACGCACTGAGTTGGCAAGTTTTAATTAAGTTTACTTCAAGTTATCTTGAACCGGATGTTAAGCAAAGTTTCCACATTGCCACATAACTGCGGGCACGGCTTTCCGAAAGATATAACCCTCCACGGGTGCTCCAACTAGTCCATCACAAACTACCACACGCCGCGACGGAATAACCTCGATCAGGGAAACCTGTGATCTCCTCGGGTTCCTATTGTAAAACCTCAACCTTGATATAACCCAAAGCATACTCGGAATCCCTCGCACAAGGCACCCGTGAAAGGTAAAACAAGTCCAGCAAGGCCGCCCGACGTGTCGACGAACCCGATAGCAGCCGCGTATCTCGTTCTCACGACACGACCGGATGGGAAAGCCTACGAGTAAAACCAAACCACAAGTTTCCTTGTGGTGGCCCCGCAGTCTGACCGTTTGGGACCAACACCATCAGCACTGTCCCCTTTTATTATGTTGAATTACTCCTCGGGTTCATGACGCCCTATGTTTTTTAGTACTAACAAAATTACTATGTTGGGCAAATATAGTACCAATGTTGGGCCTTGCCAGACGAGTTTTATCCGAAAATGAGAATCTAGGGGGTCCCCATAACAACCCCAAGCATGTTAGGAGCGCTCATTTATGGAACATAACACCGGTAGCCGAAACTAAGGCGGCAAAGGTGGAACCAAACACCGGGCTAGAAAGGCCGAGCCTTCCACCTTTTACCAAGTATATAGGTGTATTAATTTAAATAACAATTAATATGGTGATATAACAAGGAATCCATGTAATCACATAGAAGCGACTGCACCTGCAACTAGCAACGCTAACACATGGTTAAGCAAGCGGTAACATAGCCAATCAATGGTTTCCTAGGTTATGAACAGGTTGAAGGTTTTCATGGCAAAGTTGGGAGGCATATTAAACAGGTGGTAGGCAGCGAGACATAATGAAAAAAACAAGACAACTAGCAAGACATTGATAGTAATGGTATCTAGGGAAATGGTCATCTTGCGTGAGATCCTGCTTGGAAGAAGAACGACTTCGTGAAGCAGACGAACCGACGTAGTCGAACGGGTCCTCACATTCCGACACGATTGCAGAACTCTATCGAGACGAAGCAAACAAGAAACAAGAATCAACACACGATATTCACCACGGCACATGTACGACATGGTGCACTTCAGATATGGTGCATGATCAGTTTCAAATATGCAAGGCAGGACATGGCAATTCACACAATCAAACACTACACATTAAGTGAAGCTCAATATGCAACGAGTTGCATATCGACGAAACTCCGCATTCAAATATTTAGTTCACTCCCATTTATTTACACGACAATAATACATGTTGTTAAACATGGCAAGGGGTGAAGCACAAATCAATCTAACTATCTAGGAATTTTAAATGAGGCCGGAAAGGTCATATAGCATCTCCGAAGTGACCCCACGTGTTAACTTTGTAATCTGTCCAGATCTGTCCTAATCACATTTTTATGTTTGTTAAATGGGAAAACAAAGTGGTTCACGTGATTCTACTCGTCGTTCTAGTCATTTACATATATGGCCCGTCTCCAATGGTGCTACGGTTAATTAACTACAACTTAAACCGTTTCTATTACGTTGACACATAAACCGATGCAAACAACACGCTAAAAATTCAGGGGACAGAAGAGTTTTCGCGATTCCAGCGCCGCTCCGTGGCTGAAACCTACATAGAAGAAAAGACCTTTCCGACGGGCAAATTCCGCCGGGGAGAACTCCTCCCGGAAGGGGAAATCGTCCTCATCATCATCACCATTGTCACGGGCATCATCGAGATCATCATCACCATCATCACCAACACCAGCACCATCTCCACCTTCATTCCATCTACTTCACCATTGCAATTGGAGTTCTACCTTGCACTATTCATCCCCTCTACTCTACCGATGTTGATTACTCTTTTGTGGTGAATGCTATTGAGTTTTGTTGGAGGATTATTGTTATGACTAGATTGTTAATCATATTTTCATCACCTCTGATCATGATCTCTTTTATGTCTTGTGAGTAGTTCCATTAGTTCTTGAGGACATGGGAAAAGTCTAGATGCTAGTAGTCATATGATGTTGAAGTAATATGTGTTGATTGATATTTAAGTTATGGTGCTATTCTTATAGTGGTGTTATGTGAATGTCGACTACATAAAACTTCGCCTTTTTAAGGACCTAGGGGAATGCATCGTGTATAAAGAATGCTTATGGTGGTTGCCGGAGTGTAAGAAACCTGAACCCCAGTTTGCATACTTTTGCACGAGGGGGTATTGGATTCTAAAGCTTATTGCTATGGTTAGGCTTTGCCTTAATTTCTCTCTTGTATTTGCGGATGCTTGCAAGAGGGATTAATCATAAGAGTGTACTTGTCTTAGCATAGACGGTGCACTAGTTAAGATCCACCCACATAACACTTATCAATACAAAACATAGTGCTAGACGGAATATGACGAAAGCACTTGACTATCTCTCCCGTGTGTCCTCGGGAACACCTTAGTATTTATAAGTTTAATCCCTCGGATTATCCTTTGTGTTCAAAAGGATTGGGCCACTTGCTGCACCTCGGCACTATTTACTTTACTTGCATTTATTTCCTTGTTTCTTATACTAGAAAACCCATAAAAAGCTACCTTTCAGTACTTGCAGTTATTCCTTGCTCAAGATCACTCGTCAATACCTTCTGCTCCTCGTTGGGTTTGACACTCTTACTTATCGAAAAGGCTACGATAGATCCCCTACACTTGTGGGTCATCAAGACCATTTTCTGGCACCGTTGCCGGGGAGCTTAGCGCTATTGGTAAATGAAATTGGTAAGGAAACTTTTACACTGTACGTGTTGTTTTTTGTTTTACTGTTTCCACTTTTTGTCCCTATGGAAAACTCTCCTCTTGGTTTGTTGCTTGCTTGTGGGGAACCGCCCTAATGCTATTGTGGTGGAGAGGCCTCCCCCACCTACTGAAATTGTGCCTTTCAAAATACCAACTGGTATTACTGATTGTGTTTTGGCTAATCGATATGCAGGAGATAGACATCCAGGTGAACACTTGTTATATCTTTCACAACTATGCTCCTTATTTAAGCTCGCAGTTATATCGATTGATTTTTTTTATGAGAAAGTTATTTTCTCTATCATTAAAAGATAAGGCTTTGGATTGGTATAGGCTTCTTGATGACTCTCATTTACTAAATTGGGAAGATCTTATGCCTCTCTTTTATGCAAAGTTTTATCCTCTTCATGAAATACATCGAGACAGGAATTATATTTATAACTTTTGGTCTCGTGACGGAGAAAGCATCGCTCAAGCTTGGGGGAGATTGAAAACCTTAATGCCCAAATGTCCCAATCATGAGCTCTCCAAAGAAATTATTCTTACAAATTTTTATGCAAGGCTTTCTCGTCAAGATAAAGAGATGCTTGATGCTTCCTCTAGTGGGGTATTCTCCAACAAAAGCACTGAAGCTAAATGGGATCTTATTGAAAGGATCCAAAAGAACACTGAAGACTGGGAGATTAATAAAGGTATTGAACCCGCTATAAATTATGAATGTGATTACATTGAGAGCTATGTGAAAACTGATTACTTCAATACCTTTTGTGCTAAGATTGGTTTTGATTCCCAGCTTCTAATTGATTTTTGCAAAGACTTTGCCTCTCATATTGACTCTTATGATAAGGAGGATCAACACCATAAACCCTTTAAGGAATTACCCGTTGATATTAATGTTGTTGACCCTATCTTGCGTGCAGTTGAATATGAAAAGCCCCCTTTTCCCGCAAGGATGAGGGAGCATCCTTTTGTCACACGCATCCTGAATAAAAGTGAAAGAATGACAGATGAGCATGAGGACCTGATTAAAGTCAATCCTCAAGTTGCATTAGTCAAGGATCTTGTTACTAGTAATATTGAGGATTCCAATATAAATTTTTGTGTTGTTTCCACTAACCTTGTTACAGCCAAGAATAAAGGCCCAATTTCAGGTACTCCAGTTGTATCTGTTAAAACAGGAGATCATAATTATTATGGGCTATGTGATTTGGGATCCAGTGCTAGTGCTATTCCTGTTTCACTTTATCAAGAGATCATGAATGAGATTCTACCATGTGAAATTGAAGAAGTTGATGTTACGATTCATCTTGCAAATAAAGAAACTATCTCTGCCATTGGAATTGTGCGAGATGTTGAAGTTCTATGTGGAAAGGTAAAATATCCTACCGACTTTCTAGTACTTGGTTCAGTACAAGATAGTTTTTGCCCTATTATCTTTGGTAGGCATTTTCTCAAAACTTGTGGAGCTATTATAGATAGCAGGAAAGGAAAAGTATCTATTGAATTTAATGGTGAGCCATATGAATTTAACTTTTCTAAATTCTTGAAGCAAACTCGTGGTACCGATCTACCTACTAATGATAAAATTATTGAAGAGATTGCTTCTATTGCTATTCCTCCTAACGATCCTTTGCGACAATTTATGGAAAACCACGAGAATGATATGCATATGCAGGAAAGGAATGAACTAGATGATATATTCTTGAGACAACCTGCTATCTTGAAGCACAACCTTTTAGTTGAACCTTTGGGAATTTTATCGTAACCGAAATAAGACCCGGTGTTTGATCTTAAACCTCTTCCCAGTAGGCTTAAGTATGCTTATTTAGATGAAAAGAAAATATTTCCTATTATTATCAATTCTAACCTTTCAGGATATGAAGAAGAGCGATTATTGGAAGTCCTTCGTAAACACCTTGGCGCTATTGGTTATACCCTTGATGATCTTAAGGGGATTAGTCCATCTATTTGTTAGCATACTATCAATCTTGAGCCTGGTGCTAAACCGGTTGTTGATCATCAACGACGGTTTAACCCGAAGGTGAAGGATGTTGTGAGGACTGAAATCCTCAAGCTTCTAGCCGCAGGTATTATCTACCCTATAGCTGATAGTAAGTGGGTAAGTCCAGTACATTGTGTTCCCAAGAAAGGAGATACTACTGTGGTTCCTAATGACAAGAATGAACTAATACCTCAAAGAATTATTATTGCATATAGAATGTGTATTGATTACAGGAAGTTGAACAAGGCAACCATGAAGGACCACTACCCGTTGTCGTTCATCGACCAAATGCTTGAAAGGTTATCCAAAAACACTCACTTTTGCTATCTTGATGGGTACTCTGGCTTCTCTCAAATTCATTTTAACACTGCCGAACAAGAGAAGACCACTTTTACTTGTCCCTTTGGTACTTATGCTTATAGACGTATGCCTTTTGGTTTATGCAATTCTCGTGCTACTTTTCAAAGGTGTATGTCTCCTAGCTTTCATGGTTTTTGTGAGGAAATTGTGGAGGTCTTCATGGACGATTTCTCCGTCTATGGAACCTCTTTTGACCATTGTCTCCACAACCTTAATAAAATTTTGCAAAGATGTGAGGAGACGAACTTGGTACTCAACTGGGATAAGTCCCACTTCATGGTCAACGAGGGAATTGTTCTTGGCCACAAGATTTCTGAAAGAGGAATCGAGGTGGACATGGAAAATATTGAAGCAATCGAGAGAATGCGTTATCCAAAAGACATCACAGGTATTCATAGTTTCCTCGGTCATGCTAGTTTCTATAGGAGATTTATTAAAGACTTTTCTAAAACTTCGAAACCCCTTACTAATCTTGTCCAGAAGGATATCCCTTTTGTGTTTGATGAAGATTGTAAGGAAGCCTTCGAAGTTCTTAAGAAAGCCTTGATAACCGCCCCTATAGTCCAACCACCTGATTGGAATTTGCCTTTTGAAATCATGTGTGATGCTAGTGATTTTGCTGTTGGAGATGTGTTAGGACAAAGGGTTGATAAGAAATTGAATGTTATCCATTATGCTAGCAAAACCCTTGACACTGCTCAAAATAATTACGCCGCTACTGAGAAAGAATTTTTAGCGGTAGTGTTTGCTTGTGATAAGTTTAGGCCTTACATTGATGATTCTAAAGTCATTATTCATACTGATCATGCTCCTATTAAGTATCTTATGGAAAAGAAGGATGCCAAACCAACGCTTATCTTCTTCAAGAATTTGATTTGCAGATTGTTGATAGGAAGGGAGTAGACAACCTTGTAGCAGACAACCTTTCGAGGATGGAGGACATACCACATGATCCTATTCCGGTCAATGATAGTTTTCCTGACGAACAGTTAGCTGTTTTGCACGTGAAATCTAATTCACATCCATGGTATGCAGATTATGCTAACTTTATTGTTGCAAAGTTTTTGCCTCCAGGTTTAACATTCCAGCAGCGGAAGAAGTTCTTCCACGACTTGACGTATTACTTTTGGGATGACCCACATCTTTGTAGAGAAGGTGTGGATGGAATTTTGAGGAGATGCATACCGAAGCATGAGTAGAAGGATATCTTGAGACAATGGCATAGCAGTCCTTATGGAGGACATCGTGCCAGTGAGAGGACCGCACACAAGGTTCTCCAATCAGGTTTTTATTCGCCCACTCTCTTTAAAGATGCTAGAAATTACGTTTTATCCTGTGATAAGTGCCAGAGAGTTGGTAATATTAGTAGGAGGAATGAGATGCCTATGAATTATTCGCTAGTCATTAAGCCTTTTGATTGCTGGGGTTTTTATTTTATGGGTCTTGTCCCTCCTTCGCGCAAATACACTCACATCTTAGTAGCTGTAGATTATGTGACCAAGTGGGTTGAAGCAATCCCCACTGAAAGTTCCGATCACAAGACATCTTTGAAAATGATCAAGGATGTAATCGTCCCCAGGTTTGGTGTGCCTAGGTACCTCATGACCGACGGAGGATCACATTTTACACACGGTGCTTTTAGAAAAGCTCTAGCCAAATATGATATTAATCATAGAATTGCTTCACCTTACCACCCTCAAACAAGTGGGCAAATTGAGCTCACAAATAGAGAGATCAAGTTGATCTTGCAAAAGACAGTGAACAGTTCTAGAAAGGACTGGTCCAATAAGCTAGGAGATGCCTTGTGGGCTTATAGAGCTGCTTACAAAAATCCCATGGGAATGTCTCCGTATAAGATGTTTTATGGGAAGGAAGGCCATATACCTCTAGAGTTAGAACACAAAGCTTTCTGGGCTGTTAGAGAGCCTAATGTTGATCCAAAGCTTGCTGGTGAAAAGCGACTCATGAACTTCACTTCTCTAGATGAGTGGAGAAGTGAAGCTTACGAGAGCGCAAAAATGTTCAAAGAAAAGGTAAAGAAGTGGCATGGCAAGATAATTTTGAAACGTGAATTTAATGTCGGTGACAAAGTTTTATTGTATAGATCTCGTTTCAGGTTTTCTCGAGGTAAAATACTTTCCAAGTGGGAAGGACCGTACCATATCGAAGAAGCCTACCGCTCCGGTGCAATCAAGATTAATAATTTCGAAGGCACAAAACCACATTTTGTGAATGGGCAAAGACTCAAGCATTACATGGCTGGAGACCCTATCAATGTAGAGGTGGATGTGATATAGGTAGCCACTCATGAAGAACATATTGCAACACTGTATCCGACACCCGCAGAAGCAGAATAAGAAAAGGTATGAAATACGGTAAGGAAACTTTGCGAACATCAATAAAAGTTTCATTTTATGCGTTTTTGCAAAATTTGGAAAATTCCGAGCCGAAGCAGAGCCGGAGAAGATCTCCAGGTTGCACAGGCGACCTGCTAGCGCGGGGTATCCCCTGGCCGCGCCAGGAGGCCGCCTGGACAACCTCGAGTCCATCTCTGACTCCACTTTGGCTTGTTACCTTCCTTTTGGTGCAGAAATGTTTCATATATATTTTCTCGGATCGTCCCGGCTTTGTATCTTGCGATTCCGTGCGTTTTATATTCGACATGTTTGTGCCAGGAGAACTATCAGCAAACTTAGGTGTCGTGTCTTCCCCAGAGTCTACCAAGGAAAAGTTCCTCGTCAACGTCATCAACCATTATCTCGCAGAGGTAAAAATACACCCTCAAACCCTTTGGGTAGATGAGGGTATCCTCCACAAAGAGGATTTGAAGGGACCTGTCAAGGAGGGGAGCACCAGTGCCAAGCTGGAAGAGGTGGAGCAAGAAGTCTTCAAGTACAAGTTGATGATCGAGCGTGGTGTTGAGACCAACTATGATATCATCGCTGAGCTGAAGAGGGAGCATGAGGAGGAGATCAAGGAAGTGCGATCAAGCATACCTGTAGTAGAAACCAAAGTGTTCTAGCTTCAAGGGCACGTCCATGACTTTCAAAACCAGAACTATGAGTATGAACTTAAGTTTTTGTGCTTGGGCTTAGCTGCCGAAAGCAGGATCCTGGAGACTGAAGAATCCTGTGTGGGAGGAGGACCTGTGCCATGGAAGCGTTTCTCTAAGGATTACCCGAAGAACAACAACAAGGATGAAGAGTAAAATCTTCATGGGTAATGGCATTCCCTTAGCTTGTTCCAAGCTTGGGGGAGTGCCCGATATCTTTATTTTTGTCCTTTACTTATTTTTGGTCAAGTTTAGTGTCGTATCATGTCTAGGGAAGTTATCTTATGGAATAGGTGTTTGCATTGAGGTTTATCACTCCTTTGTGGAGAGTTTGTATCCGTGAGCATGCAGTTTCTATGATGGAATATTAATGAGAAGTCTATTGGTTTCTTTGCTCCACTTGGTATTATCTTCATGCAATCGATCTTATATGTTGATTCTTATGGGAGTATTGATCTTACATATCAGGTATGGCTTTGAAAATTTTATTTAATCTTGGCAAACATAGCATTGGTCATAACAACAAGCATGAGTTTTTCTAGTAGCGACTTAGCCAAAACCTTTATGTTCTTATGCTTCAAGTGTTATGCTCACAAGGAAGACAACTTGATGTTTTATGCCAATTCTTTATGTTAAACTTTATATTGTTTTGTATCCAAGTCAACATTATTTGTCTGCTCTTAAAAGCCTTTGCTAGCCAACCCCTGCACTAAGCGGGAATACTGCTTGTGCATCCATACCCTGAAACCTGAACCTTCCCTAGAGTCCACCATATCTTACCTATATGTGGTATTTCACCGCCACTCCTAAAAGTATATTACTCATGTGCTATCTTTAAACCTTCAATTATTACTCCATGTTTTGTGCCTCTGCTTTAGCTCATGAGGAAGTAGTAGGTAATTCATGATCTTCTCATACTGGACAAGTTTTACCTTGGGTTTGCATGTGATGTGCGAACCCTTAATACGAGGAAGGACTGGCATGAGCACGCCCAGCTCGTAAAATATAATAACAACAAACAAAACCTCCTTCATGCTTTGTTGATGAGAAATCAGAAAACTTTGGTAGTGATAAACAAAGGAGACTAAGGGGATGTGATCGTCCCCACTTTGGGAGCCGTTCCTCAAAACTTGTCCACAATGAGAAGTATTGGGCTATCTACGAGCATTCGTTGACAAATTATGCACATCTCAAAAGCTTGTTTTACAATCTTGTTGATTTCAAAATCCCTAAAAGCTCTAGCACATGAGTTTTCCCTACTTCCCTCTACGAAGGGCCAATCATTTACATTTATGCTGAGTCAGTAAAACCTACTTCTTTCTATCGTGAAAAGAGCAGACACTTTATGTTGACAAAGATGCATGCATTTATATTGTTTCATTAAGAATTGTCATATCACACCTTTGTTGACATTATCGTTAAGATAAGTGAGTTGTTTTTTAAGCCTAGCTAAAGCAAACATCTTCCTTGTGTAGCATTTTCACTTCTTGACTAATAACATGTTCTTTCAAAAAGGCTTCAATTGATCTCATCAAAATATAAGAGGAAGAGCAGAAGTTAAAAGTTATTAGTTGTTCTTTGACCAAGGACATGTTTGCCATGGTTTTATGAGTTTTCTTAGCTCTACTTTTGATTGTAATTGATATTACTCTTTCATAAGAGCCTTGTGAGTTGAGATTGTTGTTGAGGATGGTTGAGTTTAGTAGAGAAATTATGATGCTTCTTGTTTGTATTCTTATTTATTGACACTTCACTCTCTAAACTTGTGGACAGGTTTACCGAGCTCAGTATTCGCTTGGGGACAAGCGACGTCTAAGCTTGGGGGAGTTGATACGTCCAAAATGCATCACTATTTTGTATCATAATTTATCTCTATTCATTGATATATTTCACTTTATGATGATGTATTTATAGTGTTTTGGCTTATTTTTCACAGTTGCCAACTTTCCGGTGCCGAAATAGCAGACGCAGGATTAGCGGAGAAAATAGCACGAAGAGTTGCAATATCAGAACATCTCTAATTGAGCTAAAATTTGGAGGGAAGAAGTTTCCGAATGGGTCCCGAAGACAGGCCAAAGAAGGGTCGGAGGGGGGCCACAGGTCACCCAGGCGACCTGCTGGCACGGCCCCCCTAGGTCGCGCCAAGAGGCCACTTGAGTTACGGGCCCCACCCCCGGCACTCTCCTTTGGCCTATATGTCCCTCTTGACCTAAAAATTCTGGGGACAAAATAGTTTTCGCGATTCCGCCGTCGCTCTGCGGCGGAAACCTACAAAGAAGAAAAGACCTTTTCGGCGGGCATATTCCGTCGGGGAGAACTCCTTCCAGAAGGGGAGATCGTCCTCATCGTCATCACCATCTCACGGGCATCGTCGAGATCATCATCACCATCATCACCAACACCAGCACCATCTCCACCTTCATCCCATCTACTTCACCATTGCAATCAGAGTTGTACCTTGCACTATTCATTCCCTCTACTCTACCGGTGTTGATTACTCTTTTGTGGTGAATGCTATTGAGTTTTGTTGGAGGATTACTGTTATGACCAGATTGTTAATCATATTTTCATCACCTCTGATCATTATCTATTTTATGTCTTGTGAGTAGTTCCATTAGTTTTTGAGGACATGGGAAAAGTCTAGATGCTAGTAGTCATATAATGTTGAAGTAATATGTGTTGATTGGTATTTAAGTTATGGTGTTATTCTTCTAGTGGTGTTATGTGAACGTCGACTACATAACACTTCACCTTTTTAAGGACCAAGGGGAATGCATCGTGTATAAAGAATGTTATGGTGGTTTGCCGGAGTGACAGAAACCTGAACCCCAGTTTGCATACTTTTGCACGAGGGAGTATTGGATCCTAAAGCTTATTGCTACGGTTAGGCTTTGCCTAAATTTCTCTCTTGTATTTGCGGATGCTTGCAAGAGGGATTAATCATAAGAGTGTACTTGTCTTAGCCTATACGGTGCACTAGTTAAGATCCACCCACATAACACTTATCAATACAAAATATAGTGCTAGACGGAATATGACGAAAGCACTTGACTATCTCTCCCGTGTGTCCTCAGGAACGCCTTAGTCTTTATAAGTTTAGTCGCTCGTCTTATCCTTTGTGTTCAAAAGGACTGGGCCACTTGCTGCACCTCGACACTATTTACTTTACTTGCATTTATTTCCTTGTTGCTAATACTAGAAATACAATTAAAAGCTACCTTTCAGTACTTGCAGTTATTCCTTGCTCAAGATCACTTGTCAATACCTTCTCCTCCTCGTTGGGTTCGACACTCTTACTTATCGAAAAGGCTACGATAGGTCCCCTACACTTGTGGGTCATCAGCGGTGCTCAGGTGCCTCGGGCGTTCATCCATGGAGGCTCCTACACGGGAGGGAGAGAGGAGAGGTTAGAGGGAGAGGGGGGAGACACGGGGCGGAACGGACGGGCTCGCCTGGTTGAGGTGGTCGTCGACGATGGTCGGTGGCTCACGGGGCGACGGGGGCTACCGGAGATGGGGCGACGGGTCGGCTCGGGAGCTCGGGGAGGATCGGGAGGCTAGGCGCACCGCGGACGTGTGGGCTGCGACGCCGATGGCTCGGGCCCGGGCGGGCCGGCGATGGGCTTCGGCAGGCCCGCTCGAGGTGGGAGGCGACCAAACAGGTGGAGGCGGTTGGTGGCTGCAGGTTGAGCGCGGATCCTGAGAGGCAGGGGCTAGGGTTTTCCTAATTAGGCGGAGGGTTGTTTAAATAGGAATGGGGCTAGGGTTAGGGGATGTGGGGTGGTTTTTCGACCCTCCGATCGCGATCGTACGGTCCGATCGGAGAGGTGGGTTAGGGTTAGCTTAGGTGGGCTAGTTGGGCCGTGTTAGTAACATAATCAACAGCAACAAGAATATGAGTATACCCGTTGGATTTTGGAAAAGGTCCCATATAATCAAAACCCCAAACATCAAATGGTTCAATAACTCGAGTGTAATTCATAGGCATTTCCTTACGTCTACTAATATTACCAATTCTTTGACATTCATCACAAGACAAGACAAACTTACGAGCATCCTTGCAGAGAGTAGGCCAGTAAAACCGAGATTGTAATACCTTGTGTGCAGTTCTATCTCCCGCATGGTGTCCTCCGTAGGCCTCGGTGTGACACTTGTGAATGATCTGTCCATGTTCATGCTCAGGTACACAACTTCTAATAATACCATCTACTCCTTCTTTATAAAGGTGTGGATCATCCCAAAAGTAATGTCTTAAATCATAAAAGAACTTTTTCTTTTGTTGGTATGTGAAGCTAGGCAGTATAAATTTAGCAACAATGTAATTAGCATAATCAGCATAGCAAGGAGCATTGTGTGAAGCACTTATAACAGCTAGTTGTTCATCAAGAAAGCTATCATCAACACGTAGTGGGTCATCAAGAACATTTTCTAATCTAGACAAGTTATCTGCTACGGGGTTATGAGCGCCCTTTCTATCAATAATATGCAAATCAAATTCTTGTAGCAGAAGAACCCATCTAATAAGTCTAGGCTTAGCATCTTTCTTTTCCATAAGGTACTTAATAGCAGCGTGGTGAGTGTGAAGAGTTACTTTGGAATCAACAATGTAAGGTCTAAACTTATCGCAAGCAAACACAACTACTAAAAATTTCTTTTCAGTGGTAGCATAGTTTCTTTGAGCACTGTCTAGAGTTTTACTAGCATAATGAATAACATTTAATTTCTTATCAACTCTTTGTCCTAGAACAGCACCAACATCATAATCACTAGCATCACACAGAATTTCAAAGGGTAGGTTCCAATCAGGTGGTTGAACAACAGGTGCAGCGATCAAGGCTTTCTTAAGAATTTAAAATGCTTCTACGCAATCATCATAAAAAACAAATGTAATATCCTTTTGCAAAATATTAGTGAGAGGCTTATAAATTTTAGAGAAGTCTTTAATAAACCTCTTATAGAAACCAGCATGACCAAGGAAACTTCTTATACCTTTGATATCTGTTGGACACGACATTTTTTCGATAGCATCAACTTTAGCTTTATCAACTTCAATACCTCTTTCGGAGATTTTGTGTCCCAAGACGACGCCTTCATTAACCATAAAGTGTCACTTCTCCCAATTGAAGACAAGATTAGTTTCTTCACATCTCTGCAAAACTCGATCAAGGTTGCTCAAGCAATCATCAAAATAAGTTCTTTAAAGGGAAAAATCATCCATGAAAACCTCAACAATATTTTCACTAAAGTCAGATAATATAGCCATCATACATCTTTGAAAGGTAGCAGGTGCATTGCATAAACCAAAAGGCATACGTCTATAAGCAAAGGTACCTAAAGGGCAAGTAAAAGTGATTTTCTCTTGATCCTCTTTTGATACAGGTATTTAAGAGAAGCTAGAATAACCATCTAGAAAGCAAAAATGTATGTTTGGATAGTCTTTCTAGCATTTGATCAATAAAAGGTAGCGGGTAATGATCTTTCCTAGTAGCCTTATTTAATTTCCTAAAATCATTTACCATTCTATATCATGTAATATTTCTTTGTGGGATCAATTCATCTTTATCATTAGGAACAACGGTAATACCCCCCTTTTTAGGGACACAATGAAAGGGACTAACCCATCTACTATCAGCAATAGGATAAATTATACCTGCCTCGAGAAGCTTTAGTATTTCATTTCTTACCACTTCCTTCATTTTAGGATTTAATCGCCGTTGGTGATCAACCACTGGTTTAGCATCTGATCCCATATTGATTTTGTGCTGACATAGAGTGGGACTAATGCCCTTAAGATCATCAAGAGTATATCCAATAGCGACACGGTGCTTCCTCAGAGTTTTCAATAATCTCTTTTCTTCATGCTCTGAAAGGTTAGCACTAATAATAATAGGGTATATCTCTTTTTCATCAAGATAAGTATACTTCAGAGTATCAAGTAATTGTTTAAGATCAAACACAGGATCACCCTTGGGTGGAGGAGGATCCCCAAGTATTTCAACAGGTAGGCTGTGTTTCATAATAGGCTGCTGATCAAAGAAAATCTTATCTATTTCATTCCTTTCATTCATATAGATATCATTTTCATGGTCTAGCAAATATTGTTCTAAGAGATTGGTAGGAGGCACAACAATAGAAGCAAGACAAATAATTTCATCTTTACTAGGCATTTCTTTGTCATGGGGTTGTCTACGAAATGTAGAGAAATTGAACTCATGAGATGCATCCCCAAAACTTACAATAACCATTTCTTTTTCACAATCAATCTTAGCATTAACAGTATTCAAGGAGGGTCTACCAAATATAATGGGACAAAAATCATCTTGTGGGGAACTAAGAACAAGAAAATCAGTAGGATACTTTATTTTCCCACATAAGACTTCAACATCTATAACAATCCCAATTGGGGAAATAGTATCTCTATTTGCAAGCTTGATGGTAACATCAATTTCCTCTAATTCGGCTGGTGCAATATCATTCGTAATTTCTTGGTATAAGGTAAAGGGAATTGCACTCACACTAGCACCCACATCACATAAGCCATGCTAACAATGATCTCCTATTTTAACAGAAACAACAGGCGCGCCAACAACATGTCTATGTTTACCTTTAGTATCAGGTCTAGCAATTCTAGAGGCTTCATCACAGAAGTGAATGACATTCCCATCAATATTATCAACCAAGAGATGTTTAACCATAGCAATATTAGGTTCAACTTTAATTTGCTCAGGAGGTATAGGTGTTCTAGCACAGCTCTTACGAACCATAATTGAAGCTTTAGCATGTTCTTTTATCCTAACAGGAAAGGGTGGTTCCTCAATATAAGCAGTAGGAATAACAGGATCAACATTATAAATAGTAGTTTCTATTGGGGAACGTTGCATGGGAAACAAAAAATTTCCTACGCAAACGCAATACCTATCCACGGTGATGATCATCTATAAGAGGGGAGAGTGAATCTACATACCCTTGTAGATCGCTAAGCGGAAGTGTATATAACGCGGTTGAGGTAGTGGAACATCTTCCCAATCCAAATCGCAGCCCGTCCCGCGATCTCATCACGATCCATCCCGATCTAGTGTCGAACGGACGGCACCTCCGCGTTCACCACACGTACAACTCGATGACGATCACCGCCTTCTTGGTCCAGCAAGAGGGGCGGAGAGACAGATGAGTTCTCCAGCACGGTGGCATGCTGGTGGTGGTGGTGAACTAATCCAGCAGGGCTGCGCCTAAGCACCGCCGAATTAGACTAGAGGAGAAACACATCTAGAGGGAGAGAGAGGCACTTGTTGCTGATTTCTGTGTGTCCAAAAACCCTCAATACCTCTAGTATATATAGGAGGAGGGAGGGAGGAGGTTGCGCCCTAGAGTTTGCCCCTTTGGGTCAGCCGAAGTGGGGAGGAGAGGAGGAGTCCTCCTCCAATCCTAGTAGGATTAAGATTCCTTCCTTCCCAGTTGGAAACTCTTTCCACCTTTGGCTTTTTTTTGCCTTATTCCTCCACTCCAGCCACATGGGCCTTTAGGCTAGGCTTCGGACAGCCCACTAGGGGCTGGTCTACCTCATATCACAGCTCATGAAGCCTTTGGGTTGTCACCCCCCCCCCCCCGGTGGTCCCCCGATACCCTCCCGACACTTCCGGTACACTACCAATGAGCCCGAAACTTTTCCGATGACCAAAACAGGACTTCCTATATATCAATCTTTACATACAAACCATTCTGGAGCTCCTCGCGACGTCCAGGATCTCATCCGGGACTCCGAACAACCTTCGGTCACCAACACCTATAACTGAAATGTCATTGAACCTTATGTGTGCGGATCCTGCGGGTTCGAGAACTATGTAGACATGACCTGAGACATTCTCTGGTCAATAACCAATAGCGGGACCTGGATGCCCATATTGGCTCCCACATATTCTATGGAGATCTTTATCGGTTGAATCTCTAAGTCAAGAATTCAGTTAATCCCATATGTTGTTCCCTTTGTCCTTCGGTATGCTACTTGCCCAAGATTCGATCGTCGGTATCTCTATACCTAGTTCAATCTAGTTACCGTAAGTCTTTTTACTCGTTACGTAATACAGGATCCCGTGACTGACTCCTTAGTCACATTGCTTGCAAGGCTTGTTGTGATGTTGTATTACAGAGTGGGCCCCGAGATACCTCTTCGTCACACAGAGTGACAAATCCCAGTCTTGATCCATGCCAACCCAACAGACACCTTCGGAGATACATGTAGATCACCTTTATATTCGCCCAGTTACATTGCGATGTTTGATACACAAGTTATTCCTCCGGTGCCCGGGAGTTTCATGATCTCATGGTCATAGGAACAAATACATTGACATGCAGAAAATAGTAGCTATAAACAGACACGATCATATGCTACGTTCATAGTTTGGGTCTTGTCCATCACATTATTCTCCTAATGATGTGATCCTGTTATCAAGTGACAACACTTGTCTATGGCTAGGAAGCCTCAACCATCTTCGATCAACGAGCTAGTCAACTAGAGGCTTACTAGGGACACTTTTTGTCTATGTATCCACACATGTATTTGAGTTTCCAATGAATACATCTATATCATGGATAATAAACGATTATCATGAATAAGGAAATATAATAACAACCAATTTATTATTGCCTCTAGGGCATATTTCCAACAGTCTTCCACCTGCACTAGAGTCAATAATCTAGTTCACATCACTATGTGATTGTAATGAATCTAACACCCATACAGCTCTGGGATTTTATCATCTTTTGCTTGTGAGAGAGGTTTTAGTCAATGGGCCTGAACCTTTTAGATCTGAGTGTGCTTTACAAATCTCTATGTTATCCTCTAGGTGCTGCTACCAACGTGCCATTTGGAACTATTCCAAATGATTGCTCTACTATATGAATCCGGTTTACTACTCAGAGTCATCCGGATTAGTGTGAGAGCTTGCATCGACATAACCCTATACGACGAACTCTTTAATCACCTCCATAATGAGAAAAATTCCTTAGTCCACTAGTTACTAAGGATACTTTGACCGTTGTTGAGTGATTCAATCCTGGATCTCTCTTTGTACCCCTTGACAGACTCATGGCAAGGCACACATCAGGTGCGGCACACAGCATGGCATACTATAGAGCCTATGGCTAATGCATAGGGGACGACCTTCGTCCTTTCTCTTTCTTATGTCGTGGTCGGGTCTTGAGTCTTACTCAATACTCACACCTTATAACACAGCCAAGAACTCCTTCTTTGAGTGATCTATTTTGAACTCTTTCAAAATCTTGTCACGGTATGTATTCATTTGAAAGTTCTATTAAGCATTTTGATCTATCTCTATAGATCTTGATGCTCAATGTTCAAGTAGCTCAATCCAGGTTTTCCTTTGAAAAACTCCTTTCAAACAACCCTTTATGCTTTCTAGAAATTCTAGATTATTTCCGATCAACAATATGTCGACCACATATACTTATCAGAAATTCTATAGTGCTCGCACTCACTTCCTTGGAAATACAAGTTTCTCATAAACTTTGTATAAATCCAAAAGCTTTCATCATCTCATCAAAGCGCATATTCCAACTCCAAGATGCTTAGTCCAGTCCTTAGAAGGATCGCTGGATCTTGCATATTTGTTAGCATCCTTTAGGATCGACAAAACCTTCTAGTTGTATCACATACAACCTTTCCTCCAGGAAACATTTTAGTAAACAATGTTTTGACATCCTACCTACAAGATTTCATAAATAATGCAACAACTTCTAACATAATTCCGATAGACTTTTAGCATTGCTACGAGTGAGAAAGACTCATCATAGTCAACTCTTTGAACTTGTCAGAAACATCTTTGCGACAAGTCAAGCTTTCTTAATGATGACTTTTTACCATCATCGTCTGTCTTCCTTTTAAAGATCCATCTATACTTAACAGTCTTATGACCATCAAGTAGTTCTTCCAAAGTCCACACTGTGTTTTGATACATGGATCCTCTCTCGGATTTCATGGCCTCCAGCCATTTGTCAGAATCCGGGCCCACCATCGCTTCTCCATAGCTCGTAGGTTCATTGTTGTCCAACAACATGACCTCCAAGATAGGGTTACCGTACCACTCTGGAGCAGTACGTGACCTTATCGACCTACTAGGTTTGTAGTAACTTGATCCGAAGCTTCATGATCACTATCATCAGCTTCCACTTCAATTGGTGTAGGATCCACAAGAACAACTTCCTGCGCCCTGCTACACACTGGTTGAAGTGGTGGTTCAATAACCTCATCAAGTCTCCACCATCCCTCCACTCAATTCTTTCGAGAGAAACTTTCCCTCGAGAAAGGACCCATTTCTAGAAACAAACAGTTTGCTTCCGGATCTGAGATAGGAGTTATACCCAACTGTTTTGGGTGTCCTATGAAGATGCATTTATCCGCTTTGGATTCAAGCTTATCAAGTTGAAACTTTTTCACATAAGTGTCGCAGCCCCAAACTTTTAAGAAACAACAGCTTAGGTTTCTCCAAACCATAGTTCATATGGTGTCATCTCAACGGAATTACGTGGTGCCTTAATTAAAGTGAATGCGGTTGTCCCTAATGCCTAACCAAAAAATGATAGTGGTAATTCGATAAGAGACATCATAGTATGCACCATATCCAACAGGGCACCACTACAACGTTCGAACACCATCACACTATGGTATTCCATGTGGCATTAGTTGTGAAACTTTTTCCACACTCTCTTAATTGTGTGCCAAACTCACAAATCAAATATTAATCTCTACGATCATATCATAGACATTTTATCCTCTTGTCACGACGATCTTCAACTTCACTCTGAAATTGCTTGAACTTTTCAATAATTCAGACTCGTGATTCATCAAGTAAATACACGTGTATCTACACAAATCATTTCTGAAGTAAGAACATAACAATATCTACTGCGTGCCTCATCACTCATTGGACTGCATACATAAAAAATGTATTACTTACAATAAGTTATTTTCTTGTTCCATCTCACTGGAAAACGAGGCATTCAGTCATCTTGCCCATGTGGTATGATTTGCATGTCTCAAGTGCTTCAAAATCAAGTAAGTCCAAACGATCCATCTACATGGAGTTTCTTCATGCGTTTATACCAATAGACATGGTTCGCATGTCTCAAACTTTTAAAAAATGAATGAGTCCAAAGATCCATCGGCATGGAGCTTCTTCATGCGTTTTATACCAATATGACTCAAGCGGCAGTGCCACAAGTAAGTGGCACTATCATTACTACTTTGTATCTTTTGGCATCAATATCATGAACATGTGTATCACTACGATCGAGATTCAATAAACCATTGAAGTTATTTATTCAAGCAAAATAGAATAACCATTATTCTCTTTAAATAAGTAATCATATTGCAATAAACACAATCTAATCATGTCTATGCTCAATGCAAACACCAAGTAACAATTATTTAGGTTTAACACTAATCCCGATGGTAGAGGGAGCGTGGGATGTTTAATCACATCAACCTTGGAAACACTTCCAACACATATCGTCACCTTGCCTTTAGCTAGTCTCCGTTCATTCTGTAGCTTTTATTTCGAGTTACTAACACTTATAATTTGAACCGGTATATAATATCTTGGTGCTACTAGGAGTACTAGTAAAGTTCACATCAATACCATGTATAATCAATATACTTTTGTCGACTTTGCCAGCCTTCTCATCTACCAAGTATCTAGGGTAGTTCCTCTTTCGTGACTGTTCCCCTCATTACAGAAGCACTTAGTCTCGGGTTTGGGTTCAACCTTGGGTCTCTTCACTAGATCAGCAACTGGTTTGCCGTTTCATGAAGTATCCCTTCTTGAAACTAGTAGTTTTACTAACCATCAACAATTGATGCTCCTTTTTGATTTCTACTTTCGCGGTGTCAAACATTGCGAATAGCTCAAGGATCATCATATCTATCCCTGATATGTTATAGTTCATCATGAAGCTCTAGTAGCTTGGTGGTAGTGACTTTGGAGGACCATCACTATCTCATCTAGAAGATTAACTCCTACTCGATTCAAGCGATTGTAGCACTCACACAATCTGAGCACATGCTTAACGATTGAGCTTTTCTCCCTTACTTTGTATACAAAGAATCTTGTCGGAGGTCTAATACCTCTCAACAAGGGCACGAGCCTGAAATCCCAATTTCATCCCTTGGAACATATCGTATGTCCCACGACGTTCGAAACATCTTCAGTGCCTCAATTCTAAGCCCTTTAAGCATTATGCACTGAATTGTCATGTAGTCATCAAAAACATGTTAGTCAGATGTTCGCAGCATCTACACACGACGCTCGGGGTTTAGCACACCGAACGGTGCATTAAGGACATAAGCCTTCTATTCAGCAATGAGGACAATCCTCAGTTTACAGACCTAGTCCACATAATTGCTACTATCATCTTTCAACTAAATTTTCTCTAGGAACATATTCAAAACAGTAGAGCTACAGCGCAAGCTACAACAAAATTTGCAAAGACCTTTTGACTATGTTCATGATAATGAGTTCAATTAATCACATTACTTAAGAACTCCCACTTAAATTGACATCGCTCTAGTCATTCGAGTGTCGCATGATCCAAATTCCCTAACTCAAGTCCGATCATCACGAGTTTAGCTTCAATGGTGAACATCTCCATGTTGATCATATCAACTATATGATTCATACGCGACATTTCGGTCTCTTGTGTTCCGAGGCCATGTATGTACATGATAGGCTTGTCAAGTTTAACCCGAGTGTTGCACGTGTGCAACTGTTTTGCACCCGTTGTATGTGAATGTTGAGTCTATCACACCCGATCATCACGTGGTGTCTCGAAACGACGAACTATCGCAATGGTGTACAGTCGAGGAGAACACAATTTTATCTTGAAATTTTAGTGAGGGATCACCTTATAATGATACCGTCATCCTAAGAAAAACAAGGTGCATAAAAAGGATTAACATCACATGCAAATCATAAGTGACATGATATGGCCATGAACTTGTGCTTCTTGATCTCCATCATCAAAGCACCGACATGATCTCCATCGTCACCGGCGCCACACCATGATCTCCATCATTGTGCTGCCATCGATGTTGTCGCGCTAACTATGCTGTTACTACTAAAGCTACTACTAGCGATAAAGCAAATAATCTCCAAGCGCAAAAATAATTAAAGACAACCCTTTGGCTCATGTCGGTTGTGGTAGCATCGACGTGCAAGTCGATATTTAACTATTACAACATGATCATCTCATACATCCAATATATCATGTCATGTCTTTGGCCATATCACATCACATGCATACCCTGCAAAAACAAGTTGGACGACCTCTAATTTGTTGTTGCGTGTTTTACATGGCTGCTATGGGTATCTAGTATGATCGCATCTTACTTACGCAAAACCACAACGGTGATATGCAAGTTGCTATTTAACCTTCTCGAAGGACTGCCTCGATCAAATCTAATTCAACTAAAGTTGAAGAAACAGGCACCCGCCAGTCATCTTTATGCAACAAGTTGCATGTTAGTCGATGAAACCGGTCTCTCGTAAGCGTACGAGTAATGTTGGTTCGGGCCGCTTCAATCCAACAATACCACCGAATCAAGAAAAGACTAAGGATGGCAGCAAATTGAACATCAACACCCACAAACTCTTTTGTGTTCTACTCGAGATATCATCTACGCATGAACCTAGCTCATGATGTCACTGTTGGGGAACGTTGCATGGGATACAAAAAAATTCCTGCGCACACGCAATACCTATCCATGGTGATGATCATCTAAGTGAGGGGAGAGTGAATCTACATACCCTTGTAGATCACTAAGAAGAAGCATATATAACGCAGTTGATGTAGTGGAACATCTTCGCGATCCAAATCGCAGCCTGTCCCGCGATCTCATCACGATCCGTCCCGCGATCCCATCACGATCCATCCCGATCTAGTGTCGAATGGACGACACCTCCGCGTTTAGCACACGTACAGCTCGATAAAGATCACCGCCTTCTTGATCTAGCAAGAGGGGTGGAGAGATAGATGAGTTCTCCAGCACGACGGCGTGGTGGTGGTGGTGATGAACTAATCCATCAGGGCTTCGCCTAAGCACCGCCGAATTAGACTAGAGGAGAAACAGATCTAGAGGGAGAGAGAGGCAGCCGTGGCTGATTTTTGTGTGTCCAAAAACCTTAAATACCTCTAGTATATATAGGAGGAGGGAGGGAGGAGGTTGCGCCCTAGGGTTTTCCCCTTTGGTTCGGACGAAGTGGGGAGGAGAGGAGGAGTCCTCCTTCAATCCTAGTAGGATTAGGATTTCTTCCTTCCCACTTGTAAACTCTTTCCACCTTTGGCTTTTCTTGCCTTATTCCTCCACTCCAGCCGCATGGGCCTTTAGAAGAGGCATCGGCCAACCCACTAGGGGCTGGTCTACCTCCTCTCACAGTCCATGAAGCCTTTGGGTCATCACACCCCTCCCGGTGGTCCTCTGGTACCCTCCCAGTACTCTCAGTACACTACCGATGTGCCCGAAACTTTTCCGGTGACCAAAACAGGACTTCCTATATATCAATCTTTACCTCTGGAGCATTCCGGAGCTCCTTGTGATGTCCAGGATCTCATCCAGGACTCCGGACAACCTTCGGGTCACCAACACCTATAACTCAACTATACCGAAATGTCACTCAACCTTAAATGTGCAGACCTTACGGGTTCGAGAACTATGTAGACATGACCTGAGACATTCTGCGGTCAATAAACAATATCGGGACCTGGATGCCCATATTGGCTCCCACATATTCTACGAAGATCTTCATCGCTTGAACCTCTATGTCAAGGATTCAGTTAATCCCATATGCTCTTCCCTTTGTCCTTCAGTATGTTACTTGCTCGGGATTGGATCGTTGATATCTCTATACCTAGTTCAATCTAGTTATCGGAAAGTCTCTTTACTCATTCTGTAATACAAGATCCCATGGCAAACTCCTTAGTCACATTTCTTGCAAGGCTTGTTGTGAAGTTGTATTACCGAGTGGGCTCCAAGATACCTCTCCGTCACACGGAGTGACAAATCCCAGTATTGATCCATGCCAACCCAACATACACCATCGGAGATACATGTAGAGCACCTTTATAGTCACCCAGTTACGTTGCGAAGTTTGATACACACAAGGTATTCCTCCGGTGTCCGATAGTTGCGTGATCTCATGGTCATAGGAACATATACATTGACATGCAGAAAACAGTAGCAATAAACTAACACGATCATATGCTACGTTCATAGTTTGGGTCTTGTCCATCACATCATTCTCCTAATGATGTGCTCCCGTTATCAAGTGACAACACTTGTCTATGGCTAGGAAACCTCAACCATCTTTGATCAACGAGCTAGTCAACTAGAGGCTTACTAGGGATAGTGTTTTGTCTATTTATCCATACATGTATTTGAGTTTCCAATCAATACAATTATGGCCCTGTTTGGAACCACAATAGATTATGATAATCTGGATTATGAAGATAGATTATATAATTTGGTTTATAAAAATAATCTAGGTGGGCATGTTTGGAGGTCAGATTATATAAACTGTAATCCAGGTTTTACATTGCATAATGACCTGTGTGCCCTCTACTTTTTTTAAAACAGGAGGGTGGCGGTGGCAGGAATGTAATCATCTTCAACTTTACAAGGGTAATGGGTCATTAGCAATCCATAATCTGATTTTAGCTCGGGTAGAGTAGATTACGAGTTTTTAATAATCTGTCCATCTAGTTTTTATAACCTACACCATAATATGTCCTGTTTGGAGACAAAATAGATTATGAAAACTAGATTATATAATCTGAGTGGTTCCAAACAGGGCCTATAGCATGGATAATAAAGGATTATCATGAATAAGGAAATATAATGATAACCAATTTATTATTGCCTCTAGGGCATATTTCCAACACTTTCTTCTTCAATTTAATAGGTTCTACTACTTTAACTTCAATGGGAGGATGATATTTAAACCACTTCTCCTTGGGGAAATCAACATGAGTAGCGAAAGATTCACAAAATGAAGCTACTACCTCAGAGTCAAGTCCGTATTTAGTGCTAAAATCACGAAAAGCATCGGTGTCAATAAAGGATTTAACACAATCAAACTTAAGGCTTATACCTGACTCATTACCTTCGTCGAGTTCCCAATCTTCAGAGTTGCGTTTAATTATTTCCAATAACTCCCATTTGAATTCAATATCTTTCTTCATAAAGGAACCAACACAAGAAATGTCGAGCAAGGATTGATCATTACGAGAGAGACGAGCATAAAAGTTCTGAATAATAATTTCTCTCGGGAGCTCATGAATGGGGCATGAATATAACATTGACTTAAGCCTCCCCAAAACTTGAGCGATTCTTTCTCCTTCATGAGGCCACGAATTATAAATATAATTCCGATCACGATGAACTAGATGCATAGGATAAAACTTCTCATGAAATTCCAATTTCAATCGGTTGTAGTTCCATGATCCAATATTATCACATAGCATATACCATGTCAACGCCTTTTCCTTCAAAGATAAAGGAAATACCTTCTTTTTGACATCATCCTCGGCCAGACCTGCAAGCTTAAATAATCCACAAACTTCATCCACATAGATTAGGTGTAAATCAGGATGTAGTGTTCCATCTCCTGCATAAGGATTAGCTAGCAGTTTTTCTATCACACCCGAAGGAATTTCATAATAAATATTTTCAGTAGGTGCAGCAGGTTGAGGAGTATCTCTTTGTGCTTCCGGTCGGGGTGAAGATACCCCGAACAAGCTCCTCAAAGGATTATTTTCCATAGTGACAAGTGACAGTAAATTTCAGCACAGTATATAATTTTTTTTTCCTTACCAAGTTCCGCTTACCAAAGGCGCTTCACTCCCCGGCAACGGCGCCGGAAAAGAGTCTTGATGACCCACAAGTGTAGGGGGTCTATCTAGTCTTTTCCATAAGTAGGAGTGTCGAACCCAACGAGGAGCAGAAGGAAATGACAAGCGGTTTTCGGTAATGTATTTTCTGCAAGCACTGAAATTATCGGTGATAGATAGTTTTGTGATAAAGTAATTTGTAACGGGTAACAAGTAACAATTGTAACTACGGTGCAGCAAGGTGGTTCAATCCTTTTTGTAGCAAATGATAAGCCTGGACAAACTCTTATATAAATAAAAGCGCTCCCGAGGACACGTGGGAATTTATGTCAAGTTAGTTTTCATCATGCTCATATGATTCACGTTCGTTACTTTGATAATTTGATATGTAGGTGGACCGGTGCTTGGGTGCTGTCGTTACTTGGACAAACCCCCCACTTATGATTAACCTCTCTCGCAAGCATCCACAACTACGAAATAGGAATTAAGATAAATCTAACCATAGCATTAAACATATGGATCCAAATCAACCTCTTACGAAGCAACGCATAAACTAGGGTTTAAGCTTTTGTCACTCTAGCAACCCATCATATACTTATTGCTTTCCTAATGCCTTCCTCTAGGCCCAAGTAAATGTGATGTGTCATGTAGTCGACATTCACATGACACCACTAGAGGAGAGACAACATATAACTTATCAAAATATCAAACAAATACCAAATTCACATGATTACTTATAACAAGACTTATCCCATGTCCTCAAGAACAAACGTAACTACTCACAAAGCATATTCATATTCATGATCAGAGGAGTATTAATAATCATTAAGGATCTGAACATATGATCTTCCACCAAATAAACCAACCAGCATCAACTATAAGGACTAATCAACACTACTAGCAATCCACGGGTAAAATCTGAGGTGTTGAGACAAAGATCGGATACAAGAGATGAACTAGGGTTTTGAAAGGAGATGGTGGTAATGAATATATTGATGGATATTGACCCCCTCTCAATGAAAGGATCGTTGGTGATGACGATGGTTGCGATTTCCCCCTAAGGGAGGGAAGTTTCTCCGGCGGAATCGCTCCGCCGGAGCTCTAGATTGGTTCTGCCGAAGTTCCGCCTCGAGACGGCGGTGTCGCGTCCCGAAATGTCTGATATGATTTTTTTTTCGAGGTCAGAACCCTTCATATAGCAGAAGATGGGCACCGGAGGCCTGCCAGGGGGCCCACAAGCCTGCACGGCGTGGCCAGGGGTTAGGTCGCGCCCCCTGGCTTGTGGCCACCTAGTGGGTCCCCTCAGGTACTTCTTTCGCCCATTATTTTTTAATATTTCAAAACAATTCTCCATAACTTTTTAGGACTTTTGGAACTGTGCGGAATATGTCTCTTAGATTTGCTCCTTTTCTAATCCAGAATTCCAGCTGCCGGCATTCTCCATCTTCATGTAAATCTTGTAAAATAAGATAGAAAAGCCATAAGTATTGTATCGAAATGTGTAATAACAGCCCATAATGCAATAAATATTGATATAAAAGTATGATGCAAAATGGACGTATCAGCCATCTTCATCATCTCGACGGTCTCCATGATGAGGAGGGAGTATTTCACCCTCCGGGTTGATGGTATGTACCAGTAGCTATGTGTTTGATCTATGTCTCGTGTTTTTGAGATGTCACAATCTTGATGTATCACGAGCTTTGTTAATATAGTTGGTTCATATGGTGTTCTTCCCTTGCTATCTTGATGTGATGAATTGAGTCTTTCCCTTTGAGGTTTTATTATGTCGGATTGATATTGGATTTAAGATCACTTGATGTATGTCTTGCATGTGGATACCTGTGATGACAATGGGTGTCCTATTAATTCACTTGATATATGTTTTGGTATTCAACTTGTGGATTCTCTAGGTGACAATGGGGTGATCTATGCATATGTGTTGATACACGTTCTTGTCCTACTTGCTCCGATACTCCCTCTGTACCGAAATATTGGTAGTTTTAGTAGGCTAACTTAGCCTACTAAAACTACAAGTATATTGGTACAGAGGAAGTAGAAATCTTAGGGTACTCTTTAAAGTTCTTTGTGTTGGATTGAATATGATATATCTAAAATTGTTGGATGCATATCGAATAATGAACTCATAGATAATTGTGGTGACATTGGAGTATCTAGGTGGCATTAGAGTTGGTTGATGCATATCATAGGTGTTATCCTAGGCTGTTTGTGTCACTTATAGGAATAACTCAATAGATTGATCTAAAATGATAATTTTGATGTGGTTCTACTACCTACAACAATTTTATCTTATGTTCTCCGCTAGATAGGAACTTTAGAGTGACTCTGTGTTGGACGTTGAGCGATGATCATATGATTATATTATATTAGCATTGCTGAGAGATTTCACTACTGCAAATATGAACCCTAAGCCTTATTTTCATGCATTTATATAGTGTTTTTCTCGATGTTTACTACATGTTACCTTGTTATTTTTATATTTTCAGATTACACAAACCTATATCTACTATTCATATCATACTTGTATCACCATCTCTTCGCTGAACTAGTACACTATACAATTTACCATTGTATTGGGATATGTTGGGGACACAAGAGATTTCTTGTATTTCATTGCAGAGTTGCTTGAGAGAGACCATCTTCACCCTACATCTTCCACAGATTGATAAACCTTAGGTTATTCATTTAAGGAAAAATTGCTACTGTTCTATAAAAATCTATGTTTAAAGGCCAAAAAAAGTATAATAATAAAGTTGTGTAGTAGACATTACTGATTGCGCCCGCGGCGAGCTCGCTTCTGCCCAGCGCGCCCGCCCACATCATGCACCGTCCTGCCCCATCGCGCCCCCACCGCTTCACCTGCTCTGGTGTCGGGCTCCTCCTGGCCGCTGTGATGCCCGAGGTCAGCCGCTACACCCACAAGAAGTACGGCGACAACTACAGCAACGTTGACCCACAGGTACCAACGATGAGCGGGTGGTGCTACTTGGTGTTGACCCGTAGGTACCATACCAGCAACTCCTCTAGCATGTCCCGGCTATGCATGTCTTGCGCGGCCACCATCTCCTCCATGGACGACAGGAAGTCCTCGTACGGATCCATCGAGTCCACTAGCACCACACATCTCTCCTCCACCACCAGCAACTTGACACCATCTCCTGGCTTCCCATTCTTGGAAATCATCCCCGATTTGTCTGACTCGATGCCCATGTCGATTCCTGCTGCGACGGAGGTGGGCGAGGCGAGCTAGTGCTTGTGGGTGAGCTGGGGCTGCACATCTCCGCCCGAGCACGACGTGGTACGGCAGAGCGAGCTAGGACGGTTGCGGGCGAGCCGACAGGAGGAGGCCCTGAAGCACGGTGATTGCGTGAGGGCGACGACGACGAGGGTAGAAGAAGATGGTGCGGGGGCGACGACGACGGGGTAGAAGAAGATGGTGTGGGGGCGGCGGCCGCGGCGGGCTGCTCAATGGACGTCTTGCGGGGGTGAGAGGTTGTGGCCAGAGGATAAAATAAAGAGGAAAGAGATGTGGGTGGGTGAGAGATGGGGAAACAGACACAGTAAATGTCCGTTCTGTGTTCCCCTGTGATCCAAACGCGACCTAAATTTAAGATAAAAATAGATTTAAACAGACACAAAATGAAAAATAAATTTGCATGTTAAACTGACGTTTTTATGTGTTTTGATACAAACAAACACGGACGGGTGATTTGGATTCGTCCGTCGGAGTTGCTCTAATTGCAAGGAACGGCGTGTGGTCAGAGCTAATGTGCAAATAAATGCACATAATATCTTGTCTAAGGTTGCACTTGCACGAGGACACAAGGGGTCATGTATTTTCATTTCTGGTTGCCCCTTCCCCCTTCTAACACAACTGAACTAAGCCTAACCTTTTATTCTTAAATAGTTGCAACCCATTATTTATTTTTCCTTCTCATGCAACCATGTCATATCATCAAATCATGAATTTAGTCATAAGTATTTATTTTTCCTTATGTAACAATGACATATCATCAAGTCATGCATGTGGTCATAAGTTATAATGTGCGTGCATTAATCTACACATTGTTTTACTAATTTTTGTTATGGACATAAGCGGTATCTACTTTAGAGCAAATATATGTAGATCGTGTTACATTTTTTTAGGCATCTTTTGTGAGATGCTTCATATGAGTTATTGTTTTTAAAGTATAAAACAAGAGCAATCCTAATATTTTTTAGCAATAGTTTTTGTTTTTTGACACCTATTTATACATCTGTTTATCATGTTTCCCGCAGCAACACTTGAGGCATCATCTAGTATACATATGAACAAGTGCTTTTTCCTACGAAAATTGCGTTTTTATGGTGGGCTGGCCCTTCCTGACAAGGCCCAGCAACACTGCCCCTCCCCCCCCCCTCCTCATTCTTTTTTCTGTGGTCCACCAAATGAGGGGATGTATGTGGTGCGCCGAGGTAATTGATGCTACCGGTGCACCGGGCCCCATTGCATATTTTAAAATGTTTTAAAAAATCTGAATTTTTCAGTGCATTGACACAACATCAATGTATGTCGTCATAAAAAATCAAATTAAAATTCAAAAATACTTTACAAGATATAAAAATAACAAATTCGGCATCATTGTGTTAATGAGTCAAATCTAAAGCCCAACTTGTGTTATGTACTCCCTCTATACCTAGATAATTGTAGTTGAAAAGAATTAGAATAGTTCTTCCTAACTATAATTATTTAGGTACAGAGGGAGTTCTATTCAGTGTTGAATTTATAATTTTTACATCTCAAGCAATGTTTCAAATTTTAATTTAAATTTTGTGAAAATATACATCAATGTTGTGTCAATGCATTAAATTATTTTCAGATTTCGTTGAATATTTTAAAATATGAAAAGGGATCAGACGCACCGATGGCTTCAATTGCCCCTGTGCACCAGATACCCCTCCCCCTCCCCCCCCCCCCCCCCCACACACACAGAGCCCTTGGAGCGTCCACGCGCTGCCTAGCCATGTCGCGGTGTACTTGCAAATTTCATTCATCCATCGGGGACTGGTCTATCTAAACAACTCCCGCTTTACAATTTTTGTATTATCAGAGTTCACAATCATAAAAATATATTTTAAAATATACTCCCTCCGTTTCTAAATACAAGTTTTTCTAAAAATTTGACTAAGTGACTACATATGAAGCAAAACGAGTGAATCTACATTCTAAAGTATGTCTATATACATCCATATGTAGTCTTCTAGTGAAACATCTAAAATGACTTATATTTAGGAACAGATGGAGTATGTGTTAGAGCTCGGTTGTTTTGTGTTGCACTATCCGTGTGGAAAGTGTGCTTCTCAGCAAAATTACATTTGTGGAAAGAGTCGCTATCCGTGTGAGCAGTAAAATTCAAGAAAAAATAAAACAACTTTAAAAAAATGTGAATTTTTTTATGATAAACGTTGACAAAAGTTTAATTGCCTGTAAAATTACATTACGAAATCACATTTGTGAAAGCCGTGGCAAAAAAAACAAAATTGATACTCTAAAATACTTTTAAAAGTAGCATTTTCAGAGTATCAAATTTTATTTTATTTTTGCCACGCCTCATAAAAATGTGATTTTATGATGAAATTTCACAAGATATTCGTCAATGTTTATTAGAATAGAATTTTTTAAACTTTTTTCAAAATCATTTTGATTTTACCGTTCACCCGAGCTGGGTGAGAAACTCCATGTCCTATCCGTGTTCTTTTTTTCTAGTGTCGCAACCCGTGTTCTTATTTCACGGTATGGTTGACAGGTGCAATTGCTGTGGCGTGTACACAACACATGGGACCTGTGTAGCCAGCTTCACGGATGGCAAATACTATTATGAATTTAACACTTTAGTCTGTTTAGTGATCACTGATCAGTGCTCGTTGTAACCTCAATTGCTGCCTCAGATCAGGTCACAAGACAGCCAACAAAACCGCCAAAGCACTTAGCTCTATTGTGCCAATCTCTGAAGCTGCGGCAGCAATCAGACATTTGCACGGGTATCGACCCTTAGCGGAATTTATGACGGTCAAACAATGCTCCATGCTATCAACTAATCTTGGAATACGCCAACTAATTTATTTATTTTAAACTCTGATTATGCAAGAGTAATCGGCAGCCCATGTTTACGCCAATTTTTGAACAATTGTCTGAATTTAAAATCAACTTTAACAAAAACGAGTTGTTCTGTTTTAGATGGACAAACGAAGAACAAGACGCTTGGGTGTGAAATGGGATCGCTACCATTTAGTTACCTAGGAATCCCCATTCATCATAGACGCTTGACCAATAGGGAATGAAAATGTATTGATGATAGATTTGAAAAGAGACTAACCTGCTGAAAGGGTAAGCTAATGTCGTATGAAGGAAGGCTGGTGCTATAAACTCGGTGTTGTCAAGCATGTCGATGTTTCTACTGTCTTTCTTTGAAATACCGGTGGGGTACGAAAAAGATTAGACTTCTATCACTCCCGTTTCTGCTGGTAATGTGATGAGGCTAAGAAGAAATATAAACTAGCTAAGTGGGGTATTATTTGCATACCAAAAGATCAAGGGTCTTAGGCATAGAAAATTTAGAGGTTAAAAATAGATGTCTGCTTAGCAAATGGTTATACGGGCTGTCTACTGAGACCGATAGGATATGGCTATAAATTTTGAGAAATATGTACCTACATTCTAAGTCTCTGGCTCAGGCCACTGCTCTCACCTTTTTAGAAAGGATTAATGAAAGCGAGGGTAGCTTTCTTTCAGAGGGTCAAGTTTTTAGTTGGCAATGGAGCCATGACCAAATTCTGAAAAGACACATGGCTGGAAAATACGTTGCTGGCTTTGCAATATCCTTCCCTTTATAGTATTGCACAACGTAAAGAACATTACGTTGCGACAATATTTCAATCAATACCTCTAAATATTCAATTCAGTTTATCCACAGAGCTACAGCTTGGATCAATACGTGATCGTTACTCAGCCATACGGACTCCAGGAAGCTTATGGTTATTGGATGCAACTGACGGGAGACGGTCGCACGGACTATTTTCAGCCGGTTTGGATGACGAGCTACTAATAGACTAGGTGTATAGGCATAGTAGTCTATTTATTCGTTTTCGTCGGATGTGACATATTTTCCGTTTGTGAGCGGTTTTTATTCAAATTTTGATATGTACTTGAGAACTTAAGACTATGTTTGATTTCTTGTTTAATAAGATAATTGCATGTACCGATTGATGCATAGACCGGGACCGTGATCCTTCTTCTCTCCCTAATAATAAAGCAAATACGGTTTCGGGTCGTCCGTCATGGAAATTACCCCTAAAGTTTGCATAAATTATCCACCATGCCACTGGTAAGTAATAGAAAACGTTTCAGAAAACAAAAAATCTTGGACTGGGCCGGCCCATGTAAGAAACCTCCTATATTACGCTCTGCATGTTGGGAGAATATCCAACACACTGTATGGGCCGGCCCATGCACATGCGCCTGCTTTTAGTTCCGTTTATTTAGTTATTTTCAGTTCTGTTTTATTTTTATATTTTAAATAATTTAGAACTTCAAATAATGTTTACATTTTTAATAAACTGAAAATTATAAATCAACATATTTAAAAAATAAAATGTTTGTGACTTCAAAAACTGCTCGGAGTTTTGTAAAAAATGCTCGCATATACAATAAAATGTTTGCAATTTTAGAAAAATGTTTGTACAATAAGAAAAATCCATGATTTCAAATACAATTCCATGTATTAAAAATTATTAAAGGCATTTAACAAAATGCTTTCTAATTCAAAATATTAGCATGCATTTAAAAAATGTCCTAAAATTTTAAAAATAGCTAATGCCTGTTTTGATAGTTTCTTTTATTTATTTATATTTTTTCGTTCCATTTTATTTTATTTCTAATTTATATAATTTAGAATTACAAAAACTTTTGCATATTAAAAAATAGGAATTTTAAATTAAAATGCTGACGAAAACATAAAATGTTTGTTGATTCAAAAAAAGCGCCGGTTTTTTTTTTTTTTTTACAAATTCCAAAACAATGTCCATGAATTTAATAAATATATTACTGATTTATAAAAATGTTTGTTTATTCAGAAAAACTTCATGCGTTTCATAAAATGTTTGTGAATTTAAAATAAATCCTCCAATATAAAAAATATGTTCATCTTTTCTTGAATTGGTCGCCAATTCAAAAATAATATTTAAACCCGTTCGAAATATAAAAAATATTCATGATTTTTAGTAAATGTTTTTAAATTGTAAAAAATGTTCTCGATTTTAAAATTGTTTCCATATTTGTAAAATTGCTCACGAAAGATCTAATGTATGTAATTAAACATTAATGCTTCTAAGTCTTTGTGACAATATACCTGTGTGAATTTTAAAGAATTAATTGTTGGATGGATCGAATTATTATTGTATGTTTGCTAAAAAAATCTTGAAATTTAAATAAATCTTTGAGTTATCAAGATTTTTGACTACCATGATACATATTTTTTGGAAATGTAAAGATTGCTTCAACTTGTGAATAAATTTAAAAGAAGAAACATTTTCTTGCATTTGTGCATAAAATTTTAAAACCAAACGATGATATATGAACATAATGTGGTTACCATCATTGAAGATTATGTTTTTTTCTTCCCTAGCAACGCACGGGTAATTTTGCTAGTAAATAAAAATGAAAATTAAACGGGGGAGAAAGAAAACGGGCACATGTTGGAATATGCACCGTGTGTTTATTCTGCCAACGGCAAGGAATCAATACCAAATGAATATCTAGGAATCGATCGGGAAGCAAAGGAACACATGATGCCTCCTTTGGGTTGTAGGATGATCAGAAAGCCGGGAACTCGATCCTGTTGCCGCAGGGCCTGCCGCCGGGCTGGACGGGGCAGTCGACGAAGCGCGAGGCGTCGGCGTGGACGCAGAAGTAGAGCTGGAACAGCTGGCTGTTGCCGGACTCGTCGCGGTTGCAGTCGACGTGAGGCGCGAACCCCGTCCCCTCCTGGATGGCGCCCTTGATGGCGCCCAGCGTGTAGTAGCCGCCGTCGGGGGAGATGCCCGCGGTGGCGAGGGCGTCGAGGACGCGGAGCTGGTCGCGGAGGCGGAGGGCGGTCTGGAAGTAGCCGTGCTCGTCGAAGAGGTTCTGCGCGCAGGTGCCGTGCTTCTCCCACTCGTGCGCCCAGAACCGGAGGCCGTCGTTGGTCGGGCACGCCAGCGTCGGCCAGCTGCTGCGCAGGCTGCTCAGGAGGTCGCTCACCTGCACGCAGCATACAGTAGTATTTCTGGTCACTTCATTTTAATTGTGTGGTGCATGTGGTGCAAGAAGGAACAACAGTGCGTGCACGCAAGGTCATTCCAACATACTCCTCCTTGCACGCAAGGAACAACAGTGAGTACTTACAGTAGTTTGAATTGTTTTTCGTTTCAACCAGAGACAAAAACAAAAACAAGATGGAGAAGAAGGGGCTGACCTTGGAGGGGTCGAAGGCGCTGTCGGGGTTGCAGTTCTGCGGGTAGGACCCATCTTCGCGGTTGGGCCAGAGCCCGTGGATCCCGAAGTCCGCCGCTGGCTTCCCGGACCGCGGGTAGCAGCAGCTCTGCTTGGTGTCGCAGTACGACCCCGGCCACTGCACACACACACACACACACACACCAAGGCCAACCGCCCGCACCAACCATCAGCAACAAGCACGTACAGCACGTCTCGGCAAGGCTGCAAGCCAACCACACGCGCACTCACCTGCAGCACGAGGTAGAAGAAATCGTAGGCCGCCTGTTTCCTGCTCTCCTGCGCTGCCGCACAGCCGACGCCGAGGGCGATCAGGAGGGCCAGGGAGCACTGCAACTTCATGGCTCTGGATGTCTTTGCTGCACTCGGATTGATGGGTCTTGGGGGTGCGATGGAAGCCCCTGTTGGCCTTGTGGATTTATAGGCTGCGTTGATGTCCATCTACTCTACGGCAAATGCCAGGTTTGCGGGACGTGCATTCCAAGGAGCGATTTTATTGCTTGCACTTTTAGGCTTGCGGGGATGTCAGAGATGGAAGCACTGGCTGTGGGTGGCAAGGTGTGCAAGGCAAGCAGCCGAACCAATTGCAGAATTCACGGGTCCATCCATCTTCGTTCAGTGTGCAGTGCACTGGTGTGGGTAATTTGCTTTTCATTTTATACTCGAATACGCACAACATGCATAATCATATTATTATAGGATGCATCGTATTACAGTAACAACTCGTCAATTCTTTTACAACAGTGCTCTGGGCTGGGGCGTCGGTCAAAATTTTGGGCCGGCCGCGCGTGGACAGCCCGATCCGTCAGCTGCACGCGGGCCGCACCGTTAGATCTTCATGCAATAAAATTTCTCGATGCAACAAAGTTCGTTCACGATGCAATAATTTTCGTCCACGGTTGCAATATAAATGTAGTTGTAGCAAAAAAAAAATCAACGTGGTCGTAACAAAAATACGAAGCTGATGATGTGTGGTAGCAAAACAAAATAAGGGTTGTAGCAAAACAATCCGGTGAACTCGGGTTGCAACTCTCGCGAACGTGTATGCAACTTTTTTGATGAACGGTTGCAGCAAAAAATGATACCGATTGTAGCGAAAATTAACACGGTTATAGCAAAAACACGGATTGTAGCGAATAATCCGACGAACTAAAGTTGCAACCAAACGTATATGCAACTTTTTAGTGGACAAATGTAGCAAATTTGGACATCGGTTGTATGGGGAAAATGTTGCATGGCCATACGTGCGAGGCTCGTGGGCAGCGAACGACCGGCGCGTTGCTTCCGCCGGCGTGTCGATTCCATTCTTTTATGACCGACATTTCGTATTGGGTCATTCCTCAAGTATAAGAGAAACTCTAGCAGAGTGGTCGGATCTGTACTATCGACGTAATAACTGATATTATAACCATACATGATAATTCATGTGTAAATAAAGATAGCAAACTACTAAAACGTACAAGAAATCTCAATGAACAAATATTGCTTCTTTTTTTACGATGCTACGGCGGGCTTACGTTGGCCTGAATCATATTTTTAGTAAAATCAAGCACATATACATAGGAAGGGAGTTGGAGGGAGGGTGGAGGGTACAAAGCATTTAGGTTACAATCTCCAAGATAAGTGAAACAACATGGTACACCAATCCCGAAGGAGGATCATGGCCTGCTCATTTGAGCACCTGTTAGACCAAAGCATGATGTCATCCGCCACCGAGTGAGCGATGAGGTGGATGGGTAGCAGATCCCTCATGAAAAGCTTTGCATTTCTTCTTTTCCAGATATTCCAGAGGATAGCAATGATGATCGTGGAACGAGTCTTGTTGGCAAGGTGCGATCACCAAAGATCTTGGAAGTCCGTTGGCGGTGAAGGAGACAGCGAGGTCAGCTCTTGCCAAAGGGGGCGTAGATGGCTACAATGTAAGAATAGGTGACATGTTGATTCTGGAGCTGGGCAAAACGGGCAGCTGCTCGAGTGTGTTAACCCCCTGTTGAAGCGTCTTTCTTTCGTGAAGAGGCGATTTTTGCATGCAAGCCAGAGGATAATTTTGCATCTATTGGGTGCATAGTTCTTCGAGATGGTCGGGGCGAAGTGGTCAATGGGTTTGTTGATCCAGACAGCCTTGTACGCAGAGTTGCAAGTCAGAGGCAGGCTTACCATCGATACGTCCCATCCATGTGTTCTGTACCTGCACATTCAAGGAGACAGTTGGCAGCAAAGTATGCAGATTATCGAGTTCAAGGTCGGCGGCATGAGAGATTCTCGGAGCTAAGTCAAGCTGCAACTCCGGAATGCTGAGCTCACGTGCAACAGTGGCTGAAGGCCGAAGAGAGTGTGAGAAAGTAGCGGGAAAGGTTGTTGCAAGATTTTGGGTGTGATTGGGGACCCAAAGATCAAGCCACAAGGCAGCAGTCGTACCATTGCCAATATGCACCATAGTTATCGACCGGAAGAAATATATCCCCTCGCGATGTCCCGCCAAACATAGGACTCAAAAGGGTGAGTAGTGTCCAGGCCACGAGAATCTGACCAACCATAGTTGGCCGTAAGGTGAGAGATGCTTGAAGATGGGACGACTGAGTGAAGTTTATGCAAGTGAGAGAGGAGTAAGCAAGAGTTTAAGTGTTGCAAAGAAGAAAATCCTAGACCCCCTCGAGAGAACAGCGCACACACAAAATCCCAAGCCACTTTACACTGACCCCCGACACTTTGTCTTGACCCCGCCAAAAAAAGGCCCGGCGGCATTTATCGATTTCCTGGACTATGCCCATGGGCAGCAAGAGAGCAGTTATGGCATAGATAGGTAAAGCACTAAGAACTTCCTGAACCAGGATTGCGCGACCGGCTATGGTTAGAAGCACGCCTCGCCAACCCGCAAGACGCCAGTCAATCTTGTTGATGATGAAGAAGAAGTCCTTAATGTTTAGTTTGTGGGTGGATAAAGGTAGACCTATGTAGGATTGGGGGAAGGAAGCTACCGAACACCCAAAAATAGATGCTAGATTAGAGGATAGGCCATGTTCCACACGAATAGGAACAAAAGTGCTCTTATGGAAATTAATCATCAATCGAGTGACATTTGAGAACTCAAGAAAGATAGATTTTAGCATTTGAAGTTGTCACTCGTCCGCTTCCAGAATAATAAGATTGTCGTTGGCGTATTGAAGCATCGGGCAGGGGATTGTCGAATTGATGGGTGCGCAAGATATTGCTTTGTTTGCATCAGCTACATATCTAGAGGGGAACTTGGGACAGTTATAGTGAGTCTGTTTTCGTCAAAGTGAAGCATATACGTGCCAATTTAGTTGAGTGAAATGCATAAAATCATCACAATAGTGTCATGATATGCACTGATGGGGTTATAGTCCTAGGGTAGGGTCATAGACCTGCCCTATAGGTCCTACCCAAGGACTACCCTTCATAAGGGATAAGGCCCTTAGTCAGTTCCGACTGAATTAAGGACTTCCCATCATCTAGTCGGTGACAATTCCTCCATCATCCAGTCGGAGATGAGCATTCGGAGCATATCAAACTTACCGACTGGATTCCACTTTGTACATCGTAACCCCCCTTGGAGGGCAACGGTCATACGTTTCCATGTACCTTTATTAGCATTTAAGACATATGTTACCTATAACGTAGGCATTTATTCGCCACTAATCCACCCCTGCGCACCGAACCGTTGTGAAGGGCAGCGCACTCTATATAAGCCGTCCTTCCCCACTGGTGCAGGGGTTAGCAATTCACTGTAATCCATATTCCACTTGACAACAAGCTCCCCAAAGCACTGAGACGTAGGGCTTTTACCTCCACCGTAGAGGGGCCTGAACTCATACAACCTCGCCGTAGCTAAGGCTCTGCCCATCCTTTCGTACCCTACACATCTACTGTCAGACTTATACCCACGACAGTTGGCGCCCACCGTGGGGCAGGCGTCTAAGCGACTTTTCGGCGAGTTTGCGACTACATCTTTTCGTCATGTCGTCCGGTGGTGATTTGAGCATGTGTCGCGAGATCCTCTTCAGCGCTCTCTCCTTCATCGTCGACGATTCGGCATGGCTTCGGGATGCCCCTGTTGACGTCGAGGCGCTCCCCAGTCGCAGGGCTACGCACTTCCATGCCGGCGCCCGCGGCATCCTTCTTCTCCAGCAGTCGGCTCCGGTGTCGACCTTCGCCCCTGACGCGCGCAGCAACAAGCGGTCTCGCCGTCCACGGCTCCAGCGTTGGGTGCAACACGCCAAGGCACGCCAGAGCGCGTCTTCACAAGTGGCGGTCCTCGAGTCGGTTGTAGTTGCGCCGCCGTCCCTGTGCTCGGACTCAGTTCCGACTGAGTTTCCTTCCGAGTACGTGGGTCGCGGGCCTGCAGCCGAAGTGCACACGGCCAACTCCCATGAAAGCCCCTGCCAAACCGGCCGGAACGAGCACGAGGTCGGCGAAACCTCCGGCGCTCGCCGTCAGCCCCGCCGTTCTGCCAGTCGACGCACTCGTCAGAGCAACGTGGAGGTGTTCCGCACACCCGTCCTCAACTTGGCTGCCGCCGCCAAGATAGCTGATTCCCTCCAGCCGACTGATTCAGAGGCTGGCAGAGGGATCGAGCAGATCCGTGCCCTGCTGCACACGGCGCAGCAGCAAAATTCGGCGGTCTCCCAGTCGCACAACAAGATCCACAATAGTTCTGTTCGCGCGAACACACATCGGTCAGTTCACAGCCCCGGTTCTCATCAGCGACACAGGGGAGGCAGCCGTTCCATGAATCCCGAAGATCGTCGCCGTTCACGCACCCCTCCGCGGGGTGGGCCCTACGGGGCCCGACATCATGATGATCGACGTTCGGTCGGTGACACTTATGATCCAAGACCTGACGCAAGAGGATATATCGCCCAGAGGAGGGTCAACAGGGGCCGGGCCCACCGCGACGGCCACGATGTGGACTGTCCGAATGGAAGCAGGACCATCGTCTCTGGTCCCGGGTGTTTCAGTCGAGCCATCCGTTCGGCTGACATCCCTCCCAACTTCCGATTGGCGACGGGGATCAGCAAGTTTACAGGAGAATCCAAGCCAGAAACGTGGCTGGACGACTACCGAGTGGCAGTCCAGATCGGAGGAGGGGACGACCACGTCGCCATGAAACACCTCCCTCTGATGCTCGACGGCTCGGCACGAGCGTGGCTGAACCAGTTGGCTCCTTCAAGCATCTACAGCTGGGCAGATCTGGCCCGAGTCTTCATCAGGACCTTCGAGGGGACGGTGCAAACGCCCTGCTGGTCTCGTGGAGCTCCAGCACTGTGTCCAGAAGAAGAATGAGCCCCTGCGCGATTTCATTCAGCGTTGGACGACCCTCTACCACACGGTGGAGAACGTCACAGAGCACCAAGCAGTCTGCGCTTTCAAGGCAGGCGTGCGGTACAGAGAGTTGTACCCGAAGTTCGGTCGAACAGGCGACATCTCCATGAGTAAGATGATGGAGATAGCGGCACGCTATGCAAATGGCGAAGAAGAGGACCGCATTCGTAGCGGCAAGCACAAAACAGTCGCCGATGGAGATGGGAACAGCACTCGGAAGCAGAAGTAGAAAGCTCTGTCCACTCCGCACGCAGAGGCCGCAGCCGTTACCAATGCCAAGTTCAAGGGCAAGGGGAAGGCTCAGTTCACCCCCAAGAAGAAGCAGTTCGGAAACCCCATCCTGGACCAGCCATGTCCAATTCACACGAAGATGGATGAAGAGGGCAACGCCATATATCCGAAGCATACCACTCGGCAATGTCGCCTCCTGATCCAGGGGTTCGGCGAAGGGGAACTGAGTGAAAAGGGCAATGAACAGGATGAGGAGGACAAGGAGGATCCGTTCCCCCAAGTCCATGCAACACTGATGATTTTTGCTGACGTTGAGAGCAAGAGTCGACTGAAGCTGGTGAACAGGGAGGTGAACATGGCCACGCCGACCAACCCTACGTTACTCAAATGGTCTCAGACTGCGATCACCTTTGACCAGTCGGATCATCCAGCACACGTACCCACCCCAGGGAGGCAGGCTCTGGTCATCGACCTGGTGGTGGAAGGAGTCCGACTGCGCAAAGTCTTCATGGACGGCGGCAGTGGCTTGAACATCATGTACGCTGACACTCTCAAGGGGATGGGCATTTCGATGTCCAAACTTAGCGAGAGCAGCATGCAGTTCCATGGAGTCGTCCCTCGACGAAAGGCCAAGTTACTCGGCCAGATCGCGTTGGACGTCGTCTTCGGCTCCGACAAGAACTTCCGCAAGGAGAAGCTGACGTTCGAGGTGGTGGACTTCCAGAGTGCGTACCACGCAATTCTGGGCCGCCCGGCGTATGCGCGTTTCATGGCCCGTCCATGTTACGTGTACCTGAAGCTGAAGATGCCGGGCCCAAAAGGTGTGATCACTATCACCGGCAATCGGCAGCGGGCCGAAGAGTGTCTGCAGCAGGGATCGAGGATCGCCGATCAGCAGATGGCTGTCCTCGAGCTTGACGAGTACAAGAAAACAGTCGACCCCGCTGACTTGATGCGTTCGAAGTAGCCAGCTTCGGAGTCCGCATTCCAGTCGGCGGGAAAGACGAAGAAGGTCAGCATCCACCCGACGGACGACACCGCTGCCCTGACGAACATCTCCACCACCCTCGATCCTAAATAGGAAGACGAGCTCATCCAATTCCTCCGTGAGAACTAGGACATCTTCGCATGGAAGCCCGCTGACATGCCAGGTGTACCCAGGGAGTTGGCTGAGCACCGACTGCATGTGGATCCCGCCGCTCAGCCTGTCCGAGAACGCCTGCGTCGGTCCGCCGCGCACAAGAGGAAGGCAATCGGAGAAGAGGTGGCTAAGCTTTTGGCAGCCAACTTCATTCGCGAGGTACACCACTCCGAGTGGCTCGCCAATGTTGTCATGGTGCCCAAGAAAGACAAGTCGCTCCGAATGTGCATCGACTTCAAGCATCTCAATAAGGTCTGCCCGAAACACCATTTTCCGCTCCCCCGCATCGATCAAATTATCGATTCGACTGCGGGTTGCGAGCGTTTGTCATTCCTTGATGCCTACTCGGGCTATCATCAGATCCGTCTGTATGGCCCCGATCAATTAAAAACAACCTTCATCACCCCATTCGGGTGCTTGTGCTACATCACTATGCCATTTGGTTTGAAGAATGCAAGAGCAACCTTTATGCGCATGATCCAAAAATGCCTCCCCGACCAGATCGGTCGGAATGTGGAGGCGTATATGGACGATATCGTAGTCAAGTCACGCAAAGGTTCCGACCTGCTGACTGACTTGGCAGAAACATTCGCCAACCTTCGTAGGTACGATATCAAGCTCAACCCAGCCAAGTGTTCATTCGGTGTTCCCAGCGGAAAGTTACTCGGTTTCTTCGTTTCCGAACGAGGGATCGATGTCAACCCCGAAAAGATCGGGACCATCGTCCGAATGGAGCGGCCGGTCAGAATACACGATGTTCAAAGGCTCACAGGTTGCCTAGCGGCTTTGAGCAGGTTTATCAGTCGACTCGGCGAGAAGGCACTTCCTCTGTACCGACTCATGAAGAAATCAGATACTTTCGAGTGGACAGACGAAGCCCAAATCGCATTCGACGACCTCAAACTCCTACTTTCCACCCAACCGGTTCTTACTGCTCCGCTCAGTAAAGAACCCCTTTTTATGTACATCGCGGCTACAAATCAAGTCGTCAGCACTGTTCTCATAGTCGAGCGAGAAGAAGAAGGCAAAGCATACAAGTTTCAGCGGCCAGTGTATTATGTCTCCCAAGTCCCGACTCCTTCCAAGTAGAGGTATCCCCACTATCAAAAACTTATCTATGGGATTTACATGACTGCGAAGAAGGTGGCTCATTATTTCCAAGACCACTCGGTGTCTGTCGTTTCTGATGCTCCGTTGTCGGAAATCCTGCACAATCGGGACGCATCGGGCCGAGTGGCGAAGTGGGCAATGGAGATGTTATACTGCGACATCAAGTTCGAGGCCAAGAAATCCATAAAGTCTCAAGCTCTGGCTGACTTCATAGCAGAATGGGTAGAACAACAGCAACCGACCCACACCTACTCGGCTCATTGGACAATGTTCTTCGATGGGTCCAAGATGTTGAATGGCTCCGGCGCTGGCGTTGTGATCATATCGCCAAAGGGTGACAAACTCAAGTATGTGTTGCAGATACACTTTGATTCCTCCAACAACGAGGCAGAGTATGAAGCTCTCCTTTATGGACTGCGCATGGCCATCGCACTCGGCGTCCGTCGCCTGATGGTTTATGGCGATTCAGATTTGGTGGTTAATCAAGTGATGAAGGAGTGGGACGTCAGGAACGCCACCATGACCACATACTGCAATGCAGTGAGGAAGCTCGAGAAAAAGTTTGAAGGCCTGGAACTCCACCATGTTCCGCGACTGAAAAACCAAGCAGCTGATGAGTTGGCAAAACTCGGATCCACTTGGAGACCAGTCCCGAGTGACGTCTGCCTCGAGCATCTCCACCTTCCTTCAGTTAAAGAAGATCCTTTCATAGAGGAACCAGTACAACCAAAGAGCTCGACAAATCCGACTGAAGTCGAAGTCCCTGCTGTGGTTGATTTGATCATGGAGATTCTTGCTATCATCCCCGATTGGACTGTGCCGTTTATTGCATACATCCTGAGGCAAGAATTACCAGAAGACGAAGTCCAAACCAGACAGATAGTCCGCAGGTCAAAGTCGTTCACTGTCATTGATGGCCAGTTGTACAAAGAAAGCGTTTCAGGCGTCCTTCAACGATGCATCTCCCCTGAGGAGGGACAGTTAATCCTGGAAGAAATTCACTCGGGAACCTGCGGTCATCACGCCTCCTCAAGGGCAATCGTCGCCAAAGCATTCAGAGCTGGCTTCTTCTGGCTGCAGGCGAATGAAATGGCGAAAGATATGGTCGACCGATGTGAAGGCTATCAGTTCTACTCTAACAAATCCCACAAACCAACATCTGCGTTGAAGACAATCCCTCTTGTTTTGCCGTTTGCAGTATGGGGATTAGATGCAGTCGGTCCATTCAGGACAGGCCAAGGGGGATTCACACATCTGTTGGTGGCAGTCGACAAGTTCACAAAGTGGATTGAAGCCAAGCCCATCAAGAAGCTCGACGCCCTTACGGCCATCAAGTTTGTCAGGGACATCATCTCCAGATTTGGGGTACCTCACAGCATAATCACTGACAATGGAACAAACTTTGACTCGGACAGATTCAAAGGTTTCTGTACAGGCCAAGGTATCCGAGTGGATTTTGCATCTATGGTGCATCCCCAAACAAACGGGCAAGCAGAGCGGGCGAATGGACTTATTCTGCAAGGTTTGAAGCCTCGACTCGTGCGAGAAGTGGGAAATGCCGCCGGCGCATGGGTCACCAAGCTGCCTTCGGTGCTTTGGGGTCTCCGCACAACCCCAAATAGATCTACAGGGCGATCCCCGTTCTTCCTCGTTTACGGAGCAGAGGCAGTCCTTCCGAGTGACTTGCTGCACAATGCTCCACGAGTTGAACTCTTCTCCGAAGCTGAAGCAGAGCAAGCAAGGCAAGACGGAGTGAATCTTCTAGAGGAGGAGTGTGAGATGGCACTGACTCGCTCAACCATTTATCAACAAGATCTGTGGCGCTTTCACGCGCGACACGTCAGGAGTCGTACATTCCAAGCAGGCGACCTGGTGCTCCGAGTGGATCAGCAGAGACCTCACAAGTTGGCTCCTGTTTGGGAAGGACCCTTCATCATCTCCAAGGTGCTGAACAACGGAGCATATCGACTCTACAACCTCGACAGGGAAACATACGAGCCGCGAGCATGGAACGGAGATCTCCTGAAGCGTTTCTACACGTGACCGTTGACTGAAGCAGTGTAAAGAACAAGTATCGTTGAAGTAATACAAAGCAGATTGAGTTTTTTGCAGATTCAAAATCCTTCCGCGTTCGCACACTCCGGTCTTAAAAAAAACTTAGCTGCGAACCAGAATCGCCTAAGTACAAATTTTCTCCGAGTGTGCACTAAACGTCGCACTCGGGGACATAGCTGCGATCAAGAATCGCCTAAGTACAAACTTTCTCCGAGTGTGCACTAAACGTCGCACTCGGGGACTTAGCTGCGATCAAGAATCGCCTAAGTACAAAGTTTCTCCGAGTGTGCAATAAACGTCGCACTCGGGGACTTAGCTGTGATCAAGAATCGCCTAAGTACAAAATTTCTCCGAGTGTGCACTAAACGTCGCACTCGGGGACTTAGCTGCGATCAAGAATCGCCTAAGTACAAACTTTCTCCGAGTGTGCACTAAACATCGCACTCGGAGACTTAGCTGCGATCAAGAATCGCCTAAGTACAAACTTTCTCTAAGTGTGCACTGAACATCGCACTCGGGGACTTAGCTGCGATCAAGAATCGCCTAAGTATAAATTTTCTCCGAGTGTGCACTAAATGTCGCACTCGGGGACTTAGCTGCGATCAAGAATCGCCTAAGTATAAATTTTCACCGAGTGTGCACTAAACGTCGCATTCGGGGACTTAGCTGCGATCAAGAATCGCCTAAGTACAAACTTTCTCCGAGTGTGCACTAAACGTCACACTCGGGGACTTAGCTGCGATCAAGAATCGCCTAAGTACAAACTTTCTCCGAGTGTGCACTAAACGTCGCACTCGGGCACTTAGCTGCGATCCAGAATCGCCTAAGTACTAACTTTCTCCGAGTGTGCACTAAACGTCGCACTCGGGGACTTAGCTGCGATCAAGAATCGCCTAAGTACAAACTATCTCCGAGTGCGCACTATACGTCGCACTCGGGGACTTAGCTGCGATCAAGAATCGCCTAAGTACAAACTTTCTCCGAGTGTGCACTAAACGTCGCACTCAGGGACTTAGCTGCTGAAAGGTCGTGGATGTCGCCTAGAGGGGGGGGGGTGAATAGGCGCTTTAAAATAATTAAGGTTTAGGCTTGAACAAATGCGGAATAAAACTAACGTTTAATATGTCAAGCACAAAACCTCAAACAACTAGGCTCACCTATGTGCACCAACAACTTATGCTAAGTAAGATAAACAACTAAGTGATAGCAAGATATATGACAAGAGACAATATGGCTATCACAAAGTAAAGTGCATAAGTAAAGGGTTCGGGTAAGAGATAACCGAGGCACGGGGAGACGATGATGTATCCCGAAGTTCACACCCTTGCGGATGCTAATCTCCGTTAGAGCGGTGTGGAGGCACAATGCTCCCCAAGATGCCACTAAGGCCACCGTAATCTCCTCACGCCCTCGCACAATGCAAGATGCCGTGATTCCACTAAGGGACCCTTGAGGGCGGTCACTGAACCCGTACAAATGGCAAACCTTGGGGGCGGTCACCGAACCCGTACACGTGGCAACCCTTGGGGGCGGTTACCGGTACCCGTACAAATTGCTCGGGGCAATCTCCACAACCTAATTGGAGGCCCCGACGCTTTCCCGGAGCTTCACACCACAATGATTGAGCTCCGAGACACCACCAAGCTTCTAGGACGCCAAAGCATCCACGAAGAACAATATCTAGGGTACTAAGTACCAAAGGTAGTAAGCTTCTCAACTTCTCACTTCCACGTATCACCGTGGAGAACTCAAACCGATGCAACTAATGCAATGGCAAGAACACACTAAGTGGTCAAGTCCCTCACACTCAAATCCCTCCACAACAACGAAAGCTATGGAGAAATATGAGAGGAAGAACAAGGAGCTCACAAAGAACTCCAAGATCAAGATCCAAGGGGTTCCCCTCACATAGAGGAGAAAGTGATTGGTGGAGATGTGGATCTAGATCTCCTCTCTCTTCTCCCTCAAGAACAAGCAAGCATCATTGGAGGGATTGAGAGTAAGCAAGCTCTAAGAATGTCAACAATGGAGGTAGAACAAGAGCTCAATGGATGGATAAGGCCAAGGGGGAAGAAGACCCCCTTTCTATAGTGGGGGAAGGAATCAGACCGTTACCCCCACTCTCTGTCCGAGCTCCAGCGGTACTACCGCTGGCACTCCAGCGGTACTACCGCTGACGAGGGGCGGTACTACCGCCAGCTGGCGGTACTACCTCCGGCTGCAGCGGTACTACCGATGGTACTCCAGCGGTACTACCGCTGGCCCCAGTGGTACTACCGCTGGGCTCCTGGTAGTGCAAAGGCACTACCACCGCCAAGAAAGTCTTCGCAAAAAGGTTCGTCCACGAACAACCGCTAGGCAGGCGGTACTAAGCTCCTGGAGCGGTACTACCGCTGACCAGGGGCGGTACTTCCGCCAGCCAGCGGTACTACCGCTAGGGCCAGCGGTACTACCGCCAACTCTAGCGGTACTACCGCTAGGTCGAGCGGTATTACCGCTCGCCACTGAAACAGCCATAACTTTCGCATACGAGCTCCGAATCGAGCAAACCCAAGCTTGTTGGATTCATGACGACAAGAGCTATCCAAACAACGACATGGAAATCTTAAGACCATGCAGATATGAAAATGCCAATGATATAGAGATGTGAGTCCTCTATGAATGAAGAACCGGCAAAAACTCCAACATCGAAAACATCATAGTAGATGCATATGGACTCCGTTTTCGATGAACTCGAGCTTGTCACGAAGATGACCATAAGCTCTAAAACTCACAAAGAGAAACACCAAACAAGAACCAAGAAGTATGATGCAAGGATGCAAATGGTTTGAGCTCTCAACGAACGATACGATGAAGCTACTCACTTGAGAGCCCCCCTTGGTAGTACAGCAATCTATCCTAACCAGAAAACCTATCAAGGGCAAACCTATACCTTGCACCTCGTCCTCTTGAACTAGATGATGATGATCTTGACTTCCTCAAGATGGACCACCTTTCTTGATTGCGTTGGCTTGATGAAGACTAGTTGATTGCTCCCCCATACTCACTATGGGTGAGCCACTCTTCAGCATATCTTCACAAGTCCATTGCCACCACAATGGACGACAAGCTTCAAGCATGATATCTTCGTGCTGATCCACTTGAACTTGCACATCGCAATCTTGATGACAATCACAACTTGACGTCATACTTAATGGGTTGTATGAGATCTTCTCTTTGACGCAAGCCCATGGAAACACACCTAACCCCCACATAGAACTCTCACGAAGACCATGGGTTAGTACACAAACACGTAATGGACAATGCTTACCATACCATGGGATCACTTGATCCCTCTCGGTACATCTTGTACGCTTTGTGTGTTGATCATCTTGATTTACTCTTTGTTTGGGATCTTGATCAACCTTGTGTCTCTATGGCCATTCTTTGGATAATACTCAAGCCCATGGAAACACACCTAACCCCCACATAGAACTCTCACGAAGACCATGGGTTAGTACACAACTACGTAATGGACAATGCTTACCATACCATGGGATCACTTGATCCCTCTCGGTACATCTTGTACGCTTTGTGTGTTGATCATCTTGATTTACTCTTTGTCTGAGATCTTGATCAACCTTGTGTCTCTATGACCATTCTTTGGATAATACCTTGAATACCACCTTGGTCATCATATAAACTCCTTGAACCCAACAGATGGACTTCAAGAAGTGCCTATGGACAAATCCTATAAATATAACTTAAGGCAACCATTAGTCCATAGGAATTGTCATCAATTACCAAAACCACATATGGAGATATATGCTCTAACAGCTACGATCCAGAATCGCCTAAGTACTAACTTTCTCCGAGTGTGCACTAAACGTCGCACTCGGGGACTTAGCCGCGATCCAGAATCGCCTAAGTACTAACTTTCTCCGAGTGTGCACTAAACGTCGCACTCGGGGACTTAGCTGCGATCAAGAATCGCCTAAGTACAAACTTTCTCCGAGTGTGCACTAAACATCGCACTCGGAGACTTAGACGCGATCCAGAATCACCTAAGTACTAACTTTCTCCGAATGTGCACTAAACGTCGCACTCGGGGACTTGTCTGCGATCAAGAATCACCTAAATAGAAAGCTTCCTTCGAGTGTATCTTACAGATCCACTCGGAAGCTTAGCAGACCCTCATTGAGGCTCATGTAGATGTCAAGACAACTGACAATTATATGAGTAGCAGAACCTCATTGAGGCTCATGTACATGTCAAGACAACTGACAATTACATGAGTAACAACTCGCTCTGAGTACGACCTTACAGTCGCACTCGAAGGCTTAGCCGCGATCACGAATCGCCTAAGTACACAATTGCCTTCGTGTGTATCCTACAGATCCACTTGGAGACTCAGCAGACCCTCAGTGAGGCTCATGCAGATGTCAAGACAACTGACAATTACATGCTCCGCATGTTTGCCATTGGCTTCACCAAGAAACGCCAAACAAAAACCACGAGCCAAAATCGTGTCAACAACTCTTTGGCAAAGGAAGAGCAAAAGATTCGATTCAAATTCAAAGTTCGTCTAAAGATAGTTGGTTCGGTGTAGATCAAGCTTATCTACACCGAACCACGAATGTGACGGCCAACGGAAGTGGCCAAAGTTTCATACAACCAACACTCGGCATACCGAGGTAAAAGTTTTCTCAAGCGTCGTCAGGACTGGCACTGGGACTGGCAGGCTCCACGAAAGTGTCGAGGTGGATCCCGTCTGCGATGCGAGTGGCGCTCTCAAGGAAGGTCTCCATGAAATATTCGAACCGAAGCTTTTTGGTGTTGGCGACTTGCAACGCCTTCAACTTCTCTTCGCGAGCCTCCTTGTAGTGCACTCGGACCAGCGACAGCGCCACGTCCGCACCACAGCGAGCCACAGACTTCTTCCACGCCTGCACTCGGTTCGGGACCTCCTCCAGCCGAGTCATCAACCCTTCCATCTCTTGCTGAGACTCGTCTTCGGGCCACAGCTCCTTGTCGATTCGGCCGACGACCTCTCTGAGTCGACCGATGAAAGGTCCCACTTTTCCCAGGAGAATGTGCGCTCGGAGAATGTCTCGATTGGCGTCCTCGCCGAGTGGAATGTTCGGAAGAACCGACCGCTCAACATCAGCTGCTTCAGCCTCAGCGTTCATGCAAAAATCTGCAAAGACAAGACGAGCAAAAAGTAAGCGCAGAATGAAATACACAGTCAAGAGGCACTCGGAAAAACAGAACTTACCACCGAGAAGCGCAATCATCTTCCTTGCCGAGTCACTGACGTACTTCTCCTGTGCTATGCACCGCCTGTTCATCACCTGCATCTGTCCCATCAGCTCGGTTCTTTGTTTCCCCATTTTCTCCATTTTGGCCACCAATGCTTTGTTTGCCTCACGGGACTCCTCCAAGGACTTCTCTCGTTCAGCCAGAACACCCTTCATACCAGCCAAGGCAAGCATTGCTGCATCTAGTTCCGCAGCAAACTGAATCTTTTCAGCCTTCACAGCATCGTACGCTGATCCCATCTCGCAAGTCTTCTGCAAGTCAGCGCGAAGAGACGATCAGACAAATTCAGCAAGGAAAACAATAAAAACTCGAAGTTCTTCAGACCCCTGTCGACGCAAGCAGTCGACAGCGGTCTCGGGGACTACACCCAGTGGGTTCACTAAGAGTGACCCCAATGGTATGAAGCTCAAACAGGTCCGCCCTATTGAGATACATAACAAAAACAAGCCTATGAGGTTACTACTACCCGACCTGAGTAAAATTACTCTCGGGGACTAATCCAGTAGGTGCACTCGGAGTGCCCCTACTGGTAACATTCGAACAGATTAGTTTTGATCTGATCAACTTAAAGAAAATGTATATAAAGACAACTGCCGGTGCAAGCACTCGACAGAAGTCTCGGGGACTACACCCACTGGGTTCACTAAGAGTGAACCCACTGCAAAATAATCATACTGCATCCGAGTATATTGCTTAAACACCCAGTGGGTTACAAGAGGAAAGTAAATACTTACTCGGATATCTTCCCGGAGTTCCAAGCTTCTCTTGTACACAGATGTGATGGAGTCGTACGCTCTCTTGGCATCACCCGCCATCAACTCCGCCTGCACCATGGCCCCCTTAGAAGCTCCCACCTGATCTTCCGGGAGGCGTTGGGCGTCGTACTAGACGGTCGACGGACCTGGCACCATAAGGGACTCCTTGGGCATCCCAAGTCCTGCTCCAGTCGGCTCAGCAGCGATGAGCGCCGTTTCAGTCGATGGCATCGTCTCGGCTGGTGGCGCGTCCATGGCGGGAGTAGTAACAGATGGAACAGCCTCAAGGACAGGCACCGCAGCTTGCTCGGACCTCTTCAGGTCGTCCTCCTCCACGTGAATCACCTCTGAAGGAAATCCGACTGAACGACGTGAGACCACAGAAAAAAGGCAAGACCAAAGACAGAATTCGTGAAACAATAATGTAAGCTCTCGGAGTCGCCACGATGTACCTTGCTGGGATGTGACGACGTTGTCCGTATCCATGGGATCGTCCCCCTGGAGTGGCAGAGAAGTGGCGGAGGTGGCAGCTCTGTCGAGTAAAATTCATTCGACCAATAAGCATGAGTTCAATCAAATACTGGAAAAAGATAGAGGAAGAATGCACTTACGCTGAAGCGACGGGAACGGCGATCCTCATCCACGGCAAAGCCTTCCGAGGCTTGGATCCACTCGGTTTGGCCACCTTAGAGGGCTGGCCCGCGAGCTTAGCAGCAGAGTCCCTGGTCCTTTTTGCGCTCCGAGTACTCGGAACCACGGGAGAAGCTGGCAAGGCACTCGGAACCACATGAGGAGCTGGCGGGGCACTCGAGGCCGCTGGGGGAGCCGACGGAGCCACAGGTTCGTGACGGCGTTTAGTCCGAGGCTCTGGCGGTGGGGGTGGCGAGCTCTGTTCCTCATCTCCCCCCTCTTCTCCGGACTCCTCCTCCGTCTCTCCACTGTCGGAGACGTACTCGACGCTCTCCACGCTGCCCTCCTGGCTACATTCCTCTTCCTCAGCTAGATTCCCGTTCGAGACAGGAGAAAACCAGTTGGTCCACGCCTGCACGAGATACAGTCGACAACATCAGATGTCATACAGTGATACAAGTGTTGGAGCATATATCTCCATATGTGCTTTTGGTACTTGATGACAATTCCTATGGACTAATGGTTGCCTTAAGTTACATTTATAGGATTTGTCCATAGGCACTTCTTGAAGTCCATCAGTTGGGTTCAAGGAGTTTATATGATGACCACGATGGTATTCAAGGTATTATCCAAAGAATGGTCATAGAGACACATGGTTGATCAAGATCTCAGACAAAGAGTAAATCAAGATGATCAACACACAAAGCGTACAAGATGTACCGAGAGGGATCAAGTGATCCCATGGTATGGATTTGTCCATAGGCACTTCTTGAAGTCCATCAGTTGGGTTCAAGGAGTTTATATGATGACCAAAATGGTATTCAAGGTATTATCCAAAGAATGGTCATAGAGACACATGGTTGATCAAGATCTCAGACAAAGAGTAAATCAAGATGATCAACACACAAAGCGTACAAGATGTACCGCGAGGGATCAAGTGATCCCATGGTATGGATTTGTCCATAGGCACTTCTTGAAGTCCATCAGTTGGGTTCAAGGAGTTTATATGATGACCAAGATGGTATTCAAGGTATTATCCAAAGAATGGTCATAGAGACACATGGTTGATCAAGATCTCAGACAAAGAGTAAATCAAGATGATCAACACACAAAGCGTACAAGATGTACCGAGAGGGATCAAGTGATCCCATGGTATGGTAAGCATTGTCCATTACGTGTTTGTGTACTAACCCATGGTCTTCGTGAGAGTTCTATGTGGGGGTTAGGTGTGTTTACATGGGCTTGCGTCAAAGGGAAGATCTCATACAACCCATGGAGTATGACGTCAAGTTGTGATCATCATCAATGGTTGATCAAGATCTCAGACAAAGAGTAAATCAAGATGATCAACACACAAAGCGTACAAGATGTACCGAGAGGGATCAAGTGATCCCATGGTATGGTAAGCATTGTCCATTACGTGTTTGTGTACTAACCCATGGTCTTCGTGAGAGTTCTATGTGGGGGTTAGGTGTGTTTCCATGGGCTTGCGTCAAAGGGAAGATCTCATACAACCCATGGAGTATGACGTCAAGTTGTGATCGTCATCAATATTGCGATGTGCAAGTTCAAGTGGATCAGCACGAAGATAGCATGCTTGAAGCTTGCCGTCCATTGTGGTGGCAATGTACTTGTGAAGATATGCTGAAGAGTGGCTCACCCATAGTGAGTATGGGGGAGCAATCAACTAGTCTTCATCAAGCCAACACAATCAAGAAAGGTGGTCCATCTTGAGGAAGCCAAGATCATCATCATCTAGCTCAAGAGGACGAGGTGCAAGGTATAGGTTTGCCCTTGATAGGTTTTCTGGTTAGGATAGATTGCTGTTCTATCAAGGGGGGCTCTCAAGTCAGTAGCTTGATCGTATCGTTCGTTGAGAGCTCAAACCATTTGCATCCTTGCATCATACTTCTTGGTTCTTGTTTGGTGTTTCTCTTTGTGAGTTTTAGAGCTTATGGTCATCTTCGTGACAAGCTCGAGTTCATCGAAAACGGAGTCCATATGCATCTACTATGATGTTTTCGATGTTGGAGTTTTTCCCGGTTCTTCATTCACATCTCTATATCTTTCACAACGCTGTTTGGATAGCCCTTGTCGTCCTGAATCCAACAAGCTTGGGTTTGCTCGATTCGGAGCTCGTATGCGAAAGTTATGGCTGTTTCAGTGGCGAGCGGTAGTACCGCTGGACCTAGCGGTAGTACCGCTAGAGTTGGCGGTAGTACCGCTGGCCCTAGCGGTAGTACCGCTGGCTCGCGGTAGTACTGCCCCTGGTCAGCGGTAGTACCGCTCCAGGAGCTTAGTACCGCCTGCCTAGCGGTTGTTCGTGAACGGACCTTTTTGCGAAGACTTTCTTGGCGGTGGTAGTGCCTTTGCACTACCAGGGGCCCAGCGGTAGTACAGCTGGAGTGCCAGCGGTAGTACCGCTGCAGCTGGCGGTAGTACCGCTAGCTGGCGGTAGTACCGCTGGAGTGCCAGCGGTAGTACCGCTGGAGCTCGGGCAGAGAGTGGGGGTAACGGCCTGATTCTTTCCCCCACTATATAAAGGGGGTCGTCTTCCTTCTTGGTCTTATCCATCCGTTGAGCTCTTGTTCTATCTCCATTGTTGACATTCTTAGAGCTTGATTACTCTCTATCCCTCCAATGATTCTTGCTTGTTCTTGAGGGAAAAGAGAGAGGAGATCTAGATCCACATCTCCACCAATCACTTTCTCCTCTATGTGAGGGGAACCCCTTGGATCTTGATCTTGGAGTTCTTTGTGAGCTCCTTGTTCTTCCTCTCATATTTCTCCATAGCTTTTGTTGTTGTGGAGGGATTTGAGTGTGAGGGACTTGACCACTTTGTGTGTTCTTGCCATTGCATTAGTTGCATCGGTTTGAGTTCTCCACGGTGATACGTGGAAGTGAGAAGTTGAGAAGCTTACTACCTTTGGTACTTAGTACCCTTGATATTGTTCTTCGTGGATGCTTTGGCGTCCTAGAAGCTTGGTGGTGTCTCGGAGCTCAATCAGTGTGGTGTGAAGCTCCGGGGAGCGTCGGGGTCTCCAATTAGGTTGTGGAGATTGCCCCGAGCAATTTGTACGGGTACCGGTAACCGCCCCCAAGGGTTGCCACGTGTACGGGTTCGGTGACCGCCCCCAAGGGTTGCCATTTGTACGGGTTCGGTGACCGCCCTCAAGGGTCCCTTAGTGGAATCACGGCATCTTGCATTGTGCGAGGGCGTGAGGAGATTACGGTGGCCTTAGTGGCATCTTGGGGAGCATTGTGCCTCCACACCGCTCTAACGGAGATTAGCATCCGCAAGGGTGTGAACTTCGGGATACATCATCGTCTCCCCGTGCCTCGGTTATCTCTTACCCGAACCCTTTACTTATGCACTTTACTTTGTGATATACATATTCTTTATCGTAATATATCTTGCTATCACTTAGTTGTTCATCTTGCTTAGCATAAGTTGTTGGTGCACATAGGTGAGCCTAGTTGTTTGTAGGTTTTGTGCTTGACATATTAAACGATTAGTTTTATTCCGCATTTGTTCAAGCCTAAACCTTAACTATTTTAAAGAGCCTATTCACCCCCCCCCCCTCTAGGCGACATCCACGTCCTTTTCAATACAAGAAAAAGCGATAAATCTAAGACAATTGTGTGTACTTGACAAGTTATACTCACCTCATTCGGAGGAGGGTTGTCCGCGCGGAAGGGCTTCACTCGCCGGGCTCCTCTGGGGTTATCGCAGGCGCCTGTGATGTTGAGGACCCACGACGCCACAAGCTCCCCGGTCACGCACTCGGGGTTAGTCCGAGTGGAGTCCTCAGGCCCCGTATAGTGCCACATGGCGTGGTGTCGAGCTTGCAAAGGCTGGATACGCCGACCCAGAAAAATCTCCAGCAAATCTATGCCAGTGACCCCCTTTCGGACGACCTCTACCAGCGCATCAACCAGAGGCTGGGTCTGGATCTTCTCCATCTTCGTGAGCGCAAGCTGCCTAGGCGGAGCCGGTCGGTCTAAGCTAAAAGGTGGCAGACCAGTTGCGGCATTCGGGCAAGCAACATCGTGGCAGTAGAACCAAGTCGACTGCCAGTTCCTAACAGATTCGGACAACTGAAGAGCGGGATAGCTACTTTTGCTTTTCTTTTGGAAGCCTAAGCCTCCGCGGAGCTGGAGGAGGTGAGTTTTGTCGTCCGGCTGGCTAAGTCTTTTGATGGTTTGAGATCTAGCAGAGAAGATGTGTTTAAAGAGCCCCCAATGGGGAGGACAGCCGATAAAACACTCGCACAGCACGACGAAGGCAGAGAGATGAGCTATTGCGTTGGGAGGAAAATGGTGGAGCTGCGCCCCGAAGTGGTTCATTATACCTCTGAAGAAGGGATGAGGAGGCAGAGAGAAGCCTCGGTGCACGTGACTGAGCAGCAAGACGCGCTCCCCCTCCTGGGGCGCCGGCTCCGTCTCGCCCTCCGCCGGCAACCTCCACATCTTGTGCTCGATCATGCCATGCTCCACCAGCTCCAGCATGTCCTCCTCCGTCACCGTGGAGGGGAGGAAATCCCCCTGGATCCAACCCGCCGGCAGTGCTCGCTGCCGCCGCTGAGCAGGAGCCGCCGCCTTCTTCTTCTTCCACGCCTCGAGCTTGCTCGTCTGCCCCTTCATCATGGCGGAGGCTGCAGATCCGCGGAGGAGGAAGGGAAGGAAGGAGCTCGGGATGCGCAGGAGGTCACGAGAGAAGCGGGGCAAGTGCGAGATGTCAGGCGAGTGCAACGAAAAACCCTCGCTGTAGAGGTTTAAATAAGGTTCCGACTGGATCACTAGCAGGTGGCCCCGAAATCTTATCCCCCGACCGGTCGCTGCGATATTAGTGGAGGAGATGAAGGCGCGGAAATCGAGGCGGCAGATACTACTCGATTACGATGTCGTCATCCCCGTCGAGCGCGCGGCAACCGAAATTTGAGGATCCCAGAAAATCCGCCGCTGTCAGCTGACTGGTCACGTCAAAAGATTCCACGGAAGCACTCGGCCCCTGACGGTTCGATTCACAGATACATCCACTCGGATCACTGGTCAAGAGGATAAAATGGATCGAGGCAAACAACGCCAAAGTCGTACCCATACCAGTCGGATCCGTACTTCAAGCATCGCTTCGTCGTTCCAACCCCAATCCATTCGGGGACTAATGATGGGGTTATAGTCCTAGGGTAGGGTCATAGACCTGCCCTATAGGTCATACCCAAGGACTACCCTTCGTAAGGGATAAGGCCCTTAGTCAGTTTCGACTGAATTAAGGACTTCCCATCATCCAGTCGGTGACAATTCCTCCATCATCCAGTCGGAGATGAGCATTCGGAGCATATCAAACTTACCGACTGGATTCCACTCTGTACATCGTAACCCCCCTGGAGGGCAACGGTCATACGTTTCCATGTACCTTTATTAGCATTTAAGACATACGTTACCTGTAACGTAGGCATTTATTCGCCACTAATCCACTCCTGCGCATCGAACCATTGTGAAGGGCAGCACACTCTATATGAGCCTTCCTTCCCCACTGGTGCAGGGGTTAGCAATTCACTGTAATCCATATTCCACTCGACAACAAGCTCCCCAGAGCACTGAGACGTATGGCTTTTACCTCCACCATAGAGGGGTCTGAACTCATACAACCTCGCCGTAGCTAAGGTTGTGCCCATCCTTTCGTACCCTACACATCTACTGTGAGACTTATACCCATGACATGCACAAACTCATCACAATACAAATTATGAGAAAATGTGTCACACACAATGTTTGACAAGTGCAAAATACACTCGAACTTTCGAATTAGTCCGGCTCTCTAATCAGGTTAAGTTGACAAAAAAGGTGCCACGTGGGCATTGACTTGGTCTTCTTCATCTTTCTACTCTCTCTCTTATGGGCTGCCTCGTTCACGAGCCAGTTCGGGCGTGGCCACTTCCTTGTGAGATGCCCATCCTGTTTGAGTTGAGGGATTTCTGTCTTTTTTATTAAATTGGTTGTGTTTTTTATAAATTTATTATTTATGACGTTTGTTGGATGTGATGTACATAGATCCTTTCTCGCTTCATCTTATAAGGACTTCATTGAACGTACACGACGCCATCGGCTTTGATCTTAATCGGCATTACCGGCATCCGATGCACCATTCACTTTTTGTGACACCTTAGGTTTTTTTTCATGCTTTGTTTCTCGTTGGCGATGACATCACCCTTTTTGTCATGCCCTTTTTTCTCTTGTATGTAATTGTATTAGGCCCAATGCTTACTCGCATTTCTGCATTTCTTCATCTTGCAGAATTTGGCAATGTGTTTGCATCGGGCTTCACACGCGTTTAAATAAATTCAAGACCAATAGATGAAGTGACAAGCGCAACGCCTTCAAACCTCAGTCGTTCCCTCTCAAAAGCACGTTTATTCCTGAAAGATGGTTTGATTTCAAAGAGTGTATGGAAGAACTTTTGCGAAACCTTCTCAAAATTTTAACATGGCCCCTAATTATCATATAGAGACAATATGCCAAGGTATCATACTTTTTGGACTTTGATTTTAAATTTTGGAATTTAAAAACAAATAAACTCCATGTTTGGGCCTTGGGGTCGAGTCTTGGCACCCTCATATATGAAATTTCCTTTTTTTTCTTTGTATAATGCTTAAACACAAAACCAATAATATAAATCTGTTTTTTCAACTCAATTTTGTCAGTTATTTCATTGACTTGCCGTTCCAATTATTGTTATGTTCACTAAATTCTAGAAATGCACTTGAAAGATGCTAAATTTTTACATGGATCATGTAATGGTGCATCTTAAGTGTGGAAAAAAAGATATCAATGCCAACGGATGAAGCAATGGTCACGTCACGGTCAAAACTCACTCGATCCCTCTCGAAACCATGTTTCTTCCTCGGACATGGTGTAATTTCTAAGCAATGTACATCATACAATTAGGGAAACCTTATCAATTTTTTTACCGCAACATGTGGCGTATGAGTGCACCACACCGGATTTCATGGTTTTCAAACTTTGTTTGGATTTGTAAGAACTAAAAGCCAGTAAACTTCAGTTTTAGGTTCGGCTCTTGGCACCCTCATGTTTAAATTCCTTCTCTTTTCTTAGTAAGGCCCAAATATGGACTAAGAACAATAATATGATTTTTTTAACCCAAATTTACCAACTTTTCTGCACTTGTAGTTCAATTTCTTTATATTCACCGAATGTCTAATGCCTAAAAGTTCACTTAATACCTATAAACGAAAATTGGTGTGAGATAAAAATATACATATATGAAAAGAACAGAACATAAAAGAAAAAAAACAATGTATAACAGGGAAAGAAACAAGAGAAATGAGAGGAAACCGGAAAAGGAAGTGTTTGCGGCCCTCGAAAAGAGAACGGAGAAGGAAAATAAAAATAAAAAATATGTGTTTGTTGAGTGCACAGAAAAGGCACTAGGCAAAGAGAAGTGTTTGTCGAGTGCAAAGAAAGAAGGCGCTAGCCAAACAGTTCTTCGCCAAGTGAAAAAAAATTACACCCGACAAAGTGTAGTTTGCGATTGAAAAAAAAACGCACTCGACAAAGGTCATGTTTGCTTAGTATTTCCTTCGTAAATTAATATAAAATGTTTAGATCACTATTTTAGTGATCTAAACGTTTTATACTAATTTACGAAGGAAGTATCTGATAAAATGCATTTGGCATACACTTGAGAGTGGGTAAAGTTTTAGTGGTAGTTGAAGGATTAAGCTTTAACCTCTTCTCCAAAAGAGGGTGTACTAAAGCACATCTCGTATCCAAAATGTACCATAAGGAACAAAATTAAGATGAAACCGGTCAGTTTGCAAAAGAGAAATGACAAGACCAAATTATGGTCCTAAAGCTAAAGGCGGTGTCTCCTGCCTTCGAGTGATAAGCTTCTCTAACAAAGTAGTGTATGACGACACCCTGCTCGCTGTTGGTGTGGACCAGACGGGATGGCGCAATAGCAACGCATCAAGGGCGAAGGTTGAAAGTCATAACGAAGTCGTTCACTTTCTAGGATTTGGTGGCCGATTTAGTGGAATTGTCCTTGCCCTCGACTGCCTGCTTGATGATGGCAGGCAGGACCTCCATGATCTTGTCGAACTCCTTGTTCTTGGCGACGAGTCCTGCCGGCGCCGTGGGATCCGCCTTGCACTCGTTGCAGCTCCACTTCCACTCCCAGTCCTTGGACTTCTCCACGTCTTCATCCACCACGATGAAGTCGAGCACGTCCGTGAGACCCGCGTCGACTCCCGTGGCGTTCCCGCCAGCGGCTGGCTTAAACTTATTCGTCGCCTCATCGAACCCCGACGCGCAGCTGTCCATGCACCGCCACTGCGTCTTGTTGTTGGGGAGTTTGTCCCGCTCCGCTTTGGCGGCGGTAGCAGCCTCGGTGGCCGCCTTAGAGGCGGCGGCGACGCCGGCCTGGGCCAGCGCGCGCGCGTCCGACGCGGAGCTGGACTTGAGGAGCTGCTCGCAGTAGCTCGGCTGCGGCGTCTTGGCGCAGGTCTCCTTGACGATGCTGCCACCATCGACGACCAAGGAAGCGGACGAGACGAGGAGGACGAACATGATGATGAGGGAGCTGCGAGGCGTCGCGATCGCCATTGTCGATTTACCGACAGACTCTCGTCACGGAACGCAACAAGTTGGACAACCAAACTTGCATGCATGCAAGAAGGATGGAGCCAAATTAATAAGCCTATATGCATGTTGCGTGCGCGTGTGACCGTTTCCTATGTGTGGTCGAGAGTTGTCTTCTCCATGTGGAAATCGACATGTTCGTCTTCATTTATGTGGCCACTGGCTTCCCTCGAAAGAACAAATGTGTGGCCACTCGCTTTCCTCAAAACAACAAATGTGTGGCCACTGGCCTTTCATGCATATGCCTTGTTTGGATACTCTAACCTGCTTAGAGTTAGAGGTTATAGTTAGTTCAGGTTAGTTCAAGGGTTAGAATCTAACTTTAACTCTAAAGGTGTTTGAATGAGAGGGTTAGATTGATAATAAATGTTCTTTCTCAATCATTTGGCTACTTTGGATCTCTCTTTTTTCCTGAACCCCACCTACTCTAACCCAAAAAAGCACCTCTTAGATGTGTTAGAGTTTTTGGGCGTGTTAGATGCATCTAACCAACTCTAACTCACATGTTTGGATCTTTAAGAGTTAGATGGCTTAAATCTAACCCACTCTAACTCTAACCCTAGGATCCAAACAGGGCCATTATTACTTTTGAGCAAAACTGGCCTCCTTTTGTTTTTCGAGAGGAAGAAAAATGAGTGATCTTTGACGCTTCAAACACCCGTTAAGAATTTTCAACAGCCGCACAAACACCGTATGCGTTAAAAATATTTTATAACATCAAAATAATGACTTTTAGCACATCGAAGAGTGCTGCCTCCAGCGACCAATGCAAAAAAATGCACGCGCGAGCCGCTGCACAAAACGCGGCGTGCGCCAACACAAACAACATATAACATTTCAAACAAAACCAATTAAAATCAAATACATAAAAAAATAATCAACAATAAATAGTTAAATTTTGGATAAATAGTTTATTTTTTAATACAATAAATAGCTCGACACTACAACATCAAACATACAAATCATCATTCGTTTTGTTGGCCATTTAATGTCCACCACTTCTCGATTAGATCCTTCTGAAGATCATTATGTTTTTGGACACGTCGAATGACATGATAGGAGGCAAAAAATGGGCCACCCTCGCGGCGCTCCGCCGTACTCGCACGGGATGTCCCAAGAGCTCATACTGAGAGTAGTCTAAATTTTGGCCACGCTAATTCTCGATGATCATGTTATGCATAATCACACAAACGTGCATGATGTATCAAAGGATCTTTTAATCCCAAAATCTAGTCGGTCCTCGGTCCTCTTACAATAGTAAATTGGGCTTGCAAAATCTCAAAAGCTCTCTCCACTTCTTTTCGAGCCATCGCTTGAGCATTGTGGAAATCTAGATTTTTCTTACCTTTCGTTTTTTTCAACGGCTCCATAAATACTTGCCACTTTGGATAGATGTCATCCGCAAGATAGTTGTCATAGTTGTATGTATGGACGTTTGCTACAAACTTCGTCGGTGTTAGTTCACCATACGCAATCTTATTCATGAGTTGTGACCAATTTAAAATGTTGATGTCATTCAAAGATCCAAGCATTCCAAAAAAGCATGACAAATCTAAGTCTCTTGATCGGCCACCGCTTCAAGGATTATAGTGGAATCCTTTTTTTGGCCGTGGAATTGCCCATGTCATACCTTAGGACATTTTTTCCAACTCCAATGAATGCAACCTACTGAGTCAAGCATACGTGGGAACCCGCGAGCTTTGTTCTTCTCCAATAGTCTTGCGACGTCTTCATGATTGGGAGATCTCAAATACTCCGGGCCAAACACTTGCAAAATTCCGACTATGAAGCGCTTCACACACATGATGGCCCGACTCTCACCTATGGACAAGTGGTCATCAACTAGACCAGACGGAATACCGTATGTCAACATACCAAAGCGGATGTCACCTTTTGAAAGGTGCTATGCCCGAGTTCTCCGACAGCATTCCCCCTTTGCTGAAAAAATCGATCATGGCTCGCCAGTTTCTGTACAATGCGCCTGAACAACTCGGTGCTCATCCTAAACCGACGCATGAAGTAGGACTCGGGGTATGTGGGACTCTCCACAAAATAGTGCCTCATCAATCTGTTGTGGGCATCAATTTTATCTCTTCAAATTTTCTGCCGATCAATAACCGATCCACCATGCTTTGGCTTTTTATTCATGTGCATAGCTAGGATCATTGCAAGGTCCTCCTCCTCTTCAATATCAAATTATTCTTTAGAAGAATCATATGACGAGCACATCTACAATATTGAATTTAAACTAGTCTAAAAAAATATTAAAAACATGGACCAAATTCATGTAAAAAGGTGAAGTTGAAGCAATACATACCCTGCAAGTGTTTTGTCGAACACCTTGTGCCGAGCGGCAGTGGGCGGCTGAACGCTGTTTGTCGGAGGAATGGCGCGTGCAAGGGGCGACGACGGGTAGAGGGAGACGAAGGAAGCAGCGGCGGCACAGGGATAGGCCGGGGAAGCGCTGTCGGGTCGCCGGAGCAAATGTGGTGGCGCGGGCGGCGGCGCGAGCTCCTAGATCTAGTGGTGGGTGGAAGTCGCGCCCGAATCGTCGCTCTCCACCGCGTGGGAGCGGACGCTCGAAATAAGGAACGTGTGATGCCGTTTCGCCCCGCGCGCTGAACCAATTATATCGCGCGCACGTTTTTTACGCCTTCACTGAAGCGCACGAAGAGGCTGCGCGCGTGCAAAAAATTGTCTGTCTTTTTACAACTCCGCGTTTATATAACACGCGTGTTAAAGACGCTCTAACATGCATTGCGTTAAACTGGTGCATGAAGCGTCTAGCACTAGGCCAGCCCATCTAGGTTCAAACGGGATGGAGCTATTTTCGTTTTTTGGAAGCTTCCAGAAGCTCTCCAACCGGTTTTTCTTGGTGTGGTTTTTGTAGACCCGTTTTTGTTCGGTTTCCCTATTTTCTTTCTATGTTTTTTCTTTAATCTATTTTCTTTTTCTTTTTCTTTTTATTTTGTAATTGTCTTTTCCTTTTTCCACGATGAACAACCTTTTTAAAATTTCATGAATTTTTTTCCAAATGAGATAGATTTTTTTCAATTCAATAAACTTTTTCCAATTCTGATGAAAATATTTTCATTTATTGAACTTCTCTAATTTTTGATGACTTTTTGGAAAATCAGTGAACTTATTTTTCATATATGATGAACTTCTCTTTGAAAATTGATGATTTTTTTCAAAAGAGTAGATTTTTTCTAAATTGATGACATTTAAAAAAAATTGTGATCTTTTTGAAAAAATAATGACCTTTTTTCAAACTCGTTAACCTTATACTCCATCTGTTCCGAAATATAAGGCCTTTTTAGAGATTTGGCTATAAACTACGTACGGAGTAAAATGAGTGAACCTACACTCTAAAATATGACTACATATATCCGTATGTAGTATATAGTGGAATGTCTAAAAGGTCTTATATTTGGGAACGGAGGGAGTACAAGAATACACGAACATTTTTAAAATCGATGAACTTTTCTAAATTTGTGATTTTGTTTATCAAAATTAATGAATTTTCTTTTCACATTAGTTATTTTTTCTTTAAAACTAATGAGCTTTTCAAATTTGTCAACTTTTGTTGAATTCGTTGAACTTTTCAGATCTTTGCTTTTTTTGAATTTGTTTCCTACATTAGCCAAATGGTCGTCCGGCCTCGTCAACCAGCCCGGTCAAATGCATGGGTGAACCATGAAGATCCGAGCCAGCGAGGGAAGACCCTTACGAAATCATTAATTAGAAAGTATTTCTTTCAAGGATCATTCCTACCTCTCCAAGTTGCGACATGTGACGCACTCTATGCGTGTCACTTATCGCAACCTGAGAGTTTTTTTCTTTTTTCATAGATTCGTATTTTTAAAACGTTTTATCTTTTAAACCATGGGTCCAAAATCTTAAACCGCTTTCACCGTTGGATTTCTTGCGTCCGTATCTTCAAAACTAGATCTCATGTTGATAGGTTTTGACGAAAAAAATTAAAAAAAAACAGGACCAAAAAATCATGCCTCTTGCATTAGGAAAAAACAGAAAACGCATATTTTCGTTCTTTTACTTTTCGAGAGGCACAATCGTGACTCTAACGAAGGCAAAATCATGCCTCTCAAGAAGCAAAATCGTGCCTCTCACGAGAAAGAAAACACATTTTTTCCCTTTTCGAGAGGCATGGACTTGCCTCTCACAAAGCAAAACTGTGTCTCTCATGAAAGCAAAACCGTATCTCTCGTAAAAAAACAAAAAACATGTTTTTCCTTTTCGAATTACGAAGGCAAAACCATGCCTCACGCGGAGGCAAAACCGTGCCTCTTGCGGAAAAACAAAAAACACGTTTTTTATTTTCTGATTTGCTTCTAAGAAAGACCGATGAAAAACTGAAGCACTAAAAAATTTAGAAAAAATAATAATCTAATAAGCCAAAAACACGTGTAAAAAAATATAAAACCAAAGACACGTGACGGTAGCTGAGAACGCACCAAATAATGACACGCGGGAGTACTTGCTGTGAGTATCTCGAAGGAGCGCTCGCTAATTAGTGACTCCTCTTATGGGAGCCCCTGCGCCGCGCAGGGAGCGCCCAGACTAGGCCGGCCCAGTTTAGTTAGTTTTTTTGTTACTTTTTTCCTTTTCTGTTTATTTTTTTGGTTCGTTTTTTATTTCCTTTTTCCTTTTCTTTATTTATTTGAACCAAAAACATTTGTCGAATTTGAAGAACAATTTCTAAAAACATTAACAAATTTGTAGCTCGAATAATTTTGTAAAGCATGAACATTTTTTAAATCTTGAGAACAAAATTTTCAAAAGGAGAAAAATTGAAAAACTGCGAAAATATTTGAAAGTGTGAACAAATTTTTAAAACATGAAAAATTTGAATTGTGAGAAGAAATTTTGAAACCAAGAACAATTTTGAAAAAACGTGAACATATTTGGAAGCGCGAACATTTTTTGAGTCTAGAGATCAAAAAATTTAAAAGGACAACATTTTTGAAAACCCCCGAAAAAATATGAAAGCTCGAACACATTTTTAAAGCACGAACATTGTTTGAATTTTGAGAATAAATTTCGAAACTAAGAACAATTTTAAAAAAACGTGAACAAATTTGAAAGCGCGAACATTTTTTTAAAGCACGAACATTGTTTGAATCTTTAGAACAAAATTTTGAAAAGGGGAACAATTTTGTAGACCCTGAAAAATTTGAAAGCGCGAACAAATTCTTAAAGCACGAACATGTTGTGAATCTTGAGAACAAATTTTGAAACCGAGAACAATTTTGAAAAATCGTGAACAAACTTGGAAGCATGAACATTTTTTCAATCTTGAGAAAAAAATTTGAAACTAAGAACAAATTTTGAAAACCCCAAACAAATTTGGAAGCACATACAAATTTTTAAAGCATGTTTTTTTCGAATTTTGAGAACAAATTTTGAAACGGAGAACAATTTTGAAAAATCCTGAACAAATTTGGAAGAATGAACAATTTTTTAAAGCACGAACATTTTTTGAATCTTAAGAATTGTTTTTGAAACTGAGAATCTGGCCGAGAGAACCTTCTACAAGTTTCCTAAAAAACCGGAAAACACCGACTGAAACCTCTAGAATGTTCCCAAAACGAGGCACTGCATCCCCGCTACCAGAACCCCCTTCCTCTGAAGCCTCCACATCCTCCCCTCACAACCAAGAATAGAGCAGAGACACACATAATAGCGTCGGGCTGTTAACCTGGGCATGAGCACGAGCCGCGTTAGTTGGCCAAAGGCGCTAACTAAGAGGGGAGCTCACTCTACGGCACACGGTCCCTCAGACGCACAGTCTGGTCCCCCGACTGACCGGCCTAGTTCCTTTTTTCCTTTTTCCTTTTTTTAATTCTTTTTTCCTTTTTTGGTCCGTTTTTCTTTCTTTTTCATTTTTATGAAAATGAATAAATATTGAAATTCCCATTATTTCTAGAATACATGAACATTATTTATAAGGAAAACAAATTTAAAAGTGCGAACAAATTTTTGAAAAATCTTCAACAAATTCGAAAGCGCGAACAATTTCTAAAAGCACTTACATTTTTTTGCATCTTGAGAACAGAATTTTGAAATGAAAAACAATTTTGAAAACCCCCAAACAAATTTGAAAATGCGAATAAATGTTTAAAGCAAGAACATTATTTGAATATTGAGAACAAATTTTGAAACCTAGAATAATTTTGAAAAATCCTGAGAAAACATGGAAGAGCGAACAATTTTTTAAAGCAGGAACATTTTTTGAATCTTGAGAACAAAATTTTGAAAAATTCCAAACAAATTTGTAATCGCAAACAATTTTTGAAAGCACGAGCATTTTTTTGAATCTTCGGAACTAAATTTTGAAACGGAGAATCTTTATGAAAAAAATCCAAACTAATTTGAAAGAATGAACAAATTTTTGAAGGACGAACATTTTTTGAATCTTGAGAAATTTTTTTGAATACGAGAATAATTTTGAAAAGTCGTGTACAAATTTGGCAGGCCGAACAATTTTTTAAAGCATAAACATTTTCTAAATCTTGAGACCAAAATTTTGAAACGGAGAACAAGTTTTTCAAGCACGAACTTTTTTGAATCTTGGGAATAAATTTTGAAACCGAGAACAATTGTCAAAAATCCTGAACAAATTTGGAAGTGCGAACAATTTTTGAAAGCACGAACATTTTTCGAATCTTCAGAACAAATTTTTGAAACATAGAACAATTTGAAGAAAAAATAAATTTGAAAGCTCGAACAGTTTTTTGAGTCTTGAGGAAATTTCGAAACAGAGAACAATTTTGAAACCCTCAAAATCGAAAGTGTCAACAAATTTTTCAACACGAATGTTTTTTGAATCTTGAGACTTTTTTTGAAATCAAGAACAATTTTGAAAAGTCCTAAACAAATTTGTAAGCGCGAACAATTTTTTAAAGCTGAACAGTTTTTGAATCTTGAGAACAAAATTTTGAAACTAAGAACAATTTTGAAAAAACCCAAAAATATTTGGAACCGCGAACAAAATTTTAAAGTATGAATATTTTTGAATCTTAAGAACAAATTTTGAAACCGAGAACAAATTTGCATCTTAAGAATAAATTTTAAAACCGAGAACAATGTTTTGAAAATACAAAACTTTTCTAAGAGTCGAGAAACTTGTTTGAAAATAAAAACATTTTTTGAAAATCCAAAACAGTTTTTTGAAACTGAAACAAAAAAGAAAAAAGGAAACAGAAAAGAAGAAATAAGAAAGAAAAAGAAAAAAAAAACAGTTCAGAGAACTTCCTAGAAATTTCCTAAAATCAGAAAAAAAAAAACAGCTAGAAGAAGGTTCCCAAAACCATCCCTGCCAACTCTGTACGAAGCTCGGAAATAGCTTCGCACAGAAGCGAAGAATATGATATCCCGACTAAGAGCTCCCGCAAAACTGGTGTCATGTGATATCCCCACGGTGGAAATGAAGTCTTTTTGTTTTGCGGCAAGGCGGAGATGAAATAGGGAGCTCCTACTTGCGCTTTCAGCGCCGGTACGAGAAAGTAGCGCTTAAGCGCCCCGAACTTGGGCCGGCCCAATGCGGGTGCTCGCTCGCTCCACTGGTTGACTCGTTTCTTTTCCAGTCACTGTTGACCTGTCAACCTTTGACCAGTCAACTATTGGCTTGAAAAAAATAAAAAATAAATTCAAAGCTATTCATGGACTTTAAAAAAATGTCCACAAACTTCAAAACAATGACAAATTTAGCCAAAAAATCATCGAATTTTAAAAACTTCATAAATTTAAGAAACAATTATTGAATTCGAAAAAAGTTCATCAATTTCCAAAATGTTTCATCAAATTCGAAAAAGAAGTTCATCAAACTTTAGAAAAGTTCATCAATTTTCAAAAACAATTCATTGAAAATGAAAAAGTTCATCAAATATGGACAAAAATAGTTCACTGATTTTGCAAACATTTCACGAAATTTCAAATATGTTCACCGATTTTCAAAAAAGTTCATCGATTTACAAAAAAATTCAAAAATTGAAACTAATGGAAATAATTTTCAAAACTTCATGGATTTTTAAAAAGTTCATTGGATTTAAAAATAATTCATCAAATTTGAAAAAATTGATCGAACCTAAAAAATATTCAACGGAATAAAAATCTGATGTTTTAAAAATTTTATCAATTTTAAAATAGTTAATCAAGTTTGAAAAAAGTTCACAAATTTGAAAAAACGTTCATTGAATTTGAAAATTGTTCGTGTATTTTTTAAAGGACAATAAATGAATTTGTAAACAGTTCATCGGATTTGAGAAAAGGTGCACCAAATTTTAATAAAAACTCATCAAATTTGAAAAGTTCGATAACTTTGAAAAGTTTATCAAAATTGAAATACATAGTGGATAAAAAAAGTTCTTCGTGTCTGACAATAGTTCATCGAATTTGAAAAAAAAAGTTCATCAAATTTGAAAAAAGGTCATCAAACTTGAAAGCTGTTCAACAAAATTGAAATAATAGGATTTTCGAGAATTTTATGCAATTTAAAAACAGTTCATCAAGTTTGAAAAAAAATCATCATATTTACGAAAACAAAATCATCAAATTTTAAAAAACGTACATCAAATTTGAAAAAAGTTCAGCAATTTTAAAGCAAAAAATTCATGAATTTGAAACAAAATCATCATACGAGAAAGAGGAAAAAAAAGGAAAGAGAAAAAACAAGAAACGAAAAAAAGGAAAAGGTAAGAAAGGAAGTAATAAGAAAAGGCGAAAAAGACGACAATTAGCGTATCACCGAACATGGCGTGATGGTTCCCGCGTCTATGCGTGATGGCAAGTTCGTCCGTTCGAGCCCCCGCATTCGCTCCTTTTTCAGCTTTGGAAAACACGACGACGGGCCGGCCCGGTGCGGAAGTGCTACACATTCCCGTTTGCTAAAATGCATTTTAACGGACGCCTGTAGCGGCAAATACGAAATATCGATGAAACCTACACAAAATGAATCAACCAATGCCATAGAGTGTTTATTATACTTTAGTATTCCTGTGTAAATAAATATAAAAGCATTTAGATAACTAATTCAGTGGTCTAACCGTTCTTATATTTCCTTATAGAGGCAGTAGATATTATTGATATCTATACCTACCTACTAATAAAGAATGCTTCTCAACCGTCACGTCTTTTTACAAAAAACACTCCACTCTTTCTTAAAATCAACACATAGCTCCGTTTAAGTGATTTTAGAGTATTTCCTCGAATCAACCTGTAGTCTGTGTTTAAATGACTCCAGAAAACTATTCTTTGTTTATGAAAGACACCCTCACATTTGATTTAATTAACCCACACTACAGATCATACGTTTTTAAAGTAGTCATATATTTTAAACCGTGACTCTAAATTTAACATATTATATGAAATTTTATTTAAAAATTGTAGAATCGGTATATGATGTTATTTTACTAGTTAACTATTTAAAAAATGTTATTTAAGGTGTTGCCTTAATCAATAGTGCACGATCCGCCTCTCTTTGGTATTGGTGTAGATCCGGATTGAAAATGAACACCTTAATAAAATTAAATTGGATACGAAAGAAATCATTTGTAACAATGCATGGACGCATAGAAAAAACCTAGCACAGAAAAAAGGAAAGCAAATTTCTCATCTTATATAGAGAGAGACGCCTTAGGATTGACCACATTCAAACTCGTTGTGATTGTGTGAGCACTAAGACCACCGTCGACAATGGTGGGAGGAGGATAAATGGCAATACATATGAGATGTCGTGTTTGAATAAATAACATGGACCTATTGGGGTTTTAAGTTATGTTGTGTTTGGACGTTTGTATTGGGAGCCCTGGCATTGCATTGGGTTGAATATCAATATCACACTATATTGGTATTGAGACTGAATGCCAATATTTTTGTTTGGATGTTTAGGTATTCGGAAGAGAGACTTGATATTGAGGTTGAATGCCAAATGTTGTTTGGATGGTGAATGGTGAGGCGTCGTTGTAGATCGAGCAAAGAGGAGACCCAACCCTGGAGACCATGGTGGGCGTGGGACAGTAGGGTGGCGGCGTCCGCTGGAGATCTTTGGCAGGGCGAGAAGGTGGCGCCAGGCCCGGAGAGCTTCGACGGGGCACGAGGGTGGTGCTAGCCGCCCGAGAGCTTCAACGGGACAGGAGGGTGCCACGAGGCGTCGAAGAGCTCCGACAGGGCAGGAGGGTGGCGCGAACCACTAGAGAGCTCCATCGAGATGGGAAGAGGCGGCAGAGTGGCGCTGGCCACCAGATCTTGGGGTGCAAGCACGTCGTTCACCGGATCTCGGGGTGTTGGGGGGCGGGACGGGATGGCCGCCGCCGCCGTTCCTCACGCAAAACACAAGGGAAACAGGAGGGACGATGATGTATGTCTCAAAATCTCAATGCATAGCAATGTCGAGTGTAGACCCTCTGAATTGGATCAGGAGCTTTTTGCCTTCGGGATGGTTCGCTCGATATCGAGCCCGAATGTCGCGGCTGAATGCCAAGATCAGCCAAACGGTGGTATTCAGGTTATTCAACCCAAACGAATGCCAATACCTAATACTAGGTCCGAATGCAAACATCCAAACACAACGTTATCGTTATTGGTTAGGAGCATCTGTTATTTTTTTTGTCTCATTGCAACGCATGAACTCTTTTCCTACTAACATAGAAAGTGTTCAACACTATAAAATATCATAGTCTTGTACTTTATAAATGTGCATATATTTTACAATCTTTTATTCAATTTTCCATATAATTTGGTACAAAAATGTTCATGCATTCTAGAAATTTCATTAATACTACTAAAGTAAATCATCTTGTATTTTTGTACAATTTCAATATTAATGTCAAAATTCAGCATGTATTTATAAAGTGTTCATGTATAAACAATGTGTGCTTTTCTGAAAAAATAATTTATATTTCTATGAAGAAAAGAATAAAAAAAAATGAATAGAAAATGGACAAAAGGGGGTCGAATGTGATGCTTAGAACCGAACCCAAAAAAACACAGAAAGGAAGGTTGCATAGTTCCACACTACTAAGCAGGCCCATGTGCCTAACGCCTTTAAGCAACATATACAGGTTAGCACGCAAATCGCTTAAACGGCGTCCATATGCAATGACGCATATAGCTTCAGTTATTTATCTTTTGTTGAAGAAACTTAACAAATATATTATAAAAAGAATATTAAAAAATATTATACGTATTTCCAAAGCATTTCATGCAATAAATAAATATTATTGTATTTAAAACTATTATGTGTTTTTATAAGTCATGTATTTTAAAAATGTAAAAATATTTACATTTAAAAAATGCAACACTCATATAGTTAAAAACATGTATTTTAAAAATGATCATAAATTTATAAATATTTTAACACATTTATTAAATTGAGTTGTTTGCATATCATAGAAACAGAAATTAAATTGAGAAATGTTCTCATGTATATAAAAATAAGTGAAAAAAGGTAAAAGATGAAAGAAAATCGACAAGATAAAATAAACCATACAAAAACAAAAGAAAACCCGCACGAAAAACATAATAAATCCTTCAAAAGACTAGGAAAATTGAATAGAAACATTAACGGGCATCAAACTACGACGCACTAGTTTTCAAATAGTATTTCCCATTAAGGGAGTTGTGCTTCTCCTTGTGCGATCCACCACAACACCAAACGTCCTCTAATGATCAAAGGAAGCATTTATGGTCAGACGTGTGATTTCTTTCAATCGCCAGACCATATTTCTGCCGTTGATTTCCTTTTCATCTCATGGTCGAGAGGACCTCAGTTTCCATGTCCCCACGCCTAGTTTTAGGTGCACCCTCCCCCCACGATTCCTATAATCTCGCAACTCCCTCCCCTCATTCCGTCGTTCTGTTTGCCCGCCCATCGATCCAAAGTGTTGGGAAACCGGGTCTCGGCCCAGTCGCTAGTACGCACGGTAGCGTGGCGTGGCTTGTGTGCGAGACACCCAGTCAGTCCCTATGGTTCCCTATGGGCCCTTTACGGGGTCAGTACGGACCCTTCCTAAATGCAATAAGTAAGAGCAGGAGCGAGAACATGGGATTTATCGGGATGATCAAAATGGTTGCTTGCCTTGTTGCTCAGCAGAGGGGTGATATCCGTCACTCGGATAATCAGTCGTATCCGAAGGGACGGGGCCTACCGAATCACAACATACAAATACTAACAATCATATGCAACAATCATGGTGCATGAACATGACATGAAATGAAGGGTGACATGTTTCAATGTGGTTGGTGAAACCGTGGTTTACATGTGGTTTGAAATCCAAATTCGAATATTATTTGAAATGGCATATTCATCTTAATTATTTAATTTATTTGACCTAATGATGTTTCATAACTTTGTTTTTCATGCATGAAAGTAGCACCATTGTGTTTATTGAATTTTTCTGATCAATTTGCATATATTATTTGTCTGATTTGGAGATATATTCAATTTTCTATGAATTTTCAAAGTTTTGCAAATATTCTGGAATTATATTAAAACCAGAATTAGATTTATTGCATCAGCATAACATCAGCAGGTCAGCTGGCCGTTGAAAGTCAAACCTGACCAGTGGCTCCCACTGGTCAGTGACTCTGGCCTGTTTTAGATTAAGTTGAACTTAAATAGGTAATTAACAGAGCTGGACCCACATGTCAGTGACTATTTAACTTTTAATATAATTATTATTTTTATCTTGACAAAACTTAATTAGTCTGGGGGCTGGCCCCACTTGCCACAGACTCAAGGGAGTCAACCCCACCGGCGATGGGGTCAAACCCACCGGCGGCGAGGCTCCGGCGACCACCAGAACGGCGGAGGGCCTCGGGTTTGCTATTCTGGTGACCAAATGCACGGCAGAGGGCACCAGACGATCGGCTACTCGATCGCAACTCCATTTTTGCAAAGAGCAGGGGCTCAAACCACCGGAGATGACGCCGGCGACGAGCTCAGCGGCTGCCGAAGTTCGGGCTCCATCGGGATCATAGCTACGGGGACTATCACGCATGAGGCTGGGCTCATACAACATCTACGTGATGCACTGAAGCTAAAGGTGGTCTCAGAATGACCAGCCGATCACCGGAGGGCTACCGGTGACGAGGTCCCGCGACGGATCTCGTCGGGCTCCGGTGGAATCGGGGCCTAGAGCTCGGGATCAAAGGGGAAAATGAGGGGGAAAGCACCCTGAGCTCACAGGGAGTACGACGGTGGCAAGCTCCGGGGATGGTCTGAGGAGGCTCGGGGATGGTTTGAGGAGGGAGAACGACGGTGGCAAGCTCCGGGGATCCGAGGTTCAAGACGATGGCGTGACGGCGTCTCAGGGGTTCTCGGCGTCGAGCGACTGGTTGGAGAGCTTCATGGGACCAAGGCGAAGCTAATGCGTAGCTCAGGTGAAAGGGAGAGGGGCTGGAGCGACGACGAGCTTGAGCTCAGCTCGGGATCTAATGGCAGCCGAGAGAGGAGAGAGCTGGGGAGGAATGAGGCGAGGAGGAGCTCGGGGACGGTTGCGGGAGGCTTATCCCCTCCTTGCCAGCGTGAAGCGGTGGCCAGGCAAGCACGCAGGTGCGTGGCCGCACCGGAGGGAGCGGCGGCCACCTCCTACTTCTCGCTGGCACGGGGATGACGACAGGGCTTGCTGGGCTAGGCCAGGGGTGAGCGACAGGTAAGGTTTTTTTTCATTTCTGTTTCTGTTAATTACTTATTGACTTTGTTTTGTTTTATTTTTGGCTCCAAACTATTCCTAAAATAGTTTGAAACATGCTGAAATGTTATTTGGAATATTTCAAACATATATAAAAGTTTAGCATTTTTGAAAACTCTGAAATATTTGAAAACAATTATATAGTTGATTTCAGTAGATTTTAACTTTAAAATAAAATGCCAAAAGCATTTTGAAAATATATTTCACCCCTGATATTTTGTTTTCAACATTTATCAGAAATGATGAACTTTTCTATTGGCCATTTTGGAAACTTTAATTTGCCACCAAATTTGAATTGCTTTTGAATATAGAGTTGCTAGGGTTTTTCTTTTGTTTTCTTTGCTTTGCTTTTGATTTCATTTCCTTTTCTTGGATGCAATGAAGAAGACATGATCACAAACTTGCTATACTCTAGTAGGGATCAGGGATGTGACAACTCACCCCCACTCAAAAGAATCTCGCCCCGAGATTTGGAAGCTGTCGGGAATAGCATGGGATACTCAAGTCGAAGACGATCCTCTCTTTCCCATGTTGCCTCGTTTTCAGAATGATTTGACCATTGAACTTTAAGAAACTTGAGGTTTCGACGTCGAGTGGTACGCTCAGCTTGATCAAGAATATGAACAGGGTATTCTCAGTATGAAAGGTTATCTTGGAGATCAAGCGTTTCATGGTCCACTTCACGGATAGGATCCGAAAAGCAACGCCTGAGTTGCGAAACGTGGAATACATCACGAACCTTGGAAAGATACGGAGGAAGTTCCAATTGGTAGGCAACTTCTCCTCGTTTGGCAAGAATGCGAAAAGGACCGATATAACGAGGAGCCAACTTGCCCTTGATACCGAAACGATGGGTACCCTTCAAAGGTGTAACCCGATGGTAAGCCTTCTCGTCAACTCCGAAGGTCACATCCTTATGATGACGATCATATTGGCTCTTTTGACGAGACTGGGTTGTTTTCAACTTTTCACGAATAATGCGAACTTGCTCTTCTGCATCCTAGATCATATCCGGACCAAAGAGTTGCCTCTCTCCGGTTTCTAACCAATTAAGAGGTGTTCGACATCTTCGTCCATAGAGAACTTCAAAAGGAGCTTTGCCCAAGCTTGATTGATAACTTTTGTTATAAGAAAATTCGGCGAATGGTAGGCACTTCTCCCAATTCATACCGAACGATATAACACAAGCCCGGAGCATATCTTCTAGGACTTGATTCACTCTTTCTACTTGTCCACTTGATTGAGGATGGAAAGCGGTGCTAAAAGATAAGTGAGTCCCCATGGCATTCCGAAAACTCTCCTAGAAGCGAGAAGTAAAGATACTTACACGGTTTGAGTTAATCTCCAGAGGAACACCATGAAGAGACACTATTTGAGAGATATATAACTCTGCTAGCTGGCTAGCTGTTATACTCTCACGAACTGGAAGAAAATGAGCTACTTTGGAAAGACGGTCAATGACCACAAATATAGCATTATTTCCTTTCTTGGTCTTGGGAAATCCAATGATGAAATCCATACTGACTTTATCCCATTTCCATTCAGGAATAGCTAAAGGTTGGAGGGTGCCAGCAGGCCTTTGATGTTCTGCCTTAACTCGACGACAAACATCGCAGTTAGCAACGAACTCATCAATTTCTCTCTTCATCCTAGTCCACCAAAACCTCTGGCGTAGGTCCTGATACATCTTAGTACTACCAGGATGAATGGTGAGAGGAGAATCATGAGCCTCCTTAAGGAT